>NC_133389.1:164847972-165472972 GCF_047511655.1 Castor canadensis | reverse complement strand
TTTTCTCCATTAAGTATAATGCTGGCTGTAGGTTTGTCATATATAGCTTTTATAATGTTGAGGAACTTTCCTTCTATTCCTAGTTTTCTTAGAGCTTTTATCATGAAATGATGTTGGATCTTATCAAAGGCTTTTTCTGCATCTATTGAGATGATCAAGTGGTTTTTGTCTTTGCCTCTGTTAATGTGGTTTATTACGTTTATTGATTTTCGTATATTGAACCACCCCTGCATCCCTGGGATGAAGCCTACTTGGTCGTGGTGAATAATCTTTTTGATGTGTTGCTGAATTCAGTTTGCCATTATTTTGTTGAGGATTTTTGCATCAATGTTCATTAAGGAGATTGGCCTATAGTTCTCCTTTTTGGAGGTGTCTTTGCCTGGTTTTGGGATAAGTGTAATACTGGCTTCATAAAATGTGTTTGGCAGTTTTCCTTCCCTTTCTATTTCATGGAACAGTTTAAGGAGGTTTGGTATCAGTTCTTCTTTAAAGGTCTGATAGAATTCAGCAGAGAATCCATCAGGTCCTGAACTTTTCTTTTTGGGGAGACTCTTGATTGCTACTTCAATTTCATTTCGTGTTATAGGTCTATTCAGGTGATTAATTTCCTCTTGGTTCAGTTTTGGATGGTCATATGTATCTAGAAATCTGTCCATTTCTTTTAGATTTTCAAATTTATTTGAATATAGGTTCTCAAAGTAGTCTCTGATGATTTCCTGGACTTCCATGGTGTTTGTTGTTATCTCCCCTTTTGCATTCCTAATTCTACTAATTTGGGTTTTTTCTCTCCTCATTTTAGTCAGGTTTGCCAGGGGTCTATCGATCTTGTTTATTTTTTTCAAAGAACCAACTTTTTGTTTCATTAATTCTTTGTATGGTTTTTTTGGTTTCTATTTTGTTGATTTCAGCTCTTATTTTTATTATTTCTCTCCTTCTATTTGTTTTGGGATTTGCTTGTTCTTGTTTTTTTAGGAGTTTGAGATGTATCATTAGGTCATTGATTTGGGATCTTTCAATCTTTTTAATATATGCACTCATGGCTATAAACTTTCTTCTCAAGACTGCCTTAGCTGTGTCCCATAGGTTCCGGTAGGTTGTGTTTTCATTTTTATTGACTTCCAGGAACTTTTTAATTTCCTCTTTTACTGCATCGATAATCCATTCTTCATTAAGTAATGAGTTATTTAGTTTCCAGCTGTTTGCATGTTTTTTGTCTTTATTTTTGTTGTTGAGTTCTACTTTTACTGCATTGTGGTCAGATAGTATGCACGGTATTATTTCTATTTTCTTATATTTGCTGAGGCTTGCTTTGTGCCCTAGGATATGATCTATTTTGGAGAAGGTTCCATGGGCTGCTGAGAAGAATGTATATTGTGTAGAGGTTGGATGAAATGTTCTGTAGACATCAACTAGGTCCACTCGATCTATTGCATATTTTAGATCTTGGATTTCTTTATTGAGTTTTTGTTTGGATGACCTATCTATTGATGATAATGGAGTGTTAAAGTCTCCCACAACCACTGTGTTGGCGTTTATATATGCTTTTAGGTCTTTCAGGGTATGTTTGATGAAATTGGGTGCATTGACATTGGGTGCGTACAGATTGATGATTATTATTTCCTTTTGGTCTATTTCCCCTTTTATTAGTATGGAATGTCCTTCTTTATCTGGTTTGATCAATGTAGGTTTGAAGTCTACTTTGTCAGAGATAAGTATTGCTACTCCTGCTTGTTTTGGGGGGCCATTGGCTTGGTAAATCTTCTTTCAGCCTTTCATCCTAAGCATATCCTTATTTCTGTCGGTGAGATGAGTCTCCTGTAAGCAACAAATTGTTGGATCTTCTTTTTTAATCCATTTTGTCAAACAGTGTCTTTTGATGGGTGAATTAAGTCCATTAACATTAAGCGTTAGTGCTGATAGGTATGTGGTGATTCCTGCCATTTAGTTGTCTTAGTTGTTTGAAGGTTTGATTGTGTGTACCTAACTTGATGTTACTCTCTACTGTCTTGCTTTTTCTTATCCTGTGGTTTGGTGCTGCCTGCCTTTTCATGGTTAAGTTGGGTGTCACTTTCTGTGTGCAGGATCCCTTGCAGAATCTTTTGTAATGGTGGCTTTGTGGTCACACATTGTTTTAGTTTCTGCTTATCATGGAAGACTTTTATTGCTCCATCTATTTTGAATGATAGCTTTGCTGGGTAGAGTATCCTGGGGTTGAAGTTATTTTCATTCAGTGCCCGGAAAATCTCACCCCACGCTCTTCTTGCTTTTAATGTTTCTGTTGAGAAGTCTGCTGTGATTTTGATGGGTTTACCTTTGTATGTTACTTGTTTTTTCTCTCTTACAGCCTTCAATATTCTTTCCTTAGTTTCTGAACTTGTTGTTTTAATGATGATATGTCGTGGAGTAGTTCTATTTTGATCTGGTCTGTTTGGTGTCCTGGAGGCCTCTTGCATTTGTGTGGGAATATCTTTCTCTAGATTTGGGAAATTTTATGTTATTATTTTGTTGAATATATTACGCATTCCCTTCGCTTGCACCTCTTCTCCTTCTTCGATGCCCATGATTCTCAAGTTTGGTCTTTTGATGGAGTCAGTGAGTTCTTGCATTTTCTTTTCACAGGTCTTGAGTTGTTTAATTAATAGTTCTTCTGTTTTTCCTTTAATTACCATTTCATCTTCAAGTTCTGAGATTCTGTCTTCTGTTTGTTCTATTCTGCTGGATTGGCCTTCCGTTTTGTTTTGCAGTTCTGTTTTGTTCTTTTTTCTGAGGTTTTCCATATCCTGGCAGTTTTCTTCTTTATTGTTGTCTATTTTTGTCCTGAGTTCATTTATCCATTTCTTCATTGTGTTCTCTCTTTCACTTTGGTGTTTATACAGTGCTTCTATGGTTTCCTTTATTTCTTCTTTTGCTTTTTCAAATTCTCTATTTTTATTGTCTTGGAATTTCTTGAGTGTCTCCTGTACATTTTGGTTGACCCTATCCAGTATCATCTCTATAAAATTCTCATTGAGTACTTGTAGTATGTCTTCTTTTAAATTATTCTTGTGGGCTTCATTGGGTCCTTTGGCATAGTTTATCTTCATTTTGTTGGAGTCTGGATCTGAGTTTCTTTTCTCTTCATTCCCCTCTGGTTCCTGTACTAATTTTTTGCTGTGGGGAAAGTGGTTTCCCTGTTTTTTCTGTCTCCCCATCATTGTCCTTGGTGTTGTTACTGTCCCTGTACTGTGTGTAATTAAGTATTTTCTAGCTTGTAATAATAACAATGGTAATATTTAGAATGGAAGAGTGAGCTGAGATGGAAAACAAGAAGTTAAAGAAAAGGGGAAAACAAATATACAGACAAGAGGGAGAAAGCAGAACAAGGTATCAGACAAGAGAGTTTCAAAGGTATAAACAGGGAGTGTTAGTGTACTAATCGACAGTAAGCTGAACAGACATTAGAGAGACAGAGAGAGGATTGAAAATCAAAGATAAAAAAATAAAAAATAAGTAAATGAAAGTAATATCTATATATAAAAATGAATTAAAATAAAATGGAAAATAGAAAATTAAAAAAAAAAACAAAAACCAAAAACTTCCAAGTTTATATGCAATGCAGTTTCAGTCTTAATAATTTGGGTGTCCGTCTCAATCTCCAGTCCTGGAGATGGTGCCTCAGATGTTGTTCTGTAGTTGTCTCATCAAAGGGGATGCATAAAGTAGAACTAAACTACACCCTCACACACACACACACACACACACACACACACACACACAAAAGCCCCACCAAGTGTCCCAAGTTCAAATGCAATACAGTTTCAGTAAGTTTTTCGGCTTGCAGGTGTAATTCGGTTGTTCTCTCATCAAAGGTAGGGAGAAAAAGAAAAAAAAGCGTTTGGAGACAGTTCTGAGAGTGGTATCTGCAACTGTGTCTTGCCTGCCTGCTGCTCTCAGCCTGTAGCTGGCAGCATTATTTATGCAGATCTCTAGGGTGAGCTAGCACTCACCTGGTCCCACAGGCTTTGTTTGCTCAGAGTTCTCCTGTGTGGGAGCCTCTGCTACAGGCTTTCTCCTTTCCAAGCACTGGGAAAGGTGACACTGCCCCCACGTTGTCAGGCCTGGGTGTGTATTTACAGTTCATGTGGGAGGTGGGTCTTCCCCCCTCTCCTCTGAAGTTTTCCTCCCACTGCCACTTTCAGAAGCTTTCCTGCTCCTGCTTACTGGGCGGTGCTGCTGCTCCTGCTGGCCGCCATGTTTGTTTACAGTTCACGTGGGAAGTGGGTCTTCCCTCCTCTCCCAAGCTTCCCCACTCCTGGTTGCTGGGCGCACGCCCCGTTCCCGCCAGAGGCTCTCCTGCCTGCCTGGCTTGTTTATTTACAGTCCCGGGAAGGAGTCCCTTCCCCCAATCTTCAGCGCTCAGGGCGCCCCACCCTCTTTCCAGCGTGTCTTAACTGTTCTTATTGCTTATTACTCAGTTTCTCTTTTTTTCCTGGGTGGAGGTCAGTCTGTCCAGGGGGCTATGCTGCTCTGGCCCAGGCTTGTCTGTGGGGCTACCTCGGTACTGCGAAGCTCACCTGGTCCGCGTCTTCCCAAGCCGTATGGGCGCTGGCCACTGGCGGCCCCGGGGGCCCTCCTCGTTTCTCCGTTTAACGTGAAGTGGAGATTCTCTGCACCGGCTGGAGATGTGGAGGCGTCAAAGTTATGCCTTTTCTCGGTGATTATGCCTGCAAAGTGTGTCTCCAGCGTCTCTCCAAGATTTCACTATAGGAGGGTCGCTTTCTGCTTCCTACCTCTAGCCGCCATGTTGGAATCCCTCCGACAGTACCATCCTTGATACACTTTACATAGAGAGGGGTAATGATCGAAGGGCCAGAAATGGAAATTTACATAACAATAATAACTAATAATAATAGTTCAACTTATTGAGCCCTTAGTATATGACAGGCTGTTGCTTACTTGCTTGTCTTCTAAACTCGTTGGAGTAGTATAGTCCCTTTCATCCTCAAGTGATAGAATCTTAATTGAGCTAGCTTAAACATATTTCTGGGCTTCAAACTCTGCTATGCCTTGATTTCCAAGTACATGTGATTCATATGACATACATTGGACTTGGTCTCACTTTCCTTCTGTAGGCCAGCTATTCCTAGGTTGCCTCTCTTCTTAAGCTTTCTGTTGGTGGCAAGTTGGACACCAGTAGTTCCAAGCTTATATCCTATCCCCATGACAAAGGAGAATTAGTTCTTCATATGTTCTGCCAACTTTCCAGAACAGAATCTCATTTGCAGTGATTGGGTCCTGAGCGCATGTTGAACCCATCAATAGCTACTGGTGTGTGACTTTCACTTGGCCTGCACCCTGTACCAGGGGGCAGGGGGTAAGGGCGGAGCAGTGGTGCTGAGGTGAGCCTCACTCAAACTACGAGGATTGTGGTGAGAAGATTGTTTCTGAAGACAGGTTTTTGGTTATAGAAAAAGCTGGAGAAGATTCTGGGTGTTGCTTAATTTGGAGAGCAAGTTGCTAATAATCTGTTTTCTATATGGTATTAGTTCAGGATCAGCCAAAAGAAGACCTTATGGAAGAGTTGAGAGATGAGGGTTCAGCAGAAGCCACTCTTCCCAAAAAGCCAGCAAAGCCAAACACAACCATGGATGGACACAAAGTGGCCCAGCTTCTTCCCTCTTTATCCAGCTTGCTTTTTCCACTATTGGCTCAACTGATCAACCCAGACCACCACATGTGGACTTAGCTGTGGATTCACCAGTGAACCAGTTTCCAGGTTCTCCTCAAGCTTCCCTCAGTGGTCCCACCCCTGTTGCTGTGTGTCCTGGTTCCTCAGATTCTCCTGTAAGCTCTGACACCTCCAGCCTCACCTCTTGACTTGAGCATGCAGCTAGGTGACCAGGTCTCTATTCCTCTGCACTCCTGTTATGCCTCAGCATCTCCTACACTTGTTCAAAGGCTAATTCTGAATAAGATCTCATATTCCCATCATGCTGTGTTTCTGTGTTCCTGACTAAACACTAAATTATGCACTGGACTAGTAAAAGTGACACATATTCAGGACACCTAAGGTCTTATTTCACATATGAGAAAAGAAAGTGAAGGATTGATGTAGTTAACAAGTTTTCTCAGAATTGCAGAATTACTAAGTGGGAGGGCCAGGACTTAAATTCAAGCTTGGCTGGCCCCAAAATCTAAGTTCTTAGCTACCAGGTATACTGACCTGCTATTTTTCTTGTTTGCTTCTTAATCATAGATTCCACTTTTGCCTCTTAAAGGCCCTAAGTGCATAGTAACACATATTCCTTCGGTTTTCTGAGAAGAAAAGGAAACAATTTTGAGAAAAAGAGAGAACACAGGTTTCGATAAACTACTATTAAAATAGAACAAATGAATAGCCATGTACCTGAGACTGAGGAAAAGAAACATGGGAGTTTCATTAGTTTTCAGAAGGAGCCCTGGCTTATGCCCTTGGGCTCATATATACTTCCCTGGAAGTTCAGTCCATCTGTGTACCAGGCCTGATTTTTACATGTCTTGGTGTAAGAGGAAATGTCCCTAGAAACTATGCCCACTCAGGCAAACCATCATCCTTTTTTTGTGGTAGTCATTCATGGCATTTATGTGTTTTATCCATATTTGCTTCTCATGCAACTAATTAAACATGCACCCTCTGTTCTGTTGGGCATAAAAAAGAGAGAGAAGTTGGGAACCTTTAACATGCCTGGGAGTCCTGGGGTCATAGCTGGGTTTCCATCAAAGCACTTCAAGTCTTTATGGGAATGAACAGAATTGCTCTTTCAAATAATACTTAAATCATTCCATATTGGGAAATTTGAAGGAAGGGGAAGGAAATTAAAGTGTACATATTGAAATTAAAAATTAAAATTAGAAACAGATGGTTTTCATAAACTAGTCATAAGGTGAATGAGTGAATGAGTGCAGTTCATTAGGAAATGTTGAAGAAGCCCTCCGAAGATACAAATTCTTTATGAAGACATAAATTCCAGTACTAGAAGTTTTCCCTAGGTGGGTCCCTACCCTTTGTCTACTGTGTGCCTGTTTCATAAACACGCTTGATTACAATGTTTGTTGAATGTACAAGCAAACTAAGTGAGACATGGATCATGAACCAAGCAAAATTAAGAGTAAGTAGGGGGTGTGTTAAGTGACAGTGAGGAGCTAGATAAGAGCCAGAGTTCACAGACAAATAGTTCAGCCATGTCAGAATAATGCAGCAAAAATGTGGGCCCTCAGAAGCCTTGTTCCTAGTCTTGACTCACTCAGTATACCCACAGGAATTACACTTCTAGTTCTCCTCTCTGAGTCTCAGTTTTCCTCTTCAATAAGGTAAGTTTGAATTAGGTGGTCCTTGAGAACCTCAGAGTTGTATAATTTGATAGAACTGGGGAAATGCAAGGAAGGCCAGTCTCTTTGTGGGTGTTGGTGGTAGTTTGGGAGGTGAGAAGGAGGGCGTGGCACTTCTGAAGGGCTCCCAGCCACTGTCTCCATCCTATCCACCCTCTTTCTCTGCTCTCTGCCCTTAAGGGCATGGCCTCTTCTTTCCCAAGTCATTTTGAGTCCACTCTGTCTGGTGCCTACACTTTCTGTCTCCTGGCAGAGCATTTGGTTAGAATCTTTAGGAGAAGGAACAGATGAGGACAGGCATATGGACCTTGCCATAGTGTGGTGCAGTGCCAAGCCAGAGGCAGAGGGCAATCCTTACCCCAGACAGAGAAAGAAGGTGGCAGAGGCAAGCCAAATGCACACCCTGAGGCCCTCTGGACTCCAACTAGCACTGGAAAGTTTCACAAATGCTAAATATACTTGCCACTTTGCAGGAAAAGCTGAGCCTAGAGCCATCTTTCCTTCAGCAGTTCCAGCTTATTTTTCCAGTTGCCTCTTCTTATCCATTAGGACCACCTGCCATTGGGCATGTGTGGCTAACTTGATGATCTTGTTAAATACTCAGAGACTCAGACACACATACGTACAAAATGAAATCACAGATCACAAAGATCCTCATTTGTGTACTTCCTTCCCTTGTCCCCAAATATATTTCTGATCATTAATATTTAAAAACAATCAAGAAAATTCCAAAATAGAGTTCTTTGCAGTTAAACTCAAGCTCCACCTTCATCCAAGGTCATCGTTGTCATTATTAAGATAAATAATTTTTTGTTTGGGTATTTCAGATGCCATTTTTCAACAATTTTTAAGAAATCCATTCATGTACTAATTCATCTGGCACAGATTAGAAAAATATATAGGTTTACTGTTTCCTGGATTATTGTTGCTGTTGTTTGTAGTTGTGGGTAATGACTAATTGTGAATAAAGAAGAGCAGTGGAAAGAACACTATTTAGACTGAGAACACAGGATTCAAATCCTTCTTACTAGTTGTGTGGCCTCAAATAGACAATGTAATCTCATTGGACCTTAAGTTACCTCCTTGATAAAACTGGAACAACAAAATCTATCTAGAATTAATTAATCCAAAGGTTGGGAAGTCTAGCTAGGTTTATTTTCTCCTTTGTTCTTGTTGATAACTATTGCTCAGAGTGAGGTTGTGAAGCATTGCAAGATTTTTGGTGTATTCCCTGAATAACCAAATAAAAATGAAACCATATGATTTTTATGTTAAAGGGATTAGTGACTTTCAGGAAATTAGCATACAATAAAATAATTTATGTCTGAGGCAATGCTCAGATCTCAGATAACCAATGCAGCTAATTAACCAGAATAAACCAGTCTTACTGACACAATCATTTCCATGTAAGGAGCCTCACCTGCCAAAACCTGAAAAACAGATCCTTTGTGATTTTTCCTGGAGCTCTGACATTGAAGAGCTGCCAGCAAAAGGAAACGAATGCCCTTTTCAGTGCTCTATAATTCCTTGGGCCCATATTCATCAAGATACTGAACACTTTCAGGAGGGGTGGGCTTCATCCCCTCATTCTCTACCCAAGTCATTTTGTTCCCTAAAGGCTATTTAGTAAGACATGACAAAGTTTAATTTTCTCTGAAACATCACCTGGGCTTGTCTTTGAGTTTAGTGCTCACCAATAGTTATAACCTTAGTTCTCCAGAGTCTTATTGAAAAATCTTAATTAGAAGACTGTCTTGAGAGGATTTGGTCCTGGCTGCAGAAATATCTGATCAGATGCCCCTCAAGGCACTTCTTGTCTTTAGCCTTGCTCTCCCTCCAACATGGCCCCTGTGTGGGACTAAACTGTGACCTGGACAAATACCAAGTTGTCTGGAAGAATGTGTGTATGGCTTCTTCATCATGGTGGGGGCAGTCTTACCTAAAAAATGGGGTTCTAATTCAGCAAAAAGGATTAATTCCTTCTTCTAAGCTTCCTCCCTGCCTCTTCTCCATGACTCCTACTTGGAAGATAAGCACTTTGCATCTCTTGACAGAGCTGTGTCTGATCAGGAAATAATCACAAAGTGACAGATGAATTGCTATGAGGGACAGAGACTTCTCTTTTAGGAAACTGCCATGGCTTCCTAAATCTGGAGGGAGACAGAAAATGCTTTTATCATTGGATTTAAAAAAAAATTAGGTGATGTAGAGATGCCTTGTTTAAATCAACAAGGAGTCTAATATCCCAGAAAATTATATAGTTAGATAAATTTTTGAATTAATGATTGGCACTTCTACTTATAAAACATACTAGGTTAAGTCTTAAAGAAATACAACTAGATATACTCAATCACCTCAGAAGAAGTTTTAAACATTTATTAAACTTGGTTCAGATAATTATCTTTTCCTTGGCTTGAGTAGCAGTGGTATCTTAACTCCCAACTTTGTAATCCTGGATCAAATACGTGAAATATCATGCACTTAGACCTTCTAAAGCTGGGACACAATGACACCTTTTCTTCTAGTTAAAAATGAATGAAGAACTTGCAAATCTGTATTGTGTTATCTAGTCTGACAATACCTGAAGAATATAGCCAACATTTAATGTCATTACTGAAATTGAATTTGTATTTGCTTGTCTAAAATTTGTAGTTTTAGTTTAACTATTTTCTCTTCTCTTTATTTCTTCTTGTCTTCTATCGGATCAATAAGACATCTTTTATATTTCACTTTTTCCTTCTATGAATATGTTCTTTTTCTATTTTGAAGTGATTATCCTGGAGATTATAGTTTGTATCTTTGGTTTATTATGGTCAAAAGACTATCACTTTTACCACTTCCTCAACAACTAGAACCTCTTAACTGTGTTTTCCCTTTGCAAAGCATTATTTTGTCATCTAGTTTTACAAACGTTTAAATTTCACAAATAATTGCCATTATTGTTTTAAAGGTCAGTATTAACTTACATCTCTTATATATTTGTCTTTTCCAGTGATCTTTATTCCTTCTTGAATTTCTAGGTTTTTATCTGGGATGATTTTTCTTTTGCCTCTGGTGTTTCCTGTACTGTATACTTTGAAATGACAAATTAAATTATTTTTAAATTTTTTCCTAAACATTTTTTTGAGTTTAAAGTATATTTTACTGAGTATAGAATTTTGTTTGATATTTAATTCTTTTATAATTGAATGCCTCCGGTCTCTTCGTTCCATTGTCTTTTGGCTTTCATCATTTTTAGTAAAAAGTCAGTTTTCATTGTTATTGGTGCTATTTGAAGGTACTTGCCTTTTTTATCCTCTGGATGTTGTTAAGGTTTTTTTCTGCTTTTGGTTTTCAGCAATCATGCGATTGCATGATTTTCTTTTGTATTTTTTTTAAAATTTGGGATTCATTGAGCTTTTTAGACCCACGTTACCTTAGTCAGGTTTTGAAAATTTTTGGTCATTATTTTTCCAATATGCTTCTGAGCCATTTTCTATTTTGCTCCTTCTAGGATGCCATTCACATCTATGTTAGACCTGTTGACATGTTCCACATGCCTTTTGTAGTTTTTCCATTCTTTTCCTCGCTCCCTGTATCTCAGTTAAGACACAGTACAATACTTGGATAAAAAGTATCCTAATTGTTGGAAGAGCTCACTTATTGAGTTTATAAAGTTAAGACATTGTACTTTTTGATTCCAGAATGTCTATTTGATGCTTTATAAATTCAAATCCTTATTGAATTTATCCATGCTTTAATCCCTTCAATCCATCTTTTTCTGTTTTCTTGAAAATATGAATTATATTTATTTTAAAATTCTTAACTGATAACTAATATCTGAATTATTTCTGGGTCTACTGCTATTGTACAGCATACATTGTACATAAAAGATCAACAGCTACTCCAGATGAGATTAACTTCTACTAAGAGTGGTCCTTATTCCTCTATTGGGTAGAAAGGATGAGTCATTGATCTCAATACGATAAAGAATTGAGCTCAGTATGGGTTGAAATGCAGTTGTAAAGTCCAGTTCACTTCTGATTTATCCTGTTTGTGATGTGGAAGACTATGGGAGATTCAATTCTTACCTTCACAAGTTTTCAGCATTCCTCTGCAGCCTCCCATACATACACCCATATTTTGAAAATTTGGTGAATGTCTTGAGATAGGTCTCCTACTTTTATGGGTATTTGTGTTCCTTAGTAGCATGTGTAAAATTTCACTCTTCCTTTTCAAAGCTTTCTGCCTAATTCTACTGCCTTCTAGACTTTCTTACAGACCCATAACTCAGTGAGTGTTCCATGGTACCATGTCTTTGTTATCTTTTAAGTTTTCAAATGGGTAACTTCAGGTTCATGTGATGGACAAAAGATTTGCCCATTTCTCGTTCCTTCTTCATGCCCTGTGTCTTCATAGGGCAACTTTTATCCCATATCTAGATTTGTCAGATGTCATCAGTGGAAGAGAAATAACTGAAGTCTACCAGGTCACCAGCAACTGGTTTCCTTTTTCTGGAGCTTTAGTTGTTCAAGTGCTCATTACTTCAATTACTTCAAAGATCTTTTGGTCATTCAAAACTGTGACTTTTTGGCAACTTGCATGGCTATGACAGAGGGAACAATGACCTAATGAATCTACTGCATCCTTCCCAGAAGGTGAAATCACAGTTTTCTGAAGCATGTTCTGAATGGTTGCCTCTAGTCATTGTCCATCTTTTTAATAATAATTATTATTAAAAATATTATAATAATTGAACATGAGTGTAGTAATAAACTCAAAACTAAATTTGCCCATTTTTACCAGTCTCCAAACCCTAAAAATTATATACCCATTATATTGATAGATAGTCAAACAAATGTAGTCAGTTTCTTTCTAACAAAAAAGCATCTACTCAATAGCTAATATAAATTACAGGACAAATTTGGTTTGGATTTTCAATACTTCACAACTGATTTTTGTATTTCTAACACCTATATAATATAAACCCATATCTACTGTTTCTCAGATTGAATCTGCATCTCTGAACCTTAATCTTGTGAAAAATAAGTGTTGAGTATACTATCTAAGTGACATAATCATCAAACAAGTAAGTTGCCTATGCCAATGTAATAAAGAATAGGAGGTAACTTATGATTCTATGCTGCACACTGATAATGTATTTCATTGCTATAAATCAGAGATAATTTCAGTAGTTAGAGCAAATCTCAATTAATATAGAATGTCTTTATGCACTGAACTTGTCTAGTTCAAAACCAAGATTATCATAATTGGCCAAACTTCCCATTTTTAATTGGTTTCCATCAACTTCTTCCAAATTGGGGAGCAAAATGCTTAATTTTGGGAATAGGGGAGTATATTATACAACTATTTCAACCCAATATACTTCCAGGAATCAGGATACCCCAAGTTAGTCATTTCATAGGAGCATTAATAAAACTTTTATTACTTTTTTTTTAACAGACAAGTGGAGCAACTGGTTGGAATACTTTTCAAGCTAATAATCTTGGTCAAAAGCTTCATAATGGAACACTTTGAGAAATCAATTAAGTCCTTTTGTGTTCTGGAATCTGCCCTAAAGTGTCTATTGTGGGGACCTCTAGTTTGCAGATGGCAGGCAAAAGACCTGGGAGAATCTAGTCAACTTTATTGTTCTATTAAGATTTGGGGCTTACTGGTCTGCTCTCAAAAACTTCTACAAACACTAACTATTCATCAATGAATGCAGCCTTGAACTGTCTGCTGTCAACATCTAACAAAAGCTTCCTGACGTGGGAGATTCTAAATTCTATGCTTGGTTCGAGTTCACTTATCTGAAAGAATGGGCATTCCCAGGCTTTCTTTATTGTTTATTTAGAATTAAGCTCAAGTCTTGCAAGTCCAAGAAAGTCAAGAGCAAATTTCAACTACTTTTGTTGTATTTATGCTGACCTTTCTGATTTATATATCTGTTTTCTTTCTTGTCATGGTCTAGGTTTTTTCCTTCTCACTCCATCTGTCTTTGTTATGATTTGATCTTTATTATATTGCTTATTTTGTGCTGTAAGCTACCTCAAATCCTTTTGAGTATGAGATAACAAATGTAAATTAAATGTACATGTCCTTGGATCTGTTTATGGACTCTCCACGTTCCCTGGGATCTCAGTTAGATTTGACTGGTGTTCATGGTATCTGTTAAAGCTCATCTTTACTCTAATAGGAAATACCTGGAAGTTCCCCATTTGAATGATCAAGAAGAGGTTCTACAGTCTTTGTTAGCTTCTCACTGTCTCAATTCTTTTTTTTTTTCTGCCCCAATTTGCTATTTAGGGGCACTGTGATTTGGGGTTGTTACTGAAGGATAAATTAGCCTAATCCTATGTAATACAGTCACCAAGTTTGTCAGTTTTCTGTTGCTGTGACAAAATGCCCAAGATAAAAATTTAAAGGAGGAGAGATTTACTATGATACCTGGTTTCTGGGCCATGGTAAGGCAGAACATCATGGCTGAGAAAAGAATGTGGAGCAAAGCTGCTCATGTTATGTAGTTGGGAAGCAGTATGTGGTGGGGGCATAGTTTGGGGACAAGATTTGCCCTTCAAAGGCATGTCCCCAGTGACCTACTTCCTCCAACATCCTAACAGCCCATGCAGCTATGAACTTATGGTGTGCCCTACAGGTGGGGTCCAAGCCTTCAAAACATGAGCCTTTGGGGATATTTTATATCCAAACCATAAGAGTCACTAAATTCATACAAGTCAAATCTGTACACAGAATAGACCTGGTGAATCAAAGTAGAGATTTTGGACTAATTATGATTCTGGGATTCTATTGACTACAGAGAGAGAATGGGGAAAAAAATGGCAAAACTCTAGAATGTGTTAGGCTCTTATTCTCCGAGAATCTGTAAGACAAAGACTGACCAGATACAGAAAGGAGAAGGTGTGAGATGCTGTTTTGGTTGGGACATCCTCCATTATGAATCTGGACTATAAGAAATGATCCTTGGAAACCAGATGTTGAAACTCACCCCAGAGTAAACAAGGACCAACTTCCATTTTAATGCAAAGTCCAAAAACAGGGTGAAGGAGGGACCACCACAGTGCCCTAGCAGAGGGCCAGGGGAGTGGCATTCTCATGAGGGCACCTGCAGCAGCAGAAATAGGGATGTACTCCCTTGAGAGACAGGCAGACATCACTTTGCCACGTGGATGGAACAGAGAAGGATTTGTTTCTGGAAAAGGGCAAGGGAAAGCATCAGGAAAACATTTCTTTCTACATACAACTGAGACACCATCAATCCTCATGGAAAACTACTTGAGGAGGCCTGGAGGAGAGGCTGTGGTCTAGCATCAGCAGGTGTGAAGTTAGTAATGTGACTAATACAAGTTGTTACTAAGGTCATTGGCAAGAGTAGGTTGAAGATGCCTAATATCATCCTTCATCATAATTAAATATAAATGCAAAGATAACTCAAATGGGATCAAAATATCAGCATTGTTATCTAGATGATAAACCATTTTGGGGACAGAGATAAAGTGGAGGCCAAGACTGGGATTCCTACTACCCACTCTTTGAATTGCACTAATTGGTCCCAATGTGAGACATCTCTCCCAACTTCCAACCCAGGTGGGAGAAGGAAGAAAAAAGAGAGCACAAATCTCCTCCATTATCTACTTAATGTAGAAACAGTGCCAGGGAATAGCAAGTGTATCACAACTAAGACCAGGAAAACACACAAGAGAAGAGCCAGTCTCTTGTTTGAAACAAAGTCATTTTACCTAGTAACTTAGGCTAAGTGACCCAATGCTAACTAAGCCCTCACCAATTAGATAAATCACTCCTAAAAAAACCCCACACTATAGAAAGCCTAAGTCATGCTAAGAGCACCTTGCTCTGTGGGCCAAGACAGTCATGTGGTTAATAAAAGAGTTTTCCATTATATAAGGAGAAGGTTTCCCATTGACTGATAGACTCAGCAACATATGGGTTATACACAGACAAAGCTAAGTCTTTTACACAAAGTATCTGTAGACATGGCTATGCAGATAGTAGTCATAAGGTATTGACTAAATCAAAAGGGTAGTGGCCGTCCTAACTGTGAACAATTGCTCAACAGTACCAAAGATCTGACTACGGTCAAGTGGACACATTGATCAAAATTGGACCTATTTTCAGGTGAAACCTTTTCAGACTGTGAGTTAGCACTTGTGGCCGAAGTCTCTGAGCTATCAGAGTTGGTCTTCAGAGTTCTTTAATGGGACTGTTAGTGGAGAAAAGTGTGCTTAGTCACCATAAGTGTGAAGATACAGAGGCTTAAATAATACAGCAAGCACAGGGATGGGGGCTACACGCACCATACAATGAGCTCTAGGGATTGGTGAGGAATACATGGGAAGCTTCAAAAAGCCATCCAATCTAAGTCAATGAATTTGCTTTGAACCATCCACACAGCTCTTGACACAAAGCCCTGTTAAGAAGCTTGCACCCTACACTTGGTTCAAAAGTGATAAACCAACAGAATGCTGCTAGGGTAGAGAAGAGAGCTAAAGAGCAATCCCTATCCCTGCCCTGGAAACAGTCCAAAGCACCTTGCATTTTTCAGGGTTACTGGCAGTTACTACTGGGGGTTATAGAGCTACAAATGATAAGAATTACTTGTCCATTTGTTCCTTACTGAAGCAAAGAAACAAGGCAGGGGAACATGGCTGATTTGGGAAGGTCCTCTTTTCTCAGCAATGACTTTATTTAGAGACAATGTAGAATCAGGAGAAATCTTTTGTTGGTGGTACTGGAATTTGAACTCAGGGCCTTGAGTTTGCAAGACAAGTTCTCTACCACTTAAGCCTTTCACTCAGCCTTTTTTCTTTAGTTTCTTTTTCAGATAGGGTCCTGTATTTTTGCCTGGGGCTGACTTCAGACCAGAGATCTTTCTACCTATGCACCTACACAGCTGGGATTACAGAAGTGCACCACCATGCCCAGCTCGTTTCACTAACTTTTTGCCAGGGCTGACCTGGTACTGTGAACCCTTGTCTCCATCTTCCAAGTAGCTGGGATTATAGGCATGAGCACCCAGTTTAGGACAGATTTTGAAGCAGGGTCTTGGCAAAGCCAGGTGGATCATCCTAATGTTTGTGTGAGGGAAGCTCTGAGCCCCACAGACTGAGAATTTGATAATAATAAAAGTGAAATGCTTTAGTATTTTAGTGACAAAAATAGATATCCTATAATATTTTTCTCTTAAATTATTTATAGCATTATGTAGACTCTTGAGATAATGCCAATCACTTGTTAAAACTAAAAGAAAAGTTATGATCAGTTAATTGTTGTTTTGTCTATTGGAATCTGAAAGATAAATTTGACTGAAGTTGCCTCAGAATGGGCCAGATATTTATTTGGTTGTTATTACCCTGGTTTTGGTCTTTTTTTTTTCTCTCTCTCTCTAAATATATACACACACACACACACACACACACACACACATATATATTTGCTTTTCACTTGATTTGGTTTAGTTTAGTTTGATTTACTCTTATGCTGATGTTCAAGTTCAAAACTCCCATTTCTCTGCTGTCCTCTCTTCAGCTGGAATCCATCTTGCTGAGGCCTGTCTGAGCTGCCAGTGCAGGCCTCGGAGCACTATCTCTGAACCTCACAGAATCTGTCTTCTCTTCAGGAGAGCTAAGTGTTAACATTGTCCTGAACACATTTGCCTTTTAGGAAGATTAATGGAGTTCAGCATACAGCAGATAAGCTCATCTGGGAGGAGCAGGAGAGAGCTAAACTGTGTCAACAGAGCCTAAAGGCAGAGAGAACCAAATTGATTGCTCAGTCTCTGTTCTTCCTTCCTACCCCCTCCCATTTTCAATTCCAATATAACTGGATGACTGTATATAAATGTGGAGTTAGATGAAGAAGCTAATCTACACAAGATACTAAAATATACCTAGAAATGCAGCAAGATGGGTAAAATTGGATTTCCCAGGGAGAGAATCCACAGAGTGGCCAAGGATTATGAGGACACACCACACTGAGGGAGGGGATGCAGGTGCAAATAGCCAATGCAAAGCCTCCAGAGGTACTGCTTGAGTAGTGATGATTACTAAGATTCCTTTCTAAGGAGGATGAAACTATAGATGATATGATTCATTTTCCTAAGAGAAGGTATAATAAATTATTTTTGAAGGTGAGAGACAGTCTACCAAGGGCCACACTCCTCCATTATAAGTTAGAAAATAAACATTTAAATGAATGTACAAAAATATTATGTTGCCAGGAGTATCTATGTTGAACCATGTCTGCAGTGTCTTTTCAACTTAGAGTCCTTCTTGCTACTGAAGTGGGTACAGACAGCTTTCAGGCAGACAATGGTCTCTGAAAAATTATCATGAACTTAAGGTGCTTCTTTCTCTTGGATGTTTCCAGTCGCTAACATTTGGAAAGCTTCTCAGCATTTCCTCTGCAGTTTTCTACTTCTCTTAAGGGTCTCTCTGTTTAAATGACCAGAAGATCCTAAATTTCAAGGTGTTTTCTGATTTAATAAAAATGGGTATAAGAGTTGAGAGAGAAAGCAAAAGCTCTCACATCTCTTATGTGTAGCCTTAAAGAAGTTGTTGAACTACTTGAGGTGTCCTGTTGTCTTTTATAAGTGCATCATTACCTACTTTCAAATGTAATTCTCCTTATTACTCATTCTTGAGAGACTGTCTTGAAAGACAATTGCTAGACTATTGATAATGTTAGGGTGTTAAACAGGTGCTAGCTATTCTTAATACTACTTCTACCACCTGTATTGATAGTAATGAGAATGATGGTCAACTTGCTAGGATCATGGGAATTATTGAAATAGCATAGGATAAGTATTAGTAGTCTAAGCTATACACTGTTTCATCAGAAAATGTTTTCAACCAATTCAGATTATAGTGTTTTGGCAGGAAAGAGATAAAGCAGATGAGAGAATTGATGATATTATAGAAGAGAAACTTTGTACAAGGTGACCTTGCAGTTAAAGTGTCTATATCCTACGCAGCCTAGTGGCTTGAATGGTTGCGACCTCGTGTGAATGGACTTGGATGTCTCCAGCTAAGGATAGAGCTCAGAGGAGGAGAATGAGACTCCGGAGGAAGAACTCACTCTCAGGGAAGGAGCTCTACATCAAGGTTAAATCCTGAGAAAGAAGTACTGGAAACAACCACAGACCAAATGGGCCCATGTGTCCTGTGAGTGAAGTGCTATAGTTATTTCAATACAAATATGGTCACACTTGGCATTCAAGCAATAACCTGAAACACAAAGGGGTGTTTTTCTACCCACTGCACAGGGCTGTGAGAGGGATCTGTGACCTTTTCATCTCAGAATCACCATCATTTGACACAGAAGATCTCTTGGAAATCCCTGGCAGATCATCCAGGTATCTGGCACTAGACCTCTCTGTCAGTCTTGTCTTGAAGGATACACATGTATATCCATACACATAGACACACAACAGTAAAAGTAACCCGCTCACGTATGAAGCTAGATAACCCTCCTGTCAGTCTGGGAAGGTTTACCCTACTCTTTTACTTGTTATATCTTGGACCTTATTTGTGTTCAGAAAGTATCCACCCAAATTCTCAGGTAGGTTAGTCCAGAGGGTCAATCTGGTACAAGGAGATGGACGTCTTGCTAGCCAACTTTGATAAACAGCAAAGAATGGAACCCATTGTGTGACGTCTCTACAACCTAGAATTAGCTTCACTGCCTCCACTTCATACCTTTTCTCCCTCTATCCAGGATATGGCAAAGTGGATTCTGTCCAAAAATGAAAAAGCAGAGCCCCCAAGAGAAACAGGTCTCTATTCAGAGAAACGAATGCTTTCCAAAATTTTCTGCATTGCCCCATTCAGAAGCTCTCCAAGAGGTGGGCTGACTCTTAATCATCATTACGAGAGTTTAATGCAGACCCTTAAAAAACTCTCACTTCTAAACCGAATATAGTTTGTCTTATAGGAGGGATTTTGTTTTCTTTTCATGCTGGACCTAAATTTGGCATCCTATGGAAGTTTTATTGCATAGCATACCCTGAGAGCTCCGCCAGATCTCCCAATTCAGGAATGGCAGCTGAGAAAAATGGAATGAATGGGCTATTTTTCCCTTTCTTCCCTTCCCTCCTTATGTTTCTCAATTTCCAGCTCATAAATTTAATTAGATAAATATTTTTAAATATGGAAGATGGAGAGTGTGAGAAGTTGATAAATAAGAACCAAGCTTCTAAGGGCATGGCACCATGGGCCAGTGCCATGTATTTGGGGAAAGGGGTATTGTGAAGCTTTTATAAGGATGATGGATTAGGATTTTCTGGAAGTGAAGAAAGATCTTGCGGGTAAGGCAGCCATGGGAATATGGATAGCCCTGGGAGACAACACTCCCACCATAAGCTTGTAAGTGTGTTTGTGGAAATGGAGATATTTATACGATGTATTTGTTGACATGCATTGAATATTTCCAGTGGCAGAAACAGAGGACTCAGAATGAGACTTCAGAGGACGGAGACAAGGTTTCAGGGAGATGTCTCAACATGACACCAGGAGGGGAACAAGACTCATGCTCTCACCTGATGAGAGGAAAGAACTATGTGTTTGCTGACTCTATTGCTGAGGGCCAATGAATAAAAGTCTGAACATTTATTGGGCTATAAAATGAGGTCTACTTTTTACAGAGACATGAATGGGTTAGCAATTCTGAAACTACTTTCTGTGAATTCTAGTATTGACCAAATAAGTGCATATATTATAATGTTCTCATTTTCATAAAAGGTCATTATGGTCATGGTAAGGAGAAAAGATGGAATGAATCCAATGGTAAATGGTACTAGATTGACATTGAAGCTCTCAGTGTAAACTCATGGCATTTGGGAGAGAGAAAGAGAAAGAGAGAGAGAGAAATGTATTTGGTTATAAATATAGAGAAATATGCAGGAGTAGAGGGGTGTGTGTGTGTGTGTGTGTGTGTGTGTGTGTGTGTACATCTATTTCCTAGCTCTGTCCCTCTTAGAAGGCCTAAAACCAATGATCCCAGGTGGTAATGAGCATCTCTGGTTTCTAAACACCATTCTCTACAAAGAGGAATTAAGGCTCTTTGAAGAAATGGCTGAGTCCATGACCAGGGGAGAGAAATCCTGGAATATCTTACTGTTTTAGAAAGCAAGAAGATGCCCAAAGAATGATGGAGACTTATCAAAAGGATAGAGCTGCCAGCTTATTGGAGCTTCCATTAGCCAATTTTGAGACTGTTTGGACAACAGAATAAATTATGATTGCAAAATATTATAGCCTATTATATAAAATCAGAGCCCACTGACTTAACTAAATGAGGATAAAGAAAAGTTCTTTATATTAGAAAAAATCAAGTAATAAATGAAGGAGGATTACAAAATTAGAAAATCACCATTTGCCAGAATGGGCAGTATGTGTCTAGACAGTAAGCCTTTTCAAACTACTTTATAGGATCTTAATGAACTTGGTTACTGACCTTTGAGAGGCAAAGTATCTGAATTTTGCAGCACTAATTATATAAACCTAGACAGAGACATGTCTTGCTACTTAATAGTTCAGTGTCAAAACCCTACCATTTAGGATGATGTGCCGGGTGTGGACCAGGGTCCCTGCCCTCTCACAAACCCTGGTGATTTCACCCCACGTTCAGACTGATCTTTGAAACTGAAGACAAGCAAAAGAGCCCCTTTCTAACTTGCCAAGCCCAGTGACTTGAAGGGGCACTGCTCCACTCAGAGGCAGTAAGGACATTGTCACTTTTCCTATAGGATGCTGAGTAGTGCAATGCACATAAAGCCATTTTAAAAATGTTTGTTGAATGAATGGATGAGAGAACAAAAAGTAGGCTATAATAGTTAATCTTTGTTGTCATCTTGCTTGGGTTAAGAAATGCCTAGGAGAGTAGTAAGGCACACAAGCATACCTCTGTGAGTGTCTGTGAGGGCTTTCCAGAGTTGATTAGTCCATGAGCACTCAGATTTCTTTAATGGACTAATTCCTTGAGGGAGTCATGATATAATGACATCATTGGGAAATGGTGAAGGTGGGAGGTGGGGCCTAGCTGGAGGAAATGGGTCACTGGGATTGTGTCCTTAGGGGTGATATTTTGCCTAGGCCCCTTCTTGTACCCACTTTTCTCAGCTTCCTGTCCCCTCTGATGTGAATTGCTCTGCTCTGCCCTCCCCTCCATGATGACTGCCACCTCTGAAACTGTAGCCAAAATAAATCTTTCCTCCTTTAAATTGTTTCTGACAGGTATTTGGTCAAAGAGAGGATAAAAGTAACTAATACATGGGTAAAGTCAGAGATAAGTCTCAAATTAGTCATCAAGGAGATTTAGAAGGGAAAAAGAACTTGTTTCAAGATTACAATCTAATTTTACCCCAATAGTAAATAAAAAGAACAATTTATTCTTTTGGAACCTGGAGCCATTCATAATGGCTTCAATTCTATCATCTCTTGTGTTTATGAATGACAGACGGTGTGCTCTATGAAATACAACCTTTGCAAATGCTTCCTGAATTTGAACATTATGTTGCTTTGTGATTACCTCCACTTGGGATTCTGAATGATTCCAAGTGGATTTACTGGGGGACTTGGGTAGCTGGAGAACGGAGATGAGACGCACATGGTACATAAGCCCACGTACACCACCAACATAAACAGACACCTAACTAGAAACATCTGTGCAGAGCAATTTAGCAAAAGGTTGAGTGGCTGAAACCATCAGGATTGGGTGGGAAGGAGTTCAAAGTCCCCCTATGAGGCCTTCCTAAAGCTTTGCGGGAGGGTAAGAACAAGGTCTGGGAAGTGGGGAAGCAGAATGGCTCATCCTGTCCTCTGCATCGGGTCCCTGCTGACTCTCCATTGCTGCTCACTCTTGCAGGCTTCTACACTTTTATTTATGTTATAGTCAGGCAGAAAGCAGCCTGGGAGCACTCTGGGGGGGTATTAACCAAGAAGAAATACAAATCAGATTTTAACAAAGTAAAGAGAAGCCTCAGACATCTGCATGGGAATAAGGAGGATATTATATGTTACTTTACCTGATCTCTTTCCTGCTCAGGAAAGAAATGGATAAATGATAAAATTTATAGTGCATGGAGGGTTGAGAGGCCAGATTTGCAGAATTCAACTCTGAGTTCCTGTCCTGAATATGATGTTTATTCACTCTGCAGATTCCTCATTCCCAAAGGAATGTGGTTTGGCTTCTCAATAGCATCTTAGTCTCCAGTCCTGAGAGGGAGGCAGTGACAAAGGCAGGTCTTTATTTTGAAGGCGAGAAAAATATGCCATTTTTAGTTTAGATGGCCTCTTCTATGGAACAAAATATTGTAGCACCACATATTTCTAGATCTTGTAGGATCTTAGAAACCTTATAATCCAACCCCCTTAATATACTGAGAAGAAAACTGAAACATGGCAATGTTTCAGAAAGACTAAGCAGAACTGGATTTTTAGTGTTTGCTAAAAATCCAAATTCCAACCTTAAGATTAGGTGGCAGATGTCACCTTGCCATCTATACAACTAAATCAACTTTCTTGTCACAAACTCATTGTCATTCAATAACATGCAGCCTGATCACACTCACCTTAATCATCTGATAATCTGAGCCAATTCCACTTCCTATGTAGCCACCAAGGGGAGCAATGGCCATTCTGGTCAACCATTTCAGTATTGCCAAGACTCTGTGGACTTGAAAAAAGAGATTCTTGTGAAATTTTGAACAATGGTGGCATTGCTGTCACAAGCATGTAATTCCAAAGTGGTCACTTTGTATTACAATGGTTTAAATTCGGAGTTTGAATACTGGTCACGCCATTATAGTGGGATGAATTTGGAGAAGATATTTATCGTCCATCTTATGGAATGAAATGAGATAATACGTATAAAACAGTAAGTTTTCTGTATTTTAAAATGTCAACATTCATTTAAAATGCATCGATGCTACTTTATCGCTTCCAGAATAAATCTAAGCCAATATTTTGGTAACTTTAAAAACCAAATATACATAAGATTTTGCCTTGTCTGTTGTCCCTGTGTCCTCTGCCATCAGTCATGTGAAAAAGTGTAGCATAGGCTTCTGGAGAATTACAGACATGAGTTCTGTGCCCTCCACTGCCCTGACTTGTAGCTCAATGACTTCCAGACCATGGAAATGGGACCATCCTAGATTATCTAGCCCCAGCTGACCTTCCAACCAATTGGAGACATATAAGCAAGTACAGGAAAGAACAGCTGACTCAAAGAATCAAGAATTAAATAAATGGTTATTGATTTAAGCCATCAATTTTTGAGGTAGCTTGTTAAACAGCCAAAATTAACTAAAACAGTGTCTCTGTTTTCATGTCCCAAAATGAATAAGAGATGATATATGTACAGAAGATGTCAAGACCCCTCCACCAGCAAAATTCTTTTCTTGACAGAGAAGATGATTTTGCATGGAGTTAGTCTCTGCCTTCTCCCTTGGCCCCTCCTTTTCTGAAGAGGAGTGCAATTTGTGACCCCAAAATGGAGACTGCTGGTTGGGTGTGGTGAGGGATCAGGATATGACCTGGCCTCATTAACATCATCCTTTAAGCAACTGAGCCAATCAGCCTAATTCTGTCCTCCTGGAAACTCTTACCACCCACTGTCTCCCAGACTAGAACACCCCACCCTTTGGTCTCCCTTCGAAACAAAGATGTATGTGAGCACGTAGTGGAAATGCCAGGTAGTGAGACTTGGCAGAAGCTGGTATCCCACCACTCCGTGCTGAGGTTCCATGAGGACAGAAATGTAACACTGGAGGCCCAGGTGCCAGGAAGGCCCTGCTCCTGGGTACAGAATTATTTTGTGGGCAGCTCAAGGAAAAAAAGCTCCACTCTCTCCTTTAGAAATTCACTCTTACCTTTCCAACACTTTCTGGGAAGGGGCTCTTGTTCATTCTGTTACTGTAACCTATTTTCTTTATCTTAATACCACACCATAGCTGGTGCCAATTTCACAGCATTTAATAGTCAAAGAAAAAGATCTCTAGATTTGCAGACATCTGTCAAGTTCTCCAATCGTCTTATTTTAACTAGCATGGGAAGGTCAGAGAAGTAAAAATGGTGTCCCCAGGTGGGTCTGTTTTGCATGATATTCCTTCACTGTTGTGCATTCCACCTGCTTCTATGCTTTTTCTCATGGATGCCAAGTCTGGAGTTCTTACAGGAAATGAAACACAACAGAAGAATCACCTTTTATGCCGCAAAACACTCATGCCTCATACTTGTTCTCAGTTGTTAGGTTCTGGATACTGGCTGCCAAACTACCGTCTTTACTTTACTGACTTTAGCTTTCAAATGTGGTTTTAATCTATGTTCATTCCTCCAATTTAGCATTTCCCCTAAGTCAGATGAGAGTCCCCTGCTCCAAAATCTGTGTCCCTAAACTATTGGTAATGCTCTTATTTTTGCCATTAGATAATCTTTAAGTTACGGTCCTGAAATGTTTTCTACAATGGACCAGATAATAAATATTTTAGTCTTTGCCTACAGTCCATATGATATATTGTTTGTCTTCTGTTTCTGGATTTAAAAATATAAACACATTCTTTGTTTTGGGGCTATACATAGACAGATGAAGAGTGGTTTTGGCCTATGAGCCATGGGTTGCCCATACCTCCTTCAAATGAAAACTATTTTCTTAAAACACAAATATCCT
Source organism: Castor canadensis (assembly GCF_047511655.1). Classification (NCBI taxonomy): domain Eukaryota; kingdom Metazoa; phylum Chordata; class Mammalia; order Rodentia; family Castoridae; genus Castor; species Castor canadensis. Next base: position 165,447,943 of record NC_133389.1, on the reverse strand, counting down.
CAAAGTGGTAATTAAGTAACTAACAACTCAGTGAGAATTAGCTCATTCTCCTACTTTCTCAATCCAATTGGGCAGAGCCAGATTTTAAAGAAGGGGTGGAATAAATAATGATTCTTCAGGTCAATCCAAATGCACAGTCAATGGGAAGAATGGAGCCAGCCACCGGTGGTTCATGCCTAGCTACTCAGGAGGCAGAGATTAGGAGGACGGCAGTTTGAAGCCAGCCCAGGCAAATAGTTTGCAAGACCCTATCTTGAAAAACCCAACACAAAACAGAGCTGATGGAGTGGCTCAAGGCATAGACCCTGAGTTCAAACCCCGGTACTGCAAAAGAAAATAAAAACAAAGAATGGAAATCCCAGAAGCCTCAGGCAAGGAGAAGAAAGGGAAGCCATGCATTCATTAATGATTGTGGCCAGGGATGGTATTCAAAGTATCATGACAGCCAAAGGATGCTAAGTGGCCTTTGATAAGGACTGGGGGTTCTGTTGCATGAGGCCTTAAGGCTTTCATTGCTGGATCTTGGGGTGATTAGGATGGGACTGTGAAGTAAAAGGTAGTATTGTTGTAAGACTTTAGAGTTTCAAGCACTGTCTTGACTTCTTTGAGCCTCATGGGGCTCCAAAGGCCTACCCCTGGATGATCCTACTAAATGTGTTCCTCAACCAGCAAGAAAGGCTCCCTAAACCACAGTTCCTCTATCAGAAGGATCAACTCCATACTTCCCAGGCATCAACCTGGCGGACTTTAGTTCCCTGCCTGCCCCCAAGAAGTATTTAAACAAACTGATATTTAAACAAACTGATTACTTCCTCCTGTGGAAAACAGGGGCCACCCTGCCCTCTTGTTACTACAAAGTCTTCCTCCTTCCTGCTTGCTCGCTATATTCCCAAATGCAGCCTCTATATGGGCCTACGAGGTGTTTGGTGTCCTCCTCCCCTGGGCTGTGAGCTTATCTAAACTGCTGTTAATCTCATCTGTCTACTGTTGGATACCACGTGTTGGCCATGTCGTATTATTTGGGTATGGAGAAATCTCCTCCTCACAAATGGGGTGAATAGGAAAGGATCACAATGAGGTGACACTGGATCCTTGGAGCAATGACAAGAAAATGAATGGAACTGGAAACCATCATGTTAAGTAAAATAAATAAGACTCAGAAAGACCAATACTACATGTTTTTATCTCATGTGGGGAATCTAGATATTTTAAAAGACATGAAAGTGTGAGGGGGAGTATTTAGAGGAAGAAAGGGAACAAAAGAGGATGATGGGGTGAATATGATCGAAGTACATAGTATGCAAGTATGAAAATGTCATAATGAAACATGACTTTAGATGACTTAAAAAGTGGGAAAAGGTGCACAGATCTCATTATCTCAGCAAGGGAGAAATGATCATGCTCTAACCCCATTGTGATCACAGTTCCTCTGTTATTGCAAATAATAGAAAATAACAAAGAAATAGTGAGTGAGGTCATCATAAAATCTCAGGACCAGAAAAGAACTCACAAGTCATTTGTCAAACTTCCTTATACAAATAAGAACAAAGGCTCAGGAAGGGAAGGTGATTTGCACAAGGTCACGCTGAGAAAAAAAAATATGATAGAGAAACAGCAAGGAGAAAACAGGAAGGCACAGGGAGGTATGAAAAAAGCAAGATGGGAAGGTTGTTGTATGTGGTTGGTAGTTGTCCAAGAGTGGGGAAATGAAATTAGAGCCTCTCAAAGAGCAAAGCTGTCCATTGCTTGACTTCTAGCACCACCCAGGAGTAATTGTTTCAGAAAAGCAAATGGAAATTTCAACTAACAGACAATGATGTCAGTTTCATAATTGGTAAAATGTTCAGCTGTATCAAATTATTGACATTGCCTTGTTGCCTTCTCTGTTTGAGAGGCAGATGCAACTCTTTGACTTTTATTAATACTCTAATATTCCACCTCCGGTAACTGCCCTAAGTCACGTAGCAGAGAGATACAGATCCCAAGTCTCCCATTAGGTTAGTACTCTCTTTTAAGGAGGGAAAACTTAATCCCAGCTGGATGGATAAATTCCTTTCTTTTAGCTTAGCTGGTTGCTGTGTTTTAGTGAAATTCAGAGGTTTATCCTGAAAGCAGGTACTGGGTTCTAAGTGAAGGCAGGCACCACAGAGACTGCCCAGACTAAGAACTGGAAGATGCAGAGTTCATATCAGCTGTTAGCATTAACCAGCTGTGTGACCTTGGACACCTGATGCCTCTCACTGTAAAAGAAGGACTTTATAGCACATAGTGTCTGAGATGACATTCAATACTGCCATGCTGAGGTTATGGTGGAGACAAGGGCTTCACCTGGTCCTGACTGCCTTCACAGTCAGCTGATGAACAAATGGAATGCAAGCTCTCTGGGATGGGCTTATGGGAAGTCTGCAGGTGGGGCTCTCTTGTAAGACACGAGGGGATACAAATTAGTCTTATACATTGCCAGGAGCTGGAGTGAGTGGCTGCAAAAATTCTGGAGCATTGTCCTTTGGGGTCTTCCAAACAATAGACTATTTTCCACCTTTAAGACCTGCATAAAATCAAAACATTTAATTATGTGCCATATGGAAAAGCTGGGTGTAGGCTGTACATAGTGATTTCCTTCCAAACAATACAGAATTCAAGGAGGGAAATAAAGGGCAAACTTAAAGTGGAGAAGCCTGCAAATGCCTATAGTCAGGTGACCAAGGTTAAAATCAAGGTTAATAATTCATATTTATAGTGCCTGCCTTGTTTTAAAAAATGGCATTTTACTTTTGTAATCTTCTTTCCAAACCACACACCCACAGTCTTAATTGTGAGAAAAATCATCAGAGAAATTGGAATTGAGGGACATAATACAAAAGACCTGACCAGTACATTTTAAAAATTTCAATGTCATTGAGAAGCAAGTAAAGTCTGAGCCTAAGGAGACACAGTAACAAAATTTAATGTGTTACCCTGGAAAGGGCATTAAGTAAAAATTAAGCAACTCTGAATAAAGTATAGACTTTCATTCACAATAGTGTATAAATATTGGTTCACTAATTGTGTAAATGTACCTTACTACTACTAAGATGTCATTGACAGGGGATACTGTGTGTCTGTGTGTGTGTGGCACTAAATTATTATTGCAACTTTACCATAAATCTAAAACTATTTTAAATCAAAAGTTTATTTAAAAAATAGTACAGAGAAATATGTTTTGTATATTTTGTCTTGTTTGGGGGCACAGTGTTATTGAGTCAGGGTCTCACTATGTAACCCAAGCTTGCCTAGAACCCACTCTATAGCCCAGGCTGGCCTCAAACTCATGATCATTCTACCTCAGTCTTTCAAGTGCTGGGATTACATGGGTGTACCCAGCTTCTCTTCTATTTTTAAGAGGAAAATAGGAGGTAGAAAGTTAGAAGAATAAAGAGGGAAAATCAAAAATCTCTGGAAGAAAATACACAAAACTAGAGAAGACTTCAGTGAATAGGATTTTTTTACAGTATTCCCTCTCGTACACTATGAATGCTGTTCTGTGGGAATGCATTTTTTTAAATTAAATATTAAGGCTGAAGCCTGTAATTCCAGCTATGCTGGAGGTGTAGGTAGGATGACATAGTCAGAGGTCAGTCCTGGGCAAAAGCCTGAGACCCTGCTTGAAAAATAACTAAAGCAAAAGGGCTAGGGGCATGGCTCTAATGGCAGAGTACTAAGCTCAAGGCCCTGAATTCAAACCTCAGTGTCACCAAAATAATAATAATAATAATAATGACACCAATAAAAATCATTCTCCAGAGGGCTATAAGAAAAGAGGAAATGAGCCCAGAGCTCCCTGAAAACTCAGGGCTGTGAGTCTGCAATAGTCCAGTCCACATCTATGGCAAGCACATCCTGCAAATAGAAATCAACACGTGAAGTGAGTCACTGCCAGCAGAGGTGATAAAGCTTCAGAGACTTCATGAGATCAAGATACCCAGGCCTCCGCATCTGGAGAAGGGAATTGAGGGACCCAGTGGGAATGAGCAAGGTGAGATTTAAAACAACCAGGCAAAGGTCAGTGCAGCTGGTCCAGATGGTCCCACCTTCTGGGACCATCTTCCTCAAGCTCCTGTCTCCAGGAAGTAATGAGACGAGAATGCTAATTGGAAATAAGGACTTGGATACTAGAAAAGAAAATGCTTCAAATCTTTGCTTGGCCTTAGTGGGAGTCACTAAGGGAGTTTCATGGGCTTCTTTTGTTTATTGTTTTACATGTGCCAGGAGTATTTTAATTCTTTTTGTATTGCTATTGATTTCCAAAATTCCAACTTTTTCTATGTGTCAGCCTAGAAGCCTTAGTTGGGTAAGTCTGCAGACAGAGTCATATTTCTTCTACCATCCACATGGTATTTTGGCCCTGTTTAAGCACTCCACTACATCTGTGCACCTTCCTGTATTGTTCTCCAGAGACAGTGAAGTGTAAGTCTTATGCCCCATACATAATCAGCAAGTTCCTCAGGGAGGAAGCATGTCTGTACATCTTGTCCATCCTGTAGTTAGCTCAGGGGCAGATAATAACTACTCCATTGTTTTGGACCAACTTTGTTGGTCTGTCCCCCAATTTGTGTTTGAGTGTTTGCATTGCTTAGCTAGGAGAGCATTTGAGAATTTATTGTCTCAATCCAGGACACTTCCAAGAGTGAAAAGTGAATGGTATTAATAACCCTGTGGGACATCAGACATATTGGGACTGCCCAGAGCAAATCGGGATGTAAGGTTCAGACACTTGTGACATTTGCTATGTGTGGAAAGAGAGAACACAAAGAGGTACACATATCTGTCTACATATCTAAAAGCTGCATATGAAGCTAAGACAGTATTCAGTAAATATGTACTTTCCCCCTAACACAATATGGTAGTCTTGGGTGAGCTAGTCCCAGTCTTAGCTCCATACTCTTGGATCCTGGATCACATCCTTTTTTTCTCTTCCTGAGTGCTTTCCCACACCAGGAGGGGTCTTGCAGGCACATGGATAGAACACCAACTCACATTCCAAGCTCTGGTATGTGCCCCTGAAACTGTTGCTTCTTGGCCACCTTCTGAGATGGAGGCACAGTCTTCCCTTAGGAAGGAAATCTGGGGCCCCATGTACCCAGAATGTGTCTAAAAGGTGGAACATGAATCTGGAAGATTCTTTATGCTTTGGGTTGGGAGACAAGTAGAGAAAACCAGAACAATGTCTTCTTAAGTGGGGGTCCCAGACAGGTCTCCTCTTGTCTGATGTTATGGATTGAACTGTATTCTCCCCAAATTCTCTAAGTGAAGCTCGACCCCTCAAGGTGACTGTATTTAGAGATAGGGCCTTAATGGAGTAAAAAAGTTGCATGAGGTCATAAGGGTAGGGCTCCAATACCATAGGGTTAATGTCCTCATAAAAAGAAGAACCCTCAGAGATGTTTCTGTCTCCATACGTGCACAGGAAAAAGGCCATATAAGGACATGCACAGTTGAAAGGCAAGGCAGCCTCACCAGAACCCAACTCTACTGGCACCTTGATCTTGGGCTTCCAGCCTCCAGCACTGTAAAGAAATAGATTTCTGCTGTTTACTCCCCCACCTCCAGTTTGTGGTGCTCTGTTATGGTAACCTGAGCAGACTAATATACCTGAGGTGAGTGCGAACTCAGGCAAGTATTATGAAATGAAGAGAATGGGTCCTTGAAGGAGGAGGCCTAGATTAAGAAAAGGGGAGTGGGAGGTAGAAGAAAGCAAGCTGACAAATCCTGAGCCTGGGACACCATCAGGAAGATTGGGCCTTGTGGGGGCTGTTCATTCATTCCTGCATTTATTTAATAAGTATATATTAAATTCCTAATTGTGCTAGCCAGTGAAATTATAGTTTTTAAGAGCTAGAAAAGGCCTGTACTCAATGGACTACTTCTAGCCGGATGACTGTGTGGTAATATTAAGATGGCCCCTTAAGTTCTGAAGAGATGGACAAACAACGCTCTTTTAGAAAGTTTGTTGGCCCAGGGATTCCTTATCCTCATTCTCCATATGTTGTGCATCACAGAAGGTGACCCAGGAGGGAGGGGGTCCTTTCGTTGCCTTGGTGATCACTTCTCCCCTGGCACCTCCTGCAATCCCTGGAGGAGGGATGTGATAAGCCTTTCCAGCCTCTGAGTTCATCTGGGGCCCAGATGTGGCTCTTGGAGCTGGTAGGATCGGGAGGTCACAGAGAGGTGAGCTCATACAGGCCCTCCAATCCCCAGCTCTGTGTGTAAAGAGATGGAGTCAAGCAGTGACTTCGAAGTGAGAGATGTTGGCTTCCTGAAGGTCCTAAATGGGCATAAGTGCCTCCACAGTCCCCTACTTCTCAGTCACTGGACTAGAAAAATCCCTGGACTCCCAGGTTAGCACAACTGGGATCAGTCTTGGTTTTCACAAGCCCAGGAGACAAAGGAAAAACTGGGCTTCTCTCTTCCTTTGCCCCCTCCCCCTTCTTCACCTTCTCCCCAAGCAGAGTTTGTGACTATTCAGGCTCAATTCAGTGTCCTGCAAATGGCATTTTTCTGAGTTACAATTCCAAGTAGCCTGAGTCTCGAGCTTCAGCACAAAGTTCATCTGATTCACATTGGTCACCCACATAAAACTTCTAAAGTGCTTCTTCATTTTTTTAGGGAGAAACTTTATTTCCCCATCCTACATCTTTTTATTATCAACTCTTTCCATAGCTATAAATGTATCAATTAGCCCCACATTAGAACATGCCTCTGGGTTTTCATGATGTGGAAGTTAGAGGGAAAAGAGTGAGGGAATCAAAGAATATGTTCAACTCATGCCTTGACCATGAGTCTAGCTTTCAAAAGGTTCTGAATATTTCTTTGAGTTTCTTCCCTTTGGAAATTTTAAGCAAGCAAATCTGCAAATTAAAATGATTTTAGAAAACAATAATAAAATAATTTTAAGAAGGCTAAAATCTCATATTTTTACAATCAGTTTTAACTGCCCAGCAAAAACCTGTGATTCTAAATCACGTGGTCAGTCCTTGAGTTCATTTTTATTCTGTCTGTCCAACTTCCTTTCTCAATTTTATAGGTCAGTTATAGCTGCCTCTCAATTCTAAAAGATTGTTCTAAAGGCTATGCACGGAGTCAATTCTACTTCTGAAAAGGAGGCAGACTTTGGAGGGACTTAATATCTCAACTGATTGGATGGAAAAGACTGTGCTTTTCCCAGGAGATTTTTACACACTTGCGCCCATCACTACTGCCCCGACATATGCCTGCCCCATGGGACAAACAGTCTTCCACCTGTGTGTTCTTGGAGAGACTTAGGCACCAGCATTTCGTTTTGAATCTTTACTGGCCTTATCCAAGATTCCCACCCTCAAATCTGATCCCTACCCAGTCCCTGGATCTAAATTTAGCCTGTTTTCCGGTGTGCATCACTCTGGTTTCTCTGTCTCTTCACTCACTCACTGGGTTGGATTATTGTCTGGGGCTGCTGGTAGCCTGCAGGAAAGGAGAGGTGATAGCACAACACTGTCCTCACAAATTCCCAAAGAGGCCAGGCATGACACAAGTGTACAGTGAATAAGAGCTACTGTTACCAAGATGTTGCATTCTCCTGTCTTACAAGGGAATTGGACCTGGGTCCCTTTGTGGACTTTAAAACAACTCCTAAAACTTCTCCTCCACAGAGCCCTCACAGAGGAACCAAAGGGAAAGGAGAGTGTGGGACTTTCATTATTTAAATATATGCACTCTCAAAATACATGGCTTGTATCATTGTTGGGTATCTACCCAACTGGCAAGACTGAGCATGTGCTATAAGGCACCAGGCTAAGCTGAAAATAAACAGAAAAGAGAAAAGCTAATCTCTTGTGAACTTTTGCAGAGTTTTGCAATAAAAGTATCTAGGGGGAATAAGCTATTTCACTTTATGAAAGCATGTGAGTCTTGTCCTTTTCAATTTGAATGGTGCATCAATTTTTTTCTGTGCCTAGCATCTCTTCGTGTCTTATTGTGATCTTGCATATCATGGAAATAGCCCAGGGACAGAGGTGCTTGCGGAGAAGTGACTATTTTGTGTCCTAAATAGATAAGACCTTGACCATACCATATAACTTCTCTGAACCTAAATTTCTTTTTGTGTCAAATAAAATTTGACCTCAATGATTAAAATCTCTTTTAGCTCTAGAAGTCTGTGATGCTATAACTTTATAACAACAATATGTATTCCTAGACATGAACAGGCTGAGGTTTAAAAGTTCTATTTGACCATTGCTATCATGGCTGGAAGCCTTGGAAGCCACAGGCACCCATAGGACAGGAATGAAGTTCTGGCATACGTCTTTTGAGCGACTGCTCTTATAGGCATGACTGTGGCTTGAAATGGGAAGGGGAAGCACACTTCTTGAGGCAAAAGAATCTCTAGAGCCTGGATACTTGCTACAAGTTATAAACTCATGAACACTCCTGTTCGAAGGAGAGAGACAGCTGGAAAACAGACATGGGGCCCATGTTTGCACAGTTGCTAGAATGCACAGCTCTTTCCCAACTCACTCCTGCTGCCCTGTTACTCACTGACAAAATTGAATGGCCTTTCCCTAGATTCCTTTCCAGACCCAGTCTTCTACCCCCAAGGATATTCTGTGCAGTGACCTCTTGGGGAATGCAGTAAATCCTGCCCAGCAGGTAATCTCCAAGGCTTTGGTGCCTTGTGACTCTGGTAAAACCAGGGGTCTCAAGATAGGAGGCTGATTTCCAGGGAATTAGCCACAGCCAGCAAACAGTGTCTCTCAACTTCAGCTCTGTTGGGGTGGGGCAGGTGGGCATCTATAGGAGACCTACAAGCAGTAAAGGGCAGAACCTCACAGCCCTGCCATTGTGTATGTGGTGGGAAGGAGGAGTACACAGTTACTACTGAGATCAAGGTCTCCTAGAGGAAGTGGGAGGCTACAAGTGTTTTAAAGAAGGGGAGGATAGCAACTTGGTAGATTTGAGATAAAGAGGAAGCTCTCCGCAGGCAAAATTAAATTGATCAGATGCCTAAATGCTAGAGGTCATGATCTGTGTACTACTGCTTCAGTGGGTGGTCTTGCTGTTGTCAAGTGACCCACTGATCTCCAGGAGAAAGCTGTGGGCTGTCCTGCCCTGGTTCAAGCTGTTCTGACTACTGCCTTGGGCAGGAAGCAGTCAAAGGCATTAGCTCAGGAGAACAGGTAGCAGTAAAGACAAAAACATGGTGATGGAATCTTAGGATGCAGTGGGTCCACAGGATGAGCTGGTTGTCCACCAGCCTCCATGCTGCTTGCATCTGCCTTTCGCTTCACCCTCCTCTTCAAGGCCTCCACAAGCACTTTTTGCCACTTTGAATCCCCTTCCCTTCCTAATTGAAGTCAGTTGTTCTTTCTGCTTGAGAGGGAAGGGGAGGGACATGCCTTGCAGCTCTTTCTCTCCTCTCCTCTCTGCTCCTTCCTCTGGGGTGGAAAAGCTCTCCATTTCCAGGCAACACGTGTGGTTCAATGGTTCATCCAGCCCTTTCCCACAGTTCTCAGAAGGAAGGGAAGGAAGCCAGCCCCTTCTTCCCAGTAGGAGGAATGCAGTCCTTACTGCATCTCCCCCTCCTTTGCCCCTGCAGAACTCACCTCAATAAGACAGTTGCGAGCCCCCCATTCCCACAGAAGGGTTTCACTTTCCATTGATCACCAGGAAACAAAGTACTTTTACCTCAGTCCAGTCATCTTTCCCTGGAAAGCTGTGAGGACAGTTAGAGAAACCAGGTACTTTCCTTACTAAGTAGTACTGGGGCCACTGAGTTAGAGACTTCTATAGTTTTAAGCCAGTTAGACCAGAGGTTGACAAATTAGCATTGGAAATCCTATCACTTCCGCAGTGGATCTGCATTTACCAGCCTGTGGGCTTCTGTCCATTGAGTTCAAGATTCTTGGGATCCATGAGGCAAAGTGAAAGCACTGTGGAGTAGTGACCTTCTATTTCACCAGTAAAGTATATTTTCCAGGCCACTCAAGCCAAACGACAATATTAGAAGCCCTAAAGCAAACACAGAACTTCTCTAGGAAAATATACTTCTGTTCTGTAGAAATTTAAACTCTCTCTCTCAAATTTCTTCCATGAGGTCCTGGGTTTCTGTCTCTATTAGTGTCTCATCAGTGGCCCGAAGGGTATCTCAAATATTATTATGGTTTGAGTTTTAAATGTCCTCCAAAGGCCATGTGTTGAAGAAGGCTGACATCCAATCTGTGCTCTGTTGGAAAGTGGTGGAAACATTAGGAGGTGGGGCCTAGTGGAAGAAAGTTAAGTCATTGGGAACATTTTAAAGGAGAAACTGGTCTCTTTTCTCTCTCTTTTTCACCTCTGGCTGCCATAGCAGTCTTTTCTCAGCCATGATGTTCTGCATCTCTATAGCCCCAAACCATGATCTGAAACCTCTAAAACTGTGAGATGGCATAAGCTTCTCTTCTTTATAAGTTGTTTATCTTTGGTATTCGGTCACAGTGCTGGAAAGCTGACTAACATGTCTGTGCTCTGTAAACACATGTGACACCTGATCCTGTTGTCCTCTCCCATGTTGGTTTGTTTAGGACAATGACTCCTGTCACTGTTGATGCTGCCACTGATGTCTGCCTGAGGAATTCAATTTCTTCCATTGTCTAAGACCAAAGTTGTTGATGACCATGGAGGGGAGGGGAATCCTTGTTAATTACCACAGAAAATGCTGGCACCAGTTATGTAGATGGCCTGCATACTAATATCCCAAGCCTTTTATTTTTGCATTGTTCTTTTGCAGGCCCCACAAATTACAGTGTCTGGCATCAAAGATAGACAGAATCTTCCCTTTCTTCGAACCAGTGACTTCATATTCTAGAAGCAAATGCATGGGTCCTAGACTGACTTCAATAACCGCTTCTGTGTTCCTTGGGTAGCTAAATACCTTGCTGAGTGATACTATCCCATTCTATACAAATGCTACCTTTCTTCTGATTCTGGGTATCTAGATAATTCCAATACAAGCTGAAACCAGCTCAGAATTACTACAACAGTGGTAGTTAAGTGTTTGAGTTTGAATCCTGAACACACCATTCCCTAGCCCTACCATCACCTCATCATCTGTAAAAATGAATAGTAATAGTTCCTATGTCACAGAGTTGTATTAAAGGCAACGTATGCAACTTGACTTGGTGTTGTAACTATAATTGATAAATGTTGACTATTGCTATTACTTTTTTTTTTCTTAAGAAGCAGGAGCTGAAGGCAATAGGAGTGAGTTGACTTATCCAAGATTTCACAGCCAGTGTGTGTCAAAGCCAAGACAAACCCATCTCTAGACATCCAACTCATCTGACTCACAGGTGAGCTTCTGTCTGAACTATATGCGCATGACAGTTTTTCCTATTTAATGTCACTAATGAGTCCTTAGATGAAAGGACTTCATAGATAAACGGAGACCTCCAAAGGGGAAAGGGTTAACCAATATGACACATTCTGATCTGGCCAGAGACAGTACTAGAACCCAGGTCTTGTCCCTGTTTTAATGTGGTCCTGATCTGGAATGTTTCCCTAAGGCTACAGAGTCAGGTATGAGGAGCAACACATTTTCTTCCAGGCCAGTCTCAGAAGGTGGGCTGGCAGAGTAGCCCAGGTCAGGCTGCAGACCAGACACAGGAGCCAGAGGAAACTCTTCCTTGTCTATTCTTACTGCTGTTGAATATAAATGCCAAGCCTTGGTAAAAAGAGTATTCTTTAACAGGCTACCCTTTTAATAAAATAGGCAGCTGCTTTCATAGTGGTGATATAAAGGAGGGTGGTTAAGTCTCTGTTCTAGCTATTCATCATTACAAGTTACTCTAAAACTTAGTGGCTTAAAACAATGAAATTTTTTTATCTCAATCAGGAAATTGAGAGCAACTTAGGTGTATGATTCTGGCTCAGAGTCTCACATGAAGTTGCAGTCAAAATACTAGCTGGGCCAGAGGTCATCTGAAGGCTAGTCTAGGACTTGGAGATCTCATTCCAAGATGGCACATTCAGATGGCCAGGGACAGGAGGCTGGCTCCTCACAATATGGAGGTGAAGAGTCAGACATGGATATACATTTCTGCCATATTTTAGTTTTTAGGAGTCTAGATATTAAGTCCAATTCACACTTAATGGAAGGAGAATTAAGCTCTACCTCTTGATGGAAAAATACCACTGAACTTACAGACTTCTTTTAAAATCATTATGTATTCTACAGCCTTAGTAGTATCTATTTGTTTAAAATTACACTACTAGTGAACCCAAGAGAAATAAGAAAATAACTCATTTGCATTTTCACACAATTTGAATCTATGTTAATTTTAAGTGTATGGGGACAGCAGTGACCAAGAGTCAGAGGCTCGAGTTCTATTGTACGTCCTGCTCTAGCCTTGCTCACATCATTTCTGCTTCTGGATCTCAGTTTCTCATTGACAAATTAAATTTCTGCCTTGCTCACATCATTTCTGCTTCTGGGTCTCAGTTTCTCATTGACAAATTAAATTTCTGCCTTTTAAATAAACTGGGAAGCAAGATGGGAAAAATGGTTATCTACATGTGAAAGAATGAAGTTGGGACCTCGCCTACCGTCATATACAAAAATTAGTTTAGAATGAATCAAAAACCATATAGGACCTAAAAATATGAAACACTTAGAAGAAAACTCAGAACTTCATAACATTAGATTTGGCAATGACTTCTTGGTTAAAAGTTCAGGCAGCAAAACAAAAAGATCAATTGAACTTCATCAAAATGTAATATTTTGTGTATCAAAAGATAATATCAACAGAACAAAAATGTCAACCTAAAAAATAGGAGAAAATATTTGCAAATTATATATCCAATAAGGGATTAATATTCATTATATATAGAGAAAGCCTGAAACTCAACAACAGAAAACTAAACATATCAATTTAAAATAGGCAGTTGTCTTGGAATAGAAGTTTCTCCAAGAAGACATGTGAATTGCCAATAAGCACTTAAAAGGATTCCCAGCATCACACATCACTAGGGAAATGCAGGTCAGAACTACCATGAAACACACCTTATACTCAGGGTGGTAACTATCAAGAAAGAAAAAAAGTGTTGGTCAGAACATGGAGAAATTAAAACTCTTGTACACTGTTGATGAGAATCCAAAATGGTAGAGACACTGTGACAAACAGTATGATGGTTCTTCAAAAAATTAAAAATAAGATTAGTATATGATACAGCAACCCCATACTGGATATGTGCTATTAAAGAATAAAACCAGGACCTTGAAGAGCTGTTTTCATGGCATGTATGTAACAGCATAATTCACAATAGCAACACGGGACCATATTGATAGATGAATAGATAAGTAAAACGAGGTATATTCATACAGTGGGACATTATTCAGATGTATAAAGAAGGAAATTTTCACCAACCTTGAGGACATCATGCTAAATTAAATAAGCCAATCACAAGAAGACAAATAGATTGCACTTACATAGCACACTTGGGGTAGTCAAATCATACACAGAAAATTAAATGGTGGTTTACAGGGGCTGGGATTGGTGGGGAGTTACTTTTTTATGAGTATAGAGTTTCAGTTTTACAAGATGAAAAGAGCAGAGATGGATGGTGGTGATGGTTACATGAATGTGTGTAATACCACTGAGCTGTACACTTAAAATGTTTAACATATGAAATGTTATGTTATATTTATTTTACCACAGTGAAAATAACTGGGGAAAAATGAAATGCCTGAACTCAAAGATTTTTAATGTTCCTTTTGGCTCTGACATTCTTTCCTCCAACATTATCTGTTAGAGTTCAGACTTAGATTTTACTTATCACAATCTCTCTTGTGCTGTCTATCTATTTGTCTACCTACCTACCTATGTACTTACGTGCATGTTTAATATGTTTTTGTACATGTCTTTATGTTTTTGAATCCTATGTAAATAAATCTTTCTTAGTCCTTCAGTCTCCAGAGGATGGGTGATGCTGTTTATATTACAAGAACAGATTTTATTTGCTCACTGCAGCCAGAACACAGCATGCTATTACTATAAATGGGCCACAATGGTGTTTTGTTATGAAATGCCCTTTGATGTAGGACAGCCACAGTCCAGTGACTTCCAAACATATTTCAGCCTACCGTAAAAAATAAAATGACAGATCTTCTAATGGCCACAGGGTCTCTGCACACATTTCTAGGAACTTGAGGCCATTTACTAAACCCACACAGAGAAACATTGCTTTAATGGTTATAAATGTGTCCAGTCAGCTTTGTACAGGCTTCCCTCCTCCTCCTCACCCCTCATGTCTGAAGCCCAGAGTGAATCAGTGCTTGGCTAACAAGAGTGAAATATATCAGTGTCTTTTCAAGACAACAGTGCTCCAAGTTGTTCCACAGACCACTCCTTCCCATATCTAAAACACCCATTAGCCAGGTTCTCTACTTCCCCTCAAGTACTACCAACTCTTAGAGAAAAATGGTTAAGGGGAAAGTATTTTCTTATAAACACAATAATACTCTTAGTTTCTTCAATTCCAAGTGCTTCCCTAGTTTTTGGTTTCCCTAGCAGTTCCACTGTGCATGTATATCCCAGAGAACCGTTCACAAAGGCACAGAAGGGGGCCTTGCACAATATGTTCACAGCATGGTGTTAGCAGTAGTCATAGGAGTTAGAAGTCAATCCGCTATCCTTCTGTAGGGAGCCAAAAAGTAAACTGTGACAGAGGCATGCTCTGGGTGCTAAGCAATGATTAGAAGTGTGTCAGTCATCTGTTGCTATGCAACAAACTACATCACATTCAGCATCTTAAATCAAGAAACAGTCATTATATCAGCCTTTATGGACCAGGAACCAGCATGTCTTAGATGGGTCCTTTGGTTCAGGTCTTTCACACTGTTGCAATGAAGTGTTGGCAGGAGCTATGGACATCTCAACTCTCGACTGGCCTAGGGGAAGAGTGGCTTCCAAGCTCACTGGGTTGATGGTTCAGTTTCTCCCTGCAGTTGCTGTTAGGTTCTCTATAGGATCTCTCGCAAATTTTCAGCTGGTTTCCACCAGCGTAAGCAAATGAGAGGGCAACAGAGGAAGACAGAGGTTTATCTGACCTAATTTCAAAAGTGACATCCCAACACTGTTGCCACATTCCATTCATTAGGAGCAAGTCACTAGGGCTAGTCCAAGATCGAGGTCAGGTGATTGGACAAGGGCATAAATACTAAAAGGCTGCCATCCACCAGAAGCAATACAATAAAGGACTAGATAGCATTAAATACAATCCTTAACAGAAAAGGGTCAGAGTTAAATGAAGTCTGCAGCAGATATATTGTTTAAATTATCCAAGAAACAATGCTGTTTTCTTTAAGACAATACAAATCAATTAAAGAGTATATAAAATTGCACTGCAATGTTTTCATGCTGGGCATGAGGTAGGGAGGAAATGAGAACAACTAACTACATAAATCCTGAGTGGGATCTTATAGACACCCAATAAAATTGTGGACTATGAATTCAGGATCAAGTTCAACCTCTTACATATGAGTTTCAAAAGAAAGGAAAGGTAAAGCAACAAAACCAACAACTCTGGGTCCTCCAAGTACTTAAGTCCCCCTGGAAGTTTCTTGCCAAGATCTATGTGGGAGGTTTCCATACAGTGTCACACTGGATAAAGTTATCTCAAAGGCCCAGAGACTTTTACCAAGAAAAAGTAGCAGCATCTGTGTCAAATGTAGAGTATGTTGGAGTCTGCAAGAAAGCTCTAAAAATTTAGCATGCATAGGTGCATCCACAAGGTGACCAAATGTCTGGGACTAAAGGGCTTCCTGAATGTGGGACTTCCCATACTAAAACTTAATAAATTGGTCATCTTATCATGCAGAGAATTTATTAAAAATGCAAATTGATTCACCTTCAAAGGAGGTTCTGATTCAGTGTGCCTGAGTTGGGCCAGAAATCTGTATTTTCTTTCCTTTTTTTAAATTTAATTTAAGTTTTGAATTGGCAAACATTAATAATACAAGGGGATTTCATTGTCATAAGTCCATACATGTGTACAGGAATCTATATTATAACAGAATCAGAAGCTCTTCTGATATAAATGGTCCACAGATCACTCTTTGAGAGGCTCTATCAAGGAAGAATAACTCTGGTAGGTAGCTGCTATTAGCAGTGAAGGCACCAGGCATTCTCAAGAGTGTAATCACAAGTATCAAACAGCCATCTTATTCAATATCCCCACACCCATTGATAATCCTAGGGCCCTTGTTCACAGTTCACTGATTCTAGAATTTATCTTCCTTGTAAGGCAGATCTCAAAATCTAGGAGGCAAAGTTCAAGAAGGTCAGGACAGGAGTTTGGAAAGGAAGATTTCCCTGACTGGCTGTTACAAGAAACCATACCGTATGACTGGATTAGCCACCTACAACTCTCAGAAGTCTCCCACCCCACACTAACATCTGAAGAAGGTGTTAATGAGATTATGGTGAGAACCTCTAGGTCTTCAGGAAACAGTGTGCCCAAAATGTAATCCTTATAACATATTTTCCATACTTGGAAAATATAAAAGGTTACACAAGCAATTGACAGGAGAAAATAGTGATGAGGTAATAGCAAATGCCTCTTGGAATGCAGCTGGAGGAGGGAGGTGTGCTGACGTCAAGGGGAGTGGATCTTGAGTGGCTGCAGGTGTAAGAGGTAGAATCATCCCCATGAGGAAGGGTGAGTTGGACCACAGAGGTTTGTGAAATATACTTAATGACCAATCAATAGCCCTTGCTCTATTTTTATATTCACCAAGTAACCTTTTGATCTCCCTTTATTCTTCGTTTTCTGAGTACAGACTGAGTAAATTCTCTGTAACAGATACTATGCTGGACGCTGTTGTAGAGTTATCTGGATTTTGGTTTAATTTTTCCGTTGGATTTTAAGTCTTATGAGAGTAGATACTAGCTTCTAGAGGACTTATGAAACAGATGTGGAGTAAAAAGTGATTTGCATATGATCTCAAAGTAAGCTAATTATGGAGCTGGGATTTGAACCATGAAAGTTGATTTTTATAATCCAGGTTTTTTGGATTATACAGAGCTATACTGGTCCCTAGTAAAGTTTATAACAATTGAGGCTGTAGAAGTGTATTTTAAGATGTTGGTGTAAAATTCAGCTGTTCCGTAAAGTGTAGCCCAGATTTCAGTTTGGGATTTAGCAACGGTATAGAAGTGAATACATGTTATGGAGTGAAGAATGATCAAGGGATGGAATATAAATCACACATGGCTGAAGATAAACAATACAGGGGAAGATTTTGAATGCCAAGACAAGGAATTCATATATAATGGGCTGGGCCATAAGGAATTACTGAGGATTTTTGAGCAAGGGCAAAATAGGAAGTAGCATGATATGAGGTGGGCTTGAATAACATTAAAGAGTATAAATATTATAAAACAGTGTTAATGGAGTAACACTAGAGAAGAAGCAATGAATTCTCTGAATTGATCAATGGAGAGGGAAAGATGGAAAGCAGGTAGGAAGAATGGCAAGAATTCAGAGCCACAGTTAGGGTGAACATGGTGAAATAAGAGAAGAGCTGCTCTTACTAAAGTCTTCCAGATGAGGTCATGGACATGGAATGATCAGGAAGTCTAGACCCTGATATCAAGATCATTTACAGAGTATGATGGAGAAAAGGGACAGTCTGAGTAATGTAAACTTGGACAAGACTAGACTTTGCAGTTCCACTTCAGCATTCAATCCTACCTTAGAGAAAGCTTAATCTGTCCCCCTAGTGTTGTCAGATTCCAAGTGAATTAGAGCAATAACTTTTATCAAAGAAGAGCTTAATAAATGATTGCTTGAATACTAATTCACAATGATGCTCATGTTATTGACAAGCCTGAAATACTTCAATTGATTGACTAGATGATACATTGACCAAATAGCTATTCTTTCTATTCTGGAACTCTAAATATACACATAGTCCAAGATTCTATACATATCTTTTTTCTGGACATAACATTATTCAAACTCTCAACTATGTGTTTTTTTGCTGATAACTCAATTTCAGTACCTCCAGAATTCCTCTTTTCTCTTGAATATATTTTCCCACTGATGGTTAGATATCACTATCAATTTTCAATTATATTGATCCTCAACTTGGCAAGAATCAACATTTGGAACTGTCTGTGATTTCCTTGTCAAATGCACACTCCATCTAACATAAGTCAAAACCTTGTTGATTCTATGTTACTAATGTCTCTTAATGGTGGTAGGCCCTTTTGTCTTCACACTAGTACAGAACCATATAGTATAGTAGAGGGTCAAAACACAAAATTACAATAATTTAAAGATTGAATTGGCTTTATTTGTGATGCTATAATCAGACAACATTTAATTCTGTAAAATAGAGTATGTTCCAATGAAAAATTGACTTTATTGGCAAAAAAATAGCTAGAGAAAGAGAAATGGGATAAAACGTGGATCAATCATTTCAAAAGTATTCTCCTTATAGGGTTTTAAAAATGTTTTTATTAGCATAAAATAGTTGTACAGAGGTTTTTATAATGACATTTCCAGATATGTGTACTATGTAACCCAGTTTGATTCAACTCCTCCATTATTCTCTCTTCCCCCATCCCCTATTAAAATGACTTTGATAGGTTTTAATGTTCCATATTCATATATATATAGAAAATACATCAACCATATTCACCCTCCTTTGCCCTCTTCAATTACCCTCCCCTTCCTACTTGAACCCTACCTTTAACATTACTTGTTTTACATTCCTACCCTTCATTGTTTAAGTGTCTGTTCATTTTTCAGTGAGATTTTTACCTTGGTATTTTACTTGCAAATATATTGTACTTTAATGATTCTAACCCTCTCTAAGATTCTTCCTTACCCTTTTTCCCCAACCCCATATTTTCCAACAGCCTTCAGTGCATTTTGTTTTATCTTTTTTCCTACACAGATGTGATTATTTCAATATTATTCAATATTATATTATCGTGAAAATGGTTATACTACAAAAATCAATCTATATGTTCAATTTAATCTTCATCAAAATTCCAGATACATTTCTCACAGAGATTGAAAAAATCAACCCTAAAGTTCATATGGAAGCACAAAAGACCACGAATAACCAAGGAAATACTTAGCAAAAACACCAATACTGAAGGTGTTACAATACCTGACTTCAAACTATACTACAGAGCACTAACAATAAAAACACCAAGTACTAGCACAAAAAACAGACAAAAAGACCAGTGGAATGGAATAGAGGACCCAGACATAAACCCATTTAGCTGCAGCCATCTGATTTTTGACAAAGGTGCCCACAATATACGATGGAAAAAGACATCTTCTTCAACAACTGGTATTGGGAAAACTGGATCTCTGCATGCAGAAGACTAAACTAGATCCCTGTCTTTCACCCTTTACTAATATCAATTCAAAGTAGATAAAGACCTTAATGTAAGGCCTTAACCTTTGAAACTACTGCAGGAAAGAATAGGGAAAACACTGGAAAATGTAGGCATAGGCAATAACTTCCTAAATAGAACTCTAATAGCTCAGCAATTAGGAGAAAGGATTGACAAATGAGACTACATGAAACTAAAAAGCTTCTACACAGCAAAGAAAACTGTCACCAGACTGAAGTGACAGTCCTTATAGGATATAAACAAAGAGAACTTCCTTATCATGCTGGGTCAGGTACACTGGGTCTCTTTGAAGTTTTGCTGTGAACATCATGTTTTCTTGGAAAACCTGCCCATTTCAGAGCTCAGGTTGATTATGTGCAACCTAATCATTGAGTGACGACTCCCTGCTCTGCTGGGGAGCTGAATGAAGACTAGTTGAAAACAAGTTTATGGGCCCATCCCTATAAACTTTGCTTAACAACAGTGTGGTGTGGCGTGGTGAGCATGGTGTATGTGGCGTGGTATAAGGTAAGGTAGTATAGTGTGGGTAGGGTAGGGTAGGGTGGTATAGTTCAGGTTTCCATTGCCTGTTGCTTATCCTTTTACCTGGAATATATTTACTCCTTATATTGTCTTCTTTCAAATTGGGCCTCATCCTCCCTTGCAGTTCACAGTATTTTGCTATATCTTGTATCTTTTCATAGCTCTCTTATGACAATAATAACTAAAACAATGTCAAGTATTGTCCTGAGTGCTTTTCATATATCAAATCCTTGCATCTTCACAAAAAAAACCCTTGAGGGGGAGACAATTTTATAGATGAGAAAACGGACACAGAGAAATTATTCAAGATATCCCAGTAAACGATAGGAACTGAATTTAAATCCAAGTCTCTTATAAATGTGAGATGCTGAAACATTTGGCTGCTTTTCTGGACCATAAGCTCCATTGAGGTAGTGATTGTTCTATATAACTGTGATTCTCACTCAGTTCCTTCTTATTAGAAACTAGAATGAATGAAAATTCTGCTTGGAGGGAAGATTCAGAGGTCTGGGGGGCTGGAAGTCATGTGGGCCTGCCATTGCTATCATAGAGAGACAATACCTGTCTAGTCAGTATGATTAACTTTAACCAGACCAGATCACTTAGGTAGGGCCTAGGTTTGGAAGAAGAGAGCCAAGAAAAATGAAATCATAGCCTAAATAAAACAGTAGGCTGAAAAGCATGTACTCTGACTCTCTCTTCAGTCTAATTCTTAATGGACTTTCTTTGTTGCATACCTGTAAATACACACTCTTCTAAGCCTAACAAAGGGAGAATCAGAATTAGAGACTTAAAAACACAGAGTGCATAGTAAGAGAGTGTTTGCAAGTGGTGATGGGGTAGAGGCTTTCCTGATAAAATTGCTTTTTGGCTGAATGAGCAAGCGAATCTCTTCTGAGTGGGAGCGATGATATTTCATGCCTCTACTGCAGATGTTTTCTCTCTGAAAAATCAAAGAACCAAGAAAGCAATTGGTGGTGTGAGGAGGGGAGAATCCCAGAGCTAATCCTGGAAGTGGAGGCAGAAATATGGCTGTTGTAGATTCTGGCTGGGGAGAGGAAGGGGAGGCAAGGCAGCTCTGTTTGGAGAGGAGTGTCATCAGTTGGCACCACTCTGTGCACTGGAGTTCTCTGTCAATAAGCACTTTACAGGGAGATAAATGGATTTGGAGCTGAGGGTGGAAGGAGGGTGTCTAGGAAAGAATAGACATTATCTGAGCCTTCTTCCAAGCCTCTTTACTGAAGTGCTTAAGGACACAGATCATGAGCTGAGTAGAGCTCGGGTGGAAGGGAGGGAGACTTTCTGTCCCTTTGGAAGGACAAGCTGCAGAACGGTGGTCTAACAATAACAGATGACATTGTGGGGCCAGACCTCTGAGCTTGCTCCACTCACAAAATGGCAGGTATTGTGCTAAATGGTTAGCAAATGAGAGTTTGGCCACCATTGTGATAATGCTATAAATAATTGACCTTCTGTAAAGAGAGAAGATGAACATTCATTGTAAAGGAATATTTACAATATTGTAAATATTTACAATATTGTGGGAATATAAGTTAGTACAGCCATTATGGAAAGCAGCCTAAAGGCTCCTCAAAAAATGAAGAATAGAATTGCCATATAATTTGGCAGTTCCACGTATGAGTATACCTCTAAAGGAAATGATACCAGTATAATAAAGAGATATTTGCATACCCATGTTTATCACAGAATTCACCATAGTCAAGATAGATAATCAGTCGGTGTGTCCACCAACAGATGAATGGATTAAGAAAATGTGGTATATATGTGCCATAGAAAACTACTCAGCCTCAAAAAAAGAGGAATCTTGTTATTGTGACAACATGAATAAACATGGAGGACATTAGGTTAACTGGGACATAAACTGGGGTACTACATTTATAAGAGGAATTGTAAGATGAATAGAAGCAGAGAGCAGGATGGGGATTTCCAGAAGTTGGAAATGGAATGGGTGTGAGGAAATATTGGTCAAATGAAACAAAACCCCAGCTGGACAGGAGGGAGAAGCTCAAGAGCTCCACAATACAACATGGTGACTGTAGTCACTAACAGTGTACTGTATTCTTGAAATTTGCTAAAACATTAAATTTTAAATGTTCTCATCACACACAAGAGAAGATATATATGTTAATTAGCTTGACTTAGCCATTTCACAGTGTACACACACATTAAAACAACATGTTGCATACCATAGATATAGACAATTGTAACAGGTATTTAACTACTTTTGCTCAAAAGCACTGACTTCTTATTTGGACCCAAGAGTTGACTAAAAATGGGAGAAAAGCTTGGTATTCCTACCTCCATTTTGTATCTATCTTTGCTCTGAGCTCTTCTCTTTGCACTCTTCTTTGCAATCACCTTGAAATCCAGGAAGGACAGGTGTGATCAATAGCATCTTTACAATAAGGAACAAAATTGGGAAGAAACTGTCCTCAAGAAAAGGAACAACAAAGCCTCCACAGGACAGACCACCCAAAGGCAACAATGAGTTGCTTATCTTGACCAGATCATTCTCACCAAGTGTTGACAACATAAGGATTTTTCTTGAGGCCCTTCCAAAAGCTGGACCAAAATAATGATCAACCAGGTCATACTTTGAAAAGGAGTGTTTAATAATTGTGCAAACCTTTTGCCCAAATTCTTTTTCCATTTAAGCCTAAGCTCAGGTCTGTGCTTAGATGATGGCTGAATATGGGCTGAAGTGCTTTCTTGCTTCTTCCCATGATGTGCATGAGACATGTAATAAATCCTCCTTCCCTACTCGTCAATACTACTAGTCTCTTTATTTGGTGTGTTGGGGTGAGTGGCTAGACCTGACACATGGAACCCCAGAAATTTGAGCCTAGTGTCTAAAACTCTGGTTTCACAACCTTTATTTATCAATTAAAATAGAATAAATTAATATCTTCTAAAAATTATAAATATTATAAATACAGATGAGAAAATAAAGAGTAGGTCATAATATTTTGCATGCATGGAAAGCAAAAACAAATAATTGAGCAAATTCAAGCAAATGTTATGTGTTTTTTAAAAAATGACATCCTTTCCCTATACATTTTTAGAGAGTCCTTCCAAAGAACAGGTGTGGGGAAGGAGAGTATTTTCTGTTCCTATGATGTTGATTCCTTTTTTAACGGTTTGGTGTTATCAAACATGGCCTCCTCAAAAAGAACAAGTCAATCAGGCATTAGCATTTAGTTTCGGAAAACATGATTCTGAAAAATGCAACCAAGGCATTCCCAAATCCTGTAGAAGAGTCTTGTGTGTTTGGTAATGTGATTATTTGGCTCATGATTTTATCTTTAAATAAATAAATAAATAGTTCCTAATAATTGCATTTTATCAGAGAGAAGCAGTTTCCTGGTTCTAGTACATTCTCACTCCCAATACACTTGCTCTTACGGGGGATGACATGACATTTTGCTGTTCCCGTCCTATGTACCCTTCTTCACAATATACTTTGTGATCTGATCTAGGAGATAAATTGGGATCAAGACGTAATGTGTCAGAGCATATTCTTGGTGTTTCCCATTCCCTGATTTACCTCCATCTCAGGTTTGCCCAACACACACACACACACACACACACACACACACACACACACACACACACCTGATGGGCCTTTATTTTTCTCACTTCTCAAGGAAAAAAGATCTTTTGAAACAACTGTATTCCTTCACTTTCCCTAAAATTATTCTTATGCTATCACTACCTCTCAAAAAATCATGGAAAGCTGCAATAATACTTTTTGTTTTATTCTCATAAATGGCCTTTGAAGTCTTTCATCTCAATACCTAAAACATGTTTCTGAGCCCAGCACTGGTGGGTCATGCCTGTAATCTAAGCTACTTGGAAGATTGAGATCAGAAGGACTTCAGTTCGAGGCCAGTTTGAGGCAAAAAGTTCATGAGACCCCATCTCAACCAATAGCTGGGCATGGTGTTGCATGGTGTGTCTATCATTTCAAACTATGTGGGAGCCTGAGATCAGGAGGACTGTAGTTCCAGGTCCACCTGTGCAAAAAAACTCAGTGAGACCCCCATCACAACAGAAAAAATTTGAGTGTAGTAATCCCAGTGACAGTGAGTGGAAGCTTAAAATAGGAGGAAAGTGGTCTAGGCTGGCAAGGAGCAAGACTCTATCTCAAAAATCCAGAGCAAAATGGGTTGTAGGCATGACTCAAGTGGTAGGGCATCTGCCTCCCAAGCATAAAGCTCTGAGTTCAAATCCTAGTACCACAAAATAAATAAGTAACCATGTTTCTGAAATCCTAAATAGAAGCGAGTCTCTGCCTCTACATTTCTTTAGTCTTGGAAATCAACAAATACACAGTCTATAAATACAGAGGCATGTGTGTGCACACGTGTACATCATCTGGATGTAAGTTTGCATGTATGTACATGCACATAGAGACACAATATACATATAAGAAATATACAAAGGAAATATATTTTCTTCTACTACTCTTGTCTCTAGGACAGAAGTTTTGCAGCCTTCCTCTCTTGCTCACATATCACCCCTCCCTTCTTTCATGGCTCCTCCAATTCATTCTTTAAACCCAGTTTTATTTGAAACCTCTCAAGGAACTGCTCTGTGATACTCTGAGTGCAGAGACCCAGCCTCCAGGCTAAACTCTGGTGTGCCTTTTAGTTATCAAGGACATAAATCTTCCCCTTACTTCTCTCTCAGGGATTATTTAAATTGGTCAGATTGAGAATCCATCTATTTCTTTAAAGCCCAATCCATAAATAGCTGTTAACACAATGCAAGAGTTTAAGGCATTAAGCATGTACCTGCAAGTACTTTGCAGTTCTTCATTTCCTTCCCTCAGGGAGTGCTTTCTAGTAGGCGGGGAGAGAGCCAGAGTCAGTAAGCTGATTTATCTGGAAAAGCACTCCTCTCCATCTTTGCCACTTTAATAAAGCTTAGCTCCGGGAGAGATTTGGAGTCCTTCAGCAGCAGGCCCGTTAAAACAATCGAGGAGTGTGTCACATGCAGCTCAGGCCCTGCATCCCTGTCTTCAAACTGATGTCACCTCATAAATCCACAGGCACAGCCTGGACCTATCGATGAGCTGCTTTTTCTGGAGATAAATTATTTGTTCAGACAGGGTCAGGTGGAAGGTCTTTGAAAGATTCCTCTAGTGTTTCACCTCACTCCCTCTTCTTCGGGTGAAAATGGAGTTTGTTGTATGCCAAACTGTAGAAAGGAACACTGTGTGCAGAGAGGCTAGCCACTGGGCATTGCTTGACCCATTAGGCCCAAAGAAGAGAGGAGGGGAGTGGGCAGGTAGGGGAAGGGGCTTTTGTTGTGGCCTCTTAATTGTTACCTGAAGGTTATGGGCATCCTGTCTGTCACTAGGACTGTCTGCAGTCAGCTTGCCAATGCAATAAATTGAGGGTTAGGAAGCCAGCTGACAGAAGGACAGTCAGGAAATGTCTGCTATCCAGGGGAGCCATAGGGCTTTAGGAGACCTGACTGTCGACAGACAGCAGAGGTTTCTTTCCAGGAACTGCTCGGGTTTGCACATCAGCCACCTGGATGTCCCACTAGGGATCCCCTAAATAGCAATCACTTAACAGAGTAGAAAAGAGGAGAAAAGGCTGGGTGCAGCAGCTGTCAGATATATGAGGGTTTCCAGAAGGAAGACAGCAAAGGCTGTGTACTCAGAAATGGAGTTTTCTTAGAAAGGAGGCCAAGCAAAGACTGATTAAACTGGAGTCAGTCAGAAAGTTACTTAAAAAATTTGTTCTGAAATTTTAGGAGAGTTTTAAGTAGTGGTTTGTTAGTAAATGTTTAAAAACTGTCTCTCCAAGTGGGGATAGCCTTACTTATTCTTATTATTATCTGCTTATTTCTGGGGTGGAAATAGTCTCATCAGCCCTGATTTCAAGTACAACACCAAGTCCAGAGTGTGGAGTTGGAAAGGAATGAAGACCATGGGCTCTTCTGAACTGGTGTAAGCTGGCTCCCTGCTTGCCACTGTTGTAAAAAGATTGCTAAAGAACGTTCTCAATTTTTGAGTACCAAGAGCTACACGGCACAGCTAAAGAGGGGAGAGACCAATTCCAGGGGCAATCCTTCCCGTCATCCAAACCTCAGCTGTTCCTTTGCTATCTGTTCTCTCTCTCTCATTCTCCCTTCCTTCCTTCCTTTCTTCTTCTCATCCTTTCTTTCTCTTTCTCTCAGTCTATCTATCTATATCAATAAAAAGTTGTAATATTAAACTGTAAAAAATTCTATCATATATAAGATTTAGTATACTCAAATTTCACTTCTCAAATAGTTCTTATCTTTTATAAAGCCTAAGATTGAGCAGTGGTTCCCTTTTTGAGGCATTGGAAAGGGAGCCTAGCTCTCCTTCCAGGTAAATGAAAGGCCTGACTGACACAGCCTGGTGAGAATCATGAAGTGTTCTGGAATGTAGAACCTTCAAAGCCCTTGCTCCTCTGCATGCTCTAAATAAACACAGATTGCTGGTGGTGGTTTCAGATGAATCCCGCTGCAAGTGCTGGCATGGTATGCTTGGGCAGTTGGGGGCCTTACCTTCCAGGAAGGGTTCTGGAGCAAGGCTGCCATGCAGAGGTGGAAGTGGAGAGGCAAAGGGGAGGCAGGGGTGGGAGAGGTCCTTGAAAGCCAATTGCAGCATCGTCCGGGCTTGGCAGCTGGCCTGGGAGCCCTGAGGCCTTCTGGGGAAAAGCCAAGAAGAGAGGACAGAGTGAGGGAGGCAGGGGGAAGAGAAGGGGGGCCTGCTTTCACAGGCTGGGTGCTGCATGTGCCTGTCAGGGCAGAACTGTTGGCTGTTTCCTGAAGTAACTTTCTTCATACAGAGAACAGGAAAATGAAGTAAGGTGAATAAGGGAGGGTACATTCACCATTGCCTTGCGATCTCATGACATCACAACAACTCCATGAGCTCGCTCAATCACCCTTTCTCAGATGGTGAAACTGAGGCCCAGAGGGTGACGAGATAGACCCTGTGCCACACAAATATCCAGTGTTCAAGGGAGACTTGATCCTCCCCTCTCTATACTCAGGCTCCACTTTTGGTCTATGCTCCCTTTTGGCACCTCCAAGTCAAACCCTTTGGCTCCACTAGCCAATCTAATCCAGTTATCTCTTTGCCTGATTTTCACTGGTTTTGCTCTCTCTCTAGTAAACCAGACCCACTATGGTGAGCATGGCTGATCAGACTGCCCATGGTGGCATTGGTGATGATGACAGAAGAGGCTCTGAGTCCACAGCTCCTCTGTAGGAACAGTTAATGCGCTCCCAGAAGCTCATCTGAGAACCTCAGCTGTCTTGGAACAGCCAGGGCACAAAGGCACTCCTCCTGCCAGAAGATTGTTAATAACACCAATGATTTCTTCGACTTCTAGCTTTGGATAGCATCGGGCTGTGTGAAATCTACTGTGCTTCGCCCTCAGAATGGTGGCCCTAGTCAGCTGCTGGGTCATAAATCCAGGCACTTCTATCTATCTGCCCATCAGTCCTTGTGGCTGTGCTGCCCTTCGAACCTCCCCGCACAAACATGAAACTCAACACGGGCTCCTCACAAGGGCACTCAGCCCTTGGCTCTCATTCAGAACAAACAGGCAAGTCTCTAGCTGCGAAAACCCTGCCCCAGCATGAAGCACAGCCAGCAGGCCACCTGCCGCCTCCCTCCCTTTCCTCACCCCACACCTCCGTGTCCTATTCACTGCAATTTTGTTCTCTTTATGAAAGAGCCAGACACTAAAGTTACTAACTGCTTTCTCTTAAGAACTGTGTTGAGGACTGGAGGTGTGGCTTAAGCAGTACAGTGCCTAGTTTGCAAGCACAAAGCCCTGAGTTCAAACCCCAGACCCACCAAAAAAAAATTTAAAGAAAAAGAACAGCTGTTGAATTTTTATGATTTGCATGAAATATTCTGTTTCCTCTGTTGATGTGGTGGTGGTTTTGCAGGCTGGGCTGGCAAGAGCATTTTCTCTCCTTAGTGAGGATCTATTTTATTGCTTTGCAAATAGGAATAACTATAAATGGACTTCTTTAGTAGCCAGAGATAATAACTCCTGTAACAACGATTGTAATACCTAACATTTATCAAGCACTTACTGTGTGCTGGGCAATATAATAAATTCTTTATAGAGATTCAGTCTTTGATCCTCACAACCCCATGAAGTAGAGTCTATGAGTGAAATGAGGCTTGATGGGTAAGTAAGTTACAACTCACTTAATTCTTTTCACAAGTAACCTGGACGTGGTGGTGCATACCTGTAATACCCATCTGTAATTACCTCCAATCTTAGAGGCAGGAGGATCACTTGAGCTCACAAGTTGGAGATCAGTCGGAACAACATAGTGAGACCCTGTTAAAAAAAAATTTGGAAAACTAGTAAATAATAAATGTGGTGGCAAAACTGATGTTCTTAACAAACTTTTTTTTTTTTTTGGCTAGTGCTTGCTAGGTAAGTGCTCTGTCACTTGAGCCAAGCCTCCCAGCCCATTTTAAGGTTATCTGTTAGATAGGGTCTCATGTCTAATATCAGCAATTTCCTAAGGTTGAACCTAAAACACCCAGCCCACAATTCCTCGAATGTGGTCACCAGACTCGATTATCTTTGTACTTTGTTGCCTTCTGCAGAATAAGCCTCAGTCAGTAATAGTTTTCTTAGCATAGGAATGAGGCCCTGAGTGAGTGTATGGGGGAAGAGAGGGGTATATGAGCAGAAGCATAGGTTTTGATTTCATGGGGAATGAGGATGGGGGCAGGGAAAGGGGTGAGAGAGACTCATCTCATGGTCTGAGCCCCTGGAATCGTCTGTCATCTCATCTCATCTCATTTTTCATTTCTCCTTTGTATTTTCCACCACCCAAGGAGGACCCGTAGTGAGCAAGAAGAGGAGGTACTAAAGAAGAGTGTTACAGACAATGATGTCTCTTAGGATGGGAACTAGATTCTATAAGAATCAGTCACACACCAAAGGCCAAAGGCAGCCCGACCTTTCCAGAGAGGACAATTAGGGCAACTCTTAGTGCATTTTCTGTTGCTATAACAGAATACCTGACATGCAGTACTTTTGGAAGAATAGAGGCTTATTTTGGCTCACAGTTGTAGAGACTGGGAAGTCCTAGAACATAACAATGGTGTATGGTAGGGGCCTCATGTTGAATCATAACATGGAGAAGGGGGAAGTGCATGTACATCTGGGTGACCTTGCTTTATAACAACCAGCCCCATGTAATTAACCCTGTCCCACCAGAGGGAGAACCCATTCCTTCAACAAAGGCATCAATCCCTCTTAATGACCTAACTACTTAAATGTTCCCACCGCATCTTAATAGTGTTACTTGGTAATCAAATTTCAACATGATATTGGCAGGGACAAACCATGTCCAAAGCAATTGCAGACATCAAACCCTAAGATCCAGAAAACAGGAAAACAATTCGTATAGATCCTTTCTCCTGCTTGGGAAGTCTTTGAACATGACTCAAGAGTGAAGTAAATAGTCAACATAAAGGACTGAAAGGAGGGTCACACACCCAGGAACACTACAAAGAGGAGAAATTAGAGACAAGGTTGACAAGACCCTCTGTTGGCTCCACAAAACATAACCTTGATCAACTTTTACCTTTTTAGTGCATATTCTTATCAGTAAAAAAGTGAAGTAAGTCAGGTTCAGGAAAACCAAAGGCCACATGTTCTCTCTCATATGTGGAATATAGGCCCCATACAAATACAATAAATACCATATATTCATATAAATACATACAGAACATCCCCAAAAGTAGGATGGGTAGAGGAGACTGAGGGAGGAAGAAATGAAGTAAAGAAAGATGGTGAGCAATAATGAAATACATTAATCTGTGTAGGAACAAGACATAGCAAAACACAATGAAAACTGCTGAACCACATGGGATAAGGGGAAAAGGGTGAGGAAGTACAGTGGGGAAGGGTTAAATTGACTTAAGCATGATACATTCACAGGTAAAATACCAAGGTAAATATCCCACTGAACAATGAACAGATACCTAAACAGTGAAGGTCAAGAATGTAAAACAGGTCATACTAAGGGGAGGGCACTCATAGGAAGGTGAATATTGTTGATGTACTTTCTATACGAGCATGAATATGGAACATTCAAACCTACTGAAATCACCATAAGAAGACTAAGGTAGAAAGGTGAATAATGAAGGGGATGAAACTATTCAGAGTATAATACATATATATAAGGAAATATCACAGTGAAACTCTATGTAACTATCATAAACAAACAAAAATGTCTTTATTTTAAAAAATGAAGGACAAGAAGGTAAAATAAACCCTGTATGGGAGTTGATACCAGTGGGAAAGGGGAGGGCATAAAGGAAAGGATGAAGGAGGGTGAATATGGTGGAAGTACTTTGTATTCATGTATGAAAATGGAGTAATGAGACCTGTAGAAATTGTTCTAAGAAGAGGGGGAGGGGGCTTAAGAAAGATGGAGGGAGTGAATCTAGCTAAGATATATTGTAAGCACTTTTGTAAATGTCACAATGTACCCCCAGTGTAACTATAGTCTGCTAATAAATTAATAAAAGGAAAAAATTAATTGGGGTAAAGTCACCCTTGGGTATGAGAGGTAAGGTGTGACCTAGCACATGGCACAGCTCATTCTTGCTGTCTTTGGAAAAAGCAGGCTACTAAAAAAATGTTTTTGACAGATCCTTAAGTAAACGTAGGTTCATTTGTTACATATCATACACACTTGCTTCCATATTGATATTTTATGTACCTGGTGAGACAACAGAAAAAATATAAATTAAAAATGGGTGAGATAAAAATAAGTAAGAACAGAAGTTACATTTCTCTCTCTACAGCCCTGAGAAATTACCTTATTCACCCTTCAGGGTAAACTCTTGCCATTTTGGAGGCCTTTGGCTTAGAACAGAGCTGCCAATAAAAATAGATTGCAAATCACATATGTCATTTACAATTTCTAGTAGTTGCATTGAAAAGGAAATTAGTTCTAATAACACAGTCTATCTAACCCAATACATCCCAAGTGTTATCATTTTGATGGGCAATTAATGTAAAAATTGAGATATTTTAAATTCTTTATTTTGCAACTAATTTTCGTAATCTGGTGTATATTGCACATTTGCTGCACATCTCCATTTGGAAAAGTCACAATTTGAGTGCTCAACAGCTGCACACAGCTTCTGACGTCAGTAGTAGCCGTGTGGCATTAGAGGATTATGACCCCACGAGACAGAAGAGTTCTAGGGGACATGGTGTGGACACAGACACTGAAGAGAACATTAGAACAAGGATGCTAATCCAGCATGGCCAGAAGTGTGAACTGTAATATTCCAGTTCCTTTAACTAGGTAGCTTTAAAGTAAAGGCATCAACTTGCAGAATAACACGATGCCACTAAGTGTGAATTACACATAAGTAACTAAATGTATGAACATAGCAAAGACATGTGTGATTACACACCAATAGTGGATATTGGTTACTTTGAGGACATAGGATTGGAGAACAATGAGTAGTAGGTGATTGAAAATTTCCTGCTATGTATTTATATAGTTTGAATTGTCAATGCATTTTAAAACATTTCAAATGACAACAATCTTTTTAAGAACAGCTAGTTTTTCATAGTATACAGATTAATCCTATTGATAAAACTATAGAAACCTGGACTTATCTGTAGAGTCATTGTGTTCCTCTTATTGAATGAAAGAGCTTTTTCTCTTTCCCTCTGTCCTTCCTCCCTTCCCCCTCTCCCTACCTTTCCTCCTCCTCCTCCTTCTTCTTCTTTCTCTCTCTCTCTTTCATGAAGAGAAGGTTGGAGAAGGGTATTGGACTTAGAATTGCCAGGTAAAATACGAGATACACAGCTACATGTAAATTTCAGATAAACAATGGTTAAAGTTTAGTGTTAGCATGTCTCATGCAATATTTTCTAAAAATGATACACAAATAACCTTAATACTTCCATGGGAAATACATACTTATACTAAAAATATTCATAGTTTATCTGGAACTCAAATTTCACTAGGTATCCTGTATTTTTATTTACCAAACCCAGCAGCCCCATTTGGGCTGCCACTATCACAAGTGGGCCTCTGTGGTCTTGGATGGTTGCTTGTCTCTGCACCTGAGGAAGTGCTGCTTCCAAGGGAATTAGTCACATTAGTGGTTCCCAACCCAGCCGTGATGGGAGGTGCTTCTAATTTATCCTGCCATGATGCAATAATTATGAAAGAAGAATTGTCTCCAAGTCTCTTATCCTCCTACCCTACATTTCCACTTAAAGGTCTTAGTTTCTCAAATTTGAATTCTTTCACTATTGGTGCTTAAAGAAACCTGACTGGAATTCTTAAATGTCCAAAGAAGCACATTACTAACCAGAGCAGCAAAGACACCTATTTTATACTATGGAGTATGGTCCACTATTTTTATTATATTTCCATATGCAGCACAGTGCCAGGATCATGCAAGTTGTGTAGACTGCGTGTGCGTGCGCGCGCGCATGTGTGTGTGTGTGTGTGTGTGTGTGTGTGTGTGTGTTCAGAAGTCCTCACTCTATCCCCAGGGCATTTCCATTATCTGTCACAAGTTGCTGGTGATCTGTTGGATATTTACTTACACCAGGCTTGTAGAAAACCAGAGTATAAAATTTTAGGCAGTTCTATTCATCAAAGTTTTTGGATTTACCAGCCAGGTGTTCTTTTCTTTGAATGATTTAGAGATAAACTCAGCCTCAAATAACTAACCCCAAAATGCAAATCCTTAAGAAATTAAACTGGACACCTGCCTCCAGAAACCACAGTACTCTTTTCCTGGCATTTTAATGATGCAAGAATCCTTTGATCCAGAGCTTTCTAATGTCTAATCCATTAGCAGAATTACTTTTTCCATCACAGTCCTCTTAAACCAGATTCAATTAGCTCTATGAACTATACCGCAGATTGAAAGATAGACGCTTATCCCAGGCTCTAAATATTCCTATGTGTATCTTGTATGTATTCAACAAATAAGGCATACATATATAATTCAAAGAAAAAAGAAAAAGTGTTATTAAATATTAGAATTCCAACTTTGCTAGCATTCAAAGAAATAAGAAGTAAATTGAAATAATATAGTTTAGCAGTGCATACATTTGGCTTCTGCTTTTGTATTCTTTACCAGATCAGCTGTGTAACTTCACTTCTTTCCTTCTTCAACATCAACCCTAAATGTTACTATATTTGAAATAATGGGATCTCACAGGTTTTAATCATAGAGCACATAGCAACCTTAGTAATACGAGTAACATGCTCATCTGCAAAATCAGTAAGCACTCTTGGTATAACCTGTAATGATGATTTTCTTTTGTCCTTTGCATATTGGAATTATACTTTGTTCAAAGTAGATATGTGTATAATGTATTAATACAGTAACATGTCACAATGAAGATAATGATTGTGAAAGCTGTTAATTTCATGAACACAGCACAAGTGTTAAGAATTTCTAATTAGCTGAACAAAATATACTTCCAGTTAGCATTGATACAGGCAGCACTTGACTTGTGACAGTTCAACTTAACAATTTGCTGACTGTGATGGTGCAAAAATGATACACATTTAGTAGAAACATTATTTTGAACTTTGAATTTGTGTATTTTCCTAGCTTGGGATATGTAGCACAATGCACTCTTAGGATATTGGCAGTAAGCCTCAGCTCCCAGTCGCTCAAACAATCACGAGGGCAAAAAACCAGTATGCTACAGTTTACTGTGTGGCTAAGCTATAATGCTTGGTAGATTAAGTTTATTAAGTGGATTTTCAACTTACAATATCTTCAATTTATGATGGGCTTAGTATTAACATCACCATAAGTTGAGAAACATTTGTATTGAAAGTATGTATTAGCTAGATAACTTTAGAAAGAGCGTTATGTTTTTTGAGCCAATGTGATTAAAAATTTCAATAATAATGTGCCCTATAACATATTTTCCCAAATAGGTATGTAATAGATAACAATTCTAATCTCCTGGGTATTTTGTTGCACTTGGATTTATAAAATAAAATTAACATGAAACAAAATAATCTTTACCCATTGTAATTTACTATTGGTTATTTAGTTCCGTTTTTGTCATTAATCACTCAAGAAATAAATGATTTATTAGTTTTCATTTATTATGAGGCCAGATTAAAAACAGAATATTTTCTGTGTCATCTCAAAATATACTAAGCAGGAAAGAACAACATCTTTCATAAAGCCTATGTTAATATAATAAAAAAAAGTAAATTTGAATACAAAAAGACTGTTGAAGAAAAAATTACCCAGCAGTCACAGATGAGATATTGAAGTTAATATCATAAATATCCATATAATGAAGACGAACATAGTATAACATCTATTCTAAGAAGCTATTATTCTTGCACTATAATTGAAACTTTACTTGCAATATTTCAACAATAAAATTTATAACAATTAAATTTCTAAACAAAATTTTTAAATAATTTTCTTATCTGTAAGTTTTAATTTATGATGATAATATTTGGGTTTTATTTCAGACAAATATGACTTTGGCAAAATAACACTTTTCCACTTGTTGGTTGACTAAAATGTTTATTCTGTACATGACAAAATTTACTATATTGAAAAATTAAAATAGAATTCTTATTAAAGGATGTAATGAGAGGAGTACTCTCTTTTAATTCTAGCAGAATGTAGAATAAGTTGTTGTCTTCCCTTTCTTCCCCATTATACGTATTTTTGTGTGTCAGGATCTCACTATGTACCTCAAGCTGACCTTGAACTCATGAATCCTCCTGTCTTGACATCTTGAGTGCTGAGATTACAGGCATGCACCAGCATGTCACTCTTTGGAACTCTTCAAATACCCTCTTGTTAGTGTTGTTGCTGCCACTGTCACCACTGCTACATCATCACCACTGCTGCCTTCCCCACTGCTACTGCTCTCCTGCTGCTTCCACCATCCTCTCTTCTTGTTACTAGCTCAGCCCACTCTTCTACTGATGAACAGTAAAAGTAGGCAGAAAATAAATAAATAAATACCATTCAAGAGAAGCCTTTTATTGATCCCAATGTTGCAACATCTGTGGGTAGCACAGGAGGGTGTCTCTTGGCTGCCACACAAGTGAACCAAATACCCTGCTTATATTGCCCGGAAAAGGGTATGGCAAGGGTGTTCGCACCAATTATGGTACAGTCCCACATGCAAATACACTTAATGCAAATCACAACAGTTTCTCATATGAATGAAGGACTTTGCACCGATCATCTGTCTTCTGCCGGACTACCATGAGAAATATCCCTCCTTTGGCCTGCATGAAAATGACTGCAGGCTTATCTGAAGTTTGCTGAGGCTTGGGATGATTAAAAAGTCTTTTTGAAGCAGTCACGGCTAGGACGGCCTTCTGGAGCAAGGCCTGCGTTTCAGCAGCAAACAGCTATAGTTGCAGTGTAGCTTCTCCAAAGTGTCTGTGGAGTGTTCAAAGCAACCAGTGCTGCCATGAGGGTACCCTGCCCTCTGCCAAGCTGCTTGGCTGATAGTCCTTTGCTCAAGGCAGTTGGAACACCAGAGAAGGGTCGAATGGCAGCCCCCCAAATTTTTATTGAAAGGAAAAATAACCATTGAAAGGGGTCCATACAATAAACACTTGACATTAACGTTATCATGTAATCGTATTTAACAGTGCTCTAACAATGCTTAATAACTCCTAACCCATGTTAGAGGTGAGTCCCTCTAACGTGTTTCTTCTCCTTCTCTGAAACTTAGTAAAGTTAAGAAGAGAGGAGAGGGAGAAATGACCCAAGCCTTGCATGCACATATGAATAATAAAAGAAAAAAAAAAAAGAAGAGAGGAGAGAGGGGGATAGTATATGTACAGTTAATGTTCTAACTTAGTTTCCTAATATAGGCATAAGTGCATGCATGTGAAATGAGCCATACAGTCCTGGGAAGGCTGTGCTTCAGGGGACAAAGAGTCAAAAGAAAAAAAAATTTAAGATGGCTGCAGGCAAAACGAAAATTAATTTAAAAATAAGTTTAAAACTGAAAATACATACAACCCTGCTCACCAATACTGTCCCTCAATCCCCCAAAAATCATCTAGTATGGATTTCATATTTTATTATACTGACAAATGAGAGTGCTCTTGAAGACATCTCACAAGCCACCTCAAATCACCAGCTCCACCCACAGAAATGCAGAGGCATGAGTGATTTTTTTGTATATACAAAATTCTTAACAAAGGAAAACAGAAAGTGAATATCAAAACATTGCACCTGATCAAAATTCTTGCAGAACAATGATAAAGCAGAAGGAAAAAAGTGAGGCAATACTCTAACCTGAGTTAAACATCATCAAACAAGTACTTACTGGTGGTTATAAAAACCCACAATGAATCTGAAATGTAAAACACACACAAACAAAAAGCTAAAAATTGGCAAAGAGAAGAAACCAAAATTGAAAGGAAGAAAAAAAACCCAAAAAATAATTGAGTTGATTGACTTCCAGAAAGAAATAGAAGATAAAAAGAAAATCTATATACAAAGTAAAGATTAAATTACAAGGTGCCTCAGACAGACTAAATTTGAGTGATAACATAATAAGCGACATTAATGTAAAGAAGGAAAATAGTCAAGTGAATAAAAATTATACTAACTAAACTATCATATTGCAAAGACAAACCAAAAATACTTCAAAGGTCAAAGCGATAGCTTTGTATTCATGCGCCCATTCTGATAAATCTATTTGAAGCTGAAATTTGCTCAGGCAGGCGATTACAAGAGAAACTTTGCCAACTGTGAACATTAAGTATATTTGTCAATACGTGGCAAAAGAGGGAAAATGTATAGAAGAATAGACATTATAGAATACATTCCCTGTGGTATGAGTGTAAGTTCTGACAAAGTAGAAATAATACACAGTTTAAATTGAACCTGCTAGTTTTATTAATAAATGTGAATGGGCATAATCCATATTAAAATATTTTTATTTTGGCTGAAAAAAACAAGACCCAACTATTTACTGTTTATTACAAAGTAAACTCCAAGAAGATTCAGAGCAGATAAATATAGAGGGATAAAGTATTGCAGCAAATAGAAATAACTAGAAAGCAAGAGTACTAATGTCAGACTAAGCAGAATTTATAACAACAAATTGAATGTGACAAATAAATTTTAAGTGAAGAAAGCCACAAGTGAAAATAAAGATATAAAACTTTCAAGTGTATATGCACCAAATAACAGAGCAACACATTTTCAAGCAAAATTATGAGAGATAAAATACATGCAATTAGAAACACATTAATAATAAACAACTTGAAAAGCTACTTTCAGGGGCTATGGGGCAAAGCTGAAGTGGTAGGGCATTTGCCTAGCAATTGTGAGGCACTGATTCAAACCCTAGTACTACCAAGACAATAACAACAAGAGACTTAGCTGTGTATATGAAAAGCACAAAAGCTATGAGGAGGCAGCAGTCTTACCAGATATTAAACATACAGTCAAGCCTTGATAGCTTTGACTTGCTGGTAGACAGACCCATTAGTGACACATTAGTCTCATTAGTGGACAGACATTTGGAGTGCAATTCGGGATCTGGAAATAGACCAAGTAAATATGGAAACATAGCATGTGATAAGTGTCATCTCAAATATCTCTCTGGGGAAAGATGGACTTTTAACATAATGTGTTGGGGCAACTTGTTAGCCACTTGGAAAAGATAATATTTGATCCAAATGGTACACTTTTAAATATTAGACGAAATTTGTGAATTCTTCTTTACTCTGGATATAGGGAAATGGTTTCTAACTATTCCTCAAAATAAAATGCAATCAAAGGAAAGATCTATAAAGTTAATTGTAACAGTAAAAGTATGCCAGCATTAAGACACTGTGGAGAGTCAAAAGACAATAACAGAGAAAATGCTTGCAAAACATATTACAAATAATAAACTAATTTGAAGCAGAACCAGAAGGATCACAAGTTGAAGGTCAGCCCAGGCAAAGTTAGTAAGACCCTATCTCAAAATAAAATAATTGATTAATTAATTAAAAACAAAAAGGCTGGGGCATTGCTCAAGTGGTAGAGCATTCGCCTAGCACATGCAAAGACCTGGGTTTGATCCCTCGTACTGAAAAACAAACAAACAAACTTGAAAAGGCAACCATGGGCAAGAGACAAAACTAAATAATTTATAATAAAAAGATGTAAAAGGCTATTAAATCTATGAATAGATTTTATACTACACTTATAATAAGAAAAAATTCAGATATTGGCAAGGCTTTGGGAACCTGGGTGTTCTCATGCATTGCTGTAAAGATGTTACTTCAAACAACTTTTATAAGAGGAATTTGACAATATGAGATAAAAGTGCGCACACATTTATCTTTTGAAGTGACCATATCACTTTTGTGAACCTCCTTAAGCATTAACTATAATTGAAAACTAATGGAAACAACATATATGCTCTTACAGAGAAGAGATGTTGAATAAGGCATTGTATATGACCATACAATGGGGCTCTGTGGAGCTCTGAAGAAAGAATGGAAAGAGAACTCTGAATATTCCCTATGAAACATGCTCTGCAACATCACAGTGTTTAGGAATTAAGTAGCACCATGTTGGCAACTAACTTTAAAAAAATTATATATCATAAACATTTTCATATCATAAAAATTATATATGTGTATGCATAAATTTTCTGTCTACATGTATGTCTACATGTTATATGTATTTAAACATGTAACATACATGTTATATGTTTATATAACATCCAAGCTCCAAATCCCACTTCTGAGTATGCATTTTCAGAAATGATTAGGTGAAAGAAGACAATTCCTATGTCTAGGGTGGGGGGCTTCCTACTCCTGTCCTGTTAAATATAGCTCACCTGCCCAACAAGATCAGTAGATACAGAGAAAGTGGGAAATGTGAAATTCTCCACCTTAGAATGTCACTGCCTTGGGGAGTTACTATGTAAAGGTTAAATTCACCTGATCACAGAGTGGGGTGGAGTGGGAGGACCAAAGACACAAGAGTGTGTGGCACACTTGAGCAGAGAGTGACTTAAATATATTGACATTAACCAAAAGGAAATATAGAGTAGATCCTTGGTATCCATGGGTATATGGTTCCAAGGAGCCCACCAATGAGGAAAAACCATGCAAGCTCAGGATGCAGAGTTCAGCACTGTACTGCAGCTGGTTGGTTCATTTTTCCCACAATACTGCCCAATTTTCGCTAAAGACATGCTGCCTTTCAACAAATCTCAAACCTTCATTTTATCACTTCTCTTAAGCACATTAACTTTTTGCTTGGAGCACCATTTACTTTTGGGGAGGCAGATTTTCACAAAATAAAGGCCAGGGAAACACTCAACAGATCACACAACAATTTCAACACAACTGACTATTGAGCAGGACTGACTGAGAGTTTCTCTATATCCAGTGAGCTTTGGAATGTGCGTGCATGAATTTAAATTTTTATTTTTGAAATTTCTTTTTTTATTCTTGCTTATTTTTTTTTGATTAGGCTTGGTCAAAACTGTGTGGAATAAATACATGAGTAAGGTGGGCTTCTTATAATTCCCACAATTCCAAGCTCTCACAAATAGCAAAAGTCAGATAAGGCTTACATCCTGTTTAAGGAGGGAATCGGAATTTCCCTTTTCAG
Organism: Castor canadensis; assembly: GCF_047511655.1. NCBI lineage: Eukaryota > Metazoa > Chordata > Mammalia > Rodentia > Castoridae > Castor > Castor canadensis. The sequence continues at coordinate 165,408,319 of NC_133389.1, read as the reverse complement.
TGCATTGGGAGAAAGCTCTGTCTCCTAGGAATGACTCTACATACATACCTGTCAATATCTATCCTTTAACAAGTTCACACTATGGAAATCTACACAAGTCACCCAAGCCTCAAGACCTGTAGTCTTGGTTGAAAAACAGCTCATTTCCATTGCTGGTTCTGAATGTGGTACTGTGTTCTCTGGACACAACCAGAATGCCCCAGTCCCTAGAGAGGGAAGCCTCCTCAGGGATCTCAGGTAGACAGAAATCCCTCCCCTGACTTCAGTCCCCACCAATGTCAGATGCAGTTTCCCCAGTCATCTCTCTTCCAGATGAGTCCTTGTTTCATTAAGCCCCAGTGGTCACTGTCTACACTGCTAAATCCTCCAGATACACTGCTTACCTAGAAACAACTGGGCCCTATGGCCCAGTTTTGGCATGGCTGCCAAAGCCAGCCCCCCACACACCTTGTCAATTCCAGATGTTTCTTTCCTATAATCTCTCCTTTCCTATAATCTAATTCCATCCTTAGTCATGATACCATCTGCCTAAAGGCACCAGACAGATCCAAACCTGGGCTACAGAACAGTGGTCCAGGCTGCCTTCTCAATACAATAGGGCCAGTTTTGGAGGTTGGGCTTTGCGTTCTAGTGTCAATATTTGTTCAACGTCAGGTCATTGCTGAGCCTAATTTAGGCATTTTTATTTTGGTGGTTTCAGCAGAGGCCTCTGCTTCTCTTCCTGGTAATGAGTACTCGAACTCAAGATAGAGTCTTAGTACAAGTCCTATAAGAAAATGCCAACTGAAGCACCTTCATAGGTGACAAGAGAAACATAGTCTTGTGAAGCACAAGACATATTTTTGCCTTTTGACTCAGTCTGTTAAAGGTCAGACTGCCATATAAGGGAAGAGAGAGAGGAGGGGGAGACACCAGGGCTTCTTCCCTTTATAGGAGACAGTAATTCCATCTACTCTTAAAGCATGTCCCCGTAAAGTGCCACACTGTCCCGGTTGTGGTCCACCACTCACAGTCCCAAGAGGCCACATTTTCCATCCAAACCAGAAATTTCTTTGAATGTGTGAAGAGTAATGACATTCTACGAAAAAGAATTAGCAGGGAACATAACCATATCCTCTGTTATTTATGTCTAGTCCCTACATTAGCCAAACACTTGAACTGGAAATGATGACATGGAAAAAAAAAAAGATCAGGCAACCTATAATTCACTTTCCTTTCAGTCCTTCCTTATTCATCAATAATTTAGGTAGAAAATGATGATAGAAGTGCATTAAGAAGTGACACAGCCAGGGACGTAGCTCAGTGGTAGAGACCTTGCCTAGCACACATAAGATCCTGGATTTTGTCCACAGCACTGCAAAAAAAAAAAAAAAAAAAAAGTCAAGTAGAAATACCTGAATTAGTTTTGTTCAGTGTTTACACTGTTCTTGTAAGAGTTAAATGCAAATATATGTGCACCCTAGGAAGTATGAACTGTGTAGTTTTAGTGACTCCTCAAAGGAGTGAAATGCTCTTTGATTTCAATTTAAAAGTGTCATTGTATGATCCAGACCTCCTTTGGTATCCACTGGAAATTGATTCCAGGACATCCCCAAAGATACAAAAATCTGTGGATGCATAAGTCTCTTATATAAAATGGTGTAGTGTTTGCATAAGATCTGTGCATGTCCAATTGTATACTTCATCTATGGATTACTTATAATACCTAACACAATGTAAATAGTTTAATAGCTATTAAACTATTGTTTAGGAATTATGATAAGGAAAAGGTCTATACATGTTCAGAATTGGCATAAATTTTTCCAGAATAATTTTGATCTGCAGTTGGTCAGATTCACAAATGTGGAGGGTTGACTATATTAGGACAAAAGGTAAAATCTGTGCTAATAATTTATAACTTCATTTTTTTTCTTAGAACGACATTAAGTTGGAAAAAAACTCAAAATAATAACAAGCAATTAAAAACAATCACCACGACAAGTCATGAGAGTCCTGGAAGAATGGGGAAGAACTTTATATTTTGTTAACTTTAATGACCATTTTCCTCTGCTTTTTGAACATAGGGTTCCACATTTCCATTTTGCAGTTGAAGCTTTATTTAGGTACCTTGGTCCTGAGTCATTTTGTTTGTACTTATTTGTTTCATAAAAATTCTCCAAATAACTGACTTCTCTAAACCTTACATTTTTCTCCTCTTTAAAATAGGGATCCCAAGTACTATACAACTTTTGAGGTTATTAGAAGGATGAAATGACAAGATGCTTAAAAATATTTAATGCAGTACCTGTCTGGCACGTGCTCAATAAATAAATGATAGTGTTGCCAGTTGGTAGCCACTGGGAGTATAGAGGAGGAATATAAAGGAGAGAGTAGAACGAAAGATGAGACAGAGATCCCCAGATCAGAAAATGCTTCAGTCTGAATAAGGGGTGGGAGGGCAGCTGTAAGGAGCATGATGGGTTTTAAATTCTCTCAGGAAATGGAATGTTCCCTGTTTGTTTTGGGATGTGGTTTACTCTCTCACTTTACTGTATCTCAGATGAATTACTACTGAGATCCATCTTTGCAGGTTTCTGATCTCTGATCACAGGTACTTTAACTACCTAAACTGTATCCTTTCCACTTAACCTGAGGTATTAACTGAAAAGGAAATGCTCCTTCATGCTAAGTCCTTGGAATCTCACGGTCCACTTTTAGTTTCTCAGCCATTGATGCCATTTCCTTCAGACATTTTACTGGGTAAGAGTTTCCTCCACCCATGGGTGCCCTTGTTGGACCTCAGAAATGCAACTCTCAGTCCTTCCCAGGCATTTTGTTTATTCCTTATCTCAAGAGAAAACTGTTTCTCACATTTCCCAGAGAGTTTATAGCAAGAGAAAAAACTGCAAAGACAAATAATAATGAAAAAGATTTAATTACAGTCTCTTCTGCTGTAATATGCTATTTGCCTTCTTAAGAAATCTGACATAATCAAAGATTGTATTATCAAAACCACTGCTATTATGGGAAAGCTCAAGTTATGGGCAAGAGAATTTTAAATTAGATTTTTTTTCTTTGAAAAAAATGTGAAAAATTAAGTTGGTTTTAATAGTTTTGTTGTGTTATGGCTAAACTAAGCTAACTGTAACAACCTGATTATCAAGTGGCCAAAACAAATCTAAATATTGCTGAGAAAATTTTCAAAGGATCAGCAAATATCCTAATTTGCAAGTATCCAGGTAAATTTTAGACCTGTTCTCAGCCATTAATGTTAAACAAAAATCTAATGTGTCAAATAAATATCCAGCCACTCAGACAAAGCAATTGTGGATTTCTATAATGACTTGGAAAGGCTCCCCCTGCCCCCGTGTGTGGTGTGTGTGCGGTGTGTGTGTGTGTGTGTGTGTGTGTGGTGTATGGTGTGTGTGTGTGTGTGTGTGTGGTGTATGGTGTGTGTGTGTGTGTGTGTGGTGTGTGTGGTGTATGGTGTGTGTGTGTGTGTGGTGTGTGTGTGTGTATGGTGTATGGTGTGTGTGTGTGTGTGTGTGTGTGTGGTGTATGGTGTGTGTGTGTGTGTGTGGTGTATGGTGTGTGTGTGTGTGTGTGTTGTATGGTGTGTGTGTGTGTGTATGGTGTGTGTGTGTGTGGTGTGTGTGTGTGTGTGTGTGGTGTGTGTGTGTGTGTGGTGTGTGTGTGTGTGTGTGTGGTGTGTGTGTGTGTGTGTGTGTGGTGTGTGTGTGTGTGGTGTGTGGTGTGTGTGTGTGTGTGGTGTGTGTGTGTGTATGGTGTATGGTGTGTGTGTGTGTGTGTGTGGTGTGTGTGTGTGGTGTATGGTGTGTGTGTATGTGTGTGTGTGGTGTATGTGTGTGTGTGTGGTGTGTGTGTGTGTGGTGTATGTGCATGTGTGGTGTATGTGTGTGTGTGTGTGTGTGGTGTGTGTGGTGTATGTGTGTGTGTGTGGTGTGTGTGTGTGTGTGTGTGTGTGTGTGTGTGTGATATTAGTCATTAGCTGCAGATGCCTTCTAACCAGTGCTCGTGAGTGTAATGGCAAATAACATTGTCCAGGTCTGTTTGGGCAGTTATACCAGAACACCATAGGTTGTATAGCTTGGGAACAACATAATTTCTAAAGCCTGGGAAACTCAAGATTGAAGCACTGGTGGATGTGTGTCTGATGTGACACCTTGCTGTGTCCGCACATTCTGAAAGTGAAGGGGAAGCTTTTGCTATCATTTCAACCTTCATGATCTAACCACCTTCCAAAGGCCCCACCTCTAAATATCATCACACTGGGCAGCAGGAGTCAACATGTGAACTTTAGGGTGACTGTAAACATTCACATAATGATATTACATACCTTTGAGTGGTAATAGAAATGGCTGAAATACCAAGAGATGTAACTTGTAGGGAGCTGAGCGTAAAACATAAAAATTAGCTTCTAGTAATAGTTTTTATAAAAGTCCATGGGTGTTGTTTGTAAAATGGATGCTACAAAGCATTAAAGGAGATACAGTCACAGGAGCAAAATATGGTTCAAGCTAAGAGGAGAAGTTGAGAACCATCAGCCAAGGCAGGAGGACTGGAAAGTCCAGGGACTGGGGGAATTCCAATTTCAAGAGTAAGAGTGCTGAATATGAGAAAGATCTGAGAAACTAAGAAGTATATATGGCAGGCCCAAGGCAGTGGGCCTAGAATTCAGCTTAGGAGTTTATTGAAGTGAGAAAAGATCAGGAAAGTAAACAATTACCTTAGTTTAGACACCCATTCCTGAGAACAGAGCTGAGCACCAGTGGCAAAGCTGAGTGATGGGGCTGTGATCTTCATTTCAAAGAAGGTGAGAGTGAGGGGGCTCCAGAACTTACTATTAGGAGGGAAAACTGAGACACAAAGAAAGGCATGATTTAGCCAAAGTTCTAGAGCTGGATGGCAACAAAAGAGGATACTCCAATTGTAATTTGCAGCTTTTCGTACTGTTTCAAAACTGTTAATTATAGGTCAAATGGGAATACCTAGGATCCTTATGTATGTTCTCCTCCAGAAACAGAAATAGAGAGATGGTCAGTTCCACTTAGAAACAGCAGTTGTGATAAAAAGAACTAGCTCTGAATCCTGAATATAATGACTATATTAACATCTGAAACTCCAGCTCTTAGGAAGTTTATGGCATGTACTGGGCACAAAAACATAGGCAAAGACACAAAGATTGCTTCCCTGCAGACAATGTCCTTTAGAGTCAATAAATACATGAAAAAATGTTCAACATCTTTAACCATCAGAAAAATTCAAATCAAAACTTCATTGGAACTGGGTGCAGTGGTTCACATCTGTAATTCTAGCTACTCGGTACATGTGGGTATCAGGAGGTTTGCATTTAAGTCCAGCCTATACAAAAAGTTAGTGAGACCCCCCCCCCCATCTCAATAAATAAGCCAGGTATGGTGGTGAATGCTTGTAACCCTAACTATGAGTGGGCATAGGTAGGATTGTGGTCTGATGCTACCCCATGATAAAAAGCAAGGGCGTGTCTAAAAAAGTAACTAAAACAAAAAGGGCTGGGTAGTATGTGGCAAGCATAAGGCCCTGAGTTCAATCCCCAGTACTGCTAAAAAAAAAAAAAGAAAAAAGAAAAAAAATCCTACATTGAAATTCTCTCACCTCAGTCAGAATGGCTATCCTCAAGAAAACATAAAACAATAAAGATGAGCAAGAACATGAGGTGGGAGAGAATCCTTATATACTGTAAGTTAGTATATAAAATAGTGCAACCACTATGGAAATCAGAATGGATATTGGATATTTTGGGGAAACAAATGAAAAGTACGATCATCACATGATCCAGCTATACCACTTTTGGCTGTATACCCAAAGGAATCAAAGGCAGCACACAATAGAGATACCTGCACACTGTGTTTATAGCAGCACTGTTCACAATAGCCAAGTTATGGAATCAGCACATGAACCATTCAACAGATGAATAAAGATGTGGTATAAATATACCACATAAAGAAGAATTGAATTCTGTCATTTGCAGGAAAATGGGTGGAACTAGAGATCATTATGTAAAATGATGTCTCAGAAAAACAAACATTCCATTTTTTTTTCTCATATGCAAAATCTAGATTTAAAAGACGACATGAAAATAGAAGGAGGACTGTTTGGTAAGAGGAAGGGGACAAGGGGGAGAGGAGAGGTGGGATAAGAGAGTGTAATGGGGGATATATATGGTTAACATAAATTGTATACATGTACGAAAATATCACAATGAAATCCATTATTTTATACAACTAATATATGGAATTTTAAAATTTTTAAAATGAAAGTAAATTTTTTAAAAAGAAAAGAACTCAAGTCTACTCTTCTTGGGCTCCTTTTCTCACAATTGTTGTTGCTATTCCCTCAGGAGACCTAAGAATTGAAGCAAAAATGGATACAAATTTGAAAATTAATGCACAGTTATATTATCTAGAAGACAAGGTCTAGAAAGAAAATCTAGGGCTTGGATTATGGATATCTAGCAAGAACTTCAGAGTCTGGGGCTGGGATTGCTCACAGTATGTATATACTTTTTTGTTGTTTATTCATTTACATGTGCATACATTGTTTGGGTCATTTCTCCACCCTGCTCCCCTCCCCCACCCTTCCCCCTCCCCTCCTCAGTTCCAAGCAGGTCCCATTCTGCCCTTATCACTGTTTTTGTTGAAAAAAAGGACATATGCATAATAAGAAAGACAAAGTGTTTTTGCTAGTTGAGTTAAGGATAGCTATACAGAAAGATTCCTACTATTGCTTTCATGTACCCATGTGTCAGGACCCATGTTGATTTAACTCTAACTGACCTTTACATTGGTTCCCGATCCCCTGCTCATGATAACCTGTCATTTTAAGGTTTCTGTATTAGTTCCTCTGGAGTGGGGACATCAAATGCTTTCATGTTTTGGGTTTTTTACCTATTCCTATATCTCTCGTATATGCTCTCCCCTTGTCATCACAGTATGTATATTTATATCTGCAGTATCCAAAACAAGCTTGGCTTACAGCTCTACTTTGCTATGAGAGTGAAAAACAGCCTATCTGATAGTTAGATTGCTCAACAATGTATGTTGAGTGCTTCAGACTTAAGTTGACAGAGCCTTCAAAACAATATTGTGTGAGATGATTACAGTGGCTATAATCTACAGCCTGAAATTCTTTTACTATAGGAAAGCCAGTTTCAAAGATGCTTTGAAGGTCAAATGAGGTCAACATCAAAATAACACAGCATGTACTGGACTACAGTGGGCAAGGGTAAAGAGCTTATTTGAGAACTACAATTGGGGATTAGTCACGCTCTTTGATAGCATTATCCAAAGATGGCGGTAGAAGTGGAATCCAATAATCAGGCTAAGAGAGAACAATTTGAGTGGAAGGTTAAGTACAGAGAGGGACAGCCATAGTCCAGAGGCCCTTCAGGTATTCTCAAATCATTAAATATCCTCAAAGGAGGAGGACCCCATTTCTTCCCTGGACCTTCATTCCAGAGCTCTAACTGTATTACAAATGACATTTTGCTGAATTGATAGGGATTCCAATTGGATGGATTTTTTAAATTACTAGTAAAAAACAAGTATCAGTAACTTCCTTACTTATAGAATGGTCTTTGCAGAAAAGCAGAATCAAGCAATCATGATGAAGAGCAAACAAACTATGTTGGGGAAGAAATGCCAGATTAGAGTGCTCATGTTTTTCTTAGAAAGCATTTCCATTCTGTCTGGCTTTGGGAACAAGGCCAAAGTCTGTTTTAGAGGAGCAGAGATTTCCAGTATGTTGGGCGGGCAACGGTGGGTGGGTGGGTGGGAGTGTGGGGAAGGTTTGTAGAGGACAGTTCAGCAACGCATATGCAGTCCTGAGAAGGGTGAGGTGCTTGGTTTGCCTCATGTTTTCAGACTGACAAGACTTTGGAGAAATTTTTATGTGACAGGGAGGGATAAGATTAACCAGAAGATGGAACCTAGGCACCTCCCATTCCCTTGCCTCAAATAATTAACAAACCACAAAAGCAGGGTGGGAAAAGAAGCAAATGTGGAAATGATAGGCACTGTCTCCCCATTCTTAGTTAGACCTAACAAGGTCATGCTTAATGCTGGGTTTCACAGGCATCAGTGGCATGTCTTAAACCAGTCTCTAGATATCATGAGCCACATTCTTCTTTTCTTGTCTACAAATCACTCCCTTTATCTATTTTGCCAGCACAGTGAATAGAAAAAAGAGCATAGGTCCAGAGTTCAGGAAGGGATGAGGGAAGAAAGTAACATTTTCTGTACATATACCTGCCTCAGACATTTTTTAGGTGTCATTTTATGATCTTCACAATTCAGAGGACTGGGCTTCCATCCTGTTTCTTACACGGAAGGGTCAAATGGCTGTGGACAGTCACCTAGCTTTCATGCTCTTTACTGAGGAGTATAGAGTGTGTCTAAAATGGAGCGATTATATTTTCCTAGCTACTCCAAAGTAGTGTTAGAATCAAAAGGTAGTGAAAAGAGAAGCACTTGGTGAACTGTGAAATGCTCAGCACATGTAAAGGATTATTATGTACTCAACAAATTGCTCTGCAAGACACTAATCTCTGAGATTCTTTCACTTGAGAGATGGCTTTTTTCCTCCATTTATCTCAAATGTGTATTCTCGCTCCAATCCAAAGTCACTTGGAAATTGGTCTCAAAGATCCAACCCTATCTTTGGCATCAGCCAGCAAGTCAAACCTCTCTTCCTGTCCTTGTCTTTATTTGCAATGTAGCTTCCAAAGCAAGAAACCAAATCTCAGGCTCCATAAATAATGAAATAAGGAGACTCCATAGCCTCACATCCTAACGTTGAGCTTGTCAGAGGAGGAAGTATCAGCTGCTAATGAGGAAAGGCTCAAGTGCAGTGAAGGTGAGGGTTGGCATTAGGAGGAAGATTAATGTCCTGATCATGATGGTATAGTCTTTAAAAGACGGTATCTCCTTGGAAACATATTTTTCTATGGACAGTTAGGAATGCCAAATCACTCCCAGACAAAGTAAAAGCTGCCAGAGGAAGACATTAGAGAAGGTGACTATGGGAGACTGACAAGAAGAAATGTTAAAGGAAGGGAGAACACTGAATCACTTTGGCACCTGCATGCCAGAGGCTATATGATACATCTATCTGTGACCTCATTTCCTTTAGCCGGGATACTGCCTTCTTAGTACAGATGTGTTATGTCACCGGAGAGAGAACAGCTCTAGGTGGTAATGTTCAAGTAGCACAAATCCTTTAGAAATCCAGACAGTATCTACCCATTGATTGCTGGAAGAAAAATCTGGGTCAGGATGTGAGTTGACATAGAGAAAGGAGGAGAGATGGAGCTTGGGGTGGTGGCAATGGTGGATGTGCATGTGGTAGGGAAAATCCCACAGGGCAACTCAGATTCCTCCTCTTCTGTTCCACCCTCCCCAGTTCTTGTCTCTATGGAGTGTCTGCCAATGTTGGGCTAACCATGAGATTCTATCATTGCAGTTAAAAGCTGAGATAAGCTTGAAGTTGAGTCCCAGTTTCTCTGCTTCCTAGCTGTGTGGCCTTCTCAGTTAACCCCTCCCACACAGTTTCTCTTCTGTTAAACAGAACAATAGGCCTATTAGATGTTGAGTAAGGTTGACATGTGTTTATAAAGTGCTGCCTCCAATGCTTAGTTCAATGATTGGAGTCTTTCTTATTACTTTAATTTTTTGGCAATACTGGGGATTGAACTCAAGGCCTCATGCTTACTAGGCAAGTGCTCTACCACTTAAGCCATGCCCCAGTCCTTTTTGCTTTCAGTTTGCTTTTCAGGTAGGGTCTCTTGCTTTTTCCTGGCCTGGCCATGGTTTTCCTACCTCTGCCTCCTGGGCTGGCCCCAAGCCATGATCCTGTATTTCTGCCTCCTGAGCTGCTGGCATGACAGGCATGTGCCACATCACCACACCTGGCCCTATCATTGCTTTATTATTCATCATCCAGTGTCTTCTCCTAGTTATCATCACTTTCTCCAAGTCAAAAATTTATTACATGCTTACTTCTTACGATTGTATTAGTCCCTGAGACCATGAACATAAAACAGTCACAACCTCTGACCCCAAAGAACAAAAGATCAAACCATCTATGGCAAGAAAGTAATGAGACACTCAGACCTTAAGGAGATATGCTGGCTGTGGTCCTCTGTATGAAGTGTTATGCATGGGCATGGGTGAGCTTGTTGTTGCAGGGGGTTGGAGGGTTCTGGAAAACTGTGAAGTGGTTGGAAGGACAGCTAGAAAACTGATGTTAGTCCCCATGAGTGGGTTGAGTCAGATGTCCTGAAGAAATGACCCATATGGGGTCCACTGAACTTGGTGGTTTTCAAACTGTTCCGTGCTGATGAGACCAGGTCTTTGAGGAGAGGTCTCAGAAGCCTTTCAGTGGAATGAAGTAGGCAGAGGTGGTGGGTCTTCACCCCTCTTTTTGCCTTATCCAAGGGAGCTTTGCGTATATTTAATATATTTAGTATATTTAATATATTGAATATGTTTAATGTATTTGAAATCTGTGTTGGATTCAAAGAAAAGATCAAGCTGCTAAGAACCCTATTTGGACACCGCCACACTAAATGATTCTAAAATCCTTCCCAGAAACAAGATGTCAGCATTCTGTCCAGCCTGTGTTGGTGGAGAGGTGCTTGCAACAGGCAGATCTCAGCTTCATGCATATCCATACTCAGGACCTGCAGGCTGAATCTGTGATTCTCCATCCAGAGTTCTTTAATTCCATCAACTTTTCACAATGTATTCCCTAGTGCCTTTTCATCATCCCAATCCTTCACCACTTTCCCATCAACATAGCTCATTCCCATCAATGCAGAAATTAGAAAAGAGGCCACTTGATCCAAACAAAGGCTTAACCTGTTGGGAATTGCCAGAGATGCAAGTTTTCTGTTTGCTAAGGGACCAAGTGCAAACATAACAGGTCAGACAACTGTTGGCTTTATTTAACTTGAACCCTATTTCATTAGCCAAAGTCTTGACCTGCAGGTCAGAGGTCAGGCTATAAGAAATGTGCAAAAATAAGCCCTCTAGGATAATGGGAGTCTGAGTGTTCCTTTAAAGATGTTTTGCTCCAGTGTGAAGTTCCCAGGGGCTGCAAGGAGACTGTCTTGCTAAAAAATAGGGCTTGGTGTGAATTTTCTGACTATGTGAGAACTACTTGTAGGTTGAATTGAGTTCTATTTCCCAATACAGTTTAAATGTGAACAGTAATTCAGGATCATTGATGCCTTCTTTAGAGCTTTATGACAAAGAGCAAAGTCCTTTTTTAAAAAGAGAAATAAGAGAAAATGAAAAAGAGAGAAGGAGGAAAGAAGGAGAAGGAAGATAGGAAGGAAGGAAGATGAGAAAGAAAAAGAAACTTTAGAAAGTAAGACACATACAGTAAATGTGCATCCTCAAAATTAGCAGCCTGTGATACAACCATGGCTCTAAAGTTTTAAAAATTCTAAACATTTTTCGTGGGTCATAAACTTGGAATAGAACGTAAGGTCATCAAGACCTGGTCTCATTCCTGGTGTTAGAAGCAGCTGACCAGGCAATTTAACCTCCATATACAATGCACTCGCCTCTTCATGTTCCTAGTGACTGCATCCAAAATAGGCCTATTGTGTCATATGTCGTGGTCACATGTTAAAGAATACACCCATCTTTCTGTGAAAGGAGCCAAAAGAAGCAATGTGAAACAATTACACTACAAACTTTTCTAATTTCAACGATCTGTTTCTCATTAAACAAATGTCAAAACCTAATTTATACATTGATTCATCCATCTCCTTGAGTAAAATGGGCTGACACTATGATTTTATGACACTCCATGTGTTTATAAGCAAAGATCCTAATACAAATTTTAATGTCTCATTCCTGTGTAAAGGAATTTGTCTCAACCTGGGTATTTTGACCATAATTCCAGGAACTCTGCCTAGCTGGAAGGACGTTTGGAACACATCTGCTCTAAAGGGAGGGAAAAGCTATGTGGCACTGTACAAATAAGCTGGCATGGAGCCTTATGTACATAGGAATAAGTCAAGAAAATACCTAGGGAGCATTCCTCCTTTACCCTGGAGCTACCTTCTGCTCGGTCTTACTGAAACCTTTAGAGAGACGTTCCCTAGACAGTAGCTTTCCTGTGCATTGATAAAGTAGTATTCTATTCCGTCCATTCCCCACCATTTACATTGTAAATTGTCATGAAAGTGGCTCAAAGTTTACGTTCTTATATCCAACAGGATAGACTAGAGTCTACTGTAGTATATGGTGATGGCTGAGTTCCAGGCTGATCTTACATCTTCACTCTGCAGTTCTGAACTATTTGAGACTTAGACTCAAGAATTCAGTAGAGAATATCAGTTTAAATGCTTATGAAATTAAACTGGAGAGGACACTGGGACTAAAGGCATGTAGAGTAACCACTTTATACTCTTTCTCAAGTTGAAATTTTCGAACCAGAGGTCCAATTTGATTTGCAGAGTTGGTACTGACTTGGCCAGCCTTCCCTGTACTAAGGGGCAGAGAAAACCCTAGGCTGGGGTAGGGTGGAGAGTAAAAGCTATGTGTTCTTACCTTTCACTTTGTGGATTACAATCAAGGAGGAACATGGATCACTGGATGCTGACCCTCATCTATCACACACACACACACACACACACACACACACACACACACACACACATCCCTCCCTTCTATGGGGAGGAGCCAACTAGGAAGTCAAAGGAAGGTCAAAGGAGTTCTCCACAGCAATTCTGCCCGCGCAGAAGTTTCTCGTTTTTTAGTCACCAGGACTGTGGAGGCGAAAAGCTCCATTACCTTTGCAACCACATTTGCAGGATAGAACAGTAGGGCTGAGAGCAGCTTGGACAGGGGCACTTTTTAAATTCTCCTCCATCATTGATAAGTGACTTTGGAAAGGTTAGCCCCTCTACAAATCTTAGCTTCTCAAAAAAATAAAGATAATTACAGGGGTTTTCCCTTACTATGGTTGTGAAGGCTTACAGAAGTCATGAGTAGAAGTCTTCAGCTCAATGCTTAGACAGCAAAAAATGCTATGTATTCACTATTGTGTGCTATTTGAGTCCATCAGAGGGAGGATTGGGTTTTTTGTTTATTTTGGTCTTTAGATCAGTCATTGTCTTTAACTATTATTCATTTCTGAAATATCCCAGTTTTTGGGTTATATTCCATAACCTTTGTAAACAACAGCTTTATTGAGGTATAATTGATAAAGAGCTGCACTTATTTCACATGGACAGTCTGGTGAGTTTGGACGTGTGAAAAGGGGTAGGCTTAGAAGGGAGCCTTTCCTCATTTCTGTCTTTATGCTTAAGTTCCCTGATTTGCACCCATGGTTTTTTGCTTCAGTGATGGACAAGGATAAAAGGACCCAGATCTGCAGACACAGCAGGATGTGTGGCAAAGGTGAATAACTTCCTATTACAGACTCAGTCTTGTAGACATTGAGTGCCCATGGTGTGGAGATGGACTTGGGAGAGTCATATAACCTTGTGTACCTAGTGGAATGCCCCTCACCTGAAATTGAGCCATAGTTACCCAAACCCATATGACTGAGAAAGACATTGGTCTCAGGAAAGACTTGCTGGTGCAAATATCCTTTTGAGACCATCCCTGTCATGAAGATAAAGCTAAAGCCATGGAGCCAGTTGAAGATTCTCCAATGAGTAGGATAGAAGGGAAAAGACTACAGTTCCTTGGATTATGCGAAGGAGACATAATGAGACTCAACTGAGTTGAGAGTATTAGAATAATAACCAGGATACTTGGGCACCAACATTTTCATAAAATTTTCAAACTCCATATATGTTAGATTAGTTTTGTTCAGGAAATTAACTACTAAGCTTAGGCATTGATTTTATTGGATTTATGTTTTGGTTGCATAGTTCATAGATTCCTGTAGTGGCTATGTTATAATATTCTTCCTGTTGTTTCTAGTTATTTTTCCAAGTAATTATGATGATTGCTTGTCCTACTTAATTTTATTTTAATAAAGAGAACATTTGGGAATATGAATTTACCCTCTGAGCAAGGCTTCTGTTATATCCTGTACATTTAGTAATAATAAGGTTTTGTGACAGGTTAGTAGTTTAGTAATGCAGTATTTTCTAATGAATGCTCACTGCGATTTTGATTTTTTCTTCCATCCAACAATTGTATATGAGAAAAATTTCTTTTTATCATCATAGTTGTTTCCTTTATACATTTCTTATTTTAATGTCATTATTAACTGATGGATCAAAACTATATGTTAGTGAGAAAATATTGCCTGCATCAAATCAGCTTTTATAAATTCATTGAGATTTTCCTTTTGGGCCAGGGGCGTAGCTCAGTGGTAGAGCATTTACCTACCATGCAAGAGGCCCTAGATTCCAGCACATACATAAAAAAAGAAAAATTTTCAATCTGGTACAGTATATTACCAGTATTTGAGAACACACTGCAGACAATTGAAAAGGAGGAATGGTATCTGTTTTTCAGATAATCCTCAAGTATATACATCCCCATACATATATATGATATGTGTATCATGTATATATTTCTACAATACATTATATATTTCTGCAACTTAGATCATATACATGCATGCATGCATATATTCATATGTATACATATGCCTATGCATTTTTATATCATCAATTTTTTGCTTATGTTTTCACCTTTTTTACTTATTTTACTTGTCAAAACTGGTATGTGGTCTTAGTGTGTCCCTAATAGCTGTGTGTTCACTTATCATTACAGTTTTTCCTCTCATATTGTATTTCTAACCATTTTGCTTCTTTGAGGGTTTTGTATTTTGCTGTGAAATTTTCAGTATATAAAGTTAACATTGTCATGAGGTATATAATTGATTACTGTAAAGTTTCTTAAGTCATGTTAATGCCTTTTGATGGTATCTAGATAGATGATTGATAGATTAGATAGACAGATAGACAGATAGACACAGACACAGACAGATGTGGTGGGTGTAGATGTATTTCTCACACCATTTAAGGCATTCCTCTTTAAAGCAATTGGTGATTACTTTGTATTATGTGTGTGTGGAAGCAGGGCAATACAATAACTGACAGTGCATCATTGGGTGAGTAAGACCAAGGTTTACATCTTGAATCTGCTTCTTATAGCTGTGTTATATCAGGAAAATGATTTATTCTCTGTGAGTCCTTATTGATTTATCTATAGTATTGAAATAAGATTATCAAAGTTTCTATAAAGAGTCCAAAAAAAAAAGAACAGGAGAAAGGCCCCAGAGCTGGATGCATGGAATGTATATGCAACAAATTTTGGCTAAAATTTTATATGCAATGATAAATGCAATTATACTATAATTTTATACATATATCCCATTATTTTAGGTTTTGCATTTGTCATTCCTTATATTACTTATTTTTCACTTTTTGATATCTGGACTAGATTTTATTGCATTTCTTTGCATTGGTGAGTTGAAAGGCTAGTGATCTGCCTCTGAGGTAGTGGTCACCATCATGTTTTCCAAAGACATAATGTGAATTATTTTCTGTGATTATCCATATGTAATGCTTACATAATACTTTCCATTCAGAATGTCTTTACTTGCTACCTCAATCTTTGTTAAAATTATCTGGGTTTCCACTGGTAACTCTTCTACAAGTTAGTATTTTTATGAAGTATAAAGAGTAACATTTGCGTGTTTGGTAATCATATTTGTTACTTAGCAGCTTTACTAACAACTCCAGTCTTAATATACCATTATTTCTTCATTTTTAGGTTTTGCCTTTTCAAAACCTTGATATTTATACTTGATATTTATTTTTAAACCCTGATATATTAAGAAATGCTTTTACACCACAGACAGCTGATGAGTTATAATATCGGCACAATACAAACCTTTTGTAAGAAATAATGTGTATTTATCCCTGATAAGATCTGATTTTGTAATTTTAAAGCTAATTCTGTAACTTACACAAACACAGTCTTGTGTTTTGCTTTGTTGGTTACTACAGAGCAAATGCGTCTTCCCTCTTCTCCTACCTGTCATGCAAGAGGTGAGGGCTATGGACCCACAAGAAGGACTCAAGTCCTTTTGTCTCTATCTTTTTGGTAGAAAGTAGCCTTGAAATAGAAATTCAATTAGTAATTTATTTTTTACACTCATTGTATTTCACCTAAATTCATGTAGTGATACCCACAGTTGCTGCATAGAACTAACAAACAGTTTTAGAGGAAAACAGGGAAATTCCTTCTCAATTGGAAGAAGGATCATGGGAACAGCATGGAAATTAGCACATCCAGGAGGATCTAGGAGGCCCTTGAATTCAGGCTTTAACTGTTTTTTGTTTGCTTTTTGACACTGGGGTTTGAGCTCAGGGTCTCATGCTTGCTAGGCAGGCGCTCTTACCACTTGAACCACTCCATTCACCCTCAGGCTTTAATCTTTTTGCTTGCTTTCCCCCAGGACTTCAAACAGGAGGGTCTAGGATGTTAGTTTTTATTTTTGAGTTAACATATAATTCATTGTACTAGCCAACAAAAGTAAACAAAACATAACCCCTGCCATCAGGCTGCAGGAGAAAAAAATGATTGCATGAAAATTTACAGTAGATCATCATAAAATACAAAAGGAATTTTAAAGAGTCCAGGTCACCTGTTGATATGAGGTGTGTGGCAAGGGAAGTGAGGAGGATGAAGTGGACTGTGCACAAGCAACCTCTGACCAAATTTTCTGGACCTAGAAGCAACAAGGGGAGGCTGGATTACCACTAGTGTGAAGACATCTGTAAAGGCTGAACCACTGGTCCCTAAGGACCTTTCAATTCTGAGCATCTGTGAGAAAGAAGGAATTTAAATAATAGCATTTTAAAACTCCACTAATCTTAGTTGCTTTTCTCCTCAAAATGTTTGTGTCTCTTCCATCTTCAAGGGTGCTCCAACATCTCCAGCACTTCCACAGCCTCACTCCACAGTGGCCCCCAGCTCCAGAAACAGAGAGGGCCTTTACCTGTACTGTAAGTATTTCTCTGCAAGTATGTTCTTGCCTACAAAGAGGTCAGCTCCGGAAAACAAGGACAAGTCTTAAAGTTCTAGGTAATAGAAAGACCCAACACCCACCTGTCACTGTTGACTTTGGTTTTCTCCAGGCGGTGGAGTGGAGATTGCCTGTTTTTTCTTTTTGTGTCTCCATATAACTTGACTTGTTGCCTTGAGTATTTTACGTTCTAGTTTCATTACTAAGAAAGAGAAGGAAAAGAAAGTTTAAAATGGGGTTAAGAAAAGAAGAAAAAGCAAGTTCTCTGTATCCTGCCTTAGCCTCTGGCCCAGACAGACATGTAACTATTTGTTGAGCAAGTCAGTTCTCAAATTGCCCATTTGGCTTCCACACTCTGGGCTCACCTCTACCCTCTCCTCTTTGTTCATTTTGCTCAAAAAGACAGACTCATTAGCATAGCTACAGTGTAATTTCATTCTGCTTACTGTAGCCTCACCAGACCAAGGACACTCCCAAACCCACAGAAGATTATTATATTTTCCCCTCCATTTCCAGAAGGGGGAAAGAACTAAAAGCCACAGATAATAGGGTGTTTCCTTTCAGGCTGAGATGCCCTGAACACGAGGGATAGCCAGCCTCAAGTCCTTTACATCAGCTTGTAGCCTGTCACAGAATGGACTTCTTGGTGGTTTGAGGCCTTGTGTTTCCCCACTGCCCAAAACCCCAATTTCCTCTACCGCACACGGATGCAGCTGAGTCAGGATAATGATGAAGGGCTTGAGTTCTGGTTCTAGCTCTGCATCCCTCTCAGGCCCTCGGATTCCCTCCTGGACTGTCCTGGGCATTCATTTACCTGAACCTGTTTCTCCTTCTGTGCTCAACCATCCAGGGGCCACTCCTTTTCCATTCCCACTGTGAATTATAGAGAAATGTGGGCTGTGTAAAACAAGATCCACAGGCAGACAGGCCATGAGCTGTGTGGATTTGCACACATGCCTGAATTTCTCTGAAGCAGGAGAGGGTGGGATGCACCAGGGACCAGCAGAGTAAGTTGCAAGAGCCTTCTGGACAATGCCATGTGGCTTCTTGCCCCTTTGTGAAATAAGCACGGGAATTACTGCTCGCAGGCAGAGCAGAGTTAATAAGTCAGCATATTGCATGGGGTTGATACTCCTCTCAGCTCTTCACAGTATTTCATTTCCACCGGAGCCTGCTCTCTGATCATTCCTTGCCATCTCCTTGCTTGTGCAAGGAGCTTAATAGGAGAGTCAGGTAACAGCTGTGCTTTCTTGCTGTGATCATCTTCTGAGACCGTGACTCTTGCCTTTGTTATCTAACCTACAAGAGGCAGTGATGGAGAGAGAGAGGCAAATTCTCCTGGATTTGTGGAGATTGCAGGCCCAAGATATCTGATACATAGGAGTCTCCAACTCTGCTTATAGAGAAATCTCTCATCACTTCACCACAATCTGATCTTTGTCTCTTGTACCAAAAATGAATGATATCTTACCTAGTCTTTTCACCAAGTCCATTAACAGGCAGATGGAGGTTACAATTTGTCCCCCAAGCAAGACATTCTCCAGTCACACATCACTTAAGCCTGTGTCTGGTAGGTTACATTCTTCTTGTGAAGAAAGGAAAGCTAAGAACAGAAGAGAACGCCTCTGGGGAAGCTCAAATTCAGCAAAATACTAGATGAGGAAAATGGCAGGGTGCTCCACAAATGCACAGTAGACAAACTGATTTGTTACTATTTCCTTCAAGCCTGACATTCCCAGGCTGAAGGCATGAGTCCGCTTTTTCTTTGTGGAGAATTCCTGCTATTTTGATAACATTAAATGGGGCTATTTGGAAGGATAAGAATAAAGAAAAGAGAGGGTCAAGGTCAGCTACATGTGTTCCATTGCTTTCTCTTGAGCCCAGCTTACACAAACTGAATTTATTTCTCATGTACTATTTGCTAGGCACTGGGTTCCCTAGAGATCATTGCTCATCTAATCTTTGCAGCAAGCCTGAGAAGGGTGTTCTGCTGACCTTGATTGCACAAGTGGGGAATCCAGGGCTCGACAGGGTGATGAACCTAACTTGCAGTCACAAAGTGACCCAACTGGGATCTGGATGTGAGCTCCTGATCTAACCACTCTACCACAGTGCCTCTTCAGTTGTCAGCTCACAGTGAGACCTTGCATGACTCACTTTCTCTCTCTGAGTCTCACTTTCCCTGCTACATGAACAGTACTCTTTGTAGGACTTTCAGCTCTTTTCTTCTCCATTGCAAAGGGAAAGATGAAATAAAGCCCAATTTTCAATTCCCAGAAAACTGAGTCCACACTCAAAATTAAATATACAAATGTTCCCAATGTCCCCAAACTGCCACAAAAATCAGAACTTTTCCTATAAGCAGTCACATCCCCCTGCTCATCTCACTGCCCCTGCTTTTTGGTACAAACCAGAGATGTACAACGTTACAAACCAAAAAGCCTTCTTCCTTTCTTTTGTAACTTCCAGAAGGCTACAGTCCTATCCATGAGCTCTGAAATAATTTCCTGGGACATTCCTTTTCCATATTTTTTACCTCCAGCATCCCGATTCCATCATGCCCACACAGACAGCCTTGGGCAGGACACCACAGAGTCATGTTTATGAGAACACTATCCATTTCCCGCCTTAAATCCAAAGTGAAAGAGAAAGGAACCAATTTCTTTTATGCATGGAAAATAAAATTAAACAGCATATGTCAGTTCCAAAGCCCCAGACCGGTACCTCACATTCTGTTGTGGTTGCATGGAATTGAAGGGAAAGGGGCGGAGGAATGCTATTTTAAGTTTCTGTAAAGCATTGAAGAAAAGTGCAGAAATTCATCCAGACTCTTAGCTTTGTAAAAGACATCCAATGGCTTTATTCAGTGGAATGGCAAGCTAATATTAGAATTGCTGCCTTAATAAGCAGCTATTGAAAAGAGAAAAAAAAAAGCTACCTTATTATAGAGGGCGTCTCATGTCATTGGTGGGTAACTCCCAGGAAGGAATCTGCAGTCAACATATACAGCCTTAAATGTTACTTTAAATTCAATTTTAAAAAGGGAGAGTTAGCAGACATGATTGAAGTGTCTCGCCTTTGGATCTGCAAACACAGAAATACACTGCTGAGGAATTTAGACATTTATCACGGGCTTTAGATAGCTACTAACCTTTCAGCTGCCTTTGGATATTTTAAAGCTATACATGCCTGCTCTTCCTCTTCAAAATACACAGACTGGGTTTAACAAGCAGAGGCTGAGCATAATTTAATATATATTGGAAAGAATAGATGGAGATGAACCAAAAAAATAAAATTCTTAGGAGTTCTTATTTTTTACTCATGACTTAATTAAGATTATAGGCAGAACCCTAATTGAATGGTAGAAATAATAATGACAATTTATCAACTTCCCTTCTCACTGGACAAGTTCAAAGCTAGCATGGCCTCAAAATTAGTTCATTGTCAGAGATGCAGGGCTTTGTCCCCCTTTCTGTTTTGCCATCCTCAATCTGTCAGTGCTATCCTCGCCCTCTTCCCTTTCAGGGTCACAAGCTGGCTGCTAAAGTTCCAGAAATCACATATAGATATTATAACTTCCAGGAGAAGGAGGATTCTTTCCCTGAGTATCTATTTTTAAAAGCTAGAAAACCTTCACAATAGTCTCTAGCATACTTCCTTCATGACTTATAAGACAAAGTTCTTTCACATTTCTGTTATATGGCCAGAGTCGTGAAACCACCATGACCAACTTAGATCAACTGGAACCTTTCTCCTAAAGCATGTGACCCTGTAGTAGAAACTGGGCACCACAAAATCACCCAGCTCTATAGGCACTTGGAAGTTAGAAAGGAATAATGAATATTGTCAAGATAGTCCATAGCTTCTGCCATATATCATAATATAAAACTTTCCTAATATTCTGTATTATCCTATACATTCAGAGAAATCCAGAGATAAGAGAGGCTTAGCAAATATGGAGGAGATTTTTTGTGTGTCTACCACAACTATGTTTCCCAATTGTACATCTTTATGGGAAATAATGGGTGGAGAGTAATGTAAAAACTGGGGCTTTCGGGTCTAAAAAAGTCTAGGATATACAGGTACCCTACATTTTTGTAATTAGAATAGCTAGAGGTTAAGAGAGTAGACTCTGAAGTCACAGTGCTGTGGGGTACTTTCTGGCTGTACCTCTTACTAGCTGCCAATTTGGAGCAAGTCATTTCACCCCATCAAGTAAATGATAACAATTACCTGGGTAGGAGGATAGAAGGAGTCAACATGAGATGACGGTTTAGAACTGTACCTGCCACACAAAAATTGTTATAAAAATATTAACTATAACTATTGCCTGATAAATTCCTTGTCTTTTCACATATAAATCCTCTGGAATCTGCATCCTCAGGTCCAATGTGTGTTCAAGAATATTTGTGGAACAAAGGAAATGAGTAAAACACGACCCTTTCTCAAACCTTTCCTGCACTGTATTTATTTCAACCAAAAGATAATTAAAATGTCTTCTCTGGTTAGTTTTTAAACACCACATTCCAGTCAAAACTTAGGCAGCTAGATGGATTCTGAACTTCTACCAGCATAAAGACTCCATGTGGTCAGAGATCACATTTATCTCCTGCACCTGCTGAATCTGCAGGCATTGGGCCCAGAGTCTGTCACACACAAGTGCTCCATATCTGTTTTGTTTTGTTTTGGATAAGTGAGTGAGTGAGTGAACATCAGCCTCTATGTCCCTCTTCAATCAACTGCAATAGGTATGGTCCATAACACAGACCATTTTCCCCTAGAGGATCTCATCTCCTTTTCTTAAGGTTCCCCATTAGTGCAAGCTTTATCATCCCTCTTTTTCATCTTCCATCCTTCCTCAATCCACACCGTCTCAGTGAACTTGAGCAAATCCACAGCCAAGTAACACTAGTAGAAAAGACTCAAAGGTGTCTTCTGCTTCTAGCCATGATGAAGCAAGTAACACTAGTCTTACCCTCTCTCATGCCTGAATAGTATCCTCTGAAAAGATGTTGATGCCCTAACTCCCAGCACTTGTGAATGTGACTTACTTTGGAAATGAGGTCTTTGAAGATCAAGTTAAGACAAAGTCGCTAGGGTAAGCCCTAATCCAATATATTAAAAAATGTAAATTTGGACACAGAGACTCTCATAGACATGAGAAGATTTCCATCTTGAAGCCAAGGATTGCCTGAATGATCAGAAGCTAGGAAAGCGCAAGAAGAGTCTACCTCAAAGCCCTCAGAAGGAACTAACCCTGCCAACACCTTCATCTTGGACTTCTGGTCTCCAGAACCACAAGACAAATTTCTGTGGTTTAAGCCACCCAGATTGTGGTATTTTATTATGGTAGCCCTAGGAAATAATAGGCCACCCTAGTGCAAACAATTATAAGACTGGACAAAATGTATGAGAAAAGTGCTCTAAGACATTTGAAAAACGAGCAGTGCACGGTTGTGATTCTTGAGAGGAAAGGAAACACAAAATAGATGAAAGCTGCAATAAGGAGTCACCAGAAGGTCTGAAATGTGAGAGAGTGTATGTGACGTCAGAGTGAAACTGAATCAAAAGAACGAATGAAGACTCTCAGAAATGGAAAGCATGTAGGTAGACACAAAGACTACCTTTTTTTCTTCTTTTAACTTCTTTGAAAGACAACAGCCTATTTGAATAAGAATAATGAGAATTAATTATAGGGTTTATTATGTGAGTAGATACAAAATATACCTTAAAAGTAACAGAAAGAAAGGGATGATTTTTCCATTTTATGTGAAGAAGTGGTACAGTATCAACACTAATTGTTCTGTGATAAAATTTCATATTATAACGCTTTGGGGATTATAATATAAAGATGATCAAGTAACACACAAAAAAAGTATATAGCTAAAAAGCCAGTGGAAGACAGAAATGCTAAAAAATATTCAGTTAATTCAATACAAGAAAGAAATAGAACCGAATAGTCCCAAAAATGGAAAGAAGGAATAAAGGAACAAAAAGCAATGAGAACATAAAAAGAAATAACAATATGGTAGTACATAACATAAGTATGTCAATAATTACATTATATTATAAATGAATGAATACTCAAAAGGTGAAATTATCAAAATGGATTTAAAAAGTAAAAAATGAAGCTGGAGGTATGGCTCAAGAAGTAGAGTGCCTGCTTTGCAAAAGCAAAGCCCTGAGTTCAATCCCCAGTCCCACCAAAAAAAAAAAAAAATCAAGAAGTGTACTTGAAGTATAAAGATACAGATGAGTAGGAAGTAAAATGATGGAAAAAGATTTATCATGTAAAGAGTAAGCACAAAGTAATTATACAGTCATATTTATACTAGACAAAGTATACTTTAACACAGGAAGATTGTCAAAGATAAAAAAGTCAATTTATCAATTTCAATATAATGAGAGTTGTGGCTCTAATAGAGTAACAAAAGTGACAGAATAAAGGGAGAAACAGACAAATCCATTATTGGAGTTTGAGATTTTTAACACTTCTCTCTCATTAGTTGATAGACAGTGAGATAAAAAATTATCATGGAATGGATAATCTGAACCAACCAGATGGCTTTAATTGAGATGTCTAGACATTCGCCCACTTCAGTAGAACAGATTATTTTCACCTGCACATAGAACCAAGGGTATTAGACCAAAAGTCTCAATAAATTTCTAAGTATTTAAACTGTGTATAAGAAACCATATGATATTTACAAATCTCCAAGTATTACAGAAATTAAACAACATATTTCTAAATTACAGTGAATAAAATAGATAACTAAAATGTTTTGAACTGATGCTAACAGT
Source organism: Castor canadensis (assembly GCF_047511655.1). Lineage (NCBI taxonomy): Eukaryota > Metazoa > Chordata > Mammalia > Rodentia > Castoridae > Castor > Castor canadensis. The sequence continues at coordinate 165,384,469 of NC_133389.1, read as the reverse complement.
ACAATGAACAAAAACTTACAAGATGTAGCGAAAACAGTGATTACAAGATTATTTCCCATTAAAGAAAAGAGGAAATCAATGGTTTAAACTATTTTAAGAAGCTGGGAAAAGCCAATCTCAATTAACAAGAAAAATAAAACTTATCTAACAGATAAATTAAGTTGGTCTAATCTACTCTAAAGCTAAAATGATCAGGAAAGGGAAATTATAAATTACTGATACCAGAAATGAAAAGGAGACATCACTAAAAATCTTACAAATGTTAAAAGGGTAATAAGGGAATATTACAAAACATTAGGTCAATGTATTAAACAATTCAGTTAAAAAAAAATTCATTGAAAACACATTAACAAATTGTTCTGCATATGAACACAAAATGAATTAGAAAAATCTGAATGGCTCTATATTTATCATAGAAATTAATCCATCATCAAACTCTCTCCTCAAAAGACAACTTTATGGCCTAATCATTTTTCTGCTGAATTTTATCAACTACTCCACAGAATTGTACACAATACAAAACTCATGCAATACAAAAGAAGACACAGAAACAGCTCATAAACCCAAGAAAAGACATAAGGTAAATGTAAATTAAAATCCCCTGATTTCTGGCCAGTGGCTCTTATTTGTAATCCCAGCTATTCAGGAGGCAGAGATTGGAAAGTGGCTGTTGAAGGCCAGCCAGAGGAGAAAAAGGAAAAATGTGAGCCCCCATCTCTACAAATGAGTTGGGAGTGGTGGTACCTATCTGTGGTCCCAGCTATGCGGGAGACCATAGGTAAGAGGACTGTGGTCTGAGGAGGCCATAGGTAGGAGGACTGTGGTCTGAGGCCCTCCAGAGCAAAAACACAAGACCCCATCTGAAAAACAACTGAAGCAAAACTGGGCTATGGGCCTGGCTCAGGTGGTAGACCACCTGCCTAGCAAGTGCAGGCCCTGACTGAGTTCAAACTCCAGTACCACCAAAAAACATTACACTTATAAAATGGAATATTACTCAGCAATGAAAAGGGAAAAACTACTGATAAATTGATCAGTCTTACGGACATGACATTGATAGAAAGAAGGAAGAAATAATGTTCCGTTTTCATGAACTTCAAGAACAGGTAAAACTAAACCCATGATGGCTGCCTCTGAGGGGCTGGAGATGACAGACAGGGTCATGAGCAGTGGTGTGTGGTAAACTGGCTCTTGGTGTGGGTGGGAGGGGGTTAGGTGCCTGATTTTTGGGAGTAGTGTTGGTTTCCTGCCATGGTGGGCTTTAGGTTACCAATATGATATCACTGAACAAAGATGTAGGAATAGCTGTGCAGAATGGTTTATGCTGGGACTGGCTGTGGCACATTGCTGACCCCAAGAGACTTTTCTAGTGAGATGGAAATGTTCCGGTACCTTTGATGGAGTGGTGGTTACACTGGGGTACGCATTTGCCAAAACTCAGTGCACTGGACAACAAAGAGCTGCGTATTTCACAGTATATAAATTTTGACTTAGTGAAAAAGACTGAAAGGAATACCCTAGGACAAAGGCATTTAAAAGATTGGAACATCCTCAAACCAATGGAATATCTTTCTCTGTAAAGTGGCAGGAGGCAAAAGAGAGGTGACCTGGAGAGGTGTTGACCTTGGAATGAGTGGGCTGTGTAGGCAGTGCCTCTGCAGATGAGGCGCCCTCCACTTCCTGCTGTTGCTCCTCCTCTAGTTGTCATGAGTACATACTCGGCCTAAAAGTGAAATATGTCCCAACTCCCATGCTGGACAGACAGACCAAATAGAAATCCACACTTCTCCAATCAGGCTGATAACAGGGTCATTGTCCTGCGGTCAAAACCTCCTTCTAGTGTTATTTTTCTTGCTGTTCTCTGTATTTATTTTTAAATCTCTATCCATTTTTATTTTAGTCTCTTGTCTTCCAGGAGTGACAAGTTATGTTTAGCTGAATTAATTCGTTCATTCTTAAAACTTAGCTCCTAAGTGTCAACTTTGGTTCTGGGCTGTGGCATGAGGCTATGGATACATAGTTAATCCAAGACCTTTGAATGTAGTGCTGATGACCAAGCAACTTTGAACTCAGCAGCAAATAATGAAATCCTCATCCTTCACCAGACAATTCTGGAATGGAACCTAAATCCTGCTTCCATATTGTAAGGATCTCACGCCTCCCAAACAAATCTCCGTTTTAGGCTCTACCAGCCCTAGGGCAAATAAAAGCCCTCCGTTATTAAGGGATTTGTTACTGAGCATTATCTGGTATTTTATTTTATTTTGGGTCAGAAACTTCAAAGCCTCATCTCTTTTTTTTTTCCCCATCTGTAAAATCCCCATATCTTTCCATATAGATCTGTCACTGATATGTGTCTATAAATACACACGGCTTTGTTTATGTAGACATACAATATGTGCCCCCAATCGCTATCTCTGTTGTGTGCACACCAGGCTTATATTTGAAGAAAACTTTTGAAAGTCAAATTTGATACAGTGCAGAGGCAGCTGGCAGTGGGGAGAGAGTCTAGAAAGCCTGGGTGAGGCACAGATACTCCAAATGCCAAGGTTTCTCTAGGGACAGGAAGACTGAGGATGCAGGGAAGAAAAGAGAAAGGAAGGAAAGAAAGACTCCCCTCGCAACCCCCCAATCCCCCCTCCCACCACACACACACTCACACACCCGCTCAGTCCCTCTGTTTAGCTTTTTCTTCCAGTAGAAACATGCTCAAAGTAAAAATGTCTTGGTAGAGAGACCTCACAGCCTACATGTACCAGGCAATTGTCTCCTGGCTGCCTGAGAGAGCCCGTTGCTACTAAGCAAAGCCTGAGGACTAAGAGGGGAAAAAAGAGAATAATTAAAATAAATTAGAGGGTGAAGGGGGATGGGAGATCGTGCCTGGTCCTGTTGCTTAGCCTAAGGCTCCCCGGCTTGAAAGGACACGGCTGGGCAGGATTATTCCAAGGAGACTGGCTTCTCCAAACCATATCCCCCCGCCAACAGGGTTGCGCACACATGCTCCCAGAGTCTTGCTAGTGTCCGAGTGGCCTGTGGCCATCGGACCTGATACTTGGCAGGTAAATAGCTGCAACTGCCAAAGTGGATATACTTCAAATAACTCCTCGTATTTTTCTCAGTCTTTTCAAGAGTTTTTATTTATTTATTAAGCAGATCAGTGATTCTCAACAAGGTGTGATTTTCCCTCCAAAGGGACTACTGGAAATGTTTTAGAGATGATTTTTTATACACAAAATAAGGGATGAGTATCCGTTCCTAGCATCTAGTGTGGGTTGACAAGTGACATCTAATACATTTAAATTTCAGGTAAACAAAGAGTAATTTTTTTTAAGTATCAGAAAGTCCTGTCTTTATTCTACAAGGGTGTTCATCATATACACAATATTCAGTTCTAACTATGTCTTTATCTGCTAGATGCTGCCAAGCATCCTACGATGCACAGAGCAGCTCCCACAGAGAATTTTCTAGCCTCCAAATATCAAGAATTCTGAGGTTGGGAAGCCCTGTGGAAGATGATGATCTTATAAGTACAGTTCAGATGCTTGGGAAGAGATGGCTTAAATTAAATGCTGAGCATATGTGCAGAATTGGACACATGTCAAAGGAATCCAGGTCCCTCACAGAGTCATTAGTACATGTGTGTATAAATGTCTTTAACCCTCATTTGAGACCTTTCAGGAATGCTATGGTAGACCACTCAGCAGTTCACAGAATTGACTGAGAGTGTTTACAGTAGGCCAAATCATGACTGTCAAAAATATCAGGTCTTTATCCTTGAGACTTATAAATGTTATCTTATTTTGAAGGAGGTCTTTACAGATGTGACTGAGTTAAGAATCTTGAGATGAATAAGTTCTTTTTGATTTCCTGGTGGACTTGAAAAGACATCACAAGTCCTTAATGAAAAAGAGGCAGAGAGAGATTTGACACACACAGAGGAAGCAGAGGAGCATATGGAGGTATTGAAGTGATGCATCCATAAGCCAAGGAATGGCTGCAGCCACCAGAAACTGAAAGAGTCAAAGAACATGTTTCCCCTAGAGCCTCTGGAAGGAGTGGGCCCTGTATACACCTGGATTTCACTTTGATTTCAGTTTCAGTGAAACTGTTTCAAGCTTCTGGCCTCCAGAATTGGAAGAGAATAAATTGCTGCTGCTTCAAGCCAGTACATTTGTACTCATTTGTTATGGCAACCACAGGACATACATGCAGGATTCCTCTGAAGAGTGAAATCAGAGACCATTCTGACTTTGGTATGTATCGGGGTAGAGCAAATATGACCTCCTGCATCCAAGAGAGGAAACTAGAGGTAACAGGGACTTTGTTGACTTTCACTTTTGTGTCCTGATGCAGGAACTTCTAGTAATGGATTTTAAGCTTGGTTATGGTTTGTGGCTGGAAAAATAAGTAATCACTCAGACCTCCCTTTGATATGAATAAAAAACAAAGTGTGTGTGTCCAGGCACTGGCTAGAACTTTGGAAGAAAGTTGCCTAAATGGAGGGCTGAGCATGCCTACCTCCCAGCAACTGTGAGACAACTCAGCTATGCCTGGCAAACTGGCTCTTGGGGAACATAAGACTTTGTGTCACATGGTCCCATCTAGGGCTTAGGCCTTGAGGTTGAAGCAAATGAATTTTGACTCAGAGGGGAAAATATACTATTTCATGTGGTGTGTGCTTTTTCTGAAAGGTCAAGTCATTTGGGTTCCTTTGAAAACATCTTGTAAAGAGATGGATCACACAGGACTGTTGCACGTGTCTTTGAAAGTTTTGAGACATTTGGCTGTGCTCTCGGGACGAGTGGCCAACAGAAGGAAAAGCACACACTTCCAAGTGAAAAATAGGAAAACAAGTAAAAGTGCCAAGAGTGATAAGAAGTTCTTATTGGTTGAGTAACTAAAAAACATCCGTGGTTTTTACAGGGGAACACACATAGGCTTTGGGATCTGTTCTGGGTCTGCACCTCTGGATACAATCCCAGCTCTTCTCTAGTTGAACCTTGGACTTGGGTGTTTTTCAAAGCAACCCATGACCTTTTCCACCTTGGTACTGGGGGAATACAGTCATCTCTCTGCCACAGTAATCTCAGTGGGGAGGTGCCCACTCTACTAGAATGCCAACAAGAAGACAGTAGTAATGGAGGGGTGGGGAAACTGTGCATGTAGTTATGATGGGGGCCAAGGCTCAGACAGCCGGATTCTGCTGGACCCAAATATTCCTTGAAAAACAAGAAGATGGCCAGAGTTCAAGGAGTGGTCAGCCTTACCTCCAAGAGTCAGGGTGCTCAGAGAGGTCTGTTCCAAATGGTCTCTTCAAATACTCACTGCTGTTAACCAGAAAAACAAAGCTCTTAGAGTCAAGTTCAAGAACCTGGAGAGGAGCTTTCATTGTTGGGTTATAATCTAGACTCTACCATAGACTAACCTTGCAATTTAAGATGAATTCTCATTAACCTCTATGAGCTTCAGCTTACCTCAATGTAAAATTAGATGAAAAATTTGTAGGATTGTGAAGATCATGCAAGAAAATATATAAAATGCTTAGCACAGGCCTTAGCATATAGCTAAATGCTCAATAAATAATAGTTATTTTTAAATACTTCATTTAGGGCACCAGGGAGTGAGCAAAGAAGAAGTGGATAGGGATCACTATCTTCATCCACACTGTACTACACTGTACTAAAGCCCAATAAAAAGAGATTTTCCATGTGTACAAAATACTATCCTTAATAATAGATGCTACTGGTTTTTCCAAGTTGATCTAACAATAAGGAATGCATTATCGTGTTAAACAGTTGTCTCTTGCTCATTTATAGAACCTCCACCTGCCACAAGGAATGCAGAATATGCTCCACAAATACATAGTATTTGTGTGTGTGCGCACATGTGCGTGTGTTTAAAGTTAATTGTGTTAAAGTTAGTTAACATTTTAATGCAAATTCTTTTACTTTATATACCTTCAGCTTGAGTGCAACAGAATGGTGAGTTACAACATGTAAGTGAAAACTGTTATTTTACTTCATTTTTTTTTTTTTTTTGGCTTCCCATACCTCTTTATTCTGACTTTGTAACCAAAGTGAGTTGTGCTTCTTTGGCAGAGTCACTGGATGAAGGGTTTAGGGAAGTTTATATCTCATCTCTTACCAGCAAAACTGCAATAAATTATTTCTCCTAGCCTGAGCTCTTTCTGTGACACTCTGCCTCCCAGCCCTGGGTGTGCAGAGTAGAAGTTATAAATAGATGTGATTTGACTATTCCACTCCTTTACTGATTCCCACTGTGCTAAAGTACGGTTGAGTTTCTCAGCCTCAGCACAAATGACATTTGGGGCCAGATAACTCACTCTTTGTTTGGGGTTGTCTTGCGTAAAGATGTTAAGTAGCACTCCTGGCCTCTACCCTTAGATTAGATGTCAGTAGCAACTCTGATTTGTGACAACCAAAAATGTTTGCAGGCATTGACAAATGTCCCCTGGAGGGCAAAGCCACCTCTGCTAAAGAGAATTTTCATCCTTTAAACTTATTTTCAAGGTCCTCCATACTTTCATTCCCACTTTTCCCTGTGGTCTTCTCTCTCTGTGAGGCAGCCAAGTAGAAGTCATTTCAGGTCTTTAACATGGCTCTTTCATTCTCTGTTGGGTTTGTGTGGAGTCTAATATCCTTCCTTTCCAAGTCTCCTGTTACCTCTTACCCCGCGTCCCAATGCTGAGTATGGACCTCAGTATTTTGTTTTGCCTTATCATTGACCTACTTCGTTACAATTGCCTGCATATTCTTCTGTAACATGTTCCCTTTCCAACATCCACCCACTGGCCTGTAAGCACCATGAGGACAGGGATCCTGTTTTCCTTGTTCATTTCTGTACCCCAGTGGCTAGCCCAATTCCGCTAACATAGCACAGATGCTCAATAAATATTTATTTAATGTACTGCTTAAGAAATGACTCTCTGAAAGAAAGCAATTTTTCCTTTGGAGTCCTTTAATTTGTGGATACCAGAAGTAGGCCTTGCTGACCTCTGCCCATACATTAGTGGGCCTTAATTACAGGATGGGTGTCCTGGATTTTGAGGTTTATTTCATCAGTCCCCTAACTCGATGCAAGTTTATGCTTGAGCATTCTGGGCAGACAATTGTCATTAGCTCTCAACACATGATCATCAAAATATTTTTAAAGAGAAGAAAAGGGGGACTGGGACCAGGAAGTCCCAAGTCTGGTCTCTGAGCTCCACGAAGGAGTAAAGCCAGTAAGTGTAGCATGCAGCAGGATGAAAATATAGCTCAGTGCAAAAATGGTTAATAAGAGTGTTTTAGAATATGAAAAGCTGCTGACAAAATCAGGACTATTTAGTCTACAGGAGAAGATTGAGAAGCAATCTGATAGTGGCATTTTAAACTACCTGTAGCCTGGGGCCTTTGCAAACAATGCAGATGGATGGCCTGTTAGAGGTGAGTGGACAGGCCCAAACTTGTGTCTACACAAGAGGGGGTTGCTTGTTAAAGGAATTTAAGCAGGCACTTTCTAAGCTGTAATTTCAACTAAGCCTTTGGAGCACGTCTGAAAGTAAAAAGTAAAACAAACTTTGCTTGGGGACTATCCTTAAATTTTCCTCTAACAGGCTCTTTAGCATGGATTTCAGTTTGGGACTTAATTAAAACTCTGAAGGCCATATGGTTTCATCTTTTGATTCCAGGTAAGACAGTATTCAAACTAATAAAGGTATGTGCTGCTTCTTAAAACACACACACACATACACACACACATACATGCATACACGAGTGTACAAATGTCCCTGCCTTTGCACATATTTTTACACACTAGTTCATGGTATTTCCTCTTCATAAATAATGTTAGATTCCTCTTTTCTTCACAATTGTCTCTTTTACTGGTGTATATATATTTGGTGGACTTTATCTTTGTCTAGATGGATTGCTGGAAGAGAACTTAGAAACTGTAGCTCCATCTTTGTTGTGTAGAAGATGAAGCCCAGGCAAAGAGAGAATAAAAAACTTTCTCAAGGTTTAGAGAGACTTAGAATTCCTGGGTCCTAGTCCAGGTTCTTCAGTTAACTGCCAGCAATCTTCCCTACATAAGTTTAAAGAAGAATCAGTGTACAGAATCAGGGTTCCTAGAAAGTTAGATTAGAAAACAATTTGTGGAACATTTAAGATTCCTCAGATTCAAGGTCTTCCACAATGAAAGTTCCATACAAAAATTAAGCCCTACACAAAGTGATTTGAGTTAATTATTTCCTCATTTTTTCTCAGGGTAACACATATTTAGTACCATTCTGGAAGCATAAATGCTAATTAATTGCATAGGGGGATATCTTGGCACATTGAGGAGTCACTCTCTAGTGGGGTATTGTTATCAAAGTTTTCCTAGAAATATTTTCATTTTCATGGTTTATTTGGTCTCTGTTGCGATTACTTCTCCATTTTGCCTTTGTAGGAGGAAAGCAAGCCTCCTTGCATAAATGAATGTGTGGTAGTTTTCAATAAAGCTTCTTATATTAAAATGGTAGCAACTGCATTTGGCTTGCAAGTTACAGTTTGTCCACTCCTGCTCCAGTGGAACCCTGATTGAAGAGAAATATATTCATATTGCCTGAAGAAGTAGGATTAGTCAAGGGGCCAGAGAGCTACTCAGCAAGAAAAGGCCATTGGAAAATTCCAAAGATCCATTTATAGTGTCTCCAGAGTACCAACTTGGGAAAATCAGTAAGTCTTAAAAGACAGGTCCTTTGTCATAATCAAGCCCCTACTTGGTGAGCAGACAGTCCCACCATGAGGACACAGCATGAAGGAGAGATGACTGTCCACATAAAATCTGAGGAACTCTAGCAAGAAGGGAAAATGATTGGAGGGAGGGAGTGTACTATTAGAAAGCAGTTCATGCCCACCACGCAATCTTCCTGAATATAAAGGGATCTGTTCTTCCCAAATCTTGTTATTTGGTCTGGTTTGCTCACCATAAGAACTGGTGCAGTGTTAACTATGTCTCAGTTCATTTATTCAGCCACTGATTTTCTCATTTATTCATGTAACATGTACTTAACCTTCTCTGCACTTTCATTCTCTGAGCACTGGGGATCCATTGATGTTCAAAAATAGACAAAAGTCCTACTCTTGTAGTACTTAACATATGGTGGATAGGAGAAGAGAAGATTGACTTTAATTTAAAAATTAAAGAAATGCCAAAGTATAGTGTAATAAATGCTCCAAGGTAACAGAAGAGGGATCCATGGTGCGAACAAGTAGCAGGAGTTGTAGATCTGGTAAGAGGAGCTTAGGGGAGGCTCCCTAAGGAACTGATGATTCTGCTGAAAGCAGAGAGTATGAGTTAAGAGAAAAGGGAGAGGGTAATGGGAAAGACATGCAAAGAAAGCTCATGTGGCTGGAGCTCATCTGGCTGACCAGATGAAATCTGAAAAATGAGAATGGGATAAAATGTTTAAGTCCTTGAAGAGCGAGGTTAAAATTTTGTCATTCAATCTAAGAGTCTTGGGAGATATAACTCAGACTTACATCAAAGTTAGATCTCTAACCATAGAGGAGAAAAAGGGTTGGTGGGTGGTGGAAACTGGATGAAGAGACCAATTAGTCAATTTTTAGCAAAGTCTTGGTGCAAGGTGGTGATGAAGGAGATGAAGGGAAGTGGATGGATTTGAAAGATGCTTAAAAGGTAAAAGAGATTGGATGCACTTATAGATTGAATGTAAGGGTGAAGAAGAGGAGGATATAAATAGCTCCCAGGATTATTGAAGCCCAATGAATATTTCTCAATTAACTGATGAACATCTGCCCTTAGTCTGGACACATAAACATCCCTCACAACGCCTTCCTTTTGTAGCTATGCCTTCAATGCCCATTGGTCACTTTATTGACCTATACTGTCAAGGTTTTGCTCAAATAGCTGCTTTCTAGAGAATCCTCCTAACTTCACCTTTACCTCTCCTCTCTATTCTTCACAAAAGCAAACCACATTCAATGAGCTTCAAAAGTCCTAGAGAGATCATGAGCATCAGAGAGTAGGGTTCAGTCTCTTTGGCACATGGTTTGCTAGTGCAGCAGTTGGTTCATATAGTTAGTGACATTGTGCTGAAGGCTTACTTCTTTCCTCTCAGAGCTTCTATTCTAGCTGAGTAAATAAGACAAAAAAGACAATAGGAAAAGAATTAAAAGAAAAATTAAATCAAGAAACAGAGCATGATCACTGGCAAGGGGAACTAGAGGACATGAGTGAATCAGGAGTCCTCCCTGGGGTCCAAGGTTTCCAGAGAACACTTTTTAAGCACCATGTTGATGGAACCACTTGGACTGGTATCACTTGGATAGGACCACTTGGAAGGTGCCTCACATAAATAACAGAATTTTGAATGGCTCTGTACATACCTTGGATTGGCCCTGAAGATTTCTCAGCATTTGTATTATAGTGAAGAGTGGTGTAGGCTGGGGAACAGAGTTGGCAAAGGCAGGGGGAGAAAGAAAGAAGTTCGTGAAGGGCAGGCCTTGAGAATTCTGCTCATGAGAGCTGAAAGGGGCCATGTGGTATAGTGGAAAGAACACCAAGAAGTCTTGAATATCTTTAATCTTGGCTTTGTCTCCAATTTAGTTAGGTGCCTTAAGGCAAGTTGGCAAATTTCTCTCAGCCTCAGTTTCCTTATTAATTAAATAGGGATAATGACAATGATAACAACAACAACACATATATTTATTGCATATGTATGAATCAAATGAGAAAATATACTTAAAAGTGTCTATTTGGGAAACTAAAGCAGCTGCAGAGCTTTCATTTTTATGGAGACTTCTTACTATTGGATCACAGTCTTTAGGGGTAGAGTCTTGAAGCTATGTTTTTTGAAAGTTCTGGGATTATTCTAATATGCTGCCAGTTTGGAAAACTATACCTTCAATCTCTAGAAAAGAAATGTAATTTGTGAGGTGGTTGCAAGAAGTAGAAGAAAGGTGATAGAGGCTATGTCTAGAGGATCTAGAGATGAAAGTAACAGATCAGATGAAGATTCTCAGTTACCCCTTATCCTTTCCCACTTTCAGAAGCTCAATGCCACCTCTAGGATAAAGTTCTGTCCATTTTATGTTCTCTCTCTCTGTCTCTCTCTCTCTCACACACTCACTTCCTTTTCTCGTGTGCATGGAGTGCCTTGGCCAAAGGTGCTAGCATTTGACAAGGTCCTAACCAATTGTGAAAACATCAAAAGATGTGCTTACTTAGTAGAGAAACACTTTTAAATTACTCACTAAACCAAAATCCCATAAAAATAATCAAAATTTGAGATATAAGACATAAGGTCTTTCAATGTAATTTCCAATAAGCTCATACCCCTTGTTTTTAAACAAATTTCTAGTCCAAGAATGCTAAATCAAATGTTTTTATGGTTTCAAATATTCTAAAACAGAAAAATAACCAAACCATAACAAGAAAACTGGACTTACAACAGATAATAGAATTCAAATTTGTATATTTTCCCAATTTGAAAAAGTATAGCTTTGGTCATGCCAACTTCCTCTTCTGGTCCTAGATTTACTCATTTTTAAGAGGAAGGTTGATAACCACAAATGTCTCTTTTGGTCTAAGAGTCTATGATTATAAGAAAAGGAAGAGGAAATGGAAGCTTCCCCATCCCATCTCTCCCCCTTTCCTTCCTTCTTGTACCACTGAGTACAGAATTATTGAAATCTTCTTTAATGCCACATGAGTCATATTTCCTTACTCTCGGAACTTGATCACTCTCCTTTCCCAGGTTCACTTTCTTTTGAACTTAATGATTGATCTCTATCAATTCTGTGGATGTCATTTTCTCTGAGAAACTTTCCTTGACCTCCTAGATTAGGTTGGGAATCCATGCTAAGTGCCCACATTGTAATTTATACTTCAGAGGAAGCATACATCTCACTTTATGTATTTGTTCATTTAATTGTCTACACCCCTACTCACACCCCACCAGAATGTAAACGCTGAGAGAGCAGGAACACATCGGGGATTTGAAAATTGACCCTTGAGTTAATTAATTGATGAACAAATATGACACAAACCAGTGAAAGAACAGAGTATGAATGATGAACATTTGCTTCTGGTCCCAACTTTAAATTCAGATATTTATTCATCTCTTTCTCACTGTGGGGCAGATGTTCACATCCAACCCATGGATTGACAGCATGAAAGGTCATTAACTCAACAGGGGAATATGATGCTAGCTACAGCTTTAACCTCCTTTGACTTTCCAAGAATTGCGTTAAGTACATTCTCTTTTGGAAGACCAGTCTCTCTTCTGTTTCCAAAAGCCTGTCCCAGCCTGTCCAGCTCATTCCTGGCCATGGATATAGAGGAGATATTGAATCCATCAGTTTCAGAGCCAGTTCTAACAGAAAAGCAGCGATTAAGGAGGTCGGAGGAAGCAGGATGTGATATTCTTGGCCTCTGGATGCTCCCTGATTATTATTTTTAATATTCTGAGAATAGATTTGGATGAAGCAGATTAGGGAAAAGTAATGAGATAAACTGTAACTGAGCTTCTCTTTGTGACAAGCATTCCCTTAGGGATGGAATAAGGATGCATCCTCTAGCAAAACAAGGTAGGATTTAGGCCCGCTGAGTGTGGGGGAAACCAAACCAAATGTAGCTCATGAACCAGCTCTTTTCTTCTCCTCCTATCCCCACTTATTAATATTAGGTGACACAGGTAAGATGATCCAATCACAAAAGGTTGTGTAATCTCACTACTTCCCATACCTATACTTGCATTCATTTTCCTTATGTAAGTACTTATGATTCTGTTCCAGAATCATAAAGGATCCTGCCTTTATCCCAAACTGGTATAATGTTAACTACTAAATCCCAAATCCAAACCTTGAACTTTTAGTAGTAAAGGTTGAAGCCCCAGTTGCTGTTTCCTTGTGACATAAGGATGATAATGCACATCCTTCTGGACTTCACAAGCCTTCAGTGAGTGCTAAACATAAAATCAAAAATGAAAATGTTTGACCCAGCCACTGATACAGTGGGTTCTCAGTGAAAGCTCATCTATTCAGTCATTTACATGGGTGCCCAGGAACAGAAAGGCATGACCAGAAGGAATCCTCATTTACGCTGTTATCCAGCATAATTACTAATACTGTCCATTTTCTTCCCAAAGTATCCCATGTGGGTGATCAGTTTTATGGTTAGCCTTGTTAGGACAAAGAATCTACCAGAATCTATTTCTAAGTTGTTCACTGGAGTGATCCACTGAAACAATGGCATCGATCACAGGCACTCAGTGACTGCTCATCTTTCTGTCTTCCTTCTCTCCTTTCCTTAAGTCCAAAGCAGTCCTACTTTCCTCTCATTTTTGTGGGAAAAACACTTTTGAGAACACAAACAAGTGATGTAGAACCACCCCAACCTGGGTCTATTGACAAGATCCAACTAACTTTTATTCCTTCTCCACACACACACACACACACACACACATATACACTCACACACATTTCTTTCTAAGGAAGTCATTCAGGTCCCTTAAGACAAGGCTGAAGAGTTGTAGAGTGCTCCAAATAACAGATGAATGTGTCGTCCAAGATGAAAAAGCATGAACAATGGCAGATCTTAGAGAATCTAGTGCAGTGTTTGATTCACCCATTCATGATCCAAGCATGAATGGGTGATCAGCAAGTACTCAAGGGAGAAGTAAGGAGAACAGAGCAGCATCTATTCAGTCCAACCTAGTTAGCAAAACATGGAAAAGGCCCTGGACATCTGTCTGTTAGATGACTCCAGCCTACTAAAGAGGAATTTGGCAGCAGACTGTGTTTTCACTGTTTGAATAAACCAAGGAACAGTTAGGTTGAATAGGAAGGACAAATGCTATGTCTTGATGAGGAAGGTGAGGGCTATAATCACTATTATAACATTTTATTATATATGACTAAATAAAGGAAATTGTGGTGTTTACCCTTCAGTATTACTTTTCCACACAGTGCTTTGTATGTGAACTCTGATGCCCTTGTACCACTTTGATATAAGCTTCTACCACCTTGACACCTTGTTTTTTCTTTTCTTTCAAAGCTGTTATAACTACTTTATTGCTTTGGAGTAGAAATATTATTATCAAGAAATGATATGTTTCTAATTCATTTACCTAAATAATTAAGTTGTTTTACATTCCATTTGATCAGTTGTGACATTTTCATGTTGCTTTGCTTCATGCAACTAACAACTTTTCTCAGGGGGTACATGAAAGCAACAATAGGAATTTCTCTGTATAGCGATCCTTAACTCAACTAGCAAAAACACTTTGTCTTCCTTTTTATACTTATGTCATTTCTTCGACAAAATTAGCGATAAGGGCAGAACAGGACCTGCCTGGAACTGAGGTGAGGGAAGGGTGGGGGAGGGTGGCAGCGTGGGGAATTGACACCTTCTTTCTTATTATTTTTTATTTCAGCTCAGTGCTGTGTGTCTCCTGATCTGCCTTATTGACTGCAGTCTTTAGTCTTTTTTTCAATGGGATGCTCTGCACAAAATCTAATTGGCATGCCCATGAGTTCTCAGCTTTGGACCAACTCCAGACCAGCACCATAGGTGGCATTCAGAGTGTCCTCCTGCTCATCCTGAGTCTCCTTGACTCTGACCCCTCTGAGTTGTGGGCCCATACACCTGGCTTCCATCCACTTCTCCAAACGTGCAAAAGGCATAAGAAGCCAACTGCTATCAGAGATTAAAAGTATTGATAATAACAGTGATAAAACCTACTGAAAATGTCTGTGAAGAGAGAGACACTACTAAGGATTGGGGTTTCCTAAGCAAATGTGGAAGGAAAGAGGGGAGGAGCCATAGACTAGACACCAAGAATAACATCCGATTAACTGCTGCCAGTCCCATCACAGATCTGGAAAACACAGAGGCTGTATCCAGGCTGGTTTCTGGGAAAGTAAGTAAGTGAATCTGGGTATTTGCTTATAGATGCAATAGGACATGTCTGCCAGCCAGTGCTGCTGTCTGAGAAGTTGGATGTGTGCAGCTGTGCTTTCTCCTGGGTGGGGAACTAATTAAGGCAGAAACACACTCATTGCAACTTGAGATACTTCACATGGAAACTGTAACTTCAGGAGATGAACAAGAGATGAGGCTCACAAACCAGTAAAATAGACAAAGGAGACCAGAGGCTTCTTTTCACAGGTCTGCAAACTGGACCTCTGCCATGTGAAAGTGGCTTCAGAATTGAACACGTAAGTCAAAGATCAATTAGACCAAAGAAAGAAGAAAGAAAACTCCCACTCTAATGTGCATATAATGCAAAGCTCCAAATACATGTGGTCTCAGAGGAAGTGCCAGAAAACTGTTCAACATACTTTCCTATAAAATGTGCATTCATCTCTTTCAGAAACTCAACTCTGGGAGAGTTTCAAATGGGTCAAAACTTAGTTTCAAATGGGTCAACTGATCCTTTAAATATGATTTTTTCCCTTTAGACATGAGTGAATTTACCTTTGTTGTCAGGTAACCATTTTTCAATACTCAAGCCTATAAGATGACAAGTGATAATAATCTTTGATAATCTTTGATAATCCTAATACCCACTACAATGTGATCTAGTTCATAAAACTTGGAGAAAAATAAAAGGAGAACACATTGTCATATAGCTGCTTATAATTCAGGAAAATGAACTTGAAAAGTTGTATTTCACTAACAGAACATATTCGGCCCCTATCATGTTTTGTTTCAAGTCAGTTCACATCTCTGAAAGTCAGTTTCCCCATTTGCAAGGCTAACAAGACTGGTTCCAACAACATTATATGGCTACCTTGAGAAATATAAATAACATAAAATATAAATAACATAAAAATGATTTGAAAAGTGTAGAATGTGTTCCCAAATGCAAACTAGAGTTATGATTTTAAGATAACAAAGACTGGTTCAATTAAAAGATTCACTTTTTGGAAATTGAGAAATAATAAGGAATCAATCTCCTGCAATTCTTCTTTTATTACCCCCCCCCCAAAAATGCTCCAGGGCATTTTCTCCAATTCACATTCCATTTGCAGTCTTTGAAAACTGCAAAAAGAAGTTAAATTTCAGTTGTGGGATAAACATCTTGACTCTATCTGGAAGGGAAAATGTCTGTTTCCATTAAACGATCCCAATTTCAAGGGCTTCATCTGAGCCATAAACCATCATTCTCTACTTGGAAAGCAGAGAAACAAATTCTGACACAGGGTGGAAACTCTAGAGGTTGGCATCTTACAAAGATTCTTTATTTTCAAAAACTATGGCGAGAATTGGATTGGCAAACAATTGTGTGCAAGTTTGTGTATTTGCCTGCTTTTCCATTTCAATATCAAGTAAATAATACAGATAAGGAAGAACTAAGTGATTTTTAGTTCCCCTGAACATAGTTCAAGGAAAGCATGGCTGATTTCAGAAAAAAGAACACAGAACAAATCAAAGGGAAAAAGAAGAGAATATATATAGTTTGGGTTTAGTGGCTGGCATTAGTGACTATGGATTTTATTGGGGTTTTTTTCTTTCCAGCATTTCACCCTTTTCCTCCTTACTAATAGAACTTGACTGTGGATCAGGAATTATACCCTTCTCCACAAAGCCACATTTCACATCACAAGCATGGTGATCCCACTGCTTTACCAGCAACTGGTTTGGAGTGGGCATATGCTCCTACTTTTGGTTAGACACCGACATATAGAGGGAAGTCTTCTGGGAGGTTTGAGGGGAAAATCCCTGCATTTATTTCATGATGCACCCTCTTGTTTTGCTGGAAGGTGCCCATGGCTGAAATAAGGTAGGCTTCTTGTGACCTTGAGAGGAGCCAGCCTGAGGATGGCAGACTGAGCAATTAAAAGCTCCTTATGGATAGAAGGAAAGAGAGCCTGATGGTATCCACTGAATGGCTAAACAGCCAGCCTTCAGATTGCCCTCTCTCTGGATTTCTTTTTGTATGATGTATAAACATCCTTATTGTTGACTAAATTTGAGTTAGGGACTTCTACAGTTGACAGTTATCCTAACTGACCCTTTATCCATTTATGCTAAACACTTGGTGCTGACATTGTCATGGCATTGAAATGGCATTGAATGAATGTGAGAGCAATGGGCTGAGTTGGTACCATGTGAACATTAACAAACCAGTTGAATGGCCTGCCAAAAGGATTAAATGCATCCTCCATCCAGGCATCATACTAGGTGCTTTGAGTTAAAGACTCAATTTCTGTTCTCAGAGGCCCAAGAGCTAGTAATCTCAAAATTTAAGTATATAATATTGCATTATCACAAACAATAAAGTATATACATATTGCTCTCAGCCATATTTTTCCCATAAAAGAACCTCTGCTTCTTTGTGTAACACATTGCTTATTTGCCATGATGTACTTGCTTGCATATACATTTTACTAGACACATTGAAAGTACAAATGATTGTTTTAGAGAACTACATCTTGGCTTAATTAAGATCTGCTAAATGGATTATTGTTTTCCATAAAGCACCTGCTATGTTAAGCATCATGCCAGTGGCTTTATGAGATGTAAAATTTTAAAAGACAATCTTTGTCTTCAAAAGGCCTATAATTTAAGAGGAAAGACAGATAGCTACCATCAAGTGAATTTGTGCCATATTGAGAACAGAAACGAGAAGTTCATATGGAGCTGCCTGGGGGACAAATCACTTCTGGTTGATATTATCAGACAAGGTTTCATGAGAGACAATGAATTTGCACTGTACCTTGAAAAACATGTAGGCTTTCAACAAGCAAGTGTAGGGCAGGGCATGAGTACTACAGACAGAAAGAATAGCATCACCCACCCAGAGTGGCAGAAGGACCCTGCAAGTCATGTTCACTGATGGACTGATCAAGTGTTGAAACAACCCAGAACAGGGAGGGGACAGCTGAAATATTTGGATGACAGAAACCAGACTCTAAAATATCTTGACAGCCTGGAACGATAGAGTGTATCTAACTTGATGAAAATGGTCTGGGCTAAATGTACCATTTTGCATTTGCTTATTAAAGGGAAAACGTTCACAATCACAGCTGCTTAGGCAAAAAAAGACCTTGTATTTTACTGAATTTAAGCTCCATATGAATCCACAGTGTTGTTGCCAAAAACAGCTAATGCATGCCTATTTCCCTCCAAAAATATAGCATAATTTATTTTTCTATAAAAGTGATTATAAACATACTGCATTAGTTTTCAATTGCTGCCATAACAAATGACCACAAACATAGTGGTTCAAGACAACATCAAATTATTTTCTTACAGCTCTGGAGATCAGAAACTCAGCAAAGGTCTCACTGGACTGAAATCCAGGTGTTGGCAGCATGAGTTGTTTTCTGTAGACTCTGTGGGAGAATCTATTTCCTGCCCTTTCTGGTCTGTTGTTGTCTTGCTGTATGTAAGCTGAGGGCCATTTGCAGTTTCTAGACACCATAACATCCTTTGCATGGACCCTTTCTTCCATCTTCAAAGCTGGTGATGGCAGATTGAGTCCTTTGCATACCACTTTTCTCTCTCTCTCTCTCTTTCTTTCTCTTTCTCTCTACCTCTCTCTGTCTTTGCTCTCTCTGTCTTTGCCTCTCTCTCTGTCTGTCTTCTCTCTGTGTGTGTCACATGGCAAAGTGTTTTGCTTTTACAGACTCATGTGATTGGATTATTGCTGCCAAGATAATCCAGGACAGCAACCTTCTCTCAAGACCTGAAATCTTAATCACACCTGCAAAGTTGCTTTGCCATAAAGTCAACATATTTACAGGGATTTGAGCATGAGCATCTTTGGACGGGGGCATTATTCTGCCTATGACATACCTCTCTCATATCAATGATTTTGCTCAGTGCTGGTGCCACTATTTCAGTTAGGCATTGATAAATTAGGGTAGATCCTTGTAAGAGTAACCACAGTGGTTAGAAAATTCAAAACTGTATCATTCCTTAAATGAGAACTAAGTAAAGACTGACAACATTTTCCCTGGATATTTGGGAGTAAAGGGAAGTATATGAACTACTTCAAATTGTATGGAAACCTATCATGTAAAATAGATTTATTCTGTGCTACACAGAACACAGAACAGAATCAAGAAAAAATGAACAAGTTTTACTTTAATATAGACAGTGCAATTCCTGGTCCAAAACTGACTCCAATGAGCCATGCATCTTGGAGTTTTGCACTTTCTTATGCAGTCCCCTCCCACACTGAGTTTGATGGTCATTGGTTTGCTTTAACCAGTGAAAACAGCGCAAGACTTTTGAGTCCAGCCATTAAGAAGCTTGGCAGCTTCCATTTTTACACTTTTGCAAATCCTGAGCCATCATGTTGGAGGTCCAACCAAGCAGCTGTGGAAATACCCAAACAAGGCCAGTAGTATCATCTGAAACTAACCCAAGTTAACAACTCACAGAATCAAGAGCCAAATAAATGGTTCTTGCTTTAAGCCACAATGTGTTGGGGTGACTTGTGATGTACCAAAAGTTAACTGATACACCTGGTCAGCTGACTCTATGTTTGTTTGCACACATGTCCATGCACATTTTGACTTTCCTATCATACAAACTGGAGTTTCTTTTTCTTTACTCTTGATTGCAAAAACCGAAATGAAACTAAACCAAACCAAACCATGGCTTTCGTAAATCATTTCAGCTTCCTGCCAGCACTGTACTGGATTTAATGTGTTGTTTATAGATATATGTATATTTCCTTGTCTTACTCTGATGATTTCCTTGATAACTCAAATGTATGGAACACTCTCAGTCATTTTGTTGCCATAGTTTATTTACCTTTAAAAAATAAAAATTAGAGTGTATTTTAACTGAAAAGGTCAGTAATTAAAAACAGATGGTTTAAAGAGTTTGCTTGAAACAAGTGAGAATACAAAGATACTGAAACAGAGAAACCAGACACCATACACAAGGTTTTGATGGACACAAAGATGAACCTGACAGCAAAGATGATAGCACTTCCCTAATTTCTAACAGAAAGTTGAGAATAAGCATTGATCATCAGGTTGAGCAAACACAAACCTATTTATATTTGCATTTGGGGGTTTTATTATTGTGGCAATTCAAATGACCCAAATCTTGTGTTTTAAACAACTATGTGACACTTTTAAAAAATAACATGCAATTTCAAATTTAAGTCTCCAAGGTTGTTGACACTTAAAAAAAGAGGAAGACATAAAGAAAAACAGTATTTATGATTTTTTTTTTTTCAGTACTGGGGTTTGAACTCAAGGCCTACACCTTTAGCCTCTCCACCAGTCCTTTTCTTTGTGAAGGGTATTTTCGAGATAGGGTCTCATGGAACTATTTCCTCAGGCTGGCTTTGAACTGTCATCCTCCTGATCTCTGCCTTCTGAGTAGCTAAGATTACAGGCATGAGCAATCAGCACCTGGATCAATGATGATTTTTGACATAGTACTTATTTTGTACTAGGCCCAATGGGGAGTACTTTAAGCATATTACATCTTTCAAAGCTGATAACAAAATAAAATTTGTCAATGTATATATTTAAGGAATACAACATGATGTTTGATATATATGTACATCATAAATAGTAAAGCAAACTAATTATTGTATAAATCACTCCACATATTTACAATTTTTTGAGGGACTTTCAAAAGACCAGTTCCAGAGTTATCTTGTTTAGAAAAGCTTCAATAATAAGAAAAATATGGTAGTATTCTGCACAGTGGCAAGTTGGAATATATCTGGGATAGGGAAGAAGCATTTAAGTTGAAAAAAAAGTGTCATTATCAATAACACTGTTAAATATTCTGGGGAAAAAAAAACACTTTGAAAGAATTGTGTGGGGGAGCAAGTCTTACCCTGCAGTGTTTGATGAATGCATGGATTTTAGTTATTTGACTATTTCCCTGAGGTTTTTTTTTATATTGCTTTATTTAAACTGAACATGTGTGCCAACAAATGAAAATAAATCTGTGGTGTGGGAAAGTGATGAGAAAGCTATAATAATAACAAAGAGACAGTGCTCAACTCTTCAAGCATATTGCCACTTAATCTACAAGAACAGCCTCTAAGAGCCAAGATAATGCTACACCAACTATATTTCATGCAGTCATTTGACTGTTCCAGACACAGCCAAATTCTCCATTTCATTTATTTTTCAGAAGCATCCTTCAAGATGGGTAGTGTCTTTCAGTATACCAACCATGAGTTCTAAGCGAGTAAGTGACATGTTCAAGTTGTTGCAGGTAAAATGAGATAGAGCTGGCATTATAGCTCATGTTTTCCTGATTTCACACATGTCACTGAATCTTTCTATCTATAAGGTAATAGGAGGTACCATTGGTCATGACAGGAATACAAAAATGGGCATCATATTACTCTCAGGACTTTATAGCCTAAGGAACCTAAGACCACAAACATAGCTTCTAAGACAGAGGCACAGGCTCAAGCAGCCTTAAGTTATAGTTCTGCCACAGTTTTCATGAGCTATAAAAACGAAGCATTGAAGAAGACAAAAAATCTTTTATCTTTTAACTTTACATATGAAAGAGTAGGTGTGATAAAGCAGGGAGTCTTTTCCAAATGGCTGATATTGGGTTACATTACCACCAGCAAGACAGCAATGTAGAAGTAAATACTAGGCTCATTTTCTTAAATTCCATAAATTCTGTCTCTAGAACCTCTAAAGTGTCTTGCAAAAAGATGTTCATTATTATTTTAAGAGTACAAAAAATGAAGACAAAGAATCAGATAATATGGATCCTTTTGCTAGACATACTGACTATATCCCTTTAATATAATATCATGCAATATTTAGAATTCTACCTCAGAGAATGCCCAAGTTATGTTACTAAGTGAAAAAATAAAATCATTATACACAGGAATGATGGCAACTATAAATACAAATTCAAACAAAAAAGACCCAAGCATAATGCCTCTAATTAAAATGTTATAATTAATATTTTGATGTGCTTCACCAAACCTTTTTCTTTCTATTTCTCAATGTCACTTAAAATTCATTGGTTCACATCAGCCATGAGCCACAGCTCCCATCTTTTGACTTAGATTATCAAGAGTGATGCAAACATCTCTGGTGTGCCACAATCTTGTCTCTCAAGTACTCTGTGAACAAAAAGGACTCACTATACTCGCTACTCTTAGCTAATTGTTGCCTGATTTACATGGAGCCAATAGGTAATCATGATTTCTGTTATTATTCACCATTGGAAATCAGACAATCAAGCCAAATGTATTGACACATTCTCCAAACCATCAGCTTTAGAAATGCCTGATCATGAGTAACAACAGGGTATTTCCTCTGTGTAGACACTATTTCAGGAGCATATCTAAATATAGCAATCTCTGATTCCAAAGAAACATGCGCAGACTAGTTTTTATGTACCAATTCTGAAAGGGAACTTTGAAAAAACTCTCTCTTGTTTCCTTGAGAAGATCACAGTGATAAAGGCTGTATATCTTTCCCTCTTCAAATAATTCTGTGTTTCTAGTATGACTTTTTGAATCTTTTTTTTTCTTCCAAGTGGGATACAAAGAAAGGAGCCAGATGTGCATAAACCAGCTTGGATGTTTGTTCTTTCCATTGTGAATCAAAAGATAATGTCTTTCTCACATTGTGTGATGAAGAATCCTGAGCCAGGACACAGGTCTCTACTACCTATTCTAGCATTTGCCCCATTATCCCATATTCTAGCTTCATAGTGAAGAATAAAGATGGTGGCAACTAATGTAATAATCAGGACATCAGTACAAGTTTTATTGCAGAGAAAAAAGTAAGAAAATCATAGTCTTATCTGTTTAATTTGTGAGCAATGGGTGAGAGGTCTAGAAAGGAAAAAAATACACTGTAAGGGAAGTATCAGAAGAAAGAAAGGATGGGAAGAACCTTTATGTATGGAAAGGTATTTAAGTGTCCTGTAGTTCTCTACATATCTGAGAGGTCTCAAACAAGTTACAGCCTCTTTTGATGGCTCCATTTTCACATGGAAAATGAGGTCACAGTGAGGATGGGGTTGATGATCTCTGAGATCCTATTCTGCTTTAAAATTTTTGTTCTGTGGCTGTGAAAAAAGAGGAAGTTAAAAACTGGACTCTTTCCACAGAGTTCATTAAAGAGATTAGCTGCCCATTTACAGGGATGTCTCTTCAATGAGGTAGGAACAGAATGACCCAACACAAGTTTAGTTTGATTCACTTTATGAAGTATATATCCAATTCCCTAGCAAGTTAAGCCAAACACATCTTCTCATGTGTTTCAAGAATCCAGGCATTTGGCTGAGACAGAGAGCAAATGCCTCTTGTTAACGTGTGACAAATCCATATGGAGAAAAACACTGTTTCTTCTTTTCCATATGGCGTAGCTGAATAAGGCTGGCTTTTCTGGCCTTGAAATGGTTCCATGGACCAGGTGGGTGGTTTATTTCACGGGCTGGTAACAATCCAGCATGTCCCTCCCATGGAAATGAGATGGGATAAGAATTCTTCCTGTATAAAGCAAGGCTGTCAGCAAGGTCTATGACATGGACTATTGACTCATCTGCCAGGATGAAGGGTGGGTAAACTACTGTAAGAAGAAAAGAGGGTAATTTCAAACCAACTTAAGTCCTGGATCTGAACTTTCCTTGAAATTTAAGATCTTTGAAGTTTCAGCCTTATAAGAATGACTGACTCAGTTTTTTTCCAAAGAAGACCCTCAAACTACTCTCTACCCCAATCTCAATATAGTAAGTATGGAGAGGCTTTTGGTGGAAAGGGAGAACAAGAGAGAACAGGTTTCTAACACCCCTTAAACTCTAGGTTCAAAAGATCAGGACTTAATGGTTGCTTGTTTTAAACTAGTTTGGACCCTTTGTAAATCATGGTGGATTAGCTACTTCCCCTCTAAAGTTTATGATACAGGTCAAAAAGCATGGGTAAGATTGCACTCTATAAATATGAAGAATAACCAAAAACATAGTAGCAAGAAAATACAAACTTTAAAAACTTTAAAAAAGTGCGAGATTATACTAGAAAGAAATGAAGTCATCTCCACTGCTGTCCAGTTTAATTTGATGTTTACTACAGAGGGACAGAGACTTTTATTGTCCCTTCAAGTTGAGGAGACAAAACAAACTCTATTTTTCATTAATAATCTTCTTAAATTAAGTTTTTGACTCATAGTTTTTTCAGTGTTATGAATGAATAACTGATTTAATAAATACATTACTATACTAAGTATATATTGTAGAACCAGAATAAGCAAAAAAAATGCATGTTTTCCAGTGTATAATTTGACATATTATGCAGTCAGGCATAAACGTAAAGGTTTGCTACAAATGAAAAGCAGTTAAATTATAGAATGTGAGGTTTGAAAGAAAACAGCAAAGGTTCAATTACAACTTAGAAATTCTGGAACACAGACAGGCAAATCAAAAAGAAATGAGTTTGGATGAATGAACACATATACACACTCATACTTTCTATGTGCACACAAGTACATGAACATTATGACTTCTTAAAAATGTTAATGATAGGTATTAATGTACAATTTAATGGGAAGGCTCCATATTGAACATTATCGAAGGCTTAATATGAGAATTATTTGATTGCCTAATCAAAAGAAGCTTTAATCTTTTTTAGATATATTTGTTGACTATGAAAATTCCAAAAACCTAAGATTTTTGCCAAAGATTATTTAGTTCAATTAAAGAAATGCCTTATAAAATTTCTATATAAAAAAATCAATCTATCCTTTATTTCATCAAAGACTGGGAATTGTCCCTAAACATGTTCTAGTGTGACATAATTACAATCATTAAAATGTTCTTCCTTATTAAACCAACATCTCTAAGATTCATTTGTGTTTTACTGAAACCATGTAGGATACTTGACTTGTTACTTGATAGTTTTTTTAAACTTTTGAGATCACTTGTTATAGCATGATAATTCTTTAGCTTTCAGATTAAATATACCAAATTATTTGAAACCTTCACAGAGTAGTTGACTGAATGAGTGAGTATAACAGTGAATGAACAAACTGAAAGACATTATCAAATTGATGAAGAGATTTCAATCAACATTTATTCATAATATGCTATGTATTCACAATGTACTAAGTTCCCCAGGTCCCTATTAAATTCCAACACCTTGATCTAATCTCCACACTCCAAATGGTTCTTCTTAGTTCAGAGTAGAATGAGACTACCATCACTTGCCATGATTTGTAGGAATAGGGTGGTATTCTGAGAGGAAGAAGGCAGAAGTTGTGAGCTAACTTTATAGTAGCTTTCTTACACCTGTAATTCCACTAATAACTTGAGTTCTACAAAGAAACTCAAAATTCTTAGTCTGAAAGCCACAAGAGGGCACTGGACTACTATTTGGACCTAGTTCTACTTAGCACCCAAAACACAAAGCCAACGTCAGTATTGGTATTACATTGATTCTGATAGTGGTAGATGGCCACGACAGTTGTAAGTTCTCAATCTGTGTCTGAAGCACTGTGTGCAATTAGGGATGATGTACAAAGTTATTGACTACTTGGGTTATGCTAAATACAGTAGAATCCACAGGTAATTTGAAAAAACAATGAAAAAGAATAAGTTCCTTTCCCAAAGTTCTAAGAAAAAGTAAGGTGGTAGTTTAGGCTGTGTTCTGTAAACAACATGGAGAACTTTGCAATAATCAGGGACAAATAGCAGGAGTTAGACAGATGGGAGTCTTCTACATCTACTTGCGGAAAGCCTGACCTTAGATGAGACTCATGTTTAACCACAAGATTTTCTCTAGTCTATGAGATTTACACTGGGCATCACTCAAGGTATTCATTGTCTCTACTCCTAAAGTGTTCTACTTCACAAGATTTCCAGAAAAATAATCTCAGGCTATAGAAAGCATACTTAAAATCTCTCATAATATAGACTGAGTTTATACAATTACCACTCCGTTTGAAAAAGGCAAAAATTTGGTCAATAGGTTAATCTGAGTAAAATCAAACATTATTTGAGTCAATGAAGAAATATCTTTACAAATACAAAACATTATTTGAGTCAATGAAGAACTATCTTTACAAATCCAAAATAGTCAATCAAGTTAGTTCAGCCCAGAGTCAATCAATACAGGAAAAAAATCAGTCAAAAATGTTGCTTGGGATCATGGAAATCACACTCAAGATTGAAGGCTTGAGTTTTGTCACTTTCAAAAGTTATGTTTAATATTCTATAGAAAATGGCTTATTTTGTGTCATAATTGTGCATGAGATACACTTTTCCCTAAAAGACAGAAAGATGATAGGTAAGTAGATAAATAAATGGTAGCCAGCTAGCAAGATAGCTAGATGGATATAAATAGATAAGACAATCTCGAATTCAGTGTTATAAAAATGAGTTACTTGATTGGTCAAACCAGAAGCTCTTGCAGCACTAAGAAAGATGGGAGAGGGACATTTTTCTGAGGCAGGAGTAACACCTGAGGGTTTTATGCAGAATGACTTGAAATTAAAAGAGATGCTTCTCTGTTCCTAGTTCCTTATTAATTTGCCTACATTATAAGTTCTGTACTTATGGCCTCCAATTTTTTTATTTTAAAAAAATTGTACAATGTGTTTTGTTGTACATTTTATGGCCCAACGTATGTGTCAGATCATTCCTGATTTTGATCCAAGAGCCTACACACACTGTTCTTATATTTGGCCCAGACATGCTCTGTGACTCTGTCCATTCACTGTGCTCTCAACTTTGACTTTCTGGCTCCATCCCAACCTTTTCCCCCAGAAATCTTGCTTTTCCTGAAGTGGATCTATTTGTGACATTTTTTTTAGTGTTAGGTCCTTTGTAGTGTCAAGTGTATTGAATGTGTTAATTATATCTTGGCTTTGATCAACTTGTACTACATTTTAAGTGGCCTCTTTTTTTCTCATAATTGTGTATTTTATGAGTTTTGGCCACCAACTTTTCCATATTATCCATTTCTTGTGTCTTTCATCAGCTTAGCACTATACTTTAACTTTTATCTCGACCTTCCTAATTCTCTTTTTACAACTGTACCTTTAGTGATAGCCATAGGTCCATCTTCTCTGCAAGTCTCAAGCTGCCCCATCTTCCCCCAGCACAAAACTCATCTGAGACACTCCCAAACACTACAAGGGAGGTGACCCAGGACCTTCTCTCTGCAGTTTCCCCATGATGGGACTTTGATGCTGCCTTTCTGGCCTGTCTTCTCTCTGTTACCAAACACATACTTTTTTAAATGAGAAAATGAAAATGATAGTTCTTTTCCTAGCCAGGGGCTCATCTAGTGTGATCCAGGGAAAGAATGATTAATGGAGCTAATGTTTATATTTGTGCCAGGAGATGGAAACTTGTGGGGGAATAACTGAGACACATCACCCAAGCCACAGCCTTCGATCAGGTGAACTGAATGTGGCATTGGGCCTACAAAAGGCCGTTAAAGTTAGCCAGTGGCCATAGAAGAAAATATGCCTCCAGTAACTGCCTGGTGGGCACACGTGGCTCAAAGGAATATAGCAGTCTTACAGTTTTTTTGCTTTGAATAGAGAACCAACTTAAACAATGTTAGCTGACAAGAACTCGTCAACAGCTAGAACATCCAGACGGTTGTCCAGATTATCTACATTACAGGAGAATGGCAAAAGTTTCTCTTTGCCAAATGCCATGTGGACTCATCCCTAAGTTCTCTTAGGGTTTGTGATCCTTACCATTTAAGTATTTAAATTCACTGAGTAGCCTTCATTAAAACAAAATAAACAGACAAACAAGAAAACTTCACCAGTTACCTCTGGAAAATACATTTGTAAGAGAATTTGCAAAAATAAAAGCTATCTTTTATGCATTATGAAGAGAGGACCTCGTCCTCTGATGAAAAGGCATTCAAATTTTAAAAAACACCCCAAAATAAAACAAATCACACATGATTGCTTTTGATCCCTACACGAAGTTCTTTTCTCTTTAATAAAATGGAGATTATAATGATTGGATTCTGAAAGGTAAAATCACTCTGCATAGAAATGGGGAGATTAGAACCTTAGACCTGGATTTCATCTGTTCCTTTCTCTCTACCATGCGGCTTTCTAACACGCCTGCATCCTTCCAAACAAAGCTCCAGAGGAAGCACAAAGAAACTTCTATTTTCATCTTTTGATTCCAACAAGATGCAGATCAGCAGGCAGGCACACACACTTGGAAATAATGGCTCTGCTCTCTCAACTGGCCTCCGCCCCCAGTCCCTTTATCCCTGCTCAGGATGACCTCTGCCCAACAAACTTGCTCTGTAATGACCACGTCGTCAGCAGGGTCTGTGTATTTTGTAGCAGGAAATATAAGCTTTTGTGGTCAGTATGACGTCATCCCACCCACTAAACAGGCCTTTATAACTTGACCACAAAAAGACCTGAAAGGAGCAGACACATACACACAGGGAAAGAGGCGATAGGACCGTCAACAGTTGTCTGTGCAGTGAAAGAAGCATTGTGTCTTCCAAATGTTTCCCCAAAGCCTGATGTTTAGTTCTCTGTAGACAAAACATCTGGATGATATATGATGCTTTCTCTTTGTAACTGAGTGCCCTAACTCATTCTCTTCCTCTCTCCCTTCCTTCTTTATCTCTCTCATTTCCTCCCTTTCTCTTTCTCTCTATCCTTTGTTTCCCCTTTTTATTCTTCCTTAGTGCAAATATCCAAAAAAATATTTTTAAATCTTTTGGTTGTTTTAAAATATTTGAGCAGATGACATAGCCACATACACACGTGCACATGCGCTGATTTTATTTTATTTTTCCCCTGGATATTTCACTGTTAGAGAAAGAGACAGGTGATAGATATAGAGATAAACACAAATGTGTGTTTGCATTGAGATGGAGAAAGGGAGAGAGAGAGAGAGAGAGAAGAGACAGATATTTACAAAGATATATCTAACATATTGATGTAACATTAAGATTTACATTTCATGAATGTCTTGGTTTTCTAACTGGTTTTGAGTAGAATTAAATGACCCAGTACCTTTCAGGATCATATTGTGCAAGTATAATGTAATCTACTTATATATTTCATTTTATCTTTTATTTTGATACAAAATGAATAAAGGGTGATATTAGGCATGAATGCCAAAACTCCCATTGAGTACAAAGAGAGAAATAAAATTAAAATTGATCAATGTGGACAAGTTTTCTTTAAGCAGATAACTTGAAAAGGAGGGTATAAAGAAACTAAAAGAAATTGCTTATAAGATACATCGACATAAAGTTTTCACTAGCTTTTAAAATTTAGAGGACTACAAGAGAAAAAGAAAGAAAAGCAGAGAGGGAAAGAAAGAGGAGAGGAAGAGAGAGGGAGGAAATTGGGAGTTGGTGGCTGATGTTTCTGACCTCTAAATTAGGCTGATGGAAAATTATGAGTTCCCTAATTTGTGCCACTATGGAAAACTCCCTCCCAGGGCTCGGCGCTTCCCTCAGTGGCATAGGCAGCAGTAAACACCTGCTTCACTTCTCTCCTGTTTTCCTCTTTTTCCTTAAGGTCTAGGTCCCTTCCCCCTCCCTTTTTGTGGTGCACAAATGGACAAGCAGATTTTCCACATGTTCCAATCTTTCTTAAGAGAAGAAGTCTGGAATGATCTGTTAGCAACTGATACACTTTGATAGCTTCCTTGCCTCCACTTCATCCTCCCCCTCTTTCAATTGACCTTTATTGGTTGCTTCTTCAAACCAGCTCCCTCCACCCTTGTGCTAATAAAATTTCCTTCCAGAATAAATGAGAAATAAGGAATCTATCCAAAAACGTTGGAAGGCAAGTGTACATTCTGTTCATTATGACTCCTAATTTTGGATTTTGCCCTTCCCCTCCCTGAAACCAAGGGGGAAGCAAATGAAATTCCATTTTGGAAAGGCATGAAAAACAGATGTGAATATGCATTGGATCAAGATAGCAGCCTTCAAATATCCTCTCAGCGGATGGGCACTGAGCTTTTAGTAGCTTCTTGGTGCAGCCCTCATCCACCACCAAAAACAGCCACCAGGAAAGCATTTGCATAGCCATACACAGAACGTGAACTTTTAGTTCTGAAGTTCAGACAACTCTCTAGGCTTGCAAAGACTACCTAAGATTGTCATCCTTTGTTTCCTTTCTCTAAACAGACCAATATCTACAGCAATGTTTGCAAAACTAGCTTCTCTTCAATTCTTCCTCTTCTGTTCTCCAGTAAAAGCAAGCCTTGTAGTATAAGAGGACAAAAAAGCAGAGAAAACAAAAATAAGCAAACTAAAATGCTTTTACAGAAAGGTCTCTATGATGTCTATTCTTGGGAAAGTGGGAAAGTGTCTTTTGCTTTATGAGAAGAGGCAGGGTGGTATACTAGATGTATCAGTGGTCTGAAAGTCAGTAAATCATAGTGACTCAGAGGGCTCTTATGGTAGATTGCTGAGTGGCCTCTTTTCTCTAGCCAGTCTAATAATCTGTAAAATAGGAAGATTAAATTGTAGGACCTCTGAGGTTGTTGATATCTATGGTTCACAACATATATGACAGCACAGACCTGTCATCCTATTCAAATTGCTCCTAGAAACCAAAGGGTAAAATGAAAAGCACCTAAATCAAAAAATAAATAAGGGAATAAAACTTCATGAAAGAAATACTAAAAAGGGTCAGTGAACTTATGAACAAATTCAACATTTTTAGTGATCAAAGGCATGCAAAACATAGACACTCATGGTTACTTCTTAGTTTGCCAAAATGGAAAAGATAAATTCTCACAATTTTTAAAATTTTAGTATTATTAATAACAGCAACACATTCAAAACAAAATGTGTGTCTCACTATGCTACAGTAGTCCCTTCTTATGTGCAATTTTTCCTTCTGCCATCTCAGTTACCCATAGTCAACCATGATTCAGAAACACTACATGGAAAAGTTCAGAAACAAATAATTAATAAGTTTTTATTTGTGAACTGTATCATCGTGGAATCTCTTGTCCCCTCTCTATCCCATGCAGGATATGGACCATCCTTTTGTCCAGTATATCCAGGCTGTATATGCTACCTGGCCCCCATTACTCACTTTGTAGCCATCTCAATTTTCAGATCAACTGTTGAGGTATCACAGTGCTTGTGTTCAATACCCTTATTTTACTTAATAATGTAAAATAATGTAAAGCATTAGAATAGTGACACTGGTAATTCAGATATGATAAAGAAAGGTTGTAAAGTACTTCCTGTCAATGAAAAGATGAAACTTCTCAACTCAGTAGGAAAAAATAAAATTGTATGCTAAGGTTTCTAAGATTAATCCATGAAATTATGAAGGAGGAATAAGGAATTTGTACTAATTCTGCTTTTGTACCTCAAACTGCAAAAATTATGGCCACAGTGTGTGATCAGTGCATAATTAAGATTTAAAAGGCATTAGATTATAGGGTTCAGGCATTCACTGGGGGTCTTAGAATGTATCCCCTCTGAATAACAGAGGACTACTACACATTCACTTATTTTAATACTACCACCTATGAAAATGATATGGGCATGATATGCATTAACAATGGAAAAATGGCTACCATAAATTAAGAAAAGATTATAAAATATGTATACTATTATTCTATTTAAGGAAAATATGTATATACATGTATGCATATACACAGAAAAACAACCCAGTAGACTCCCACCACAACACTAGCAGTGATTATTTCAAAGGGGTGAAATCATTACATAAATCATCTTTATATTTTTTCATACAATTAGAATGTTTCATAGTGAATATATGCTGTTTTTGTTATCAATAAGTTTCATTTCCTTTTGGGAATAATACATAGTGAAATAAGACACTACAAGAATGTTGCACATAGAACTCTGCATTGAAAACAGAGACCAGCCTTACTTGGGCAATAGATGGTAAGGGAGCTGTTAACTGATCCACTTGCTCAGAGCCCTAGAATCTTAGACACAATTATCAGTTGGTCTTTGTGGCTCAGATATTTTTCTTATAACTTGCTTGCATTTGCTGAGCCTCAGTTTCTTCATTATAAAATTTATCTCTTGTGAGGTAAATGCAAGAATTCAATGAAACAACATCTATAAATTGCTTACAATGAGTCCAATATTACTGTCACTATACAAAATTAATATATTTATCCTCTAACAAACAAGAATCATTAAGTTAGCTTTGTTAATTGATAGAAACCACACTGGAATGGCATGTCATTTATATGTCATTTATAGTTTGTTATAAGGTTAGCAGTTAATAGGATATTGTTAGCAGGATGAAGGGAAGGTCTTTGACCATGAGTGGTTTTACTTTCTTCAGTGGAAGGTCTCCTGAATTCTCTGATGTGCAGTCTCCTTGTTCTTCTTAAGCAATGGTCAGATAGAATCATATGTGGGAGTCCTTGACCTAAATAGAGTAGAGGGATATAAATAAGAAACCAAAAGATGCAAATTCTGCTATCATGGTGCTTACAATTTAATGAGGAAAACAAGGCAAGGCTTTCCAAACTTCAGTGCGCTAAAATGTGATGTGAACAACAAAAATATACTAAAATGCTACAGAGAAATGTATCTGATTCACTTGGGTGAAGGCTTTAGAAAAGCTGTGATGCCAGACTAATATTTAGACAGGAATTTTGTATGAGAAAGACATGGAAAAGAACATTTCAGGTACAGGAGAAAACATGTGCAAAAGCAGTAGAATATCCAGGTGTCTTCACAAGGATGGTGGCACAGTGAGGAATGGGATGAGAAGAATTGGGAGAAGGGTTCTCTATAATTTTGCCATTAACTAGCTGTTGGAATTGAAGCAGGAATCCCTCAATGTACCTGAGTCTCTGATACCCAAGTATCAGCAGTAGGTGCAACCCACCCACCTCATCTGGTTATAAAATGGATCCCAAGGTTTGGTGAATTTTGGTGAGATTCAGAATCTAAGCATAGTGATATGGGTGGAGGTTAGGGAAGGTGCTGGAGGAACTATTTGAGTCTTTTTTTTCCAGGAGAGGGTGGGCACTACCTGGAGAAGAAGCTCCCCTCTCTAGACAGATATATAGGAAAGGTGGTGTTGGGTCCTCCGTGAACTCACTTTTGGTGACCTGAGAAAGGGTAAAAGTGAGTACTGGGAGGGTCAGTGAGATGAGTTTAAGAACAAGTTGAGAAAATATGACACCACAGGAGAGTGCTGGGAAAGAGGAGTTATCAGCAGGAAACTCTGGTACTCAATTTCACATCCACCCCCAGGTAAAGAGGCAACTTGAAAGCAACCAGTGATCTTCTGTGCTGTGCTCCAAGTGAGCAAGTTGGCTAGGACAAGGAGGTGCTGGGGTATGAAGTAGACAAGAGGAGAATTCCTGCCTGGCTTGCATCACTTGTTTTGTTTTTGGGTATTGTGTGGTTCCAGGGTTTGAACTCAAGGCTTCGTGCTTGCTAAGCAGGCCCTCTACCACTTGAACCATGCTCTTGCCGGCAGCACTTGTGATTGCAAGATCATCTCAGCCCCACTCCCTGGCCTGCTCTCCACAGTAGCTCAACCTACTTTCTCCTGCTCCTGTCTGACAACCTGGGCTGGGAATGAGGACAGAATTTCTGCATTAGCATCTGGATCAGAGAATATCTATATCTAAACTGGAGATAATCCAAGCCCTACCTTTGCAGAGCTTTGAAAAAGAGCAAAGCAATGTAAAATGCCTTAAAATGTACAAAACACACAATTGGAAATATGACCATTGTTATGTCCAAACCTAATCCATTTTAATTGGCAAATTCCTTCTTAATACAAGGTAAATCGGAATTTAAAACTAAAAGGAATAGGTTATCTGATTTTATTATGCTCCCTTCCAATATTCTTTGGACATCTTAACTGATTAGCCATATAATATTCCACCATGCAGGTGGGTACAGGTGTGGGACAAGCTACTTATCCTCAGTGGGCTTTAGTTTTTTAAACTACAAAATGAAGGTAATAATTCTTAACTTGCAAGATTAATATGAGTACTAAATAAAAGCACATGTGTCTGGAACATTATAGGAGCTGAATAAATGATTGTTGCTGTTACAATTCTTACTGTTATTTTGTTGTACAGTTAGAGACTAGTGACAGGCTAAACCAGATAGGTAACTTAAGGTAGAGAAGTTATTAAGAGCTAGAAGATATGGGTACGACACATAGTACTTGGTAGACAAAGTTTTTGGATGATTTGAGTTGATCCTTGAGATCTAAAGTAGACATCTGGAGAAAGTGTTGCAATCAAAGGGTGGAGGACCTGGTGCAGTGAGCCAATGTGACTGGAATGCATGGACCCCAAAAAGAAGAGGATAGGAGATGTGGTCAGACATGTGACAATGGGGTGAAGGGGCTTTGTAAGGATTTTGGCTTTTGCTCCTGGATGCAATGGAACATTACTGGAAAAAGCCAATGACTGATATGACCTGAATTATTTTTAAGTGATTGATTGCTATATTGAGAATCAACACTAAATAACATGTGGAATGACATCTCATTTCTTTGGAAATCAATAAAGTGTCAAAATAATAACAACTATTTTTTGAACATTTTCAATGTGCCAGGCTTTATGCTAAGCATTTAAAAAATAAGATCTCAGTTAAGACACACAAGAAATCTTTAAGGGGAGATTACTAGTCCAGGTAACATTTGAGGAAACAGGCTTAAGAAGGTATGCAGAGTTCACCTATTGTAGCCCAGCTAGTGAGGGACAGAAAGGATGCTACTAGCACGGCGTTATGGTTTAGATGTGAAATGTTCCCACAGAATGGTCATGTGTCGAAGGTTTGATCCCCATCTACTGGTGCTATTGAGAAGTGATTGGCTCATGAGTGGTAACTTCGTCAGTGAATCAATATATTGACGAGTCCACACTGATTGAGCCACTAGGAGGTGGACCTGGTTAAGGAAGTAGGTCACTGGGATGTGGCTTTAAAAGATAAGTCCCTGGCCCCGTTTTGTCTCTCTCTGTTTTCTGACCACCACGAGGTGAGCAGCTGTGCTCCATCACACACTCTTACTTGCCCTAATGCTCTGCCTCACCTCAGGTCCACAGCAATGGAGCAAGCTGACCATGGACAGAAACTTCTGAAATTGTTAGCCAAAATAATTTTTCTTCCTTTTAAGTTGTTTTCTCATGTATATGTCATAGCAATAAAAAGCTGGCTGACATAGAAAGCTAGTAAGTGATTTCAAACTTTGCCCTGCCCAGTACCCTGCATCACCTCTGGTTTTGCTTTGTCCTCCAAGTTTGAAATAATTTTGAGTCTTAGAAATTGAAAACTGAATAGATTTAATGAAGTCTCTTCTAGAAGTTGTTCAATAATCAAACAGGACTCTCTTCAAAATGCTTTGAGATTATTATGATATAGTGAGTAGGCAAATAGGCACTCAGGTTAGCCCTTGATCTTTTTTTTTTATTCATATGTACATACAATGTTTGGGTCATTTCTCCCCCCTTCCTCCCATCCCCTCCCTTAACCACTCCACCCCCTCCTTCTCCCCTCCTACCCCCTCGCTTCCAGGTAGAAACTATTTTGCCCTTATGTCTAATTTTGTTGAAGAGAGAGTATAAGCAATAATAGGAAGGACCAAGGGTTTTTGCTAGTTGAGATAAGGATAACTATACAGGGAGTTGACTCGCATTGCTTTCCTGTACATGTGTGTTATCTTCTAAGTTAATTCTTCTCGAACTAACCTTTTCTCTAGTTCCTGGTCCCCTTTTCCTATTGGCCTCTGTCGCTTTAAAGTATCTGCATTAGTTTCTCTGTGTTGAGGGCAACAAATGCTATCTAGTTTTTTGAGTGTCTTACCTATCCTCATACCTCTCTAGTGTGCTCTTGCTTTATCATGTGATCAAAGTCCAATACCCTTGTTGTGTTTGCCCTTGATCTAATGTCCACATATGAGGGAGAACATACAATTTTTGGTCTTTTGGGCCAGGCCAACCTCACTCAGAATAATGTTCTCCAGTTCCATCCATTTACCAGCGAATGATAACATTTTGTTCTTCTTCATGGCTGCATAAAATTCCATTGTGTATAGATACCACATTTTCTTAATCCATTCGTCAGTGCTAGGGCATCTTGGCTGTTTCCATAACTTGGTTATTGTGAATAGTGCCGCAGTAAACATGGGTGTGCAGGTGCCTCTGGAGTAACCTGTGTCACAGTCTTTTGGGTATATCCCCAAGAGTGGTATTGCTGGATCAAATGGTAGATCGATGTCCAGCTTTTTAAGTAGCCTCCAAATTTTTTTCCAGAGTGGTTGTACTAGTTTACATTCCCACCAGCAGTGTAAGAGGTTAACCCTTTATCTTAATGACACAGGAGATAGATGATTGAGTCTGGCACAGAGGCCAGATCTTTGGGCTCTTCCGCCATCATGTCATGTAAAGAGCCTTAGAATGTTTGTGCAGGAACACAGGCCGCCTGTGAGAGAGCTGACTCACAGAATTGGGTTGGTGTTCCTCATTGGTGGAGGGATCATTATTACGTCACACGAAGTAGAAAGCCAGTCAACATTGACTAAGTTTATCATTCTAGCCCTTTGAATATGCTTGGCAAATGAGAGATTCCTTAAGTGGGAATCATTTCTTATTTTAATTTTATGTAGAATAGATTAGTATTGGCCATTTGGCAATTGGTCTAGTCAGAGAGATTAACTGTTAGAGTAGAATCACGTCTTCCACAGGGATTAAGAAGTTTAGTTGTGAAATTTTTGCTGTCATAAATAAAAACAGAAAAAAAGATGAAAAGAAACAAAAAAAAAAGAAACAAGTACAAGGCAAAATGAACATATAAAATCTATAACATTTCTACATTGGATGCTAGCACGGTATCTCTCAATAAATCCCACACAGTTACTTTTTCCTCCAGCTTTGGAGTTAAAAGTGCATTAAAATGTAACTTAATATCTGCAAGTTTGTGAACTTGACCAGATCCCAAAGAAACAGAGATACTTGGGCATGTATGGACCAAAGAGATGACACCCATCAAGCTTAAGAGGCACGTGGTTTAATTTCTTCTATGTCTTCTCCCTGTTTCTTGCATCTTTGATGGGGAGACTGTGTTCCCCATATTGCATATCACTGCCGGCTGGAACCACTTCTCTTATCTTTTAAAAGCCACATTTTACTTTCCTCCTATGAGTTCAAGGATTCTTCACAACTGTTCCTATTTTGTTTCTCTTTTTTTATACCTTCCTGCCTCCCCTGAACCACTCTTGTGACCCTCAGTTCATTCCACCCATCTGTGACTCAGTTTCCTTATCCACTGGAGATTTTCAAGGTGTTTTAAGTGACTCCACTTAATCATTCTGAATTAAATCTCTTTAAACCTGTTTTCTTAAGCTATCATTAAAAAGTGTCAAGATAAAAATCAAAACTGCCCATGTCACACACATTTTATGAGGAGAAAGAACTAAGATTGTTGTTCCTTTCCAATATAAATGTTTATATCTTTAAATCCATAGAGTTTATGTGAGTAACCGAAATATCAGCCACATGTCCCTTTCTGTAAAGAAATCACACTTTCTTCCCTGTATAGGAGAATTAAGTGAAAAGAGAAAGACATCTTCAAAATCATGACGGGAAATAAATATCTTTAGGCTGGAATGCAGGAACCCAGCATGAATTTGTCTATTCTTCTCTCCCTGGGTAGCACCACATTTATATTCTGCCAGACATATGTGTCTGGTGGCCTTCAGAGAAGGGCATGTCACCCCACTCACAGAGCACTTGGTCAATGGTTCCAGTGTCCAAGCAACTTGTCAGATGTGAAATTCATTGTGTGCCCTGATCTCTGCCATGTTATTAACCAGTGTCCCTTGGCCCATTCCCCAGTGGGCTTGGAGAACAGATGGCTATTATCTTCTTTAGGGTGGAGCATTCAGAAGCACAGGAATCTTAGGCACAGCTCCTCAGTACTTACTTCCATCCGTCATCACTCCTCCTAATCCCCTCCCCACCCCCATCCGATATCCACACCACATAAACCCCACTGAAATACTAGATAAAATACATAATGGAAATAAAATATGTATCCCATAGAATGTTTTTAAGGTCTGCTGCTACATAACATTTTGCCTGGCAAATGGTCCATTGTGATCACCACTACTAATCTAATAAATCTGATTCTCCTCTGAGACAACAGGTGACATGTAGTAGAGTTCAGAAAAGTGCCAGATAGATAGCAGCAACAATTATGTGTGTGGATTCACAATCAGAGTTCACATGAGAAGCAGAAATTATAACATAAGGCAGCCTCCACAGCCATACATGGTGCATCCATCTAGATTGTTCTAGTGAACAATTTCCTCTTGAGATCACATTATCCTAAAAGTTCCTAGTGTCCTAAAATCTCAGCACACAAAGGACAGACAGTGGTATATTTTAATTAAATATATTTGCATATATATTTACATATAGGTAAAGTAAATTATTTACATTTTGTCAGGTTTTGAAAGAATAAAGCAGTATGAGGGAGCATATTTAGATGAGGAAGAATGGGAAGATATTGTCAACTTTCATCTTTCTGATCATCCTGAGACATTATGGAAGAGGGCTCTTTTTGAAGTATTAACAAATATGAATGAGGTCAGAGTTAGCCTCCCACAGGTGTTTCCATCTTCTCTGCAGCAACCTTGCCACAAGGCTGCTCTGACCCCATTTACACACCATCATACACAGGAGCTCACAATCGTCCAGCCTGCAACTCCATATAAAGATGGTCCTAGCCATTTCGAAGAGTTCCTTTACTTCTTACAAGCCTGCGCCATTCTGGATTTGGATTTCATCTGTATAAGAACTTTCAGTTTCAGAAAGGATTCTCTGGTTTCCTTAATGCTCAGGAAGCCAAGGCCCCCTCTTATCTACTTCTTGTCCCACTCTGCCAGGTAAAAGTAGTGATAACACAACAAAGGCTCTCCATGTGTCATTGACCTGAGCTCATTGGATGTCATCTCTTCTTCATTTTTGAAAAATATCATCACTAATGCAAAATTCAAGGTTAACAGTTATTTTCTTTGGAATTAAAATGCTAATCCATACCAGGTGCTGGTGGCTAATGCCTGTAATCCTAACAACTCAGGAGGCAGAGAACAGTTCAAAGCCAGTCTGGACAAATGGTTTGTGAGACCCTATCTCAAAAACATCCAACACAATAAAAGCTCTGGCAGAGTGGCTCAAGAGTGCCTGCCTAGTAAATGTGAGGCCCTTAGTTCAAACCCCAGTACTGCCTCCCCCTCAAAATACTATTTCATCTGCTTTCAAGAACCTCCCAATATCCATGGTGAAAAAAATGAAAAAATATCTGCTTGGACTATAAGAAAAATTTTGAAATACATTTATTTCTGAATTAGTCATAAGTGACTTAAAGACTTATATTTTCCAAAGGCAATGGTGGCAAACTTTTTTACATTCTGTGGGTGAGGAAAGGGCGAGGGTGAGGATGAGAGAGAGAGAGAAAGAGAGAGAGAGAGAGAGAGAATCACTTACAAAATCTTATCCCTCCTTTGTACTGGGTGCTCTAGAAGCACTTCCTGGCTTTGTCTGTGGTTCTCACCTCCTTCACAGAACTAAAATACTTTGTGACCTCACTCCACAGGCAGGCTGAGGGGTGTGAGGATCTCAGCTGCTGCACAGTTGGTGTGAAGGCTGGGTGGGGACTCTAAATTCTCTCTGTGCTCTGGAAGAAGGAAGCAAAGTCATTCTATGACCACCTGAGACTAGGAAAGGTTAGAAGCAGTGGTTGGCTGCTAGAAGTGGAAGCTGCTAAGAATGGAGACAGAGCAATCTCAGCACACACAGTTCAGAAGATTTGTGCTTTGTCTAAACCCCTTATATCCCAAGCCCAATCCAGACAGGTGGCTAGGGCCCCAGATCCCAAAATCATCCAAAGAGAGACTTCTAACATTGTACTGTGATACATTTCAGCACTTAAAACAATTTAGGTTTTACTGCAAAATCATTTTTACCATTACTTCTTATTGCATCAAATTGACTACATCAGTAACATCATTTATCCAATAATAAGTTGCAGAAATAGCTAAGAGGGTTGATTCTGGTCAGGGCCTTGCATTTAGCACAGTATCCT
This sequence comes from Castor canadensis, assembly GCF_047511655.1. NCBI lineage: Eukaryota > Metazoa > Chordata > Mammalia > Rodentia > Castoridae > Castor > Castor canadensis. The sequence continues at coordinate 165,344,427 of NC_133389.1, read as the reverse complement.
ATAACCAGGTTAAAGTCCTTCTCTCTCTCTTGCAAACACACACACACATACACACACACACACACACCTCTCAAGCCTCCTCTGGGAGTTGATTTTTCTCCTATTATCCAAATAGGGAAATTGCAGGTTGAAGAGTGGGAGCTCTAGCCCAAGTAAGTGTCTGTGAATAAGAAAGCCCAGCTCTCCTACTCAAAAATAAGAGCCTTCCTCAAGAAGTATGTTCTCTAGGTGGCAAGCTTACATGATGTCAAAGTACAGAAGTCACAGAGCTCACAGCATTCAGGACTCATATACCCACAAGGGAACACTAAAATATAAGCCACTGCACTCCCTACTGTCCCAACCAACCCAAGATGACTTGAGTCTGAGAAAGATGTGTTAATCTTGAAGAGTAGAAGAAATCCATCAAGTATAAGGATTTGGTTGTGGACCACTCAAAATTATAATTGTATGAGTATTTTCAAATTCTGTGGAACCTTTCTCAACTAGGATAGTAAATGAATTAATGTCTTCATCTTATACAACCATTTTGGGCAAGATGTGCTGACTGCTCCTTTTCCTCTGTGTATAATCACATGACTTGCTTCAGCGGATGAGAGTAAGTAAGGCACAAGAAGAACCTTTAAAAAGCATGTGTGAATTTCTATTTGCTTTCTTGCCACTTTTGTTCCTTTACCGTGATCATGAGGTTATACCTGGCCCAACTTGCTGTAGGAATGTGAGAGATACACAGACAAAGGCCAAGTTTTCCCAGGCAAGTCAATCCCCTTCTGAGCTGCAGCTGAAAATGGATCCATGAGCAAGCCCAGAAAGCTTTACAGTCAGCAGAACTGCCCATCCAACTGCACCCTCATGGCACGCATGCAGTACGTGTTCAATGTTTCAAATCATGGGTTTTGAAGTGATTTGTTATGCAGCAATAGCTAATTGGTAAAATTTCTGATAATACTGAAGAGAAATATTAGGAGATTAAGCACAAAATTAATAAAGGAGGTCACAATGATAGAGACACTGTAGAACAAGAAGAGAAAATATTCTCCTTGCCCTCCATCCTGTCCCTCTGACCCCATGCAGTGTATATGATGAAGTTAATCTCTGCATGTTTTAATGTATAGATGTTTAAAGAGGTGAGGTATGAACTCAAGCACGTGCACATGCCCTTATGATCTAGGCTTGACCTGAGAGTTTGAAGTTGATTTGAAAATTTAGCTTGGCCTGTCAGATATTTTGATTTTATCTTGGGGCTCACATATCATATGACACATTTCAGATAAATCAGAGGGCATTTCCTAATCTTTAATTGGAATGAAATTAGCATACTCAGTGACAGCCTTTTGTAAAATGCATCAAATCAGATGAAAAATAAGTTGGTTAGGGGAAAGAGGAAAAACAAGGCAAAGATAATACAGAAAAGTTTATATTTCTGTTTTTGGAACTATTCTTCCAGTGGTCTCTAAACAGAATGTATTTGCTGATTTGCTAACAAAGCTCTCACAGATTAAAGTATTAGCTGGATGGTGATACCAGTGTTGTCCCAGTCTTCCTTCTGATGTCAGGTATGCCTCTGTTAACATCCTAGAGATATTCATGGGAAATGCTTCTTAGCCTTATATTCTTCCTACTTTATCAGAGCCAATGGAGTCGATGGCAAAAACTGCTAAAAATCTTTGCAGCTAACCTCCCCTCCCATCATTAAATGGTCTACTTTCCACCTCTACAAGTCAGGATTGACAAGTGTCTTATTCTCACCAGTGGAACATTAACAAATGTGATAGAAGCAGAGGCTTACCCAATATCTCCTTATTGCATTTGCCTTCTTGCTGCACTTGGAATCTGGAGCCACCATGTGAATAAGCCTGAGCTACTCTGCTGAAAGGTGAGAGACCAGCAGTCCAAGTAATATCCAGCCAAATCCCAGGAACAGACCTACACAGGTGAACAATAGCTGACTGAAAACTGAGGGAATGACCAGCTTAGACCCAAAGAATACCTATTCTTTAAATAAATATACACATTCTTTTGAAAATATACCTTCCTGAAACTGGCAAAAGAAAAAAATAGAAAAATTTAATAGCTCTTTGTATATTAAAGAAATTGAATTTGCAATTAAAAAAAAACCCTCAAAAAGAAAACTCCAGGTCTAGATGGTTTGACTGGTCAATTTTACTAAACAGTTAAGGACAAAATAAAATAAATCATATGGAAACATTCAGAAAAGAGAGGAGGGAACAGTCTTCAATTTGTTTTATGAGAGCAGAGTAACTCTGATATCTAAACTATAAGAAGTGTCAATTCCTGCCAGAACAGAAAATTATCAATGACCAATAGGCACAAAAATCCTTCAGAATAAATTAGCCAATCAAATTGAGTAATATATTTAAAAAAACAAGTGAAGTTTGTCACAAGAATGCAAGGATGGTTTAATATTCAAATTCACCACCTTAACACAATAAAGAAAAACCCAACTGCCTGATTATTTCAATAGATGCAAAGAAAGGACATTTGGAATAATTTATCACTTATTTATGAATTTCAAAGCTCTCTGAAAAGTAATAATACTGGGAATTTCTATAAAAGAAGCTCCATATCCATTATCAATCATTCTTTACCTCCTCTGCTCTCAGTCATGTACTGATCTACCTTCTGTCTATTATTTTCTTTTCTGGACACTTTATATTTGGAATTATACAATATGCAATTTTTATGTCTGGACTCTTTTATTAACCAAAATGTTTTCAAAATTCATCCATGTGTAGACCGTATCAGTACCTCATTACTGTTAATTGCCAAAATATGGAGTTTCTTTTATAGATGATGAGAATATTCTGGAATTAGATAGTGATGGTCATTGGACAACATTGTAAATATATTAAAAACTACTGAATTCTGAAATTTGGAACTACCAAACTTTCTAAAGTAATGGCATTCTAATCAGGAGTGCATGAGGGCTCTAGTTCTCCCAGTGCTTGCTGTTGTCCATCCTTTTGGTAACAGCCAACCTATTGGTGTGAAGTGGTATCTCATGGGAGTTTGGATTTGCATTTCACTGAAAGACACATTTTATCACATATGTGAAAGAATATGAAATATATGTGCATTTTTCTCTGCCCCATCTCCTGACACAAAACTCTTAAAGTCCTTGTACTCTCTTGAGTGATAGGGCCCTTAGAAAGATCTTTTGTTGTAATGGGCTCCAGAACAGGGGCTGTCTATCAGAAAGCCATAATTAAAAACTTGGAAGTTTTACCTCTACTCACCCATACTTCAGGGAGGTAAGAGGGACTGGAGATTGACTTAATAATGAATCATGCTCCTGTGATAAAAACTCTGTACAACTCCCTAAAGTGCAGAGTTTCTAGAGCTTCCACAATGATGAACATATTCATGTGTCAGAAGGTTGGTGTACCCCACCCCCATAGGGATGATGCTTCTGTGTTTTGGTCCCTGCCAGACCTTACCCTATCACCTCTTCATCTGGTTTTTGCCTGTATCTTTTATCATGTCAACAAGCCAGTAAACATAAGTAAGTGTTTCCCTGAGTTCTGTTAGTCACGAGCAAATTATTGAACCCATGGAGAAAGCCATAGAACCCCTAATTTGTAGCAAAATCAAATAAAATGTGGAAAATCCAGGGATTGTCTACCTGTGATTGGTATCTAAAGAAAGGGAATATTTTTATGGAAGTGAGCACTAACCTATGGGGTTTGCACCCCATAATTAGTGTAATAATTGAGTCATAAGACACCTAACTGGTGTCAGAGAATTGGTTGATGTGACAGAACACCCACTCATGAATCTAGTGTGAGACGTAAAGTAGAAAAAAAGATGTTTTTTTCCTTTACAATGTGAATTGTATCTCAAAAACTGAATATACACATTTCCTCTAATATTGCAATACAACTCTTGTATATCTATCCAAAAGAAAATAAACCATACAGCCACAGAAAGACTTTTACAAGAATGTTCTGCTCATTCATGAACAGAAGAATAAATAAGCAAATAGTGTGTTATTCATACAATGGTAGACTCTGCAGCAATATTAAAGAATTAATTACAAAACCTGAATAAGTCTCAGCACCAAAACTTGAATGACAGAGACACACTCAAACATACTTACTGCATACTTCTATTTCTAAGAAGTTTAAAAACAGTCAAAATTAATATGGTGATAGAAATCAAGTTTTCTTGTTGGGAATAGAGTTTCATTGGAAGGACATGGGAAAACCGTTTAAGGTGATTAAAATATACTGTATTGCTTGGGATGGCAACTCTACGGATGTATACATGTATCAAAATTCATTAAATATTATACTGAAGAGAGCTGTGCATGTCATTGTATGCAACTGGATTCATTTCTAAGTGTCTCAAGGAAGACTGTGACTCAACATAACATCTTTCTAGAAAGTTAGAGTTTTTTTTTAAAGAAACAGCTTTATCGACTTATAATTGGCAAGCAACAAAGTAAACATACTTATGTGTTCTGGTGAAAGAGAACTAATGAGCAAGGACATTCAGGGAGATTTCAGAGAAAGGCAAAGACCTTCTGAGGAGAGTGAGGAAAATTTACAAGGGATAACTATTGGAGACTTGTGACATAAGCAAAGGCTATAGAGGAGATTGTTCTAGAAACAAAGAGAAAGAAATGTTAACTGCCTAACAATTTTATTTCAACTTTACTGGTTTACCTTTTAGCCTTAGGAGAGTCTACACCTCACTGTTTCAACTCATCTATTTTCTTTTCTTTAATACAGTTACTTAGAGAATGTTAAATTCCTTGTCTTTCTTTTTTAAGGACTTCCTGTTGGTCACATGGAGGCAGAGTTGAGGATGGGGTAAGAGAAGGAGAACTTTCCCCCAAGTAAGATCTTTTTGCCAATCCCAGAAAATCACAGCTGTTTCATGAGAAGTTCAATAATGTCTTCAATCTGCATTTCTCTCTGAGCTTCATCCCCATACTTCCTTCACAGTCTAACCCTGAATCTAATATGTTTACTATATACTACAAGAAATGATACATAATAACTATGTGTGGGTTGAAAACACTCCAGCAGGCTGGTTGCTTAGATTTTAAGGCATATCCACAGGGATGATTTTTTAGTATGGACACTATGGTCCTGAGAAAAAGAACAAAGATCCAGAGGTCAAGTACACTTTGAATCCTTAAATGAGTCTACATGACCTTCATACAACATGAAATACTCTTCTGATAACAATTTTGGCTTCTGAAACTTTGATCAGTTAATGATCAACCAGATCATTTTATATCTCATTACCTACCTGCTCAGCTCTAGTAACCTACACTAACCTGAAACCCTTGCTTGGTATTGAGTTGAAGACACTGCAAAGTGAAAAGCACTAAGAAGCATGAAATGAAGACAGTTGTGTTGCTGCTCTTGGGCTTCAGTTTCCACTTTCTCTACAGCTCCACCCATTACCCCAGCCCCAAACCAACACTCTTATCCCAATTCTACCCAAATGGGCTGCAAACAGGACCCTCCCTCTGGAAACTGCCTGGGTTTTGCTGAGGGCTTGCTCCTACCCTGGGGGAACATCCCCTTCTCTAGAAGAAGCCATTATAAAATTAACTGGCGATAAAACCAACCACAGGGGGATTATGGAGCATTTATCTTTTTCAAACGCCTTGTTGTTTTTGTCCATCTGGTTGCAGTTAGTCCAGAGGTATAATTTTCAGTGCTGCTCTTTTCTGGTAGACCATACAATTAAGGTATTTGAAAAACAAACAGCTCTTAACCACTGCACGGTGAGGAGCTAGTTTAGCAATCTGTGACCCATTTTCCCTGAGCAAACACAGTTCTGTATCCAAGGCAGTCATAAAGCAAGAACTGAAAGTCAGGAAATATTATTTAATATAATAATCAAACCTTTTCTGGCACTCCTCAGAGAAAAGAAAATGGAATGTGAAGAAGGCAAAGAGAAGCTGGTGAAGAAATTGTTCTTGTTTTGCCTCTCCCCATGAATCGTTAATACTTTCTTTAGGGCTTTCACAAAATATATGTTATATTCTTAGAGCTCTCAGAGGGGAAAGGCTGGGCAATGGTAGGCTCACACTGGTTGGCAGACTTGGAATCAGGGAAAGAAGAATGGTTGGGTCACTTCCAGAGAAGCATGGTCATCAATTTCTGAAAGCTGCTAGATACTCCTGTGTGAACATGTAAGTGTATATGTCTCCATTAAGTGAACGAAATTATTGATACTGTGGTCAGCCCTGTGCCTTTGTGTCTAACCCAGGCCATAAGACTAGTTTCTTATTTAATAATACATTCATCCAAATGAATGTCACACTTTTGATCTCACACAGGAAGCTCTATACGTATTTTTCCATGTGTTCCAGGGCTCAATCATTTGCTTAATCTTTCTAAACCTTTCTTTAGAGAATGAAATGACACACAGATACACTTCCTTTTCCTCAAAAGTGTCACCCACAGTTTGGTCATTAATGTTATTCACCAACTTTGGTTCCCAATGCTTTACCCCCCACCCCAAAAAAATCACCTCTTACTCAAACAAGGTAAAAATATTCTACCCACAAAGAAATTCAGAGGAATCCGGATTGGGTTGTGCATACCTGTAATCCCAGCACTTGGGAGGCTGAGGCAGAAAGATGACAAGTTCCAAAGTAGCTTGGGCTGCATAAGGGCACCTTGTCTCAAAACAAAAGAAAACAAAAACCACAACAAAAAACTCAGAGGAATTTGCTTCTGATTTTGAAGCCCCTTTGCAACATGAGAGCTCCTAGAAATGCTTTAAATCATGTTAATATTCTCTGATGAAGACGCTCCGAGAATTCTACACCAGAATTTGACATGGGAGAGGTAACTATTGTCTTGTTGTACAAAGTCATGTCTCTTGTTCTCTCAACCCTGTCTTAACTTGCCTGACTCATCATTCTGAGTCCACCCCTAAGTCAATGAGGATAAATCCGTCTCCTGACTCCTCTTCAGTGAGAAATGGGAGGTCCCTCTTGACAGGAACACATCCTCCACACTGAGAGTGATGTGGCTGGCCGGATATTGGCACTCCTCTTTGAAAGACCAAAGAATGTGTGCATGGGCACATATGTGCACGCTTCCCATCCTGGCCTGGTATTTTCCTTCCATGCAATCCATGTTATGTGGAGAGTCCAGATGAGGGGTGATGAGTGAGTTCATCCATTTAGAAAGTGGAAATCTGTGGAAAGAAAGGTCTTATAAGTCCACATGCACAATAACTGTGGTCTCTAACACCTGTCCACCCCCACTCATCTCTCTCTCTCTCTCTCTCTCCACTCTCCACATAATATAGAGTAGTTAAGAAAAAAACATGCCGTGTGCTGAGTTCTGTGCAAAAAATACCAAGGTGAATATGAACATGCATTGTCCTTAAGGGACTCGGATTCTAGTTTTCCTTTTTTGTCATCTCTAGTTTCTAGTTGTATTACATATGCCATGAGGAATTAAAAATGTGTAAAAAGGAGGTTGGGAGAACATAATAATTCAGTTTGTGTTTTCCAAAGAATATGGTCTTGAAGAAGAAATTAAACAAGAATGATAACAGCAAGGGAAACAGATCTAGCTGAAAACAATAAAAACAAAAACCTTGTGATTCCATTAAGTATTAAAACTCCTTACACAGTCAGAATCACCTTTATCTGCAGTAATCTCCAGACCCATAGCATTTTCCTCTTTCCTTCCATGTCAATTGGATATGGCTTAAGGTGATACACAGAAGGAGTGGTATAAGAGTTTGAGGCCAGCTTAGACTTCACAGCAAGACCCTGACTCAAAAAACAAGTCCAAGTTTTCCAGGGCTTTGCTTATCTTCTTTCTCACTCACCAGCAATTGTTATCCCTCCTCCTCAGAAAATGGAGACAGTTCCAGGGTTCCCTCCCAACACTTCCAGCCACCTGTGCAGCTGACTTCCTCACACCCTTCAGCCAGCTGCTGAGTGAAGTCACAAGGTATTTTGGGCCCAATGACAGAGGTGTGAATGGCAGTTTCCATCCAACTTAGTTAAGATCAAGCATGTGAATGCTTGTTGCAATTTATAAAATCCTGGTTAGACAAATACAAGAGGTGCAGTGCCCCGTGTGCACAGCAAGCATGCCACAAGGCAAGAATCTTCAGTGTCTTCTTCACACCTGCAATGCAGTCTATTTCCTTCCCCACTGACAACATTCCTATTTCCTACATCCATCTTTTCTGGAATAAGCCAAGGGTAAGAGCTCAGGATACAAAGACACCCCTTGTCACAAAATGTAAAGCGTTTTCCTTCTGTTCCCACAGAGGCATTGAGTGTCACTAAAGATGAAAGTAGAGAGTCTCCCCACAAGTTCTCTCTGATAAATGAGTACATATACAGCCATGTGCCATATAGCGATATTTCAGTTAACATGGACTAGGGTAGCCCCTAATGTTTTAATGGAGCAGAGAAATTTCTATCACTTAATGAGACCAGAGGTCCATCACCATTATCATACTGACATCATAGCACAGCTCATTGCTCATGTGTCTGTGGTGATGCCTACATAAACGACCCTACTGTGCTGCCGGTTACATAATTACATACGTACATGACACCCGGTCATGGCAATAATCAACTCTACTACTGGCTTGTGTAGTTACTATGCTATATGTTTATCATTATTTTACTGTACTCCTACTTACATAAAACAGTTTACTGTGAAACAGAAGGTTATGTTACACCAGCAACAGCTTCAGACATCCCATGGTTACCTTGGCTCTTGATTACATCAGAGGCCACATGGAGCAACTGACTTCTACCATCCAGGTTTTTGTAAGTGTACTCGATGATGTTCACACAGTAATGAAATCACCTAACAGTGCATTTCTCTGAATATATTCTTGTTTTTAAGCAACATATGATTACATTTTTGGAATTTTTACAAGTCACCCCACAAGCTGTCTACAATAACGTTGTGAAGAGAACATTTAAGGCACAAAATTGTATAATTCAGGAAAAACTAGAAAATGAGGAAGGCATGTTATTTTGGCCACCTAATTCACCATGGGTCTGTTTGTCCTAGCCTGCAAAGATACAGAGTCAGAATACTAATTACCAGAGTTTCCTTGCCTCTAGTCTTTTCCTGAACCAGTTATTCCTCACACTATCACACAAATAATACATTTTAAGGGCATAGTCAATCAATCACTCCCCTATTTAAGCCTTTGTAGGATTCTAAGACCTAAGTCCAAATTCCAAGCACTTACTTGGAACACAAACCCTTCATACTCTGCCCCAGCTGTTCCACACCCCACCTCTACCCAGTCCTCACCTCTCGCTCGCTCTCATATGCTGTGTGACACTCTCACCCCTTATAGGGACTGCCTATGTTTCCTCAACACAATCTCTAGAAGTTTCTTTAACTTGCTGGTTTGTTCTATTCCACCTTTTCACCGATTCTTCGTATAAAACTCTTTTACATTGTTCAAAGTCCAGTCAAGAGAGCACTTATTCTACAGCTCCTTCTCTTACCGCATCTGATCTTTTCCACCTCTCTGTTTTCTTTGTTTTTTATATTGACACTATCACTGGATTTAATGTATTTAACCAAAGCATAAAAATAGCACCTAAAAACAAGCGTAGAGCCAGACTGCCTGGATTCAAATCCTGCCTCAGCTATGTCATTTGTGGATAGTGACCTAATTCCCTGTTCCTGACTTTATTGATCCATAAAATAGGGATCAATAAAACATCATACCTATCTCAGAATTATTGTAAGAATTAAGGGAATAAACGCACAGAACACTGCCTAGCACAGAGTAAGTGCTCAATAAATGTCAGTCACAATTCCTGTCATCACTTGTCCATCTGCCTCCTGATCAGACCAGTCTTCCTCAAGGACAGGGCCTACTTACAACATTGATTCTGTCAAACACATAGTTCTGCTCACAACCCTGGAGGGTTACTTTGTTTCAATTTAACTCAACAAGTTTTAGCCATCATCTTTATGATCTTTTATAACTTGAGAACCTTCTTAGTTCCCAAGGCCAATGTGGCCACCTTCTACCCAGATTTTCCCATTTCAAGCCAACAATCCAGCTAGACTGACTCCCTTTGTCCTTCTGACCCTTAGTTCTTTCCCTACCTCCCTTTCTCTACTCCATGTTCTTCATGCAGCCTCTTTTGTCCTCCGTTCTTACATGAGGACTCTGATTTCATTCTTATGAATGTTTGAACATTTAGAAAGTAGGAAAAAGGAGCAGTTGACAGGAAGAGAATTAAAAAGAAAAAAAATGAGGCTTCTCCTAAGGTGAATGCAAAGGGCAGGGACAGCAGAGAACAGGTGGTCACCCTCACTCTGCTCCCTTGAGCTCTCAAAGTGAGACAGACACATGACCCCTTCAGAATCTCCTGTAGTACTTTCCAAAGGTTATTACCTGAGTCACACAATTCAGTCCTTGCAGCAAGAACCAGCTCTGTGGGTAGAGCCCAGGATCTTAACTCAATGAACTTTTCAGGAATTCTGGGCATACTTGCCCACGAGAGCCACTGACCTACAGTGGCTTTTTTGACCACTGTTCCTAACATGACTCTGATCTGGCTGGGGGTGATATGGACGCTATTCTTACTAACACGCATTCTGTCTTGTAATATTCCACTTCTGTTCTAGATATTGAGCTTGAATCCAGGAAAAACTGACCTAAGCCCCTTTCCCTGGATGAAAGGTCACAAATGACTTCACATCTACCTCATCTGACTAAGCCGACCCTCTTCATCTCTGCTCCTTGGCTATAAACTTCACTAACAAATGTTCTATGACTCAGAAAAACCACTTGAATAAAGCTCTTCATTTGCCCCCATTTTCTAAATTTTGTATTAGCTCAGGTGTTTTTTATATTAATTTATTTCTAATTGACATTGATAATATGCAAAGATATCTTTTTCCTAAGGAATGAAGAATCTACAGATAAAATGAAAGTTCTGCATGGGCCATCTCTCTCCATTACTCTCTCCAGACAGAACTGAGGGGATCATGTGGGCTGAATCCTTCTAGAAATAATCCACACGTTATATTTATGGAAGTGCATACAGGGAAGATGTGGGGTAGCCAGTCTTAAATTGTTAAATGAATTGCACCACACTGCATGTATGGTTCTATGCATTGTTTTGTTTCCACTTAATTTATCTTTGAGGTTTCAGCATGTTTGTATAAAGCTCTGCCTCATTTTTAAAAGGCTACACTGTACTCTATCATAAATATGTTTCATTATTAGCATCTTTTTTTGGTTGGGAATGGGGTTTGAACTCAGAGTTTTGTGCTTGCAAAGCAGGTGCTCTACCCTTTGAATCACACTAATATAACAATTCTTCTCTGGTTAGTTTGGAGATGGGGTCTTGTAATTTATTTGTCCAGGCTGGCCTCGAACCACTATCCTCCCTATCTCAGCCTCCCAAGTAGATAGGATTACAGGCATGAGCAACCAATGCCTGGCCATTATTTATTTAACATTGATCCTATTGATGGATTTTTAATTGTTTCTAAAGTTTGGCTCTTGTGAAAAGGGCTACAATAAGCATGCTTCATATGGACTCACATAAGTTTATCTTGGGGAAGACAGAGACATGAAATAGAGGCTGAAAGACTGCCCATATTTTAAATTGTCATAGTCATTGCCAATGTCATTCTGGATGTCTATAGCAATTTTAATGCTACCTTTCCTGTTAAGAAGTACCTCATCTTCCACACTCTGTCAGTTGTTCCTTGCTGGTTCATTGTCCCCACATACTGAGTTGGCGAGGTCCCCTGGCTATAATTTTCCTCTCACATGGCCACTGAGTGTCTAACATGGTTATCTGGACAGCCTGTAGTAGGAAGCTCAGGAGTAAATCACATATTCCATCTAGTTCAGAAAGCCACTGTAAGACAAGGGCAATCCATGACTTTCCACCATTTTTTTAAAACTTAGTTGGTCTAAATAGACCTTAACCTCCATAAGTCCATTGAGCCATAGTCTAAGCAATAAAGTAGGCAAACTAAGGTGAATTTGTTGCTCATCTGTCAAGGGCTTGAGGTGATGGTTTGTACTGTGTATTTTAAATATGAATGCAAGATTTATCCCTTGCCTCCAGGGAGCTCTTGACTGGATTAAGGAAGAAGGTCTAATTACAAGCATAAAACAGGTAATAAGGTGAGGTTGTAGGTGATTAAATGCTGAGTATTAACAACTGCAAGTGTATGGAATAAGAAGAAAAGAATGCTCTTTGAAGATAGACCAATTTGGAAAGCTTTATGACATAAAGGAGAATTGAGTTGAATCTAAATTGGCAAGAGGGCCTTTAGTGGGGAAATTAAAAGGGCACTGAAGATGAGAAGAGGTACTTAAGGACTGATATGGGGTAGGGCATTGGGAGTAGGGAGGGACTGGGTGTAATACAGAATTTAAGCAGGAGAGCTTGGAGAAGTGAGGTTAGATGGATGGGATGATTAGATGGGATAGATGCCTCTTAAATGTAAAGTGATTGTCTGGATCATTTTTTATTACTTGAACAAGAATTGAAGATGACATCAGTTTCTGCTTACCAAAACCTCCTGGTTGCTGGTGTCATACTAAATGGAATACTCCACAAAGAGTAGAGGTGAAAGGAAGGGACAGTAAAAAAGGGACCAGTTAAAGTGCCCTTCTAAGTGATATTGTAAATGTGGTTAAGAGCCACCATGGGAAGTGTTAATATAGTATAAGGGCACCTTTAGGAATGAGAGAACAAGAAAAAGAGATGGCTTTTAAGTGGGATCACAAAGAAATGTCTTAAAATGACATCTTTATATAACAGAATTTCTAGGGGAACTCTTCACACCTATCTATCATACTATCATACCATATTCTTCCTCTCTCTCTTTCTCTTCTCTCCCTCCCCCTCTCTGTCTCTCTCTCTCTCTCTCTCTTTCTCCATCATTCATCCTTCCTTATTTGCTTGAAGATAGGGAAAATAGACTAGCTTACCTGGTTTCAAAGAATATCCAAGACCCACACTTCCACTTCCACACCCCACTTCCAACAGGATGTGGCATGTACCTATGCTGAGATGAAAGGTAGTGGGAATGCATATTTGTCATAAAATTTAGGTGTGTTACATTTGGGTTCCATGCCTGGGCAGGGATAATCAGATATTTCCAGAGGGACTTGAGTAGAAGAGTAGAATAGTTCCACTAATAATTTTCTATCCCCCTCAAAAAAATATTCTTAGTGACAATTGAGATACTTTTGAACTAAATAAGGTGACTGCCTTGGTCCTGGTTCCTAGATCCCTAGTTTTCCTTACAGAAACCAGAATTTCCCTATAAGGGTTGCAGGAAGTGATTTCCCATGGAACCAGAAGTACAGTAAAGCAAAATTGATAAGTCATTCTGTAGAAATGTCGATTTCCTCCAAATGAAGGTCCATGGCTCCTCACAGTCATGCTTCCTCCCCCCAAAACTTGGGTCTGAGCACAGTAACAATGGTCTACAGTGTGCTTGTCAAACTGACTTATTCTTTCTTAGAGACCCCCAACCTTCCCCAACCGTGAGTCAGTTTGAGTGCCTCCCTTGTCAGCTCCTATCACAGTCTTTCTTTTCCGTAGCATGAGATAACAAGGAAAAATTCAAATTCTTTTTCCACTCTAGAATCCAAAATCTGCTTATGCCTCCCAATCCCCAAATTGTAGCTTTCCTTGGCATTACTGACATTTGAACTCAGGGCTTTATGCTTGCTATTCAGGTACTTTACCACTTGAGCTACACCCCCAGCAGCAAATTGTAACTTATTTTTGTTTTGGGGGGTTTTTTTGGTGGCACTGGGGTTCTAACTCAGGGCCTCATGCTTGCTAGGCAGGTGCTCTGTCATTGAGCCACTCAGCCAGTCCCATAGCTTTCTAATTTTAAGATTTTTCATATACAGACCTCCTCCAAGCTCCCTTATTCCATCATTTTCTAAAGCAGACCTGACTATCAAGTAAGACAATCAAGAGTACAGATATAGTGCTTTGGGTACCTAGAGGAAGAGGGTTCAGAGGATTAAAAATTGTTCTAGGGTTGTGTGAAGAAATTTGAAATCCCATCTTCCTTATTACTTTCTCCACAGTTAATCCCAGCAGCATAGGAATCAGTTGGTTTCCAGTCAGAGAAGTAGAAATAAAGACATGCAATGATAATTTTGTTCACTCTAAACTGAGGGCAAAATGCATTGGGATAATGATAGTAGCTGTTTGTATGCATATGTCCCTGGAAACATGCAGGCATATGTATTTGGATGCTGGTGAGACCATACAGATCAGGACAATGTATTCACCCCCGCTGGAAAGGAAAAGGGAAAAGCTAGATATGGGGAACAGAGTTGTGGCAGAAGTCTGGCCTCCTAATCTCAATATGTCAGATTGATACTAAAGGAAAGCCAGGAAGCTCCACTTGTAGGGTTGTCACAAAGCTTCCACATAGTCAATCAGCATGTGACATTGAACTCCCATCATAGCTGAGGTGAATCCAAGCTGTCAGAACACCAGGGGGCTATCATCTACCTAGAAGAGTTAGAATTATTACAGAGAATTGAGATGCCTTACAAATTTTGAGAATTTGGCCCATTTCTCCTCTCTGTATCTCTGTGTCCACCCCCTCAACATGATTCCTGTCTTCTGCCTGTATACTGAGTGATATCATGTACCATCTTTCAGGATGCCCTGTGCCAAACTTCTAATCTGCCAGAGGGAAGGACATAGAAATCATCTCCATGGCTCCCCAGGGTGTACTTAATAGTAAAATATATTCAGCTCCATCCTTTCTAGCCAATAATGTACTGCCTTTCCAAGCCAGGTACAACAGAGTTTGTCAGAGTTGAGGGAAGAATAAAAATGAGGCCTTAATTAAGCCTAAGACAAGACTTTAATTAAGATTCTGTTGGCAATGAGTAGAGGAAACAGCAGAATGGAAAAGGGGATGTAAAAGGAAGAAACAATTGTCACATTGCAGCTTGTTCATCAGTTTGGACCCTGCCTAATGAGAAGACACTACCAGGCTTACATGAAGCATGTGCTCATGCAGCTTCAGGAAAGCTGCTGGTAGTGTCAGCAGTAGTAGAGCAGACACTACTCTGGACAAACTATGCTAAGAGAGAGCCAGTCAACATGGAGGTGGGGAGAGACACTTCTGGCTTGACCCAGGCTTTGCAGCACAGATGTAGCTGTGTGGCCTATGAGTCCTGTTCGCTCATGATGGAATGAGAAGAAACATCTTGGAAACAGGGATCAATGGCAAAGGCTTCCCCTTCACACTTGGAAGGCTGGCCATGGAGAGGAGGGATTATAGCTCCTTACCTGATCTGCTTGGATAGACACTCAGAAAAGTTCATAAGAAAGACCATCTTCAGTTTACATCATGAGGATAAAGATAAGGACAAGTTCTCCCAGCTCTAAGAGGACTGCTGAGAAGGAAAGCATCGCAAGTAGGTAGACACTATGTTATCAAGGAAAGAATGTGTCCAAAGAAAAGAGTGACATACATATTCCTCACTTGTCTGGATAAAGCCAGATAATTCTTACTGTTGAAAAGTAGACCTTATAAAAAGAAGAATCAGGTTAAGAAACAAAACTGGAGGAAAAGAAACAGAAGAATTTGGTGGATTGAAACACCGAATGTCCTGCTTAATGTCCAACAGAATAAAGGGTTAGAAAACTGAATCTCAGACTCTCAGAAAAATAGTGACTTTCCCAGAATCAATGCAGTATTTCTTCCATCCCTCTCAACCCCTAGAACTGACACCCATTTGTGGACCAGCCTTCCTGCATTCCACTGGGTGTGAACTGCCCAGAGGAACACTTGAATGGAAAGCTCTGGGACATCAGAAGCCAGTTTTACTTTGCTGGTTGGACAATACTTGTTAGCTCAGACCCTTCTCATCAGATTTGGAATACATAACCAATAGGAACCCAGTGAATATCTATTCCCCTGCTAGATTAGAGACTCTGCAATGGCCTCCAACCCTGGGTGCCTGCAAAAAGTGATCAAGATGAGAGGAAAGGGACAGAAAGTGTGGAGATACAAAATAAGGAGTCCTAAGCACCATCTTGGCAGTCAGGCAATGGCATGCCATGAAAAAAAAGGAGTAAATCAGACCGAAAAATAAGTTTGGACAATTCACCATGCCTGGTAGCAATGCATTGGTCCTCACAGTAGGAGATCAGCTTTGCAGCCACCTTATTCCAATTCTGCCACCAGTTCTATCGAAAAGTAACCCTACAATATGTCTTTAATTTTTGTCCTCTTTCTGTTGGCCAAATGCACAATTGTCTTAGAGATAATCCATAATAAAATCCCAAACTCAATACACATGCAAGATACAAATTTTCATTGCTCCGCAATTGGGTAAGCATCAAAGAAAAATAATAACTAACATTTTAGGGTCATGGTATACATAGGATGTCTAACAACCATCAGAATTTAGAAAGAAGTAAGAAGGGAGCCTCCCTGTATGACACTGAGAGATCAGGACCCTAACAACACTTAAATTCTTAATTTCTAGCCCTCAGAACTGGAAGAGAATTAAAAAATACATTTCCATTGTTTTTAAACCACTCAGTCTGTGGTAATTGGTCACTGCAGCCCAGGAAACAAATATGACCCCCTCTTCCCCTGATTCCTATGGAAATCTTCTCTCCAAAAGGGGAGTACTGGGGGTTCTCCCTTCCTTGGGAGAAGCAATCCAGAAACTGCAGATGAGTGAGATCCAGAGAGGCTTAGGCATAAGGCTAGAAAGAAGGCTCTACTGGAATGTCCATCCCCAGCAAAACATGCCAGTAATTCTGTGTTTTATGAACCCTGAAATCACTCTATAAAACCTGTTCTGCTGATGGGCCAGTCCCTGCTCAGCAAATTAAGAA
Source organism: Castor canadensis (assembly GCF_047511655.1). Taxonomy (NCBI): domain Eukaryota; kingdom Metazoa; phylum Chordata; class Mammalia; order Rodentia; family Castoridae; genus Castor; species Castor canadensis. The sequence continues at coordinate 165,327,557 of NC_133389.1, read as the reverse complement.
GGGAAAGGCAAGGGTGGCTATAAATAACATTTACTGAGAGCTCATTATATGCAGGCACTGGTCTATGTGTTTCACGTGTAATAGCTCATCTAGCTCTCTAAGGAAAGGATGATTAGTGTGCCTACGTTATGGATGAAAATTGTCTGAAGAAGTTAAGTTACTTGGGTAAGATCACTCACCCAGGGAGCAGCAGAACCAGGATTTGATATCGGGAAGTCCCTTAATTACTACAAGCTCAGAGACAGGGAAACTTAGGGGATTCCCAGTTCAGTCTGATACTTAATCTAGGAAGAGATATCATTAGGCCCTGGGCCAATGGTGGTCCAAGAACTGGAAGCTCACTGCCTTCCCTAGCCTATCTCTCCTCAGTGGAAATATTTAAGTTGGAACTCTCAACCAAATGCCTTCAGAAGTCAGGTACACAGAAATCAGTTAATGAGAGTAGTAGGATGACTTGTGGTCTCTAGTAACTAGACCCAAAGAAGAGACTAGGGTTCAAGCAAGGGTAGACAGAGAAAGGTCATGGAGGAAAATATGAAGAGAGAGAAAGGTATTGCCTTATTGGCAGTGGGTTTTTCAGGAGCAGGAGAAGGAAATGAAAGAAAAGTCAGGAGTATAAGGAGTAGAGAAGAGGGGAAGAAGGGTACACCCCTGCCATGACAGAGTTGATAACCTCCATGCCTATAGATGCCTTTCGAGACATAGAGTCCCAAGTGGAACTCTTAAAACTTAGCCTAGTCTTAGAAGGGACATTAGGAGGTAAAAATAAGGTTGAAATTTCCTGACAGCCCAAGCTAAAAACTTAATTTATGGAAAGTATGCACAAATTCTTTTATACTTGAGCCCACAGGTTGAAGTTGGATCCTACCCTGGTCCCTGAAGGAAGTTAAGGAGAGTGAATCAAGCCCATTCTGAACTACCTTCATGGATAGTGGTCAGGAGATTGATGGTGATTTCACAGGTAGGGCCTTCACAGCTGGCCTCAGAAACCAACCCCCAGCCTAAATTCTTTTGTCACCAGGAAGCTAATATATAGGCAAGGAGTATGTTAAATTATCCATCAAAGTTGTTAATTACTTCTTCACTCTTAAAATCTCACTTTCTCTTTCAGTCAAGCATGGATTTTTTTTTTCCCTTTACTCTATGAAAAACAGTCCTGATCTGGATCCAAATAGCAATGTAAAACTCAACCTGTGGTCTGTGGCCAAGTAGAAGGAATGCCGAAGTCTGCTCTGCCACCAAGTCATCTCTGCAGTGAGAAAGTGAGGGGTCAGAGCTCAAGTGACACCTGTTTCTGTCTACCTGTGATGCTCTGTGATTCCACAGTGTTTACAGAGCAACACTCTTGGTGTGACAAAGACTTACTTCTTGGTTTTTGGGGGAGTCCCACAACTTTCTCAGTTATGTCTGGACCAAGAGATACAGCAGAACTCAACAAAGGGACCCATAGCCAGGTAGCACTCCACATAGATATATCAAGAATAGTAGTTATAACAACAAGGTGATTGAACTTTGATCACAAGATAAAAGCGAGAGCACACAAGGGAGATATGAGGATAGGTAAGACACCTAAAAAATTAGTTAACATTTGTTGCCCTCAACGCAGAGAAACTAAAGCAAATACCTTAAAAGCAACTGAGGCCAATAGGAGAAGGGGACCAGGAACTAGAGAAAAGGTTAGATCAAGAAGAATTAACCTAGAAGGTAACACACATGCACAAGAAATTAATGTAAGTCAACTCCCTGTATAGCTATCCTTATCTCAACCAGCAAAAACCCTTGTTCCTTCCTATTATTGCTTATTTTCTCTCTTCAACAAAATTAGAGATAAGGGCAAAATAGTTTCTGCCAGTTAGTGAGGGGGTGGGGGAGAAAGAGAGGGGGTGGGGTGGGTGATAAGGGAGGGGGTGGGGGCAGGGGGGAGAAATGACCCAAGCATTGTATGCACATATGAATAAAAAAAAATAGCAGTTATACACAGAACATGGTCAATCACATTTGTGCACTAGGTTTTTCTAGACCCATGTTTTCTATGAGAAGAGTTTCCTTTCCTTATGGGATGAAGGAACAATCCCTAATTCCCAGAGCAAGCCCTTAATGCAACATGATCTGAGCCCAGAGCAAGCCACCATAAAGTCCAAACCAAAAGGACCTTAGTGAGAAAATGAAAGGAAACTATATGAACAAAAATATATGTCTTTTACTACTATTTATGTCTGTCATAAAGATTCAGTTGATTGTCATAACTTATCATATGTTCTTCAGAGAGCAAATACCACAAGAACCAAAATCCATGATTTCTCTCAACCACCAAGCGCCAGCTGTAAACCAAGACACCCTTGTTCAGCATTATTGCTCCTCATAGTGGCCAGCTATTCCCAGGGCTGTATTTGGGTTTGGACCAAAATTCTGAATGTGGAAAGTGTGCAGTTGGTGGGTTTGTTTGGCTCCCATTCTGTTCAATGCAAAGGACTCCTCCCAAAATTAGGTACCTTATTGTGATTGAGCTTAGCAAGTCTACTGTTCAGTTTTGTGTTACAGCGCAGAAGATTCTGATGCAGCTGACAAACTCTATGAGGTCAGGAGTCTTATGCAAAACATTCTTTTACCTCCAGCAAGTAGCCTACTAGCTACCATGGGCTAGGTACTCAATTACTTGTTAAATGAATACATGAGTTTGTTGGTGATATATGTTGGCCTTCTCCCTCTACCTTTCTGGGGCCTGGATCTGATATGTAGAAAAGCACAGGACAAAATGATGGCATCATCCAGTAACACAATGAGGCTAGTGCCATATAATGCTCTGCCTTCCAATTTCACCTAGAATGGTACCTTCATCTTTCTCTGAAGGGAGAAAAGACTTTTTAAAAGTCATCTCATCTTCTTTGTCTTTTTCCTCACTAACTCTTGGACTCTGGGAATCTTCCGGTTGGGAGGCATCTTCAGCCCTAAAAGGTTTAGTGCGGCCTAGGAGAAAGTGACAGAGGCAGGGCATTTTGAGACCTATGGCAGAGCTTGTCCTAAGAGACAAGAATCAAAAAAAGGGTGGATCCTTCAAGGTTTCAGTGTTGTACAGCCCATCTAAAATGGTGCAGGACAGAATTCTGGTCATTGATACATGGCACTTTTCTGGATGTCTCCTCTCAGGAGTCCAACATGGTGGGAATTAACCAGACTAGGTTCCAGTTGCAGGACAGTTGAGAAAGAAATCCTACTGAATATATGCGAGTGAATGAGACTTCTACAGGGGTTTGTAGTGCTCTGCAGGACAGAAATGCTAAGAGTCTTACCCAGACCTTAGAACCTAAGGGAAATTTATCACTAGTGGACATGACACTTTTTAAATAAGGTGACTATATGTTCCATTGTGCCTGGGACAGTTCCAGTTTATGTTTATTGTCCTAGTGTTTTATTCTACTTACCTTTTGTCAAAAATTTTTCAATTAACAGTTACATTAAAATAAGACAAAAAGATTTCGGTTGAATCCCACTATGTACTTCCAGCTTCTTTTGCAGTCATGGAGCACTGTGTGAGAAATTTTAATACAGGATTATATTGGAAAGTGACCAACAATAATTCATCTCTATTTTCCTGACTTTGCAAATGTAACATAACAACCATCTACCTTTAAGTGAGTGTGTGTGAAGTGCTCACTGATATAATAAAGTGCTTAGGTGTGGTGTGAGCAGGGTGGGGTATGTGGTTCCCTCAGGTCTCAAGTAGCAGTGGGTGAAGGACTCAATACTTGTAACCACACCTGTTGCTTTAGGTACCAGTCAGCTTTCTATGGTTAGTGTTATGGACTACAGGAAGTTGCCAGGTGACTGGTGATGGAGGGCAATAGGAAATGAGGAAAATTTTAGGCTATGTATACATGAAATATTGGGAAGAAATAGGATCTGAGCAGTCTCTTGGGAGAGCACTTGGAGAATAGTCTGAAAAGTCTTACTTCAACAGTTTCCTTCAATTACTATATGTATATACCTTTAATCACTTTTATATTATGGTTTTATAATGTGTTTTAATTTACAAAGAAACCCATTAGCAGCGATAAAGTAAAAAAATAAAAAGAGTGTAAGTTTAATGAAAAATTGGAATCATCCACGTTTCTCAAAAGTCAGCAGTAATAGTTAGGAAGCGTGTAACAGAAGGTAATAATTTGACATGTTCAGCTGTAGTGTATGTATGTCATTGAGGTAGCGTGATTTTCCCTTAGATTACATGACTCTTCTTAATTAATTACTCCCATTTTTCTTGTATTTGTATGCATATATTCAGTAAGTTAATCCAATTAATATTCTTTTTCTTCCTTCATTCTGTTTAAAGTGGGACATTTGACAGAATTATAAATACTGCTATAAATTCAGCTAAAAAGTACAACATTAAGGTAAATTAATTTCTGTAGTGAGCATATGAATGCAAATTATACATGGAAAATGATATAAGCAATGTTGTTATTAAAACAAGAAGCCAATGGGGTAGAAATATATTTAAAATTGATTGTAATACACAGATACTTAAAATTTTGTCAAACAAACTTCAGCGCCTCAGCACTAAATATAATAGTTATAACCCAGAATATCTTGTGGTACCAGAAAGTAAGGAAGTGCTAAGATCCCACAATAATGGGAATGTAAAGGGTCACTGGAGCTCCTGATGTCCAACAGTGAAACAATTTGTGCATCAAAATAAATAATATAGCATTTGGTCATGGCCTAGAGACTAAAATAAATATCCCAAAGTCCATTCCAATATAAATAAATAATTAGATAAATAAACAAATGGGAGAGGAAAGACAAGTGTTCCTTATGGTATTCCAAATAATTCATTTATATGCTTTCTTCTCCAGGAGGTGTATAATCTCCCCTGCCCCTGCCCTCAGGTGTGGGCTGCACTTATTGACTAGCCTTCAAAGAAGAGAGTGCTTGAGAAGGAGGAGCTTCACATTATAGAACCCTGGCAAACACCGGATTAATCAAGTGAGCAAGGCTGACATCGCCAACATTGATAGCACTTGCCCCTGAACTGCTGAGAAGTGACTTAACCTCAGTGGTATTCTTTCCCCACACCCACACCCCAATATAACCAAGAGAAAAACATCAGACAAATTCAAGTTGAGGGGCATTCCACAAAATGCCTAACTACCACTCCTCCAAAATTTTGTGGTCATGAGAAATAAGGAAAGATAAGAAACTGTCATGGACCAGAGGAGACTTAAGGTACCTTGACCACTAAATGGAATGTGCTATTCTGGAATAAAAGGAGAACATTAGTAGAAAAACTAGAAAAATCTGAATAAAATGTTACTATTAAAGGTTAATGTTACTATTAAAGGTTACTAGTAATGTTGGTCTCTTAGTTGAGACAAATTCCCATAGTGAGGGAAGATATTAACAATGGACAAAACGAAATGAAAGGGACAGGGGAATGACCCTCCATACTACTTTACTTGGCAGCAATTCTTCAAATCTGAAATTGTTGTAAGATTTTAAAAAGGTACTAAATACAGTATCTGTAATGGAAAAATTTTTAGAAATATTTTAACAAACATTTTAATATTTCAATGAACAGAGAAATTCAACCACCAATGTTTATGGTCAAGTTATATTTAATATAAAACATTAATTCAGGGTGTCAGAACACAAGTTCATTCTGTTGATGCACATGAGTCCAATTTTAGAAATATTTGATCTGTTAAAGAATTAGTGTCAATGCAAGGACCTTCAAGGGTAGTTAACTTTTCTCTAAGCAAGTTCTCTAAAGTCTGTTTTGTTTTGACTTAAAATATATTGTAACTTTTTCATTAAAGTATTCAGTGAGGGGAAGGTCAAAAATACCAGCACTTGGAGTTTTTACTGAATTTTAGTTGTTGACAGCAAAGACTATGACAGAAAAACATTGAAATGTATCCTTTTAAAGTAAATGGAGAAGCCTGTATGTAGGAAGATTGTGCCCTAGGTAAAAATGTAAGACTTTATCCCAAAAATTGAGGGGAGCATAGCTCCAGTGGTAAAGTGCCTGAGCACAAGGCCCTCAACTTAAACCCCAGTACCACCAAAAGTAAATAAATAAATAAATAAATAAATAGATAAATTAATGGGAACTGAACAAACTGTGAAAGTAGAGGAGAGAAGGAGAGGCTGAGGGAGGTAGAAAGGTTAAAGGAGGGAGACAGACAGAAAGAGGAGAAATTTTTCCATGGAATATTTAGAACATACTTATACTAAAATATGACTCCTTATTTATTTAAAGTTAAAAATTCAAGTAGTTTCCCATGTTTTTACTGCTAAATGTGCAACCCCAGTAGAGGGGAAAAGACTGGGCTCCTAGCTTCTCTGTAAGATTTGGGGGGTAAAAACATTTAAAAATATGAAGTTATCATTGAGGATCTTCAGTCCCCACTACCTTACTGTGTGGTCTTGGAGAACTTACTTGTCTTTTCTGAAATCTATGCTTTCACTGATACATGGGGATCATTTCAGCCCTACACTGATTCGGTGTATAAATGGAGCTCTGAGTGTGAAAAATTTTTGTAAAATCTAAGTTGTTACATGAAATTTATATTTCAATCACTCCACTAAGCATCTTTGGCAACACTCAAACTAAGGCAGATTTGTGGGCTGAGTCCCCTGATGTGTGTTCTAATGGAGTCAATGTTTTTGCCAAATTGCCCCACCTTAGGGATCAGATACCTTCTCTCAGTCTTATCAAAGCTATTCCCCTGACAAACCTCATCCCTGGAAATAAGCATGAGAGATTTCAAGCTAGAAGCAGCAGCAAGTAAACGACAAACCCACAGAGAGAAGCCAACCACCCCCTTCCTATAAACTGGTTCTCTGATGGAGCTAATTATGGGAAACAAGTGACAACATGACTCAGACTAGGATCCCATCTAAGTGCCCTGCTAGGAGCTCTGAAATGCTCGCTCCACACAGTCAGGAGATGCCAAACCTTGAGCAAGTAGCCCAGGGCCAAAATGACCCTAGTAAAGTTACTGTATTTAGGCTTTAGCTGGAAATGTGACAGAAGAGAGGTGCATCACAGAGTCTAGGGAGGGAAAAACTTGTGCATTCCACTTTACCTCTTCTACCTCCTCTACCCCCACAACAAGGCTGCTGAAGTTCTTGCTCTACTGTCCACAGACTGGAAGCTGGGAATGTTCTAGCCCCAAGCATATGACAGTCTGACTGGGGAGGTAGAATTTGTGCTGTGCTGCCTTATATGGATGTCGGGGGCTTTAATTATCTCTGTTTGTGGCAAGAGGCAAGTAAATCATTGCCTGACTTTAAAATTTAATATGATGAGTAAAAGAGAATAAAAATCCAAGATTTTCCTCGGACAAGCTGTGTTACAGAGGACAGGATATTATAGGATGTTGCTCACCTTCAGTTTTCCTTTTTGGGGGTAGAAAACCTTGATCTATTTTTAAATTTTTAATTTTATTTTAATTTATCATACATTAATAATACAAGGGATTTCATTATGATACTTTCATACATGTGTACAGTGTGCTTTGAACCAGTTCATCACCCTCATTATATTCCAAGTGCCCCCCTCCTCCTTCTTTCAGTGTTTTGTGGGTTTCATTATGCTGTCTTTATATGCATATGTATAGCATACCTCCATCCTCTTCACCCCTCAGTATCCTTTACTTTCCCTCCTGGACAAAGCTGTTGGCCTAATAAATGGAGAGAAGTCTCCAGCCCTAGTAGGAGAGGGGCAGCTCAGTCTGTGACTCCAAATGCTGAGTTGATTGAGCCTATGGGGGGAAGGGACAACTTAGCTTGCACAACTTAGGAAAAATAACACATTAGACCACCTTGGAGAAACTGGGAGGGAGCTGAAATTAACAGCTTTTCAGAGAAGAGCATTGAACCAAACAGCTCAACTCCAGCTCCCAGTCTTGCCCTGCAGGTAGGAGGGGCTGGGCACTGCTTATGCTTCAGCTCCTTGCAGGACCACTTCAGAGAACCTACTTACTCAAACAAACTAACCCTGACTGCCCATGTCCCAAAGAGGAGCCTGGGATTAAACATTCTGAGTGGAACCCCCCCAACCTGTCCAGTAGAGAAGGGCACCACTGACTGCCACCCAGAACAGCATATCAACCCTAAGGAGGGGCAGGGACCCCCAGAAAGCCCCTGTCAGAAAGTATAGCACCCAGATTAGAAGTCAGAGGGAAGTGCCCAGCACACTCATTGAACTCAGAGGAAACCCACTCCCCTCCATAACAAGGAAGGACTTCAAACCTAAATTAGTCAGAAGAGACAAAAAAGGTCACTCCATACTAATAAAAGGAGGACATAACAGTTGTTAACTTATATACACCCAATATTGGTGGAGCCAACTTCATTAAGTATACATTACTGGATTTATAAACACAGATAGACTCCTATAAAGTGATAGTGGGAGACTGAAAACTCCACTATCACCCAAAAAAAAAAAATCAATAAAGTTACTTTAGAATTGAGTAACAGCATAGATCAAATGTACCTAACTGATGTCTACGGAGTATTCCATCCTGCAACAGCACAATATACATTCTTGTCAGCAGTCCATAGAAATTTCTCCAAAATAGACCATATTTAGGTCACAAACCAAGTCTTAACAAATGGAAGAAAGTTGAAATAACCTGCTGCATACTGTCTGACTGCAACAGAATAAAACTAGAACTCAACAACAAAAGAAACAGCAGAAAATACTCAAACACCTAGAGACAATACAACATGTTCCTCCATAACCAGTGAATCATTGAAGAAATAAGGGAGGAAATAAAAAAGTTCCTGGAATTTAATGAAAATTAAAGCATAATCTACCAGAAACTATGGGACACAGCAAAGTGAATGCTAAGGGGAAAGTTTATAGCCATGAATGCATATATTAAAAACACAGATTTTCAAATAGACAACCTAATACTGCATCTCAAACTCCAAAAAATGAAAAGTAAAAAAACAAGAACAAGCTAAACCCAAAACTAACAGAGAGAGAGAAATTATAAAAATAAGTGCCAAAATCAACAAAATAGAGACCAAAAAAAACCCATGTTTATTGCAGCAATGCTCACAATAACCAAGCTATGGAAACAATCCAGATGCCCTATACACTATGTGGTATAAATAAACAATGGAACTTTATTCATCCATAAGGAAGAATGAAACTACATTTGTGAAGGTAAATGGATGGAACTGGAGGACAATCATGTTAAGTGAAGTTAGCCAGGTTCAGAAAGATAAACGCCACATGTTTTTTCTCATATGTGAAAGATAGATCAAAAAGATAAACATATACACAAAAACAAACATTATCATACACACATTTATATGTAGAACATGTTTGTAATAGTGGAACTACTACATGACACTTGGGGAGGAGGAAAAGGAAAAGACTATGATAGACACTCAACATAATTGAAATATATTACATCTGTGCAGGTAGAGGATGTAATGACATGTACTGAAAGCTGTTGAATAATGGGGGATGGGAGGAAGGAGTAAGGGAGAGTAATAGAGGGGGTTGAACTGACCATGGCAAAGTATTCACAGCTGGGATATATACAGAAAACCCTTTGAACATTGACTTTGGATTTAAAAACGAAAGACAGGACTGTAAAATAGGTACAGTGTGTGGAGGGGGTACTTGTGGAGGGGAGAGGGTAAATGGAGATGAAGGCGAGGGAATATGGTTTATGGGCTGTGTATACATGTATGAAATAAGATGATGAAATCTCTTGCAATTGTTTTAAGTGGAACCGAGGAGGGATCTGAGAGGGGGAATAAGATAGAGGGGACAATCTAACCAACGTACAATATAAGGCTATTGGGAATTGGCACAATTAATCCTTCCTATACAATAAATATATGCTAATAAAAATGCACACCCAAAAAATCCTAAAAAAATAAAAAATAAAAGGTTCAGAGAAAGTAATAGCTGTGTGGCCTCAGAGGAAATTACTTAATTGGAAAGCTTTTAGCTTCATGTCTTAAAGCTCATGAGGGAGACTGCTCCACTGTACATCTCCTCAGTCTCCCCATTCAATGCTGCCCTGATGGCAGTACTCACTAGTCCAGGCTCCCCACATTGTAGTTGGTGTTACTGTCACATAGACATTTGCTCCCTCTTATCTGTACTGTCCACTAAGCCAGGAAAATTGGGTGATGGCTTGCTATGAGAAGGTTGTCCTCTCATCTGTGATCTGACCTGTCAGGGAAAAAGATTCCAAACCTAAGGTAGAGCGGTGTTGGCAGGATGTGAAGGGGAACTTTGCCCACTGGAGGTTTGAATGACATCAGAAGGGGTAAGCAAGGGGAGTCATATCACCTATTTTCCAGAGGAATTTTAAAAATAGTAGCACTCTTTCTGTTGAAATGATGGTAACGGTGTATCTGGGCCACCTCTATACAATCTAGCCATTTCAACCAATCATTCAGGAAGTAAATGCAGTTTACATCAACACTACACAAAGTCAAAGTGATTGTCAGCTTACCGGCTAAATTATGACAGCAAGAAACTCATGCTCTAATCTGAATCTTAGGCTCTAATTATTTGGTTTAATTTTTATAGGGCAGTGAATCCAAATGTAATGCCACAGAGTTTCTGTTCCACCTCTTCCTGGGCGGTGGAAAGAATGGGGTGCTATGTACTTATTCATTCATTAAGCACCTGTTCCTTTCCAGACACAAACTGGGAACTGGAGTTACAGTATTAATAAGATGTGTTCCATGTCTCTGAAAATTAATGCCTGAGTTCTAGTCCCAGCTGTAAACTGAAGAGCTCTACACCAGTGACAGACTCTTAGCTGGGGTGGACACCAGTTTATACTAGTATATTCTATTGATGTCAGCCATTTAACAAATATGTGCTAGCTCCTTCTGTATACCAGGTTTTGGCTTTGCATTAAAGGACACCATCTCCTCCCTCCCTTGTGAAGCTTATCAGCCTGTAGGTGATAAGAACATTGAGGCTGGGGAGAATAATGTCATGAGAACTAATCTTTTATCACAGCATAAACATGAGGCACTAGAAGAGAGTCACAGAACAAGCTCCTTGAAGGAAAGCTAGATTGAGTCTTAGAGGCTAAGGAGGAATTAGTTAGCAGACTGAGAGACTAGGGAAAGGAATTCCAGGCAAAGGGAAGACCATGAGCAAGATCGTGAGGCAAAGAGGGAGGATGTTTTAGAGAATTATAGTCAGGCTAACATGACTGAAGGTAGAGGAGAGAGAGACAATCAGGGATTAAGGGAGGAGAGGGAAGGGGAGAAGAAGAGAAAGGAGAAAGGGGAAGGAAAATGCCAATATGGAAAGTGTAGAGAAGTAAAACAGAAGGGAAATGAGGAATCAGATTAGGAAGAACTTTGTTTCCCCCCCCCCCCAGGGCTTAATTTGAACATAAGCTTGGGGTAATCAGAGATTTCAAAGCGACTAAAATAGCAGAATGCTGAAGTTGGTAATAATCTTTACAGTACAGTATGTGTGGCACCTAGTGGAGGGCATTCAGAAAGAGCAGACCAGAGGTTGGTTCATTTGAGGCTTAAGGAAAAGACCTTCTTCTTTTCTCCCTCTCCTTCCACTGTCTTCCTTCCCCTCTCTTCACCTCTACTTTTCCTTGGGATATCCAGGAAGCCATGAGAGCTGTGTAAGCAGGAAGAAATGTGGTGTGGGTGCCCCTTGGCTCTGCACACAGCTGAGGTGGTTTTGTGACTGTATAAGGAGCGTGTGACATCCATTCCTACTGCAATACCTCAGTTGAGACCACACTCCAGCCCATAAGAAGGCAGGGACTGCCTGGAAGTGACTCACAGGGTGGCACAGATGATACCAGATCCTAAGAATCTAAACTATGTGGCTTGACTGAGCACCCTCCACAAGTAAGCTGCTCTCTTCTTTCCTTGTGTGGCTTTGACCCAGCAGTGAATGCCAGGTTTGGTCCTATCCATCCCCAAAGTCTGTAAAATAGTTGTCCAGGGCCATCTGAGCTCCCCACACCCCGGTGACTCTAAGCTGAGCTTAATACACAGCAGAGGTATTTTCAACAGAAAGCAAATAGAACGAAGCGAGGACTGGCGGGGGTGGGTAGCTAAACACCAGAGGCTTTGCTGGAATAAATGAGAGGATACTGTTATATAATCCCTGTGTGACACTTTTCATGGCTATGACAAATACCTGAAAGAAACAATTCAAAAGAGGAAAGATTTTTTTGGCTTATGGTTTCAGAAGCTTCAGTCCAGCAGTGGCATCAGCTGGTTCTGTTGCTTTTAGGCAAGCAGCAAAGCAGGGCATCATTATAGAGAAAAGCCACCTACCTCATGGCTGTAAGGAAGCAAAGAGGAGTAACAGGAATGAGTCAGGGATAAGATATACCCTTCAAAAGCACCCCCTTACACAGACACACCACCACCACAACCAACCTCCTCTAATAAGGCCCCGCTTTCCACAGTTCCATCATCTCCCAGTAGTGTATCCAGATTTTGAATCTATTGGTGGATTAAACCATTGGTTAAGTCAGAGTCCTCAGGATCCAATCACTTCAACAAAGCCCATCAGCTAACACACATCTTAGATCCAAATCATAAAACTCTGTCATTAAAGTAGGCCAATAGGAAAAGGGGACCAGGAACTAGAGAAAAGTTTAGATCAAAAAGAATTAACCTAGAAGGTAATACACACACACAGGAAATTAATGTGAGTCAGTGCCCTGTGTAGCTATCCTTATCTCAACCAGCAAAAACACTTGTTCCTTCCTGTTATTGCTTATACTCTCTCTACAACAAAATTAGAGATAAGGGCAAAATAGTTTCTGCTGGGTATTGAGGGGGTGGGGGGAGAGGGAGGGGGCAGAGCGGGTGGTAAGGGAGGGGGTGGGGGCAGGGGGGAGAAATGACCCAAGCCTTGTATGCACATATGAATAATAAGACAATAAAAAAAAAGAAAATTCAGTAACTGAATAATTAAGGGACAAGATCAGGAGGTAATTACCAGCATTAAGGTTACAAGTGAACAAGTCTTGAGCTAGATCACCTGGGGTGGACTTCTGAGGTCATTACTAATAAGCTATGCAAGTAGAGTAAGTCATGTCACTACTCCATGCCTCAGTTTCCTCCTCTGTAAAATTAGACAGTAATATTACCTGCCTCATTTGGTTGTAGAGAGAATTAAATGAGATAATACTTGTAAAGTACTTCAGAACATCTCCTGGCATATAGCAAATGTTAATGGAGTGTTTATTAGATAAAAAATGAACAAAACAATGTCTCCCTTCCCAAATAAGTTGTGTCGAGGTACTGGAAGATGAGGATGAGGGGTTTAATGACATTTCTTCAGGGCTGGGTGAAGGCCTAAAGAGAACTACTCATGCCCAGAGTAAACACTGATGGTGACCCTGAAGGTAGGGTGGGGTGAAGCCTCTTTATTACACCTTCATAAAAATCTACCCAGTGTAAACATGAATCAAAACATCACATTGTACCTCATAAACAAATGTGACATGTGAATAAACATGAAAAAAATTTAAACAAGCTGGACAAAGAATCTAAAGACTAAGAAAAGAAGATTTTTCTTTTAAACCCATGGATCTCAGGTTGAAATTAATCTGTTTATATTAGTGGATGGAATGAAATTTTTAAAAGTAAACTTGAGGAAAAACAATCTAAGAGAACCAGGGTTGAGTACTTAAAAAAGAAACAAATGGAATGTACCCTGATGTAAACCCACACAGACACACAGCTTTATCCAGACAGGGGGAAAGATTGCCCTGCATTGACCCTTTACAAGTTAAGGCTGTCACTTAGGTTTGACCCAATGCATCCCAGGGTCTCCCTGGCTTAGACCTCCATGGTTCACACAGGAGAGGGACTCTCCTGCAGGTCCCACCCTGTAGTTCTTCCTACAGGATTAAATTCACCAGGGAAGCTCCCTGAACAGGAGGCCCAGGCCTTAATGAGCAGGAAACATCAGTTTTTGTTTCAGGCTTCCAAATACTGCAACAGTGTGTCTCACCTGTGTGCTGTCCCTACTAACTCACTCCCTTTTCTCTGTCTTCTCTTGGCTTCAAGAAGTTTGAATCAACTTTGAACTATTGCTGTTTGGGACCCACAGTCTTTTGGTCTTTCCTGGAGGATTTACAAACCTATCAGTTCTTCTTATAATAATGGTCTATGTTATTGAATAGGAAGTTTCAGGAGGCCTTGACATCACAACTCAAATATCACTTACATGATTAATAGAGAGAGATGTGCATCAGGTGAATGGATGGAGAACAGAAAATGTCAGCGTCCCCAAGGCTAATCCCCGACCCATATATACAACTGATGCTCATACTATGCACACAAACATACTATACACACACCTCTTAGTCTCTGGGGTTTTAACCTTAAACAAGTAAGGAAAAATAGTTTCTCCCCTAAATATTTTTATGGGTAAAATGAGAAACCAATTAGTAGTCAATACTTGTATAACACTTTATATTTTATGTCTGTTGTTCATCTTTATACAGGAGGTCTTACCACTTGAGCCACTCCACCAGCCCTTATTCATCTTCAGCAGCTATTAAGTAAACAACCACCACAAAGATGTAGTAATGAAGATATGTAACTTTGTGAGGAGCTGTGCAAAGATAGGAAGCTTTAGAGCTTGGCACATAAAGTTTTTCATTTAGTCCACAGGAAAAGAACCCTGGCTTTCTTTACCTCCTCTGCTTAGTTCTCAGTTAATAGACAATAAGCAATCATTTCAGATAAATAACAGGATTAGCGTTCTGACTCCACCCCAGAATAAAAATACTGCCTTAAAAAGAGAATATACTTTATTTTGCTTTTGTTTTGATTGCTCTCTGAACTATGAATGCATATATGAACTTATACTGTTTTCCATTTCAAATAATACCCTGAAGAGTTTGAGAGAGGTATGTATATATAGAAGGAGGGATAAGTACATAGCTTATTTTAAAATCTTGGTCAATGAACTCCCAAAATATCAAGTGAAATTCCACAAAAATTCAATAAAGTCCTATGCTTTATAGGTTATACCTAAAATAAAAGAATCCCTAAACTATCCTAGTATTGGCATAAAACAGACACATAGACCAATGGAAAGGAACAAAGATCTTAGAAGTAAACCTATGGCTTTACAGCCAACTGATCTTCAACAAAGAAGACACATTACTGAAAGGGCACTTACCACTGGGTAACCACATGTGGAAGAATAAAACTAGATCCTTTTCTCTCACCAGTTACAAAAATCAGTTCAAAATGGAATCTTGGCACACTGTTGGTGGGTACGGAAGCAAGTACCATCATTGCAGAAAGCACTATGATCCTCAAAAACTTAAAAGTAGAACTACCATAGGATCTAGCAATTCCACTACTGGGTGTATATTCAAAGGAAATGAAGTCAGTGTGTCAAAGACATCTACACTCACATGTTTATTATAGCACTCTTCACAATAACAAAGATATAAAAATAAATATAAAAAGTATTCATTAGCTAATGAATGAATAAAGAAAATGTGGTATATATATACCATAGAATACTATTCAGCCACAAAAGAATAAAAACCTGTCGTTTGTGACAATATGGGTGGAACTGGAGATCATTGTGTTAAGTGAAATAAGCCAGGCACAGAAAGATAATACTGCATGATCTCACTCATAAGTAGATCTACAAAAGTTGATCTAGAAGTTGAGAGTGGAATGATGGTTACCAGAGGCTGAGTAGAGTGGGGTGGGAAGGAGGGGAGGGGGAAAGGGAAGAAGGCAATTGATTACCACTAAATTGCAGTTAGAAAGAAGTAAGAAGTGCTGGTATTCCATTGAAAATCAGAATGACCTATAGATAACAATTATGTACTACATTTCAAAAAGGTAGATGAAAGAATTTTGAATATTTTCACCATACAGAAATAATAAAGTTTTGAGGAGATAAGTATGTTTAATCTGAATTAAACTTTCTGTAAGGTATATGTTCACCATACTCCACTAATGTGAATATTTTTTATGTTTTTATGTATCAGTTAAAATACTTTTTAAAAAGCAAAAATAAAGGTAGAAACAAATAAAAAAGAGTTCCTGATTGTGATGATCATTATGCACTAAAATAAGTGACTGAAAGTGGATGAAGATTCTTTATTAAGAATCATTGTTGTATAATGAGTAGAATTCCATCCTGCTCACAGTCTGCTAGATGGATGATGTCAACTTCTGAGGCCTCTTAAATATGAATTTAGTTTTCTTATGTTATTGTAAGGATGAAAACTGAAAGCAAAGGTATTATAGACTAATGCATTTGTTCCCCCAAATTTTATATATTGAAATCCTACCCCCAAGTCATGGCCTTGAAAGGTGATTAGTTCCTGAGGTTGGAGCCCTTCTGGGTGGGATTATTTCCCTTGTAAAAAGAGACCCTCCAAGATCTTTTGTCCTCCTCTTTATCATTAGGGGCTACAGCAAACAAATAACTGTCTTTATGCAAGGAAGAGAGCTCTCACCAGAACCCTACCAGGATGGTACCCTGACTTTGGAATTGCAGCATCCAGAGCAGTGAGGAATACATTTCTGTTGTTTATAAATGATAAATAATTCCTGCTATTTATAAATCTGTTTGTCATAGTAGCCCAAATGGATTAATACAAGGGGTATACCTGTTGGTATAAATGGTACTGCTATGGTTTGGATCTTTAATGTTTCCCCAAAAGCTCACATGTTGAAGGCTTGGTTCCCAAAGAAGCAGAGTTTAGAGGTGGGGCCCGTGAGTTAGTTGGGACATGAGAGCTCTGATCTCAAGACTGGAATATGGATTTATGGATTCACAGCTTAGTGGATTGTGGGGAGAGATTTATTATACAGCAAGTTCTCCTGGCTCCTCAGCCTCCATGAGATGTGTAGCTCTGATACACCACGAGCACCTGACCATGATGTTCTGCCTCCCCACAGATCCATAGTCATGGGATCAAGTGACTATAGATTGAAACCATGACCTAAAATAAGTCTTTCCTTTTGATAAGTTGATTATCTCAGGAATTTTGTCACAAGGATAGAAAACAGACTGACACTGGAATTAATAATGGGGTATATACTCCATAATTTTTATGAGGACTAAATAGACATAATATATGTAAAATGCTTAGCATAATATCTGCAACACAGATATATTCAGTAAATATTAGCCTTTAATAATCATGATGACAATGATAAAACCATACTGTATAGCCTTTGAACAGGAAATTTTTGTGTAGAAAAGGTGAGAGTGTGTTGGGAGGTAGGAATGTGTTTAAAATGAGTACCTGAGAACCTTTGTCACTAGCCAATCCCACTTTCATGAACATTCACTAAAAACCTGAAGGAAAATCAAGAGCCCAAATTTTCCTTACAGCAGAGTTAGTCATCATCAGTTTTAAAAAGCAACTCATTTAAAACACTAATAGTTTGGATGGTATCCAAGAATAAGGGCTAGTCTGTGAGTTGATTCATTAGATTTTCTCCCATTCTAAGGTGGTCTTCTTTAGAATATGGTCCCCAATATAAGAAAAGAAAACCATAGGGGTTAGTAGTGGAAAAGGGGGAGGAAAAACTTAATTTGAAATCTTCATTTGTTAAGACAAAAATAAAAAGTCAGTATCCTTAAAAAAAAAATCACAGGTGACTGGTTGGCAAGGGTATGGAGTTATAAGAAAGGAGAAAATAATTGAAATTTTAGATGCAAAAAAATTTTATGAAGTATTAGGTTGGAGACATTGGAAAGGCAAAAGCCTAGTGGTCTAGAGTTTGCTAAGAAATTGGTTGGAAGCTTGTTTGCTGTAGCACTATACATAATAGTAAAGATATGGAATCAGCTTAGGTGCCCATCACCCATTAACAAGTGAAGAGTTAAAGAAAGAAAAGTCATACATTTTTTAAGAAAAGACATGAGCATAAGAGGGACTCTTTGGGAAGAAGAAGGAGACCAGCAAGAGCAGGGAAGAGGATAAAAGAGGATAATGGAGATAGAATATAATCAAAGCATGTTATATAATGTATGAAAATGTCATAATGAAAGCCATTATTTTGCACAATCATTATACACTAATAAAGAAAAAAAGATATAAGTTGGAGGAACTTGAGGGTTGTAATGGAGATGGCAAGCTGGTGGCCCAAACACTGAGTTGGAACTATTGCTGTGATTAGTCCCTCCTTTTGTAATTTAACTTAAAAGGTTTTTCTTTTTTAAACAACAACAATTGGAAGAATTCACATCAAACTCTGGATTTCTGGCTTCTTTAGAAACATGAGAAGATGAGACACAATAGAGTCTGCCGTCTTCTAGAGAAAACATCATCTCTCTCTCCCTGCCTCCCTCTCTCTCTTTCTCTTTCTCTCATTATGTGTGCCTCAGCTGACTGAAGCCCCCATTCTACCCCTTTTTGCTCTATGTGTAGCTGACTTCATTCCTTTCCATGGTCCACCTGGCCCCTATAGGCACTAGAGTTTGCAGCTGTTAGTTTGTTAAAGGCACTGAGAACATAGAGCCAAGACATCAGGGTTCACTGCTGAAACATGGTAAAGAAAGGTGAGTTTCAAGTAATGAGTTAGTCAAAAGTGCTTTGAATACACCTGGACTTTGGGGCCTTGAGGATAGTGCATACATCTTTATCTTTGTGTTCCAATACCACCATGTCTTGTGAGTAGTTTTTTTAAGAAAGTGATTGAATGCTGTAGCTATTGACAAATTTATTTTAAAGTTTATAGGGAGAAGTAAAAGACCCAGAGTAGCCAACACAATATTGAAGGAGAAGAGCTAAGTGGAAGACTGATTACTTGACTTCAAGACTAAGTTTGATGCTATAATAGTAAAAACAATGAGTAATTGGTTTAAAAAAAGATAAACAGTAGAACAAAGCAGATAGCCTAAAAATGGACCCATATAAGTATAATCAACTAATCTTTGGCAAACAAACAAAGGCATACAATGGAGAAAAGATAGTCTTTTTGACAAATGATGCTGGAATAACTGGACATTCATGAGCCAAAATAAATTTAAAAATACCTGGATGCTTCACACTGTTTACAAAAGTTAACTTAAAATGAATCATAGACCTAAATAAAACTCAAAACTATAAACTCCTAGAAAATAATATAAGAGAAATCTATATGACCTTGCTATTGCAATGGCTTTTTAGATTCAATACTAAAAGCATGGTTTGTGAAAGAAGTAGTTGAACACTGAAATCCATTAAAACTAAAGTATTCTGCTTTGCAGAAACACTATCAAGAGAAGAAAAAGATAAGACATTGGGAGAAAATATGTGTGAACAATACAACAGATAAAAGAGTGTTATCTAAAATATACAAAGAATTTGTGTGACGTTGGTGGTATATGGTGAGCATAGTTGTCTTTCAAATTGTACAAAGAACTCTTAAACACAATAATAAAACACAAGCAATCTAGTTCCAGGCACAATGGCTCACACCTGCAATCCCACCTACTTGGGAGACAAAGATAGGAGGACCATGGTTCCAAGTCAGGCCACAAAAAAACAAGCCATGCCTAGTAGCACACACCTGGAATTCCAGCTATGTGGGAGAAATAAGTAGGAGGATATTGGTATAAGGTGATTCCAGGCAAAAAGGTGTTGGAAGTATGGCTCAAGTTGCACAATCCTGAGTTCAATCCCCATGACCACTAAAAAAAAAAAAAAAATCTGAGAAAAGCAATTCATCAAAGAAGATATACAAATGGAAAACAAACATATGAAAGATGGTCACTCTCTTATCCCTTTGAAAACTATAAAATAACAACTGTGAAATATTGCTACATATCTACTAAAGTGGCCAAAACTCAAAACACTGACATACCAAATGCAGGCCAGACTGTGGAGCAATAGGTATGTGTGCTCATTAATAATGGGAATGCAAAATGATACAGTCACATTAGAATATTTGGTGGTTTCTTACATAAGTAAATATATGTAAGCATATGTCCCAGCAATTGCACTTCTTGTTATTTACTCAATGAATTTAAAACTTGTATCCACACAAAATCTTCACACAACACTTTTATTGATACTTTTCAAAACATGGAAGGCACCAAGAGGTCCTTCAGGAAGCAAATAGGTAAACTATGGTGAATCCAGACAATGAAATACTACTTAGTGCTAAAAGGAAATGAGCTCTGGAGCCATGAAAGCACATGGAGGAAACTTAAGTAAATATTGTTAGGTGAAAGAAGCTAATCTAAAAGACTACTTACTATATGATTCCAACTACATTGCATTTGGGGATGTAGCAGGGAAGAGGACCAGAAATGAAGCAGGCAAGCCTGTGTTCTGAAAATGTAGCAGGGGAGAAGGGATGGCATAGCAGAGAGATAAAACTTAAAGAATCTAAACATGAAGAAGTTCACAAAGCACTAGGGTGAAGTAGTCTATAGAATTGCATGTAACCATATAAGGGTTAAACCTTGCCTTTTGCTTCTGTAACTTGCTTGCAATGGAATATAAGGTGAGACTCCTTTGTTCTTGGGGCTCAGCCTTTGGACTCGAGTCTGCTGAATCTGTGCCAGTACAATGAAATGTTGCTTCCTGCTGATCTGCCCCTATGTCCTGTGTCTCTGTTCAAGAATCCTGCAACATTGCTGGGGGGCTCATGTTCAGGATTTTGGAGATGGTGGTTTTTCACCTCCCTTGTCAACAGGATGTATCCCTCAGACCACCAGAAGAAGTGAACACACCAGGCACCAATGGATGCTTTGACCTGGAGGAGGGACTTGTCTTCCTGGCGAGTCAAGGTGAGGTCCTTGAATGCACAATAAAACACAGTGAGGTGCAGGAATCAGGGAGTGGAGCACTGCCCATCAGACTGGTAAGAACACAGGTTCAAATATTAGGCATCCCCCTAAGGGCAGAAGGGGAGCTTGATCACCTCCCAGGGTTGCTTGAGTGACTTTGAGCAAAAGTGAAACCATGACTCCTAGGTGCTGGGTGTGGAGCAGAAACATTGGATGCCTGTGTGTGAATGTGTGTGAATGAGACATAGCTTGCCTAGGAAGTGAGTGCTGAGTCCTGATCTGCAGGTCCATGGTGAACTCATGTGGTCTAGGGTGAGCCCTAACAAGGCCTCCAGTCTGGGGTTTATACAGACTCACTACAGGTAAGAGGCTCCTAAATCCCCACAAGGGGAGCAACTGGAGATGGACAAAGAAAGTGAGGACCCTGTGTAGGTGCAGTTCCTGGCTGGGTGACTCCATCCAGTCACTGATAAGGGGTGCATATTGTTCTCCCTGTGTGTTGGAGAAGTAGACCCCTCTTTACCTCTCCTCCAAAACTCCTACTCCTTCATGTCTGTCTTGACATCTGGTAATGGAAAGAAATGGGTGGAAATCAGAGTAAAAACACTCCCTTGGAGTGTATGGTTAAAAGATTTAAAAAGGAATTTAATGGAGACTATGTAGTTAACTCCTAAAAATTTTAAGGCCCTTTGTGAAGTAGATTAGCCTGCTTTTGCTGTAGTGTGGCCCCTGAAAGAGTCACTCAATAAAACTGTGGTTAATGAAGCTTATAAGGTAATTGTAGGGAAGCCTGGGCACCCAGATCAGTTTCCCTATATTGACTGATGGCAGGATGCTGTCTTCAGTCGTCCCACATGGCTAAGGCCCTGTCTGGAAGAGGCCTGTAGGATTATAGTATCTAGAGTGGCTGCAACTTCCAAGTGTAGAGAGAAAACAAAGGTGCCTATACTGACCAAGGAACCTGAGGAAATACCACCATCCTATGTGCCACTCTATCTACCTCTGTCTCTGGCACCCAGTTCTACACCCTCACCTCTGACATCAGATGGGGAAGCTCAAGGGATAGTCACACCTGTAATATCTGGCACAGAAGCCTCTGGGGCCTCAACTCCCCTGACCCCTCTGAGTCCTATGGACTCCATACCCACTCCAAGTCAGCCAGTGTTGACACCACATCCCCCATTCAGTCAGGGCCATCTACCCAGTCTCTGTGAGGACCCCTCCTCTCCTCAGGTCCCCACTGCCCTGCAGATGCCCCTGAGGAAGGTCCAAGGCCCAATGTATTATGATCAAGACTGTCAAATACAAGGAGGATGAATATTTGTCTACCAGCCCTTTACCACCACAGACCTCCTAAACTGGAAACATCATACCCTGTTCTTCACAGAAAAGACTCAGACACTGATTGATTTGATGCAGTCTATCATCCAGACTCATAAACCCAACTGGACAGTCAACAGCTTCTTCTGACTCTATTTGATACTGAAGAGTGATGCCATATGACATTGGCAGCTCTAAAGTGGTTAGAAGATCATGCCCCTGAGGGCACTATAAATGCCCAAGCATGCACTCAAGCTCATTTCCCTGAGGAAGACCCCCACTGGGGCCCCAGTGATGAACAAGACTACCAAAAGCTTGAATGGTATCAAGAGACACTATTAAGGAGCATGAGGAAGGAAGGAAGAAGGCCATGAATATAAGAAAAACATCAGAGGTCCTCCAAGGGTCAGATGAGCATCCCAACCAGTTTTATGAGCATTTGTGAGGCATTCTGCTTGTACACTCCCTTTGACCTGGAAGCCACTGACAACCAGCAGAAAATTAACATTGCTTTTGTTGGTCAGGTCCAGGAGGATACAAGATGAAAGTTGCAGAAACTGGAGGGATTCACTAGAATGAACACCAGCCATCTTTGGAGGTGGCCACAAGGTTTTGGCAATCAAGATTAGGAGGCTAAACAGGAGGTAGACAGGAAGATGAAAAGGAAAGTGGACCTCCTTTCAGCAGCACTTGCTGAACAGTCAGGCAGGCTCCAGAGAGCTAATCCAGGCAGAGGCAGAGGCAATTACCACAGGTGATGACAAATGCCCCCAGGATGCCTCCATCTTAGGAAGGAACTATAGCAAAATCAATTTGCTTACTGTTGTCAGGAAGGGCACTGGAAGAATGAATGTACCCAATAGGCCAGGGACTCCCAAAAGGCCTCCCAGGCCAGAGGCAAAAGCCAGGTTGTTGAGGGAAAGTATCAGCCCACCTGAAGGGGAGCCAGCCCCTTGGAGGAAAGCATGGTCAGACTAGCAGGCCTGGAAGACTATGAGGAGGAATAGAACAGATCAGGCTCCATTCTACTGGGCCCCCAGGAGCCTATGGTCTCAATAAAAATAGGGGACCATCCCATTGATCTCATGGTGGACATGGGCACATAACCTTCAGATGTGACCCAACCAGTTTTTTTCTTACCAAAAAGCATACAATTATTGGTGCTACAGCAGACCAGGCCCACAACCCCTTCTTAGTGTCCAGATGATGCAATCTTCGGAGCCATGAAGTAAGGCATGAATTCTTTTATCTCCCTGATTGCCCTATAGGCCTGATGGGCAGGGACTTATTATGCAAACTGAGGCCACAGATAACTTTTGATTCAGATGGAATGGTGGCCTTAAATTTGGGAGGTCCTGAGGAAAAGACTAATCCTCACAGTTGCACAAGAAAAGGAATGGTGGCTCTATGCCCTTGAGGGAAGTCCTCCTGAGATTCCTGAGCTTCCCTTAAAGATTCTGGGTGTATAGACTGATGACAACCCCCCAGGTCTGGTCCAAAATGTGCTCCCACTAGTGGTGGAACTAAAGCAAGGAGCCACCCACATCAGCCAAAAACAGCACTTCATCCCCTGCAAGGCACTCAGAAACACTTCAACAGACTCCTAAAATATGGGATCCTCTGACCTTTCCAGTCATCTTGGAACACCCCCTTATTATCAGTCCAGAAACTGGGAACCGAGGATTTCAGGCCAGTTCAGGACCTCCAAGAAGTAAATTCAGCAACTGTCATTTTGCACCCCATAGTCCCAAATCCATACATGTTTTTAGGCCTTGTCACAGCTGAGGCAAAATTTTTTACCTGTCTATACCTTAAGGATGCATTTTTCTGCAACCACTTAGCCCCAGAGCCAGCCTATTTTTGCCTGCCAATGAGAAAATCCCAATAATGGAGAAAAGGGACAACTAACCTGGACTTGATTGCCACAAGGTTTCAAAAATTTGCCCACTATTTTCAGAACTGCCTTGGCATCTGACCTCAAAGTATTCTCAGACAACCAGCACAACTGCACACTCATCCAGTATGTAGATGACCTGCTGGCTGGAACAACTCAAGAGGTCAGTATGGAAAGGACTCGTTTCCTCCTTTCTCTTTTATGGGAATCAGGATAAAAAGTCCCTAGGAAAAAGACCCAGATTTGCCAAAACACTGTCAAATACTTCAGCTTTCACCTGTCCTGGGGCAATGCAGTCTCATTCCTGAGAGGAAACAAGCCGTCTGTTCCATCCCAGTCCCTAAGACTTGCTGGCAAATTAGAGTTTTGGGGAGCTGCAGGTTTCTGCCAAATCTGGATTCTAACTAATTCCTCTTGGCCAAACCCCTCTATGAAGCCACAAAGGGGGGAGAACAGGAATCCTTAGCAGGGGGAGAAGAACCAGAGAAAGCCTTTACAGAAACCAAGAGGGCACTCACAAATGCCCCCTGCTCTAGACCAGCCAGATGTAATGAAACCCTTTTTCCTGTATGTCCATGAGTGAAAGGGGACAGCCATTGGGTCCTGACTCAGCTGATAGGCTCCTGGCACCACTGGGTGGTTTACTTGTCAAAAGAACTTGATGCTGTTTCCTGAGGCTGTCTGCCTTGCCTGCGTGCCCTAGCAGCCATTGCTGCCCTGGTGGCAGAAACAGACTAACTTACCCTAGGGCAACTCACATGTACACTGACTCCAAATATGCCTTCACAACCATTCATGTCCATGGGGTCTTATACAAAAAGAGGGGACTTATCTACTTGGGAGGGAAAAGTGTCAAGTATGGGCAGAAATTCTCGAAAAGCTGGATGCTGGCCCCTAAATGGTGGCAGTTATACACTGCAAAGGGCACCAAAGGGAGATGCAACAATTATTCAGGGAAACCAGAAAGCTGACAGGGAGACCAAACAAGCAGCTCCCATGTGAGACCAGCCCCAACTGTCCTGATGTCCACCTTCTTCCCATGTCCCTTAACTGAATGGGACCCATGGTACACACGACAAGAACAGACTTGGTTCAAGACTGAGGAAGGAAATTTTCTACTGGATGGGTGGTGGAAGTTTGCTGATGGCTGCATAGCCATACCTGAGTCACTGGCTCCTACATTTGTCAAGCAGTTCCATGAAGGAACTCATTCAGGGTGAACAACCTTCAAGACCACCTTGGCCCAACACTTTTATGCCCCAAACTCTCCAGCGTATGTAAGGCAGTATGAGAAAGATGTAGCCTATGTGCCAAAAACAAACCCTGGCAAGGGCCAAGGGTGCTCCCCAGGTGCAGAGCGTTGGCAGAACTCCTCTTGAAAACTTGATCGTGGACTTCATTGAAGTGTGAGCTCAAGGATGCAAACATCTGTTGGTGTTCATCTTCACCTTCTCAGGGTAGGTAGAAGCCTTCCCCAGGCAGACTGAAAAGGCCCAAAAGGTGGCCAGATGTCTGCTAAAGGAAATCATCCCTCAATTTGGAAAACCTGTGTCTATTGGGTTGGATAATGGGCCAGCTTTTGTGGCAGAGGTGGTACAGCTGATAGCTTAGGGCTTAGAAATCATCTGGAAGTGATTTCTACCTACCGCCCTCAGAGTTCAGGAAAAGTGAAAAGCATGAATAGAACCCTAAAATTATAGCTGGAAAAACTGTGTCAAGAGACCCATCTGCAGTGGGATCAATTACTACCCATAGCATTACTGAGGATTAGCTCTCGTCCCACAAAGCAGACAGGGCTTTTACCCTTTGAAGTCCTTTATGGATGCCCACCTCATTAGTCAAGGGCAAATGGGGAGGACCTCAAAGAAATAGGTGACCTCACCTTGAGGCAACAGATACAGGCCCTTGGGTTGACTTTCTCAAAGATCAATGACTAAGTCTGGGAGAGATTTCCTGTCAGCCTGACAACTCCCATACACCCTTATAGGCCAGGGGATGCAGTATGGGTAAAGGAATGGATTGTCCAGCCATTAAAGCCTCATTGGAGAGGCCCTTTTGTTGTTATTTTGTCTACCCCTACTGCAGTTAAAGTAACAGAGATTGCTCCTTGGATCCACTACAGCTGAGTAAAGCCAGCCTCTTTCTAGTGGGAGTGCAGCCTTGATCCCCCATGCAAAAGCACCCTCTGGAATGCCCGCACCCTTCCTTAGCAGGACTCTGCTTCCTAGGAGACAACAAGGGACCATGAATGACTGGAAGACAGCCATGCTCCAGTCACTCTGGAAACTGACTAGTCTATGCACAGCAGAAGGTTGAGGAGTCATCTTCTTCCCCCTCCAGGGATGGGTCTTTCTCATGTATTCTTTTTGTTGAATTTAATCAGTCCCTTACTTAGGAACTCTCAGATCTCAAACTGTGACCTATGTATGCATACTACTCAGGCAGGAAATGTTATCACTAGGACTTTGCTTTTCCATACTTACTATTCCTGTGCAGGCACTGTCATCAGGTCATGCACTCACAACCATACCACCTATTTGGTGTGCTCCCATGGTAATCACCATATCTGCTTCAACCCCACCTACCCCCTGGGGAGCAATGGTTAGAGATCCAAAGCATCCACAACCCTAGGAACTTCATCAGCTTCACCTAGGTGTTTAATACTGATAAACCAGGGTCGATGTTCATAGACCAAGATGGGTGTGGAGGTATAGACTGTGGCTGTAGGGGTTTAGCTTGGGAAAGAGCCTATATGTCAAATGGTAAGTATATGTGCCAGGGAGAAAACTCTTGGCCATGTGATGATGTGGGTTCTTATCATTGCCCTTATTGAGGTTGTGTTTCATGGGCCACATGGCAAAGGGCAAAACACATGGCCTTCCTTCACAAGGGGACAGCTGCCCTGACTGTACCCCTAGCACCTGTAACCATGTAAATTTCATTGTACTTAAGCCCTCCAATTGGAAACAGGGACATATAATTAGTATAAGGATAGATGGAAAAGGCCTTGACCCTGGAACTCTGATGCACTTCAAATTAGTAACTGTTACCCGTGAGAATTCCTCATACCAAGTTTTTTCACTCGTTTTATGAGGAAATGAGGAGTGAATTTTCTATCTCTACCAAGGCCAAAAACTTGTTCCTCCCACTGTCTGAGTCTATAGCCCAGACACTGAATATCACTTCATGCTATGTTTGTGGAGGGATCAACACGGGAGACCATTGGCCTTGGGAAGCAAGGGAGCTGGAACTATGTAAGCCCTTTAATAAGACTGCTTTCCCAAAACACCGGAAAGGCTCCTGGCTCCTAAAAACGTCCATCATTGGAAATTACTTTATCTCCTGCTCAAAAGGCCAGTTCACCCTGGTGGGGGATTTAACTTGTTGAGGACAAAGGTTTTATAACAACACTGCCCAAAAGACCCAATGGTGGGAGCTAAAAACCACACAGAACCCCAGCCCCACCCACTGGCCAGTTTCTCTAATCTCAGGAAAGCTTGGAACAATCTTACAGCAAACACAAATTGGTGGGCACCTGGGCCTATATTAGATCTGTGGGAAGCAAGCTATATGGAGCTACCTAGCAGCTGGTTTGGGTCTTGTGTATTGGGCTCAATCAGGCCATCCTTCTTCTTGCTTCCCCTTAGACAAGGTGAAAAACTGGGAGTCCCCATATATGAAGAAAAATTAAGTAGACATAAATGGGGTGCCTTATAAATTGACAATTGGAAAGCTAATGAAAGGCCTCCTAAGCGAATTATCCAATACTATGGTCCTGCCACTTTGGCAGAAGATGGATCCTAGGGCTATTACACCTCAATATATATGCTTAACTGCATCATCAGGCTGCAGGCTGTTGTAGAAATTATAACTAATGAAAACACAACAGCTTTCAATTTGCTGGCAAAACAAAGCACTAAAAGCTCAATGGTATCAAAACAGCTTAAATCTAGACTATCTGCTTGCTTCTGAGGGAGAAGTTTGTGGAAAATTTAACCTAAGCAACTGCTGCTTACAGATTGATGATGAAGGGAAGGTCATAGAAGAAATCATGGACAGAATGAGGAAGACTGCCCATGTCCCCATCCAGACTTGGAGAGGATGGAATCCCAGTGACCTATTTGGAGGATGGTTCTCTGCCTTGGTGGATTTAAAACCTTGATAGGGATGATGGGCTTCATCCTGGAAGCATGCTTAATATACCTAATTCCCTTGGTATTGCAGTCTGTCAGGACAATTATGGAGGCCACTATAGAAAGGAAAATGGCCACACATGTGATGATGCTATGGAAATACAAACCCCTAGATCAAGATGATGCTCTTTGACCCTAGGTGGGTCTGAGCATCAAAGGGGGGCAGGGATAATATGGCAGGGAGGAGGATCAGAGAAGAAGCAGGCAAGCCTATGTTCTGATAATGTAGCAGGGGGGAAGGGATGGTGTAGCATGATAAAACTTATTAAATCTAAATGTGAAGAAGGTCACATAGCACTGGGGTTAGAAGGTCATATAGCACTAGGGTGAAGTAGCCTATAGAATTGAGTGTAACCATATATGGGTTAAACCTTGCTTTTTGCTTCTGTAACCTGCTTGCAAGGGTATATAAAGTGGAGACCCTTTAGTTCTCAGGGCTCAGCCTTTGGACTTGAGTCCACTGAGTCTGTGCCAGTACAATAAAACGTTGCTTCCTACTGATCTGCCTTGGTACTCCATGTCTCTGTTTGAGATTCCCACAACAGGAAAGGCAACATTAGGGAAAGAGTCAAAAGATTTGTGGTTGCCATGGGTTAGACAGAGAGAATGATGAGTAGGTGAAGAACAGAAAAATGCTAAGGGCATGAAGCTACTCCATAACACACTATGTCTTACCCATCATTACACACTTCTCAAAATGCACAGAATATACAACACCAAGAGTGAGCCTTAATGTAAAGTGTGAATTTGGAGTGATAATGAGGTGACAGTGTAAGTTCACTGATTGTAACAAACGTGTCACTTTGGAGTAGAAAATTGATGATAGGGGAGGTTATACACTTGTGGGGGGTTGGAAGTAACTGAGTACTTAACATCCAATTTTACCCTGAACCACAATCTGCTCTAAAACATAAATTCTAAGCAGTCAATCTTTACCTGAACTGCCCAAATCACCCCTTGAGGTATACGCCCCAGCTTAAGTAGCAGGTCCAAACCCTACATGCCCACCTCACCCCTCAAAGTGTAATTCTGTTTCCCTCATAAAAATCGCCCTACAGTGCTCCTGCTCTTGTGGGTCTTTTGTTGCACCTGGGGCAGCGTCCTAATCTTAGGTGTTGTACCCAAGAACCAAGGAACATCTGGAGCACTTGGTCCACAGTACCACTTTGATGCCATGTCTTAAATCTGCAAAAGGGTAAGTCCTGTTCTCCTCCTCTGTTGGCTATAAAACAGCCTTCTGATCTGCTCTTCTACTTTCTTTTAAAACGTAACTCCCTCCCTGACCAGTCTCTTTAGCAACCAGATATCAATACTTTCTAGGCTTTCTGAAATGGTAATGGGTTCTCAACACTTGATGAGGCCTCAACTGCTATGCTTGCTCCATGTGTCAATTCTTTGCATATTTCATGGGATATGACCCCCTTTTAAACTTTGACTCAGCACTCCATACAATCAGATTTTTCATTATTTGTCTCTCATTCGTCATCTTGATACTGAGGAGGAATGAGGGGCTTTCCCTCAGCTTCCCGGTTTCCACGTAAAATCACAGGAACTTGAGATCCACAATGGGAAGAATTTCAAGAAGTCTCATAAAAGGACAGTCTCTCAGGGCACCAGTGACTCACACCTATAATCTTAGCTACTCAGGAGGCAGAGATCAGGAACATCACAGTTTGAAGCCAACCCAGGCAAACAGTTTGTGAGACCCTATCTTAAAAAAACACATCACAGAAAAAGGGCTGGTGGAGTAGTTGAAGGTGTAGGTCCTGAGTTTAAGCCTCCATCCTGCAAAAAAAAAAAAAGGAAAGTCTCATAAGGTGAAAGTCTTAGTGGTATAATAGGATAAAGTAGAGGGAGAAATGGGGTAAAAAGGGAAGAGAATATAACCTTCTACTTGAAATGTAGGGGGTGGGATATGAGCTAAAAAATGCAGCTATGTTGTGGGTATTATATTTTTTTTCTTTTTCCTTTTTCTTTTATTATTCATATGTGCATACAAGGCTTGGTTCATTTCTCCCCCCTGCCCCCACCCCCTCCCTTACCACCCGCTCCGCCCCCTCCCTCTCCCCCTCCCTCAATACCCAGCAGAAACTATTTTGCCCTTATCTCTAATTTTGTTGTAGAGAGAGTATAAGCAATAATAGGAAGGAACAAGGGTTTTTGCTGGTTGAGATAAGGATAGCTATACAGGGCATTGACTCACATTGATTTCCTGTGCGTGGGTGTTACCTTCTAGGTTAATTCTTCTTGAACTAACTTTTTCTCTAGTACCTGTTCCCCTTTTCCTATTGGCCTCAGTTGCTTTTAAGGTATCTGCTTTAGCTTCTCTGCATTGAGGGCAACAAATGCTAGCTAATTTTTTAGGTGTCTTACCTATCCTCACCCCTCCCTTGTGTGCTCTCGCTTTTATCATGTGCTCATAGTCCAATCCCCTTGTTGTGTTTACCCTTGATCTAATGTCCACATATGAGGCATAACATATGATTTTTGGTCTTTTGGGCCAGGCTAACCTCACTCAGAATGATGTTCTCCAATTCCATCCATTTACCAGCGAATGATAACATTTCGTTCTTCTTCATGGCTGCATAAAATTCCACTGTGTATAGATACCACATTTTCTTAATCCATTTGTCAGTGCTGGGGCATCTTGGCTGTTTCCATAACTTGGCTATTGTGAATAGTGCTGCAATAAACATGGGTGTGCAGGTGCCTCTGGAGTAACCTGTGTCACAGTCTTTTGGGTATATCCCCAAGAGTGGTATTGCTGGATCAAATGGTAGATTGATGTCTAGCTTTTTAAGTAGCCTCCAAATTTTTTTCCAGAGTGGTTGTACTAGTCTACATTCCCACCAACAGTGTAAGAGGGTTCCTTTTTCCCCGCATCCTCGCCAACACCTGTTGTTGGTGGTGTTGCTGATGATGGCTATTCTAACAGGGTGAAGTGGAATCTTAGTGTGGTTTTAATTTGCATTTCCTTTATTGCTAGAGATGGTGAGCATTTTTTCATGTGTTTTCTGGCCATTTGAATTTCTTCTTTTGAGAAAGTTCTGTTTAGTTCACTTGCCCATTTCTTTATTGGTTCATTAGTTTTGGGAAAATTTAGTTTTTTAAGTTCCCTATATATTCTGGTTATCAGTCCTTTGTCTGATGTATAGCTGGCAAATATTTTCTCCCACTCTGTGGGTGTTCTCTTCAGTTTAGAGGCCATTTCTTTTGATGAACAGAAGCTTTTTAGCTTTATGAGGTCCCATTTATCTATGCTATCTCTTAGTTGCTGTGCTGCTGGGGTTTCGTTGAGAAAGTTCTTACCTATACCTACTAACTCCAGAGTATTTCCTACTCTTTCTTGTATCAACTTAAGAGTTTGGGGTCTGATATTAAAATCCTTGATCCATGTTGAGTTAATCTTGGTATAGGGTGATATACATGGATCTAGTTTCAGTTTCTTGCAGACTGCTAACCAGTTTTCCCAGCAGTTTTAGTTGAAGAGGCTGCTATTTCTCTATCGTATATTTTTAGCTCCTTTGTCAAAGATAAGTTGCTTATAGTTGTGTGGCTTCATATCTGGGTCCTCTATTCTGTTCCACTGGTCTTCATGTCTGTTTTTGTGCCAGTACCATGCTGTTTTTATTGTTATTGCTTTGTAATATAGTTTGAAGTCAGGTATTGTGATACCTCCTGCATTGTTCTTTTGACTGAGTATTGTCTTGGCTATTCGTGGCCTCTTGTGTTTCCATATAAATTTAACAGTAGATTTTTCGATCTCTTTAATGAATGTCATTGGAATTTTGATGGGAATTGCATTAAACATGTAGATTACTTTTGGGAGTATAGACATTTTTACTATGTTGATTCTACCAATCCATGAGCATGGGAGATCTCTCCACTTTCTATAGTCTTCCTCAATCTCTTTCTTCAGGAGTGTATAGTTTTCCTTGTAGAGCTTTTGGGTATTATATTTTGACCTGGGGAAATACACGTGACCATGTCTTCTAGCAATCTCTAACCATTAGAGACAATGGTTTCTGTTGGCCAAGATGAGTACTTTTTATTATTGTAAAGCATGAAGATGTGATCTACAGCTACAAAACACGAGAACAATAGGTGATTTTCATGACTTCCACTTGCCAGACATGGCCTTTAGCCCTCCAATTTCTGTCTCTCTACCCACATAGGGGGCTTTGTAGCTTCTTAACATTTCAAAGGAGAAAGCAGATGTAGATATCCCCTTTGTGTCTCCCTATTCATGTAACTTAGTATCTAAGAGGAGAAGGTGATGGAAGGGGAGCGTGTTGCCTTGGGTTTTCAACCTACTTTCTGGTTCTAATTTCTGAGTCTGGCCCTTTTAATATTTATTATTATTACAAAATTAATTTTCCTGTTGCCTCATCCTACCTCAATCTCCTCCAAAGTACAAGGTACTATGCATTTCAGTTCTACCTAGATGGAATACAATTTAGAAGACATCTAAAGGTTCCCTTTGAAAAAGCATAAGATCCTACACTTTGTAGTTGCTTAAGTTTGGCCAAAAGGGTCATTGACACTGACTCCCATGGTCTGTCACTTCTTCCTTGATCAAGTCAGAATGACAGGAAAGTCTCATCCTAGTGGCAATGGACAAAGCTAAATTGTTTAGAAACAAGCAGTTCGGAGAAAAGTGTTCAAAGACAAAAGAGAATATTGTCAGAATCAAAATGAGGTCAAACTGAATATGATGGTTCATGCCTAGAATCCCAGAATTTAGGAAGATGAAGCAAGAGGCCAGCCTGGTCTACAGTGAGACCCTGAACTGAACCAAAAGCAAAATGGAGTCACTTATGCCAACCCTTCCAAAAGTAATTAAAGACAAGAAGTTATAAAGAAAGAGTTCTTCCATGTGGATACCAGGCACTGAAGTCTTCCAGGCACCTTTGACTTTGCTTGTATTCTGCCTTATAATGGTGCTTCTATCTTTAGGTTTAAACAATGAACTCTTTTCACTGACATGTTTCAGCCATTGCAACTTATCCCCTTCTCATGCACTAGTTTATCCACAAAGCTAGATTGAGCGATACCCTAATTCCCTTAAAATTAAGAAATGTTTAAACACAGGGGTTTATAACAGGTACTTAAAAATGCTGTTGCTAAAAAGCAACACAAGGACCTCTTCACAAGGACGTACAAATACTTTATCTCCATTTACATCTGACTCCTTTGCTCTGAGCCATTGTCTTCCCAGGTAACCTTGGATTCCAATAAAAAAAGGGACCAATGGATAAGTTTCTGACAAGAGGCAAATCTACCCTCTCCACTGATACCAATGATTTTCTTATTCTGACAAGTTCCCACCTAACAAATCCAAGACCACATCTTTGATCAAGATTGTTTAATTTTACATGTCACCTGCCTCCTGCTCCTAATCCTGTTTCATTTGGGGCTCTAGTTTTTAACATCTATATTAAATTTCTCACCTGCAGAATATAGAATACCTTTTTCACCCTTGGATTTAATGGTAGTTACATTTCATGAAAACTGTAGTCTTGCTGGTCTGACAACAGAAAGGTCACATTGTCAGTATCAGTATAATCAACTTTCCCATGACTTGAAAGAGAGGAAGACTCTGGTCCCTGAAACCCTGAATACTCCCATTGCCCTCTATCAGCAGGAAACAGTCAGATTGATCTTGTTCATACCCTTGAAAGAATTTAGAGTCCTGAACTCTTTAAAAGAGAAAGTTGGCATAGGCAACTAGGAAGGCAAGAACAGGAGTAGAGGACATGCCCCAGGCTATAAAATTCCATTCTAGAACTCCTTTTCCTTCTCAAATGGCACACACCATGGACCAAGAAACATGATAATGGCCCTATGTTCTCCTTATGGAGGTCATTTTCCATATGAACATTAAACCAGGATGGACAAAGAGAATCAAATATGCACACCCATGCCCTTCCACACCCAGACAGCCTCTGTACAGTGGTTATAACATTGGAGGAGGGCCTCAGTTTGATGCCATTTAGCAACCTACCCTGTTGGATAAAACTGCAATCTCTCACAGTTTTTTTTCGGTCAATCTTTATCCAACTGCCCACCTCATCTCCTCAAGGTGTAATTCTGCCCTCCCAATAAATCACTGTTTAGTAAAAAAAAAATACTAAAAATAAATTCTACTTTTTAAGCATACATCGATGAGATGAAAACTCTGCTGGGTATAATGGTGGATGGAAAAGGAGATAAAGCAAGAGGTCCTACTCCTGACTTCAAGGCATTGCCCATGAAAGAAGATAGTATAAAAGCATATAATTTAGTAAGATAATTTTGCTGAAACTACTTTTTATATTAGCTCCCATGGGATAGAAATCTCAACCCCTCACATATAGGGAGTCCTTACTTAAGGCCTCCAAAACTGAACAAAATTGCTTTTATTAAATATCAATTCTTTGGAACTGAAATTACCTCTTATCTTAACCAGGAGTCAGCTACCTGGTTAGAACAGCAGTTACGCCACTGATGACTGTGTTCCAGTAACCTTGCTACATAACCACTTTGTACAGGGTAAAGTAGTTCACCCAGTACCTGGCATCCACAGCATCGCATAAGCAGTGATTCTGTTTGTTATGACAGAATGTGGAAGTCTCTTCTGTGTGTTCATTATTAGGATACCAGAGTTATCTGGTATAGTGCAGACAACAACAAACTAAATTTCTTTTGAGACCTTGCAATGCTACAAAGTGTGATCCACAGACAGCAGCATCAGCATTGCTTGATAGAACTACAAGTCTTCAGGCCCTACCTTTGAACAACTGAATCAAAGTCCCTAAGATTGGGGCCTGAGAAGCTGTTTTAATGAAGTCTCCAGGAAATTTTGATTCAAGCTAATGCTTGAGAAGCATTGATAAGAGTGAAGTCCAATTTCATGAACACACATACACACACACACACACACACATACACACACCTTTAACATATACACATTCAAATGACAGTGTCACATAACAAAAAATTAAAATAAATTATGTGGCCCCTTTGCCTTTTCAAATTAGACTCCAGTTTCCATTTCTTTGGAAATAAAGACACAGAATAGCTCTTTAAATACACAGAAAAACAAAAGAACTTAATTTTGGGCTGTGAGCATCCAGGAGCCTATGTATGGGTGATTTAAGAAGTCCATGAAAAAAAAAAGAATCAATGAATATTCAAAACATTGCATTTCCATGCAATGTAATATGACAGCCATAAAAAGGAATGAGGATCTGATATATACTACAATATAAATAAACAACATAGATAAACCTTTACCTAGATGAAATTTTTCAGAATAGGAAAATCTATAGAGACAGAAGTAGATTAGTGGTAGTCTAGGACTGAGGTGTAGGTGGTGAAAAGTGGGAAGTTACTTGTAATGGGTACAAGGTTCCTTTGTTCCTTTAGGTGAAAATGCTCTAAAATTGATTGTGGTGATTATTCCATGACTCTGGGAATATACTTAAAAATTGAATTTCACACTTTAAATGCATAAATTACGTAGTATGTGAATTACATTTTGATAATGGTATAACTAAAAAGAGCAATTTCAGACATTTCAAGGCTAATACTAAGTATATTCAGTTATTGGTTTATAAATTATTTTTAAAACTTAGCCCCTGGCAATATATGACTAGTATATAAGGCCATTGTAAAAAACCTAAATGCTTTTAAGATAGCATAATAGTATCTTAAAAGTTCTTCACTACAACAAATAATTATAGCATTTTCAAAATACTGGTTCACGAATTACAAGGACTAGAAGTTTCAAAGATGATCTAAACTACTTGTTTTCAAGCATTTTTCCCTCTTAACGGTAGGAACTCCTGTTCAATAGAAATCTTGTAGAAGTCCAAATGAAGAGCAAATAAAACCAGAGCTGCTCTGGAAAAGGAGGACAGGAGGTGTTAGCATTTCACTCCTTTAGCAGCCTCTAGGGAAGGAACCAAGGAGCAAAATTTAAAGCAACAGATCTTGGCTGCCCCATCCTATATGCAAGAATGCAAGGGCGCATGTCCCAAAGTCACACAGGGAGAGTGTCCTGGTCTCATATGGCTGCTGTCTCCATCTCATAAGGACAGCTCACAACCAAATTCCATTGTAAAAGATCTAAATGTGTATTATGCACCCGAGGTGACCTCAGGTGGCTGAAAACAGGAAAGTTGGTTTGGTTAATTGCACAAAACCACTGGTTGGTATGAGGGAGAGTGGTAAGAAGTCTTTCAGGCCCTGTGCTCTGATGTTGGCATTCAGTAGACAGAGCAACGGTTTGACCAGCTGGATAATTGCTTCCCTCCAATTTAAGATGTATGTACAAAACCCTGGAAGGTGCTTGTGGTGAAGTAAAAAATAAGCTCAACTCACAGAACTGTTGTGAACATCAAATGACAGTGGGCACACAGCAGCATACTAATGTGCAGATTATGGTTTTGTTTTGTTTTGTTTCAGAAGGAAACTATGGCAGTGAGATGAAGAAATTTGTGTTAGAATAAAGGCAAGAATTAAATCCTATTATCCTGATTCCTCATGTCACCAGGCTAAAGCCCAAAATTTCTGATAACTTGTCCTATCAATTGTTTGTAGATCTGCTTCCTTTTAAAAGTTAGATAGAGCCAGATGCCAATAACCACATGCTCCCAACTGCAGGCACTGTGTTGTCATATGCACTCAATTAACCAAGGAACACCTGAGCAGCCTGATATGGGTCCAATGCCTTGTTGATGCTCCAGAAGCCTTTAAATTATAATCTC
This sequence comes from Castor canadensis, assembly GCF_047511655.1. Taxonomy (NCBI): domain Eukaryota; kingdom Metazoa; phylum Chordata; class Mammalia; order Rodentia; family Castoridae; genus Castor; species Castor canadensis. The sequence goes on along the minus strand of NC_133389.1, from coordinate 165,290,648 downwards.
ATTATAATGATAAAAGAATACCCACAGGTGCCATGATGTATCTCACAGTAGTCAAATGAGGAAAGAAAAGAGGGAGACTTCTGAAAACCTCTTTCCCTTTCCATGAAAAGTTTTGATGCATGCCATACTCCCTCATTACCCAGTCCTGGAAAAATCTAAACCCCAAATCTGCTGGGGAGAGAGTGCATTTAGAGCTTGATCCTCTTTCTTCATTCATTAGCTATTGAATCCAATTTCCTGACTGCTTCCAGATCTGTTTAGTTATTTACAAATGGTTTTGAATAGGAAAAGAATCTGCAGACTTGGTAATGCTTATTGCAAGTGTTTGTCCTCCCACTCCATTTATATCATGAAGATTGATTTCTGACCAGGGTCTACAAATCTTAGATACTTTCTAAATAATGGTGCAGAGAACAGTAAGGTACTGCAAAGAAGGTATTACTTCCTCTCACTTCCCCCTCTCTCTCCAACCTCATCAATCACCAAGAATTTGCCTCCTTTTTTCATAAGGTAAATACTTCTGGGTGGAACCCTTTTCTCTAATTGCAGAGACTCCATAACAGCTTCCTATAAGCTGGAGTTCAGTAATCCCTTAATGACTTTTTTAAAAATTTCTTTTATTCATATGTGCATACAATGTTTGGGTCATTTATCCCCACTTCCCCCCGCCCCCTCCCTCTCCTCCCTACCCCCCCTTAATGACTTTCAATCCCCTTGTCATATGTTTCAAATGTAGAAGATGTGGATCTGTGTCGCCAGCAATGGGTGGCTGATAGTAGTCAAGAAAGAGAAAACTAATAATGACATAACAATTTAAAAATTAGATTGAGCAGCTTCTTCTCCATATGCAATCATAAATTAGGTGTAAACATGTTATATGGGTGCCCTTAGCATCTTTGTCTTCAGGATAGTTCTTGCAAACATGTATCTTTCTAGAATACTACTGACCAAGAGTACATTCTGTGATGGTGAAATATTGTATAACAGTGTTATAATCTCTAACCTTATATACGGGTATTGAACACTTAAAATGTGTTTAGTGACTACAGTACACAATTTAAAATTTTTGTTTATTTTTAATTAATTTAAAAATTAAATTCAGGTAGCCACTTATGACTATGGAATACAGAAAAAGAGAAAAATATGTTTAAGTTTCAAACTACAGAAGTTTAGTATTTGCTCATTTCATATTGTTAAGAAGGGAAAAATCAGTTTATCAAAAAAGTATTTGATCACATTTTTTAATTATTTTTAAATGCATCTGTGACTAGAATATATCTGAAAAGATATATTCGAAACATTAGTGATGTGTATCTCTGAAATAGAATTGGAGTTCTGTTTTGGTTTTGTTTTCTGTATTTTATCTAAAGTAAACAACTTGCTATAAAATATTTAAAGTAATCATTTGAATATTTGGTATAAATATTATTACTATTTCCAGGCATAGTGTTTGCAAAAAGTAAGCACTGATTGCATTTTTAATTGAAACACTATGGTGTGATTGAGATATCCCTCCATGGCTAGAAGTATACACAAACTTGCATAATAGTATGAAGTTAGACACAAAGGGGTCTGGGTATGTTGCATCTGGATATGACGAAGGGTAGAGGCAAAGAATCCACACCCCTTGGGCCTTGCAGGGCACCCAAGAGAACCAACCACAGCCCATGGTTTCCAGAAGACCTCTAACTCAGAGGTGAGTCACAATCCTAGTGGAATGGGTCCTGATCCTGGGACACAGCCCGTGGGAAGGCCAAATGGAGTCCATCCTGTAACAGCAGACAGATCCAAGTAGAGGCCAAAACAAATTCATTGCCTCATCTTGGGCTATTATCCTCTATCAGAACCTCTATCCCTGGGGATTATAAATTGGGTGGAGATAGAGAGAGGGAGAAGAGAGAGGAAGCAGGTTGTGAACATGATCTACTGCAGACAGATCGGTCCACTGGGATCGGAACATCATCGAATATCAATGCTGAAAGGGACCTAGAGAGAGGTCATGGCATCCATTCTCCTGCCTCTGTTCCTGGAACTCACATAATTTCTAGTAGTTGCAAAGCTATTATGTTTCAGGAGCTACAGAGTTAGTGATGGAGAAAGAAAATGATTTATGTCTCGTCTCAGTATCCCCAGGAATAATGCATGATCCTTGCCTATTGCTCTGCTAGTCACCCATCATTCTGTGCCTGTACAAGTCCATCCTCATTCATCTCCCTACTCACAGCAAATGTTGTGCATGTATTATTAAGATGCCTCTCCACAAATTATTTCTTTCATTTTTTCAGGTGGATAAACTGAGATAAGGGGGAAAAGAAAGAAGTTCAAATAATCAGTTGTGTAAATTATGTTGTAGGAAACCATTTAATAAGTATGTCTTGATGATGGAGTTAAAAACCAGAATGCAGCATCCTTTAGTCCTAGATTCTTGTATGACCAAGGTCATGTAAGATAAAGAAGGAAGTCTGGGGTGGCTCTTCCTATGCATCAACGTTCCCCTCCCACATAGATGAGTCCAAACTGTAGAACTTACTGAGGATTCTCCCACTAAGAGTTGGAGAAATTTCTCATGAGTCTATCTATAGTCCTCTCCAATATCTGTCCCTCTCCCCCATGATCAAACCAAGAAATCTTCATAGGAAGAAAATAAAACCAAAATTTTCCATTTTATATCTCCCATTTGAGGTTCAGTGGATTTTTCCCATACTGAAATGGCTGAAACTCAAGGTCTGGAATTTCACTAATCCAGATATGAGAATAGAGACAAAGGTGAAATAGAATCAGGATAAACAAATTGGTCTCTAATAACAAAACATATGCACATACTGTCTCTCTGTGGACTCCACCTGCTCTGTTGATAAAACTCCATTGTTCTGGTCAGGGTAGCATTCTGTTCTGTCTTTACTCTGTTGCCTCCATGGATGGTCCTTGGAAGGAAAAAATGCTTGAAGTTGTGGAGCTGTAGTAAGGAAGAATGAAATGGATTTTGGCTGGAAAAAAAGAGGAGGTAGCAAGTATGGCATGAAAGGCTGGGAAGAGGGAGAAGAGACAACATGGGCTGCCTTGGCTATGTTGAAATCCATGTTGGATTACAGTATCAGAAAAGGAGAACCCAGGATACTAGTCTCAACTCAATTCAACAGGCAATTAGGAATCATTGGAAGCTCTTGGCCAAGGGAATAATATGACAAAAATTGTATATGGCAAATATTAATATGTCAGGGGAATGCAGGTCACATTGATGGAGGAGAGGAGAGATCACAGGCAGAGACCAGTAGAGGAAGATTGCCAAATTCTAGCATGAGGTGGTAAGAGCATGGAGAGAAGACTGGCAGTGGGGAATAATAGTAAAAACACTGATGTAGCTCAAAAGTAACTGAGTGGTAACTATGTGCTGACATTGTGCTAAGGGTTTTACTCACATTACCACATTTCATCATTACAGCATCCCTAGGAAGTATGTCTATTATTCATATTTTCAAGTGTGGAAAATAAGGCTTTTCAGTATTAAATAAAAGCATGAATAGAAGACACATTTAAGAGGTGAATCCAGGGGATTCAGGATTAAGGGAGAAACCAGAGAATATTTTAAGAGCCTAGAAAACTGGGTGGATATTAGAGTCCATGATAGAAGAAGTTTTGTGGAATCAGTCTTAGAGCTGGGCATAGTCTACGCACCTGTAATCCCAGCATTTGGGAGGCTAAGACAGGAAGATCTTGAGCTCAAGCCCAAATAGGGATACATAATGAGATCCTGTCTCAAAAAAAAAAAAAAATGAAGAGTTCTGTAAGGGGCGAAGTAATGAGTGTTTTTGTCCCATATAAACCATACTTCCTTCAAATACTTTTATTCCGAGTTCTCAGAAAACATTCTCAACAGCATCTCCTTCCCTCCAATCTTTCTATAGTGTAGGAAGCAGCCTAACTTCATATAGAAAAGTGTGGTCCAGCAGCTCTGAACCAACAGTGAAACTGACAGTCAATAGGAACCCCAAAATGAAGGTCTTTGTCCTTCCCTCTGTGGGCGTGGAAGCCCCTGGGCCCTTCAAGTTGGCCACAGGACTGACTTGAGTCCCTTTTCTTCCTTACCTTTTCATCACACACACTCTCCCAACCATCATGAGCTATAGGGATGAAACCATCCTTGTTTCAACATATCAATCCTAGAACTCTGTTTTTCTAGGGTCTGGGAGAGGGGTATGTTGTGGGAGGACAACAGCTGTAAAAATGTCTCTTTAAAGGATGGTACTTCCAAGGGGGTCTGAGAACAGGAATCTTCCAAAGGCCAGTGGGAGGTGGGGCAAGTAGTTCTGACGTCAGCATGCCTCCGGGGTCTTGACACAGATGAGATAATGTCTATTTTCCTGAGGGAGCAGAGCCCCCCTTCCCCCTAGAGTCTTGTGTAACTTGGGGAACTAGAAGGTCAACTGTAGATGAAAGTTTTGTGCTAACATTGAGAATCTTCTTCCTGTTAGGTTTTTCTTGTCGTCAATGCATGCTTTCTCTGGATAGAATTCAAAAGTGACTAGTCTTTATTTCCTGCACTTCTCCTTCTGTTCTCTTCCACAACTGTCCTCTTGTCTTTTCTTTGCCCTTCTTCATCCCTCTCCCTTTCCTCTCTTCACCCCAGCAAGTTAGAGAAACTTGAGATTGAAGGACTTCTAAGCAAGGAATAAGGATTATATTTCAGACTATATTTCTGTTCACCACTAATCAAGTTGAACAGCTATCTGGAAAGGCATGGAATTTTTCCTAATGGTTCAAAGTATGGGATCCAAGTTTATTGAATGAAATCCCAAATCAGCCCACTCCTGAATTATGGCATCCTTATCAGACCTTACAGTTGTTCCACAAGACCCCCTCCACCCCAGCTCCAGGTTTCTAGGTAGCATCTCCCAAAATACTTCTATTAGTGGATCTTGAAGCAAAAAGCCAAACCTACAGCTTTTCAGAGTAGCCAGAGCTCCTGTTTTCCTGTCCAATCAGAGAGCAGACCTTCCCTTGGATCCAGAGCTCCACATAATTGCCTTATCATACAATATTATTTTGTTCACAATGTCTGCAAATAAACATAGCTCTTTACATTAACATATGAATAGAGCATCTGATGTCTGATAAATTTGAATCTACCTTAAATTCTTTGTACAGAATATGGTATGAAACCCATCAATCAGTCAATAAATTAACATTCTCCCTGACCAGAATGAAGACTCCTGAAGATTAAGGACTATATACGTGTTCTCCTTCAATTCTTAAGGCACAGACGTGTGTAGGCATATTCCTAATGTTTTATAGTCCCTTAGTCATCCCCCTCATTACAACCTCAAGGCATAAGAGTATTGAAAGACTCAACATTGAAAGATGATACATGGAATAAAATCAACTTTTCTCATTTTGGCAGAAGGTTTGAGTGTGCTATCTTTACTCTCCATGATTCACAGGCCCTCTGACACAGGCTTTGGTGGACACAGAAGTTTTTTCATAAGTACTGCTTCCATGATGATCTGATTGCTGAGGGCCCCACGCTATGATGTACAGGGCACCAAGAGCACACTGTGACACTGTGACAAACCACCATAGATCAGATGCCTTAAAATAATAGGAAGCTGTTTTCTTATAGTTTTGAAGGCTTGCAATCCAAAATAGAGGTGTCAGCAAGGCCATGTTCCCTCTGAGTCTCCTTGTCTCATCCAAGATCCTGGTGAAGGCTGTTGATCCCTGAAATTCTCTGATGTAGAGCTGCATCCCTACAATTGCTCCCCTTCCCATGTTTTCTCTCTTTCTTCTTTTTTAAGTCAAAATTATATATATATATATATATTAACATATATATATATATATATATGATGTGCAGCCTGTTTTGCAAATTTTCCTATACACACTGAACTGAATAGTATAGTCAAGCTACTTAGCATATCCATCTCTTCACATAGTTACTTCCATTTTGGTGGTGGAATACTTAAACTCTACACTGTTATCAAATGTCAAGCATACAATATGGAATAATTGACTAAAATCCCTTTATTGTACATTAATTCTCTTGAACTTATTTGTCCTTTCTCTCACTATTAATCATCGTTCTACTCTCTGCTTCTATAAATTTGACATCTTTAGATTCCTCTAGAAGGGTTTTTTCCTGATTTTACTTAGCATTCTGCCCTCTAGGATCATCCATACTATTGCGAATGTCAGGATTTCCTCCTCCTCTTCCTTCTTCTTCTTTTAGGATTTTCTTCTTTATAAAAGCTGAATCACATTGTAAAGGCAGATATATCTATATATGGATCTCTATTTTATATATATATATATATATATATATTTCTATTTCTTTATCTCTTTATCTTCCAACAGACACTTAGGTTGTTTCAATATCTTGGCTACTGTGACTAAGCTATGGTAAACATGGGAATGCAGATGTCTGAAGATACTGATTTCCTTTGGATATATGCTGAAGAGAAAAATTGTTGGACCATATTGTTGATCTATTTTTATAATTATTTTTTGATACAGTCTCTTTATGTATCTCTTTATGGAGATTGGCCTTAACCTCATGATCTTCCTGCCTCAGTCTCCCTAGTACCTGGGACTATAGGAATGTACATAATACCTGGCAATAGGTCTACTTTTTAATTTTTTGGGTGAACCTCCATACTGTTTTCCATAGTGGCTGTACCAATTTACATTTCCACCAATAGTATACAGGGTTTCTGTTTCTCTACATCCTCACCAACACTTGTTATCTTTTGTCTTTTTGATAATACCCATCTAACAGGTATGAGGTGACATCTCATTGTAGTTTTGATTTTCATTTCCCTGATGATTGATGATTTTGAGCACCTTTTCATATACCTATTAGCTGTCTCTATGTCTTTGAGAAATCATCTATTCAAGTCCTTTCCCTATTTTTAATAGGGTAACTTTTGTTTGCTAGTTTTGCTATTGAATTGTATAAGTTCCTACTATATTTTATATATTAATCCCTTAAGGTGATTTCTGTCTTTTTAAAGGACCCAGTCACATTGGATTAAAGCCACCCTACTAACTTCATTGTCACTTGATTGTACAAGGACCTAAATTTTAAATAATGTCACATTCATAAGTACTAGTGGTTAGTGCTTGAATTGTCTGAGGAGAGGAGTCAATTCATAGCAGTCACCCTGTATCCTTTTCATCATGTGTGGACCCACATGGGGCTTGACCAGGAGGCCTGAGAGCAGCTTTTGGTTTGAGCCCATTAGACACCAGGCCACAGATTAATCCTGCTTCTGAACAAAGAAACTGAGGCTTTGACAGTTTATCTAACTGACCAAACTCATAAAAGTTATTAGAATGGAATGAAGTACTCGGTGATAACAAAGTAAATACTTGGGAGCTGCACACACACTGTGAAGGAAGATACTAAATAGCCAGGTTGTTTTACTGTTTATGATGAGATGGGGTCTTAATCCAAGAATGTGGAGCCAGAGATGTTGAGATTTTCTTGGTGACAGATTACTTCTTCTCTTTCAGTTCCTTCCAGAATGCAGACCTCTTCTACAAAAGCTAAGACATGCTTTTCTTGAAGCTCTTGTTTACCTAATCATTATTTTTGTCTAGATTTCTAAGAATATCCAAACTTGATGTCTTCCATGTTTGGACAAGAAACTTAGAAGAGCCTTGGGTTCCATCTCTGAGTGACCCATCTAAGCTATAATGAGAATAGAGTTCAGCCCCAAGAAAGACCCAAGCCCCAGTCCTAGAATTTTAGGACTATCTGGTATTCAGTGCTATGGAATAAAAATAATCCCCACTGTCCCCCCCACTTGCCATCCCATACTGTGCTCAACACATTGCAACCATAGTAATTTTTCTAAAATACAAACCTGATCATGTAATTCTCATGCTCAAAAGTTTTTGATGGATGCCTGTGATTTACCAGGTAAAATACAAAATCCTCATCATGACTGTGGGCCCTCCATGGCGTGGCCCTGCCCCGTCCTGAGTCTCATCTCTCCCCAAGGACTCTCAGCTATCTGCTCTACTTGCAGCTTTCTGATGCTCCAAGCTTTCATCACCCCTTTCCATTTTATATTCTAGTCCTTCAGTTAGAAGGCAAACAAAAAAACTTCAGTTAGAAGGCAAACAAACCAAACAATTGTGTAATGTTTGTTGCTATTTTACCCCCAGGAATGGATCATGCCCGGAGAGTTTATAAATGAAAAAGTTAGATTTTTTTTCTTTTTGGTGATTTTCTACTCCCTTCCCAGGTTCTGCCCTCATGTGAAGGGGACATTAGATCCTGGGGGCTCCTGGGGTCCTTCTGCTTTCTTGTCTCTCTTGCAGTGGATGTTTTTGCTGTCAGATCATCAACTGGAATAAAATCCAGGCTACATGGACCTTTCAGAAGGGAAAGCATGTGTGCCCCTGGGTGAACACCACAGGATGACAATAAGCCATAGTACGTGACACCAGCAGTGTGGTCCAAGTTTTCCATGTCTGTGAAGAAGGTCCACATCCTCATGTTTCTTCCCTTCTACTCGCCCTTCATCTGTCTTGTCCTCTTCTTTCTCCCCTGCTCTGTCTCACTCAGGCCCTCACACACCAGCTCTGGATCATCCTGAGAGCTTCCAACAGGACTTCCAGGCATGTTCTGTCTGGCCTGTCCAAATTGGGGAATACTTTTCTCCTTTCTCTTGTTTTCCACTTCAGTAAGTTCTTTGGAAACTTCCGTTTATTTTGTAACTTTCCCACTAACACCTCCCACACACCCCAAATTAAAAAACAAACAAAAATCACTGCAGACATTGCAGAGAGAAGCAAGTAGGCCACATGTCTATCCTCACCCAGAGTCAATCCCCCCAGGATCTCAACTAGCTAATGGGGTATCTGAACGCTCTCTCCCTGCTCTGAGAATTATGTGTGTGGGTGCCAGCACCACGCCTTTGCTTTTCCTCCAATAGGAGCAGAAAAGCCCAAGCTCCTCTTCCATTGTCTGTACCTACTTATCTCGAGACTATCCTCAGGTCTGAGGATAACAGATACAGGTGAAGATGCGTGCCCTTAGATCAGCGTGAGCTAACAAGGTCTGAGAAAGCAGGCCGGCCTCATCCAGAACCTCAAGGCAAGACCCAGCAGGAGGCTGACTAGAGTCCTAATTCCAGAGCTGTGAGCAATGTGTTGCCCTATGGATGCTTGTTCTCTTTCACTTCTATGTGAAGCCTTCAGCTGTGACTTGGCCTGGATGGGGGCAGGGTGCCCAGAAAGAGAGATATCAAGCTAGCACTAAATGTGGTGCCACTGAGTAGCACAAACTCAGCTTCTCAGTAGCTTGCACCCTCAGAAATTCAATTAGCACTTCTGAGACACACAGCTCCAGGGACTCACAGGTGCTAGAAAAGAGAAAGGAAATGAAGAAGAAAACAAAACCCTCCTCATCCTGCAAAGTATTCACCTGATAGATGCAAACTGAAAAGTTAGCAAGTCTCAGTGAATTGGGCAGAACATAAACACACATGCACACACACAGTAGCCCCCTCTCCCCGCCCCAAAAAAAACACAGGAAAAAAAACAAGCAACAACAAAAAAATGCATACACTTCTCATTTTTTTGGTTAACATGGAATGGCAAAGCATGCAATATGAATTTGGTTAGTAATTGGGATCTAGTAACTAGATAACTGAGCCTTTGTTTCAACACCTCTGTGAAACCCTAACAAACTCAGTGGCCCATGTGAGTCAGTCTGGGAAAAGTTTCAGATTTAAGAAGCAAAGATTTAAAACTCAAAGTAATAAGATAATGTTTCATTTATTATTCCTATATCTCCAAAGACACAACAGGGGTTTCAGAAGGCCTGAGTCAAATTTTCTGTCCTTCCGAAGATGCTTTCTCACCCCCACTGCTTTGGCTCTAATCTCCAGAGGGAAAATAAAAGTCTTCCTTTTTCATTCCCCACTCATATGGTTTTCTTTTTTTTTTTTTTTTTTGCAGTACTGGGGTTTGAACTCAGGGCCTACACCTTGAACCACTCCACCAGCCCTTTTTTGTGTTAGGTATTTTTGAGATAGGGTCTCACAGAACTAATGGCCAGAGGCTGGCTTCGAACGGCAGTCCTCCTGAGCTCTGCCTCCTGAGTAGCTAGGATCACAGGTGTGAGCCACCGGTGCCCAGCTTCATACGGTTTTCTGTCACTTTCATCCTCCCTTCCACCTTCCAAGTAATGCAATATGTAGATCAACTTGTCTCTTTTTCAGGCAAGAGGATCTTCCTTCTTGCAGAAGCATAGGTAGTAGCAATTGAATTCATGTTTACTAGCATTTGTTTGGTGAATTCAGGGAAGAAATAAGTGGTAAATAATCTTAAACTAAATTTTTGCCCCATAATGTTAAATATGAGACTGCTAAACTCTCCTTGCTTACCTTACCAGCTTATTGTATAGATCAAATGAAATATTGCCCATTCCTTTGGAAAACTACAAATCAAAGCAGAAAAAATAGGGAGAAGGGAAGAGTTTTTTCCTAATATAACCAAGTAAACAAGTATACCTCTGAAACTACATGGAACCCTCTTATCTTATTATCTTTATGTAATATCTTCAATTTTTCCAGCTTCAACCTTCCAAACAACCAGGTTGTTGTTGTAATATTGTGCCCCTGCAAGTGGAGTGCTGTATTCATTAATTAACTAACGCATCCAAGTAATAAATATTTTTCAATATATTAGTGGTTTTTCTCCCACCTTTAAAACAAACAAACAAACAAAACACCTTCCATGAGCCAGGCTCTGTGTGTTAAATCAATCATTGCAGATGAGCAAGAATGTAAGCAGATATTTTAAGTCATTTATCCATGATGGAACAAAGTGCAAAGAGAAGGAGGGGGACTAGGAGTCTAGACCACTGATGGGGCAACTGCTCCAGCTGCCTAGTCCAGACCCTAATTCTGCTATGGGCTAACTCAGGCAAAGCCAGTAGCTGTGGTGGACAATGCTATTTGCCCATACTGTTGCTATTTATATCCCCCACTCCCTTGCCCATATCCTACAGTAGAGGCCAAAACACAGAAGCCATACTTTCCTCACTTGGCTGGTACAGTAGAGGTGCCCATGGAACTCCATTCTGGCCATTGAGGAGTCTTTGGGATTTTTTTTCCCTCTGATTAAAGAAAAGAGAAGCAAAACAAAGGAAATCATCTGCTCTATACCCCTTTCTTTTATTTCTGACCTTAGAGGATATGATGTTCAATTATACACCATATGTCTTACACATATAAAATGGTAACTTGGAGAAGTTAAATAAAATGAGCTTGGGTGCTTGGTGACACAGTTGAGCTAACAAGTTAACTAGGATACCATCTAGCTCAGAGATAAGCAGTAAAGGGCAGTCCATTCTTTAGGCTACTGCTAATATTGTTGTTAATATTTGCTGCATATTTCTCAACTCTTTAAGAAAGATGTAACTCTGCATCAAGGCAGGTCATTCAGGGGCTCTGTCCTCATCTTCCTTTCTCACTTGCTGGGTTTGCAATAGATAATTTAGAAGGTGTCCCAAGTCTGCCACATGGGATGGGGTTGAAGCACTGGAAATCTTACTGAAGTTATTTAGCTTGGTCAATGAGTAAGATGTTTTAAAATAATCAAAAAAAACCCCAATATTTTGGGAGTTCATATTTTAGATTGAAGACAAGTATAGCCACCCTCTGAGAGAATTTAGCAAGAACCACCTTCTCACATGTTTCACAGACCACTGGCAACACTGCCCTTGGGACCCTTTGGGATACTAGTGGAGCAACCTGCACAAAGAATGGCTCACAAGGGCAGTGAGGGAACAGATAACAAGTATTTTGCAAGTCTCTGTGAAAAGATTTTTTAAAAGCCATGGATAGTGCTTTAAAAATGCATATGCATTGGGCCGGGGGTATGGCTCAAGTGGTAGAGCACCTGTCCAGCAAGTACAAGGCCCTGAGTTCAAACCTAGTACCACTAAAATAAATGTCACATGCACTTAAAATTTTGCAGATAAATTCCAGGAAATTTTTATCTTTTTGTAGATTATCCATGAGCCCTGGTTTAACATCTTCTGCCAAAGTCTTACTGGGGACTAAGAAGAAAACGAGTTTGGTAGAAACATTAAATAGGAGGATGCCTTTTCCAAATTGGAAGGTAAGTGTCTGCAAAGAGAAGAAGGAGAAGACCAGGACAGATGTGGTGTTGTGAATAGTGGTGAATAAGTTCACCAGAGGTGCAGCATGGGTATCATATGGAGCAAAGACAGGTAGATCAGGATATGGTAGACTCTCAAATAGGGCAGCTGAGGCAAGTGCTCACATTAGAGCAAGCTAGTCTCACAGAGCAATTAGATCGCTCTTATTAGTGCCACTTTCATGAGCGAATAGGCACAATTGTGGCAGCACAGGAACTTGGGTGATCTGAAGAGGGCATGAAACCTGGCTCCTGATGATTGCTCTCTTGATGTTCCAGAGTTTTCTGTATTTTCAAGAGAATCTAGGATTCTTGATTTTTATGAAAATGTCTCTTGACTTTAAAAAACACATCTCAATTTTTATTGCAAGCAAAGAAAATCAGCAATGTATGCTGGATACAGCCTCTGGGCCTCCATTTTGAAACTTCTGTACTGAATAAATGCAACATTTGGAGAAAATGTCAGGCATCTGAACGGAAGTCTTGAGGAACAGTGAGAGGGAAAATCATCAAAAGCATTCATGCAGGAGAACTCAGGTCCTAGGTAGCCAGCTACTGACAAGCCATGCAATCTCAAACATGTCTCCTTTAACCTGTTTCCTCATCTGCACCTGAGGAGAAGGAAGCAGATAAACTCTAAGGCTTTTCCTACCACCAGACTGAACATTATGTGGCCCCCTGTGGCGGATCTGATTAATGAAATGCGCATAGTTTTGTCTGGCCTTTGAGAATACACATCCAACTGGCCCTGTGATTTATCACTTCAGTCCCCACTATGGTCCAAGGACACTTAGTAGTACCTCAGCACAATGAATTCTAGCCTGCATTTTCTTAGGGACTTGGGGTAGGGAGAGGAATGACATGGCTCTAGGACTGAGGTCATGACAAATGGCACTTGCCTCACTTGTTTTGTGTGTCTGAGGAAGATTGTGGCACTGATAGGGAGAAATCACTATAAACATCTTGCACAGACTTCTGGCCAAACCCCAAACACTGTAGAGTCTGCACCTATAATTATCTGCAAAACTACTGGCGGAAAAGATCCACTCCCTCTGTTAGTTGTTACAGGTGCAGGTGCCCTGCAGTTGGGCATGATCTCTCAGGATACAAGAGGTTGATGGCATCTACTTGCTCCTGAGATGTCCACTCCCAGAAAACAATCTGCAGGTTCTCTTTCTTAAAACTCCCAAGTAAGGGGCCAGATTCACAACAGTCACAGTACAAAGTTGCAGAGACCATTTTGATATTTAGGAAACAGATTCCCAGAGAGGTCACATAACTTGCCAAGCTCATGGTCAACTCATAGCAACTCAGGAAACCAAACTAGTCACCAAAGGATAAACAGAAGAATAGTTAGAAGAGCACAGTCAACTTGTAAATCTAATGGGAAATGGAATTCATACCAGTAACCAGAAAAACATCACTGAAATATGAGCATGGCTTCCAGGGTAAGTCTTTGTTGTTAAGCCCAGTACCTTGTCTTTGGAATATGTTTTTTATTTATGTGATGAATGAATGAATGCGTGAATGAAAAGTTCTCCCAACTTCCATTCAGAGTGTCATACTGCTAGCTAAACTGACTCTTTTTAAGGATGTACATAATTAGGTATTGAAAGAGGTAAATAATTAGGTTATTTTTTTCATGTGCCTCAACCATACAGTATTTGAATTAGTTTTGCTACCTGTGATTCCAGACTTGCACATGATATCCTGACAAGCTACAATGGCTAGAATGTGTTCACCAAGGCTCATGAGTTGGAAACTTAATTCCCAATGCAGCAGTGTTGAGAGGTAGGACCTTCAAGAGTTGATTGGCCCGTGAAGGCTTTCCCTTCTTGAATGGATTGTTGTTATTGTGCGAATGGGTTTATTATTGCAAGAGTGGGTTTGTGATAAAAAAAAATTCAGCCCTCTTGAAATGTGATGCCTTCTGCTATGTCATGATGCAAAACACCCTCACCAGATACAATCCCTTGATCTTAGATTTCCCAGGCTTCAGAACCATGAGTTAATTAAAATACTATTTTTCATAAATTAATCAGGCTCAGGTATTGTGTCGTAGCTACACAAAACAGACTAAGACACGTGACATTCAATTCCAAGATTGAGTACATTCAGAGTCCTCCTCCCTTCATGCAGACCTCCCCTCAGCTAATCACCAATCAATTATATTAATCAATTTAACATTCACTGACTGCCTATTAAGTGTGGGCATCACAATCTTTCCTTTAATACCCAATTAGGGTTAGTGATAGGTTCCATGAATGTTCCTTAGCCCCAAAGTGCCAATCATATATGTGGGTGTTTAATGTGAGTACTTATTTTTATTTTTTATTTTAAATTTTTTATTATTGTTCTTAGGTTACATTGTGACATTTATAAAAGTTCTTATGATATATCAAATATATCATAGCTTAATTCACACCCTCCAACATTCTCCTTTTTCTTCCTTCCCTCCATTCTGGAATAGTTTCCACAGGTCTCATTTTTCCATTTATATAAGTGTACACTGTATTTGCATCATATTCACCCTCCTACACCCTTCCCTACATACTCCCCGCTAACGAATATTTATGACTTCGTCAGTTTAGTTCTTGGTAGTTGACCTGTTCAGAAAGTTCAAACTGCATGTATTTGCTACTGCTTAGTGATTTCAGTGCTTTTCCTGATTTAAATTGGTGAGAATGGAGATGGGTCAGTAGTCACTCACTATGATATGGCTCTAATAAAGAGAAATCTTTTCCTCGAAATCATTGTTTAGGATGGGGAGGTCAGGTATCCTTCTATACATCTCACTTTCTTCTCTCTGAGATGACAACAATAACTGCAAAGTCCACAGAACTTCAGGCTCCTGACTTACCCTCTTAGCCTATTCTCAAAGGCTGTGGTGGTTCCATGGTGCATAAGCACCACAGATAAGTGGATAAAAGGTACTTGGTCACCATACCAGTCCTGGATGAGTTCATGTAGTGAGGGATTCTGGCCAAAAGGACCCTGGGAATCTGATGCCCAAGCTCCCTCTGCCAGTGAGTTCTTTTCACAGGTGATGTCCGCCCTGGGCCACCCACAATGCCACCTCATAGCACAAACAGTGCTATTTAGAGTACACACAGATTACTCATTTCAGTGGTTACATGGAACATGTCAGAAAGTCTTCAAGGCAGAACCACACATCTTCCTAAATTTCCCATTTCTGTTCAGCTCCACTGCTCCCTCCATCTAGTTATAAATCTTCAAAAATGTGGTGCTGAACCCATCTCAGCCTCAAATCAGATATCCATTGAGCAGCCTCCGTTCTGCCCTCCTATACTCACCACTGTTAGTAGTCAGCCTTGTTTCCCATCCTCAACAAGAGTGACAGAGCAAGGAAAACAAGAAGAGGAAGCTGCCAGCCCAAATGGGGAATTCCTATGTCTAGACAGGCTAATGAGTAAAAAGCCAGAGATTCATGGATCAGGACAATAACATCAAAGAGTGATTCTCCCTCCATGACCCTCAGCCAGTGCCTTCCTGAAAGCTCCCTCTTAGCACTTTGGCCTCTGCTCTGACACAGAGCAGCCAAAGGCCAAGCTTGGGCTTCCCTCCTCCAGTGAGGTCCATTCGGTGTCACTGCAAACAGGCTCACTTGATGCAGGAGGAGGAAGGGGGAACAGGTCTCCAGATATGGGAAGGGGGAAGGGGAACAGGTCTCCTCATTAAGCCAGTCCTTCAAAAAGGTCTCCATGTAGGGCAAGATCTGAGAGGGCCAGGATGCTCCATCCGTCAATATTCCTCATTGTGTTTTTGAGTGGTCTGTCCTATCCTGTAAGATTCACAGAATTCTATAATCTCCAAGTTAATGAATATGTAAAAATCCAGCTACCTTTTCTTTCTGCAAGATCCCACCTGCAGAAATTCATTCAACATCTGCTTGAAAACTTCTAGATATAGGGAGCTCACAAGTTCTCACTCCATCTTTGGTCAACTCTGTTAGAATGCTCTTTTTAATTGAGATAAATAACTTATATTTATAAAAATTTGACTGGAGTTTAATCATCATGGTGTACTTAGAAGACCTGGGACAGAATTCAGGGGAGAATCTAGTTTAGCATCTTTTACCCTTTGCTTCAAGTCCCTGACTGGTATCACTATGTTAAGCCAGTGATCTGGAAAGGACTTCAGTCAGTTTCTGACTAGGTCTAGGTGACCAGACTACTACACTAGCATTTCCTTTATCTCATGGGACCAAATTCCACCAAAACATCTCTAGTTCTTTGTAAATTAATGTTCCAATGTGTGGAACACAAAACTTTAAGTTGGTTCCTAACTATTGATATAGTTATATGTCATATTTTTGTTTTGGGTTTTGAGACAGTCTTGCTTTGTAGTCTAGGCTAGCCTGGAACTCGTGATCCACTTCTGCCTCTTGAGTGCTGGGATTAAGGTGGTCTGGAAACCCAGGCACAGGATGGTAAGGATGAGTAACTTTAAAAAACATTAGATTTCGAACTTGGGAAGTCTGAACCATAACAATGCCTTTCTGTAGGTCTCCCAAATCAGCAGCCATAGGATTTACTGACACAGTCTCAAGAATCTCACAGGCTAAGTTCAGATTTGGGCTTATAAAATCACTTTGAATAATGTGCCCTGTTTTTACCTTGATAAAATAAGTTTTATTTCCCAATAAAGATGGCAATAAGCCAGTTTTAGAAAGTGCATTGGTCTCAGCTGTATCTACAGCTGAAAAATCATGAATTTGAAAGGTTAAAAAAATATTTTTTCCTCTCCTCTTTTCTTTCCCATCTTCATTTCCTCTCCCTCCCATCAGAGTGGAAGAAGTTAGGCTGCCAAGTCACACCAAGGGAAAACTCACAAAGGGAGCAGCCTGAGTGGTTTAGTCAACTGCTCCCATGGCCCTTTGCGTTTATCCAGATCCATAATCAGGGTTTCAAGGTTAAGGTGGGAATCCCTGGAATTGGTTCCTAGCCAATCAGTTGATCTGTGGGCCAACACCTTCACTGAAAATCCATCTTACCTTCAGTAAAAACATGAGAGAGAGAGAGAGAGAGGAGAGATTGAGAGAGATTGAGTCTAACATTAACATGTTGGGAGATGAGTCTGACCTCATTTGTCCTCTCCTCACTAGATCTTTATCTTGTGCTCCACACTTCTGTTAAGGCCAATTGTGTTTGGGCCAAGGCTTTTCTTCCAGATACAAGCCTTGAAAACTCATCTTGCTCATGAATCAGTTGATGAGATAACTGACAGGTGCTCATATATCTATCCTTCCTTTGCTTCTCACTTGACTCAGAAATGGTTGCTTCTGCTTCTTCTTTGGCTTCCTGGCAGCAGATTCTGCTTTCCTCCATCCTAACCACCACTGACAGAACAATCACCCAACAGTTCAGTTCTAGACATGACAATCTGCTGCTCTAAAATCTTCAGTGGCTCCCCCTAGCCTACTATCTAAAACTCAAAAAAATCCTTTACATGGATTTCAAGGCTCCCCATGAATTGTCTACAGCTGACTTTTCCAGAAATTAAGGCAAACTGATTGTTGCTTTTCCCAGGGTGAATTTTTTCGAGCTCTGCAAATCTCTTCTATTCCTTGAGTTTTCCATTCATACAATGCAGACTTAGGGTCATACAGCCTGAGGTTCCTTCTGTTCGGAAATTGAGAAAGAGTGAAAGGAGTATAGACACAGACTTGAACTCTAAGTGGGATGAGAAGACTGATTGAGGGTATGTTACTTAAAGAGAACCACAGATAAAGGGAGTTTAGCTATGGGGCAACTGAGGAAGAAGAACATATCTTGGGAAGCTTCAAAGTTGGAGGTCCTGAATCCGTGCCTTATACCTTGGGGACACTTTGGAATCACCTGGGGAACTTTGAAAAACACTGAAGGCTGGGTCCCAAACCCCCAGAGATTCTAATTTAATTCCTCTGGAGCACAACTTAGTCATTGGGATTTTTAATAGCTCCCTGGATGATTCCAGTGTTCTGCAGAATCACTACCCTAAGTGAAAAGGGCATGCAGAGGAAATGACATGACTTTTATAATGCTGTCTGTCAGAGGTCGGAGACTGGCCAGAGGAGACAATCTATGCAGCAAAACACCATAGGACCTGCAGCTCTCCCAGAAAATTGTCAGTGTTTTCCCAGGACGCTCACAACCTAGGGACAACTCCTCTGTGTGAGAGGACCACTTTACAATTGTCACTAACTCTTCCACTGACCTGTCCTTCCAGCACCTCTGTGTCCAGGCCTGAGAGGTGCTATAGTCCAACTGAAAGCGTGAAGGCTGATATCATCAACCCTGATGTGGGCTCGAGTCTCAGCAAGTGATGTCCTCCCAGCTCACCTTGAAAACCGGTTTATTTTTAGCCTTGCTGCCATCCCATGTGGGTGAAAAGGCAAAGATATCCATCAGGCCGGGCAACTTTTCCCTCCCACGTGTTGTCGCCAGTGAACCGTGAGCAGTACAAGAAGCCAGATGACTGATGTTAGAGCTGTTGTTCAGAGCTTCTCCTTCCTGACATGCTGAGTGCTACCCCTACTCATTCAAATAGAAGAATGGCCAGCTCTTCTCTGGGTCTGGAAGTGAACGTGGTGCTGTGCTGGCCTGCTGTCACTGGTCAGAGGTGGACCAATCCAAAAGTGGTGTCATCCCAGGGTAGGGATCAACCTAGAGAGTGGATGGTCAACCAAGAAAGTAGAGTCAGCCCAGTGAGTGATACTGGCTCAGATAATAGGAGTCAACCCAGAAACTGGGTGTCAATCCAAAGGAAAGAGTTTCAATTGAGAGAATGGAGACAAATCCAAACATTTTTACCTCGTTGTAAAAGTTTTATTTTAAAAGTTTTGTGCAGAGGTTACTGAAAAATTGAGGCTAAACATTTGAAGAGATAAAGTGGAGGGAGAGTGATGGTGGGGGTGAGCCTAACCAAGGTACATTGTAAGTTTATATGAAAATGTCACCTGTGCAATTAATATATACTAATAAAAATGTTAAATAAAAATAAATTAGAGGAGGCAAAAGAGAAAAATAAAAGTAGAGATAAAAACTACCTAAAACAAATTTCTGTTCTTTGCTTCTTTGTGCAATCTGTGTATATCCTCTGAAATCTGACACCTTTTGAGGGGTGTAAAATATATCTGCCATTTGCCCTCTGCCTATACTGCCCATTTTTTTCCATGCTGCTGTACATGTTTTTGACTGTATGAGTTACATTGGTCATTTCATGCTGTTGGGTTTAACCAACCGACCCATCAGCTGATCAGAGAGAGAGAACAGGGTGATAGTGGAGTGGTTTCTCTATAAAAGACCCAACTGTTATAGACTGATTTTCTCTCTTTTCTTGAAATCACTCCACTCCCTTATTCCTTCAGGAATCACCAGCCTGGAGGACACTGCACCATTTTTTTTCTTTCTTAAATTGTGCCCAGATTTCTATAAATAGCCCCTTTCTTTAACTCTTCCTTTACTAACCTATACTACTTGGATCGAGAGAGAGAGAGAGAGAGAGAGAGAGAGAGAGAGTGTCTGTGTGTGATTCTTTAGGAATACAAGTTTGCTTAGATTTCAGTAGAAATGTACCCTCTAAGAAAATTGTTGGTGTGAAAGGAAGCAACCATTTCTAACATTGTCTTCCTGGGTCTTTCAATCTAAGGGCCTCCTTAATGATTTACACTCTTACTATCAAGCTATTCTTCAGTTCTCCCTCTTCTTAAGGTTCTGTTCCAAATAAGAACAAAAAGCCCCTTTCCTTATTTCTCCTTACCATAGTTAAGTAAGAATAAGAAAATCTGCTATTGCTAAATACTAATTCACAAACAATAAAAAAATGTCCTTGCAGCATACTTCTTTCTTGTTCTACAGCCTTCAAAGATCAAATGCCAAGATGGGATGAAATGTTTAAGAATTTTATGAGGGAAATGCCCCTATGAAAGGAAACAGGAAAGAGCTGGAGAAGCCTGGGGGGAACCTTCAGACCAAAAAGCAATTGTAGCCCTGAGTGAAGGACAGAGGGAGACAGTATTGGGCCAAGGCATCCTAGACTGCTCTAGAGATTAGGGAAAACTTGGCAAAGTCATCTGGGAGTACCTGAGCTATAATGAGCTGGCAGAGCAACCCATGACTCCTGGAATGGATTCTGCCTTACTATCCCTAGTGCACTCAGCTATTAGTGGGAAGCAGTGTGAGAAGCATGGCCTTGAAGCAAGCACAGTAATGGATTTTAGAGTGTCGCACCTGGGGCCCTCACTCGTGTAAGCTTCCTGAAGCTGGAGATCTGCAAGGCACTGACTCATGGATATGGCTGATGCATTCTGTTATATTGAAGAAAGCTACTGTCAGGCTTTTACAGGTCTGCTACTTTGTTATGTCAAATCATGCCATATAATTCTAAAAGATTCAATACAGGCTGTCGGAATCAGTTTTCCTACCATCCTGATTTCCCTTGAGCTATACTAGCAAGAAAACTAGAATTTAAGGCCACCATAGTTCTTATATTAGCTGTGGATAATAGATAATATTGCCTACAGTAGGAAAGCTAAAGTTCTGAGAATTGAAGTTTTCACTTGTTTTATGCTTTCTTCTTTTATTAGAAAGCATGAAGTGTCTACTATATCTCAACACTGTGCCAGTTTCTGTAGCTACCACAATAAATAAGAAATTGTTTCTTCCTCTAAAAGTCTTGATATATAGGAGAAAGATGAAAAATGTTAAGTCTGATTTATATAAGCATAGTAAATTGTCACAGGATTATAATGCCTGTACAGGCTATGAGGGATTGACCACAAAAGGGAATGGTCAAGTCTCCCAGTACAGAGTAGGGAAGTCCTCAGTGGGAACTTCCCAAATGCTTTGCCAAGTCTTTGATAGTGTACCAGGTGGACATTATAGGACAGAAATATCAAGCAAGATATGTTAGTCAAGACTTTTTGTTGCTATGATAAATACCAAGGAGAAACAATTTCAAATGAGGAAAGATGTATATTGGCTCACTGTTTCAGATGTTTCAGTTCATGGTCACTTGTATTACTTGTTTCTGGACCCATGGTGTGACTGAACATCATGGCAAAGAGTATGTGGTAGAGCAAAGCAGCTCACTTCATGGCAGCCAGAAAGCAGAGAGATAGGAAGGGGTCCAGGATAAGATATAGCCCCTAAGGATCTACTTTCTCCAACTAGGCCTCCACCTCTAAAAGTTTCTACCACCTCCTAATAATGTCATCATATTAATCCATTGATTAAGCCAGAACCCTTATGATCCATTCACCTCTCAATGATTGATTTCACCTGATGGGACCATGCCTTCAACATGTTAGATTTTTGGGGGTCAGTTCATATTCAAACCATAACATAGGAAGTCATGAAAACAAATACCAAAGTGAGTACTTGTCTGTATTGTTTGGGGGAGTTGCAACATTTGGAATAACTGGAACATGAAATTGATGAAAGTATGGGAAGTGTAGATTAGAGATGAGGCTGAAGAAGGGGGAGTTAAAGACTAGGAAGCTATAGGCTATATTGGGAAGAATATGCAAATAAAAAATCAGAAGTATATTTATTGGCCCATGGGTCAAGAAATGATGTGATCAGATTAGCACTTAAGAAAGATTGTTCTGGATGTAGGATAGAGAAGTAATTGAGAGGGTGAGACTGAAGGCAGGGAAACCAAGGAGGTGGCAGCAAGAGATAAGGCCCTGCATGAACCGAAGTGGAACTAGAGAAGAAGGGATATGATCAAGAAGTGTAAGAGAAGGGACATGAAGAGAGGTAGTAAGGACAAGGAAGAAACAAGAGTGGTGAAAGTGACTGGCTGTGAGGCCAGCATTAAATGAAGGAAGATATTGTTACTCACTGAGGTAGGTAGAATTCTGTGATAGCCCAATGTCCCCATGCCTGGGGTACATACCCTGTACAATCCCCTGTACTTGAATGTGGATAAGACCTGTGAGTAGAATGGGATGTCACTCCTGTGATTACATTATAACATGGTAAAGATGAAGGTTTTGCAAGGATGTAATTAAGGGCCTTAAGTAGCTTTCTTCGAGTGAATCCACAGTGACATTGCCCTGAGTGTGTCAAATCTAACCAGATGAACTCTATAGAAAGTGTCTATAAGACAGAGGTATTTTCTCCTGCTGACCTTGAAGAAGCAAGCTTCCACTGAATGTTGAAGAGAAGCCTCAGATGAGACCTCAACACTGATAAAAATCTTAAATTCAGCCTTGTAAAAGCCTGAGCTGAGGATTCAGCCAATCTGGGGCCAGATTGCTGACCCATGAAAACTGAGCTAATAAATAACACTTATTCATTAATGGATATTCATGGATATTTAAATTAAGCTCCTCAATTCATGGAAACTTTTTAGATAGTCACAGAGAACAATACATTAGCAATCATCATAATCAAAAGAATTTTCAATGTGATGTCTTTTATACTTTCCAGGTGGATTTTACGAGCAGAAAATATTATCAGTGGTTACTTTGCAATTAATTTTATGTAAGTATTTTATTAATAAAGAATCCACATTGAACAATCTAGTCCTTTTAATCTATTAATTTCAATCTAAAAAATCTTATAATTCTGATTACGGATTTAGTGAGTTTAGTTATCATATTTTAGGGACTGTTGATGAATGTTTGGTTCCCATTAAATATTTATTAAAGCCATTCTGAACTGCTTTGATAAATTTAAATTAATTCATTTCACTAAAAAAGAACTTTGATAAATTTTTTCAAGTGCTTAAAATTATTCCTATAAATTTAATAACCTTTTAAAAATAGTGATTCTTGAGTTTTCACAATTATTTGAATACATTATAAGCTATTTTGCCCTAATTTCATTTATAAATTACTCATACATTGGAGTTACAAGGTCAATCTGCAGTTCTAATAAAACAAATTCTCTTAAACCTAAGAACATAAAATACTAAAAATGCACAAATTTCTAAATACAAAAATATTTTGCAGCATAAATTTATTATCTTATTTTTCTATTCCTAATACTAAATCTTGTGAGTTTATAAGCTACTCATACATGAAAGAAAGAAATACATCATCCCAAACAATTTTGGGGGAAGGGAGAGCAATCTGCTCTCACCATTGAGCCTATATAGTGTCCAGTGCCAGTCAGGATGGGAGATCTGGAGAGACTTCTCATGACCTCTAATGTTAAAAGAAGCCTCTTTTTTTTTTTTTTTAATTCTTCCAAAGTCTTGAGTCCTACAAATTAGAATAGGGGGTTTTCACACCACACATGTTCAGTGTTGAGTCATGACATTACCTAATTCTTCCATCTACCCACTTACAGAAGACTTCAATCCCAGCCTTAGAGTCCCTCCATGGTGGAGAATTAAGCTTATACCAGGGAAGTGAACTTTAGGCCACTCTGCTCCTTCCTGTTTTTGGCAAAAAAAAAAAGTTTCTTTTCCAGTGGGTACCAACAACCAGTCCTAAAATCCCAGGTGCAGGGAAGAGGCCCAGTTTCCTCAACACTGCAGAGGAAAGTGTTCGTATGATAGACACAAAGCTGGAAAAGCACATTTTGGCAGAGCTGCTCTGATTTTCCTTCAGGAAAGGTGGAAATGCAGGGCAGAGGAGCTATACAGATTATTTGCTGACTTGCTAATAGGTCAGGTCTCATGGTTAAATTCCCAGCCAACCACTCAATCTCACTCTGAGAAATATTTCCCTATCCTGCTCCACACCCTTTTTTTTCCAAGTTGGTACAGACACCTTGGGTGGCAAAATCCATTAGCTCTCTGACACACACACCCTCAGCCTCCCCCTATTGGCAAATGTTTCAGGTTTCCAGGAGCCAATGAGCTTTGGGTGACCCCAGAGATGAGACTCCAGCTCAAAAAAGTAACCTCTGGTCTTATAGTGTGTGGATTCTTAGCCTTGCCACCTCTTTCTTCTCTCTATTACTCCCCCTTCTCTCCTTCTCTTTTGTCTCCTTCTAATCTACTCACCTTACTTTAGTCTTAGCTCCCTCTCTTGCTTTTTCCTTCCTTTTTTTTCTACTTTTCTGTACTGTTGGACTTACTTATTAGGAATATACTTATTGATACATTTTGAGGGGAGTGCTGGAAAGATGAGGTGTCAATAAATATCACTGAACTTGTGAGCCTTTATTACATGTCAGACAGCAATAAGCACTAAGTATCCTATACCATTTGGTCTTCAAAACAATCTTCATTTATTGATTGACAATTAGTTGATACAATATTTTTCCTATTTTCCATATGAAGAATTTTAAAGAGGCAATTTCCTCATAGTAAGCAGGTGTGATTTGAACCTCTCTAAGATTCACACTCTGACCCATGCTACAGTGGTGACCCAAGATCAATTACCCACTCCTTTCGGTAGAAAGCTTCAATGTTTTTTTTCTTTGAGATCCTTCCTTGTCCCTTAAATCCGTGGTTTATCCATGTACCTGAACTTTGACCTTACCCTGAGCTTCTAGAAAAAAGTCTAGAAATGATTTTATTTTGAGAAGAGTTTTTATTAAATCTACCTCACATAGCCAGAGCTTATGCTTGCTGATATGTGCTAATAACTAAGTAAACTGCTGTAGTCCAGAATAGAGAGCAGTCATTTGAAATATGAACAGATGAGGTGGAAAGGATGAGGTTAAAGGTGTCCTGCTAATTAGGGTGAGAGTTTCATGATCTACATTGCTGCCTCCAAGAAGTGTGGCATATGGTCCCCAGCAAATCGTGCTTTCTGATTACTCATACCCTTGTGCAAAACCTCTCACACCAACTCTGGGCTTGGCTAAATGTCACTTACTTTGGTCAGGAGACATCATCAAATGTGACAAATGAAGAGGCATAGTAAGGACATTGAAGCTTTCTCTTCTAAACTGAGGAACTCCAGCCAACAGCCAGCCCCAGGGCCCCAGACAAGTAAGTAAAGCCATTTTGCATCCTCCAGCCCCAAATGGGCTGCTGCAAAGAACACTACATGGATCAGAAAGACATCTCATGGAACCCTGCTCTAATTGTGACCCAAAGAACCAGGAGTAATAAAGGCACTTGAAGTCATTGAGTTTTAGAATGGTTAGTTTAACAGTAATAGATAAGCAATACATGATCCCCCGAAGATATGTGTTCAGTAATTAATTATTAAGATTTTTGTACTTATTTCTCAACCTTTCCAAGGACACCTTTGCCCAGCCTCTCTTCATCCTTCATGAGGTCCTCTCTCCTGGAAAATGAGAGCTGACAAAGTGAGAAAAGCAGAATGAAGAGGGGCTTCTTCAGTATCTTATGGCTGCCCAAACAATGGCTTCCAAGCAAATCATGATAGCAGAGTAAATGTTACAAACCAAAGAGACCAAATCTTTATTTTTGGAAGAAGCCCTTTTTCATTTCCTGAGGAGGTGAGCTGATCAAATGTGTTAATAACTGTTCCTGGCTGCTCTGAGTGGTGAAAGAGCCTTTAGTTTCCTAGAAGAACTGAGAAGAGGGTATATTTTTCAGCCACATGATCCCCAGCAGGGACTCTCACAAACCTTAAAGACAGGAAGAGGAGAAGGGAAAGGAGCAGTCTGGGGAAGGAAGGACATGGCTTGGAGATGTCCTTGAGAATACTTTGAGATCTGGGAGGCAGCTAGCCCTCTAGGGAAATAAGAAATCGTTTTTAAAAGAGAGTGAGAATTTAAAGGAATTATGGGAGAAGCCTGATCAATCAGTGAGTAGAAATGTCTGTCCAGTCAATACAATAAATGTTTCCTTATCCCCTATCTTCATCATATTTGATATTCAGTACCCATCACAGGTCTAGCATAGTGGGAAGCACCAGTCAAAACTGCAATAACCTCAGGCAGGTCATTTCACCTTTTGTCTCTGCTTCTTCAACTTGGGAAGGAAAGAGCTAGACAAGGTTCTCTCCAAAGATCCTTTGGATGGCAATTCTCTTGGCCCTCTACTGAGAAAGTGAAGTTTTCTGTTTTATTTTATTTGTCCTTCTGGTAAAAACTTGGTTTCTTTCCTCATATACTATAGGATTAAGCTGGGAAGAAGAAGGCGAGAAAGCCACAGATTGACTCCTTCTTTCTTAGTGGATCCCCAGAATCAAGTGTCAAGGAGGAAGAGACAGGACCCCTGTTTTATAATAAACCATGGCTGGGATGTGCCACCCGCCAGATGAATTGTTGGGCTCTCACCAGTGTGGGATAGGAAGGAAAGTAGGTAGAGCCAGGACTGGGACAGGGAGGTAACATAAATAGACCAAGCAGCTGAGATAACAAGAACCTATTGAGGAAAAGGTGCATGTCAGAGGAAATGGGGCCACTCAGCCCATAAAGGAAAAAGTTGGGGGAATAGTAGATTTCAAGTTCATAGGGAAAGCATTTTTGAAAGGTGGGAGAGAGCAAGGTATGAGAAGGCAAAATGGTGAGAATCAGAGTCCACAAATCAAATGGAAATGCTTACAAACACAGGCAAAGAATGCATGGAGAAATAAATTTCACTCAGTGGTGGCAGGTCATGAACCTATGTCAGTAATGATAGGGCAAGAAGAGAAGGAAGCAGTGCAGGTGGGCAGGTCAACAGGCTGAAGAGAAACAGGGTAACAGAACCATGTCTCAGGTTTCCTTTGCAGAGTGGTCTTGTAAGATGAAGTCATGACATTCTAGACATATCAATTTAAAATCATAATTGTGATTTATATTCTGTCTGGTGCTTTATGCTTTATAGCCCATTGCATTTTATTTTTATGGTTGCTTTGGGAAATCAGGAGGCCAGGTGTTATCAACTTCATTTACTGATGAGGGAATGAGGTCCTAAAGTGATTAAGGAACTCACCAAAGGCACTGAACAGCCAGTGATACTGGGGAAATAGAATGTGTAAATGGCCACCTGGGCATCCCAAGCATCTGCACTTAGGTCTACCCACCAATTCAGTGCTTTTATTATCACGTTTTTCATATTCTGAAACAAATAAATTCATATGACCTGCCTTCCGTTACTACCATAATTTCTTGCATCATTATAATGTGTATGCAATATTTACATGAATGACAAGCTAAATACTGCCAATCATTGTAAGGGAGCTCGTGATGCAAACATGATTATAAGAAGGGTTTGAAAAATATCTTGTATGGTTGAAAAATGGCAGTTGAAGCAAAAATTTAGTTCTTTGTTCCCTAACCTATTTCCTCAAAGAGAGTCACGACATAATTATGTGTTGTGAAAATTATTTTAATTCTTACCCTACCTTAAATGACTTCTTTTATAAGGCCGGTGAGAACTGTGCTATCTTGGAAACACAGAGATTCCTGGTTTGTTCTTAATTGAAATTGGGCTCCTCCTTGGCCCTTTATCTGAATGTGTGACTGGAGCTTCATCAGGAAATGAGTGGTAGTGCTTGAGGCTGTGGTCTTTGTCTCATTTTGCCCAAGGCAGAGCTGTGGTAGTGGTGTGCAGTGTGATGGCGGCCCACCACCACCAAGCCTGCTCTGCAGGAAAGGAAGGGGCAGGTTGCTGAGCCCTTTGGATTCCAGTAGGAAGACTGTCAGCAAGAGAAAGCAAAGGTCAGTACTTATGCCCAAAATGAGACTGTGGTTCACAAAGCACTTGATGGCAGGAACGAGGTGACATTTACCATGAAAAGATGACTCACACTACAAGGTCAAACACAGTAACTTCCAAAGCACAGACAATAGGGAATAAGAGGATTTAGAGGGGCTGTGCATCAGAAGGGTCTAGAAAGTGTGGCATGGTGGAGAAAAGCAGGAAGGAAATCCAAAGTAGAGATGAGAAGACAGAACACTGGGTGTGTGCAGGAAACCCTGGGAAGGTTAGTCCTGGTGACAGCAGTGAGTCCTGGGAAGGGGAGGCATGCAATTAGAAAGATCATTGAAGGAAAGCCCAAGCAAGTGGTCATGACCCTCACAGCCAGGACTGAATTAAGACAACTATGTGTTCATCCAGCTTTGCCACCACTGGTCACATGCTCATAGTCAAGCCAAGCCATTCTCTCTCTCAATCTCTCTCTCTCTCTCTCTCTCTCTCTTTCTCAATCTCTCTCTCTCCCTCCCTCCCTTCCTCCTTCCCTCCCTCTCTCTCCCTCTCCCTCTCTCTCCTTTTCTATGCCTTCCTTCTATTATTGTATGACAATGAGGATAAGGAGATCAACACAATAGCTGATATACCTTAAATTTTCATTATGAGCCAGGCCTTGCTCTAACATGCATGAATTCACTCAGTACATAGAACAATCCTGTGAGGTAGGACCTGGGATTAAACCCATCTTCTAGATGAGAAAAACACACAGAGAATGAAGTAACTTCTCCAAGAATACAAAGCCCATCAAGTGGAGGAAATGGGGCTTACTATCCTACATCTGACTCTAAAGCTTGTGTTCTTGCCCACTGCTCTACGCTGCCTCTTCAACACTCCCTAATCATCATGCATCTCTCCTGGGCAAAAACAGGACACATGACCCTTTTCCCAAAATGACAAAGTCATATCTTCCTCTTGAACCCTGGTTTCACCCTAGACTCCTGCTGACTCAGGAGCTAAGGCTAGGCGTTCTTGGGAACAAGAAATGGGGCATTTAGTGACTGTCACTCTAACTCCTATAGAATTTCTGCTTCAACAATGATTGCTTATAACATATCTGGTTGCTGTTGAAATCAATTGTGTGCTCCCACCAAACTGATCTGAGATATAATAAAAAAGCTATTATTAATATGCACCAAGACAGTAGTAATAAAAATAATGATTGAAGAGTCTTCCCTGGAAGATAGGGATCACAGATCACAGAATTATGAAATGCTGTGGTCAGAGGGTTGTTTTGAGATCATCCATCCCAGACTCCTAATATTACTGATGAAATTGAGCTCATGAGGTCAAGTCTCTTGCCAGGTGTCACTCAGCTGATAGCACTAGGGGTCTGATGAGGACCCACACTTGTTGAGTCTACTCACTGAAAATCATTCTGGAAAGGGCAGGTGTTTTCTTTTCCAGTTGACTCTTGCATTCCAAGACACCTGCTATGATTCTCAGGACACATGGAGATGCTGGGCTAGAGACTAGGAGAAGTCTAGAACCATGTCTTCATGAACTGAGAGGGAACTTCTACCTCCCTCTTATCCATTTTGAGCCTACTTCCTATAAAAAGTTACAAGTTCCTAGCCTTGGACAGCTGACTACAACATTTTCCTGTCCAGAGTCCAGAGCAGCTCTCCAATTCTGGCCTAGAAGAGGAGCTCGAGCACTCATAGTCTTGGGGACTTTTCAGCTCTCAATTTCCAGAAGGGTGGTTTCAGGCACACTTCTCAAGACTACTGCATTGTGTGAGACTCAGAGAGGCCTGTTCCATAAACCAAAAGGTTGCCTATTTCCATGACCCCATCAGTAGCCAATTAAATCAAATGCCTGGTCCCTACTTCCAGCAACAGTATAATAAATGAACTCCAAAGATGAATACTACTCTTTCCAGACTCCTAGGCAGTGCTCAAGACCTCTTACTTCCCACATCTTGCTCACCTGCCTCTGCCAGACCAGGGGGCACTAGCCCCAGATAAGAACCTAGAGAACTTCAAAACTCTAGCATGTGTGGAAATTTAACTCATTCCTTTTGGGTTCCTTCAGTCTCTGTATTGTATGGCCCAGCTTTGTCACCAGTACCCATGGCAAATTCTCACTCTACATACTGATAAACCACACCACTGATGTGATTTATCCACCTCACATCATACATATGAGTATAGTTTGTTTAACCTAAAAAGGGGAAAAGAAGACTCATAAGGAAAGCATGTATAGACCAAAGTATCAGGTGTGAAGCTATTATGACTAGGCACAAACATCTCAGTGAGGCAAGAGTGTGGCTGATAGCCTACAACATTAGCCTACAACAAATGTCCCATCCTGCCCATGCAGACAAACATTCTGGTTCTCTGTTTCCTTCTTATTGCTTTTTTTTTCTTATAAAGTCAGGCCCATGAGTTTCATATTCATGGGTTCATGAAAGATCAAAAATGCTTTTTAAGTGTGTCTATAAATGTATGGTCTTTTGTATAATATTCCTTAAATAATACAATGTAATAATGATTAACATAACATTTACATTGTTTTAAGTATTATAAGAAAACTAGAGATGGCTTAAAATATAAGAGAGGGTTGCATGGACCATATGTAAATACTGTACAGATGCAAATATTATACAAGGATGTTCAAGTTTTTAGATCTGTGTATCTAAGAGGGTCCTGGAACCAAACCCCCTCGAATCCTGGTTCAAACTTAAAAGTATCACGAAACAAGAAAGAAGACCCCACACTGCCATTGAGCCTCCATTTCGTGTCCTGAAAAACTGCCCTGGGATATTCCACAAGCTATTTCATGAGCCACAAAGTTCGCTGAGAAGCCCTCACACATTCTCAAGGGCCTGATGACCACATTTCACCAACCCTACTTCTTTCATCCAGAGGATGGTCGGCTCCCACATAAAACTTTACAGCTCTACTTTGAATAACTGAGTGCCAGGTCATATCACCTCCCTAAATTAGTTAAATCATAGTTTTCATGAATACAGAGTTCACTGACATTGAAATGCAACCTGCTTTGACCAAGAGAGAGATTTTTCTCTGAAGATGCCTTCCTGCTTCTCTATACTCCAGAGCACTCTGGACAAATTCTCGTCCCCTGTCCCATCTTTGTCCTATAATCCTCTCTTCCTCCTCACAACACAACATAACACTGACTATACTTTGTAGGAAAAATCCTTCAAGTCATTTTCTTCACAAAGGAGAAGAAGGTATAGGTGTCAGGGTTCAGGAGTTATTCCACACAAACACTCATCTGCACTGCTCAATATTTCTCATAGAATAAGAATCCTATGGCTGGAGGAAACTGGGAGAAATGACTGTTGCCTCAGGGCAGGGCTTCCTTGTGATCACATCAGACAGCTGGCCTCCCCTTCCTGAGGATTCTTTAGGGAAGCAGGCCTCGGTAATTTTCCTTTGTCCAACGTCATAGGTTTTCACAATCCTGGCTGCAGGAAATGTTTTCCTAATTCCTCTGACACCAGTAAGCTGAGTCTCTGATTCGTCTCTGATTTTCACAATGTTCAATTATTTCCTCTCTTATTCTGAGTGGAAGTCTCCATTGACTTCATCTGGCTGGCCTGAAGATCTCAGATTCCCATAGTGGCCAAACAAGTCTCAAAGAAAAGAGAAACTAACCAGGTCAGAGACAAGAGGGTAAAAATAGAGGCAGGTGAATGAATGCCTCTGTGCTCAGCTAACAAGAAAGCCACTCTCAGGGATGTGAGTGGGAATGGCGGCTGCAGGGGGCTAGATCGTCTTAGAGACTTTTTAAAAGAAGCCAAATTCATGTGTGAAATCTCCACACTTGTGTTCTGGGTGGAAAATAGCCTTTGTGCCTCCATTTTCCACCTCTTATTCAGACTGTGAGCTCCATATCTATGTATTTGTGTCCAAAGTGACATGGATGCTTAATTTTTCTCCCAAGTGTTTTTAAATGAATCAAAAAGTAAGAGCAATTGAGTCTCCTATTCCTGACAGGTACAAGACAGCACCTTGGATCCCCTTGCCATTTCAGGTGACTTTCTACCAGGGGTCATTCCTGGCCATCTTCCAATTGTCACAAACAAACCCATCAGTCCCTGAATTTGAAGCCCACAAAGGCAGTAATAAGGGCCTTTGAGCTACTGTGTGTACTGAGCATTCTTTTGTCTTCAACTTTCCCCAAGACAACCATGAAGACCAGAAATTATGCCAATCAAATATTCTTGCTAAGATACAGATTCTAAACACACACAATCACCTTCAAATGATTGGCTTCTAAGTGAACCTGGCTGACAACAGGATCCAAACTGGAAAAGTCTCCGTCATTTCAACTCACAGTTCTATGCATTTTGTGTGGGGGAAAACTGCATACCATTAAGGAATAAATGCAATGTTTTAAAAAACACAAAATCAATAACAAAAAAATCATAGAGCCAGGGAAATGAAAAAGATCAAACAGGCTCTAGTTGGAGAGTCTGGAAGGAAACGTGAAGCTAGACAGCATCCCTGGTCTGGTAGCCCAGTAATCCCTAACTTTTATTAAGAGTCATTCTTGCCTATCCCTTCCCTGCAGAGGTCCTGAAGTATGTTTCCTTGTTGGGTGGTCTCCAGGAAATGACCTTGAGTCAGGGTTAAATGGAGTTGATAGCTGTGAGGTAAATAGCACTCTAGCTCTTCTCTTGAGAAGACTAAGTCTTTCTCCTTCCCAGAGAATGATAGATAAAAGTGGACTTCTGGCACACTGCCCTGTGGGCTGCAGCCATCAGGAAGGAGGATAATGAAGTCAAAGGGCTGCCACAGATTGAATGGCAAGAAAGTAGTGGTTAGTGGTTGGTTTGGGGCCCAATGCAGACAGCAGAGGACTCCCAAAGAGGACTGAAGGAGAGGGGGCTGAAGAGAACCCGACTGGGAGGAGAATTAACTAAATGAGGCAGCACTGCAGCCTCATGGTGGCAAAGCTGTGTCACCCTCAGCAAGCCCACCCGCTGGGTCAGCACTCCCATCCCTGGGTTGTTGTAATTTCCTTCTGCTTTGGCCGCCTCAGGCTGAAGATAAAGAGGAGTTTGTTGTACTATCAAGGCTGAGGTTCCAGGGATAAAAATTATCAGTAAAAGGCACTGATCACAGAAAGACACTGAATCAGAAGCAAATATTGATTGGAAATTTGCCTCTAATTAGCTTTATGCCTGTGGGACCACTCCCACATTTGCAAAAAGAGGAGTCCATCTGCATTAATCTTTCAACTCCCAAGTTTGAAATCTTCCCTGGAGGACTTTTCTGCAGTTCCTACTCATAGTCAACACCCCATCCTCAAGACACACAAACACACATATATATACACATACACACCACACATACCATACATGCAATACCATGTGCCACACGCACACAACATATGACACACGCCACACACTAGGTCTGCACCTCATGTACCACACACATAGACATCCCACACACATACTTACTACCCAACCACAGACATCCCATATGCATCATATATCACTCATCCACTTAGACTCATCACATACCCAACATACCACATGTACATACCAGATCACATAGACCTTATGTGTGTATACACTCATACATGTTACATGCCACACATGTATACTATACCTGGCACATAAATACCACAGGCATTTATATGTATACTATGCCACATACTCTACATGTACCACACATACTCATCTACACACACACACACACACTCACACACACACAGAGCTCACAAACAAACTCAGGTCATGAGCATAAGGTATGCAGCAAAGGTAGCAGCCCTGAAACACAGAGGAGGGAAAGGTAAGGGCAAAAGAGAAAGGCAGTGGGGAGATTACACCCTCCAAATGATTGGTGTTCATATACCAAGTCTTTACAAGCACAGCTGAAGGCAAAGTGCCACGAAGGGCTGTGAGAGGCTGGCTTACAGTCTCTGGTCTCCATCCCCCTTCCCACCTGCCAGGCCCAGCTCCAGAAACTCTCCCATGGAGGGACTGCCTTGCCCTCCAAATCCTCATTGGAGGTTGAACAAAGGGAACATCCAGAGCTTAGGAGAGGTTGGATCATGGAGTGGTGCAGACATGGGCTGTGTGTGTTAATGACTTTCCCCTCTCAACAATCCAGGACACAGCATGCAACAGTTGAGAAAACCCAGTCACAGAGAGGCTGAGGAACCTCCCTAAGCTAGAAATAGTGAGCTTTGGAAATCCATCTGATCTTATCATACTGCCCCAGGTTTGTGGCAGAAGGAGAGATATCCCTTAGCTACATGTGGTATCAACTTCTATGTACTTAGAGAAAAATGGTATGTATGTCACTCTGTGTGTGTGTGTGTGTGTGTGTGTGTGTGTGTGTATGGATGTAATGTATATGGGTTTCAACCACACATCTAACCTACAATTTCACAGGCACTTTTAAAAGACAAGAATAAATAAAACAAAGTGGGCTGATTGAAAGATTTTTGAAGAAAATATTAGGTAAACAATAAATATTGGGTGAATAATAGGCAGATGGTCCAGGAATATGGCAAAAAGCAAGACATTAGACTAAAAATGACAGTGCCAGAAAGCCTGCACTGGCCTACCAGGACAGCTCTTGACAGCCAAAACACCTGTCTTTCCTCTGAACCGAATCTGCTCCCAACCAATTCCACCCTCTAAACTGAATGTGTCTCCTTGGATGGAAAAGCACAGGTCTGATCTCCCACCAACAGGTTCTTCAAACACTGGAAAGCCCTTCTCCTCTCCATCCTTAGCCCTTCCAACTCCTTGGGTAGTCCATAGTGTGCCAGATGGAATTCCAAATGGTCCCTTCTGCCTGGCTCTTCATTCAGTCCGTGTCTCACATTTATGTATGAACTCTTCCTGCCATTTTAGCACATGGCTACAGCAAAGCTTAAGGAGCTTACGGTCAAGATCACTCACACTTTTGGCACTGCCAACAGAAATACATGATTGTGGAAAATAGCATAAAAGAATTTTCAGGAGGACTGGGTTCTAAATTACACAGGAGGCGTCGAGTCTGGACCATTTTCATCAGGAGCTGTGTCCTGGAGGTAGCAGGCCATAAACAGTCATTTAAAATGAAGGAGGAATGTGTTAGGGTGGGCCCAGGAATGAGTCAGGCCAAAGCAGGCGCGTGAGGGAATAGGCCAGCCAGCAGTGCAGCCACAGTGGGGAGAGGACACAGGTAGGCAACTTGTGCAGAGCACAAAGCATCATGCCCAGAAGCAGCCATTCTGAATTGCTTGAAGGGCTTTTACAATTACAGATGTGGAAGTGCCACCTGGACCAGTTGATTCAGAATATCTGCATGAACATTGTATGCGTTTGTTTGTTTGTTTGTTAATTCCCCTGATGATTTAATATGCAACTGGAGTTGATACTATGCAGTTGCAATGTGTAGCATTTTGGATCTATAATGAAAGCCTCACAGAGCCTTAGTGCCTGGGAAAGGAGATAAACATTAAACACAAAATAAACACAATTACACATTGTGGCTTGAGCTACAAAGGAAAAGAATGGGGTAGAGGTGGTATGTGTCAAACCAAATGGTTCATCTCTTCAATTTCTGAAAGGTCAATGGTTGCATACACCATAGACTTCATTTATGTGAAGTCTATGAATCATGAATAAACTACATGAATTGTGAGTAATGTTTCCATTGGTGCACCAACATAAACACTGCAAAATATAATCAAGATTTAAAAACATTTTAAATAACATCCTGAGTCCTATCGCTACAGTCTGTGTTTTAAACATATGGTGCTAGAGAATGTCTCTCCCCCCAAATAAGAAAAGGTATTTTGATTCTGAACATCAAAGAAGCATGAGGGGCTAAGAAGAAAGGATGCCAGGAATGCTCAGTGAGCGTCTCAGAGCAAGAGGAAGCAAGGCAGCTACTGAAGCCTGGGGAAGAGGAGCAAAGGAGGAAAGAGAGGGTGGAAAGTTCAAACAGATATCAAGTTTTGTCAAGCTGTGTCAGCCTCTTCAAGAGCTGTGCAGCAGCCGGAAGAATAGGTTATCATAACTTGGAATCCTGGATTAAACCATTTAACACTGGGGATTTGGAAAAGGTGTTTGGGAGAAGAAATCAGAGGGATGGGACAAATGCGTAAGAGTCTCAATAAGTCACCTAGCAGGTAATAATGCAGTGGAATTTATTAATCTAAAAATAGACTTAAAAACCACCAACCACCTGTCCAAAGTACTTAATATCTTTGAGCTGTGTTTTTCTCATTCACAAAATGGAGATAATGCTTCAAATTCCCACATGGGAATTGTGTAGAGTTGTGCTGCGTGCTTGCTGGGTGTTCAGTGCTGTGCTAAGTCTTTTCCAGTCACTGTAGAGAAAGATGTTGTCACTGATCATGCCACCTACTATGGACCAAGCAGCATGTTTCAGATTTTATAAATGTTGTCTGTTTGGCTTCTCCTTATCGTTTAATTCCTTGAGCTAGGCATTATTTTCTTCATTTTCAAAAGAGGAAAGCTGAAGATCAGGCTACTTTTCCAAGACCAAGATCTGAGAATGTGGTGGAGCTGAAATTTAAAGTCAGTTTGTAGACTCCCAGTTTGTCAGGGATCCCCAACAATAATGAGAGGGAATGGTGTAGAGGGGATGGAGGGGGAGAGAGAGAGAGAGAGAGAGAAAGAGAGAGAGAGAGAAGAAGAAGAAGAAGGGGAGGAAAAGGAAGAGAGAAGGAGGGGGAGGAAAAGGAAAAGGGGGGAGGAAGAGAAGGAGGAAGTAGAGAAGGAGGAGAGAGAGGAAGAGGAGGAAGAAGGAGAAGAGGAGAAGGAGGAAGATGAGAAGGTGGAGGGAAAAAAGAAGAGGAGATGGTGGAGGAAAAGGAGGAGGGGGAGGAGAATGAAGAGGGGGAGGAGGAGAAGGAGTTGGAGGAGGGGGAAGAGGAGGAGGAGAAGAAAGGAAGGAAGAGGAGGAAGAAGAGAAGGAGGAGAACGAAAAGGGAGAGGAGAAGGAGGAGGGGGAAGAGGAGAAAGAGAAGGAGGAAGAAAAAGAAGAAAAAGACAAGGAGGAGGATGAGAAACAGAAACAAAATGAAAGAGAAAGAATTAAAGGGAGAAAATGTAAAAAATAAATTAAAGGGAAAGAGAAAGACAAGGCAGAGGTGGATTGCAGGAGAAAAACAAGGGAAAAGGCAGCCAGTACTGGGGGCTGGAGGGAGAGGGAGCCTAACCAGGTAATGGCAAAGTCTGTTATTTTTCCTAACTCCCTGTGGCTTTAGTGGAACAACCCCTTTGTCTGCTGATTCCTCTGCTTTCACAGTGCAGGGTGTTCTACTCAGTTTCCTGAAGTCATGCCCCACCCCCTGGATTCTCCTTCTTTTCCCAGCCTCTCCCAGGTCCTAAGGTTTGAGAGAAGCTTGCATCCGGATGCCTGTGGTGTGCTCAGACAATAGCTTAATTGCTATTTAAGAGAGCCCCCTGCAACTGACCTTTAACACTTGTTGGCTGCACAGCATCCGAAAGGAGAAAATAGAGACTTCCTTTCATGAATAGGAAATTCTCACGGCAACTATGCCAAAGAGGATGCTTGGGCAGGTGTGCCTCAGCCACAGCTGAAAGGACAGACTGGCTTTGTGGGTTGTCTTCCTTCAGGGACTGATCTGAATATATAGGCAATTCCTTAAGGCTCATTGACCTTGAGTCTCTTCCTTCCCAGAATAGGAAGAGGCCAGACAACCCTTCATGATTTGCACTTTCAAAGGTTTTTACATCAGCTCCAGGTACAAGCTGCGGCTCCCTAGACCTGCCTTTGGAGAGGGGTGGCACCTTTTCCTCCCCTCAGTGGGGTGAGTAATGGGAATGATCAGCTCCACGGGGAAGAGTATTTTACCATTGACAGTATTAGAATTGCTTATTATCTTTAAAACTTTTAGAGACACCGTTCTCCCATTGCTCATGCTCAGCCAAGACCCATTGCCATCACCTACCTTGGTGAGCCATTACTGAGTCAATCAGCCTAATAATAGGGTCAGGCTACACTGCCATTCCATTTCTGAAATAAATGGAATAGACTTCAACTCAAATGTCACCTCCCCAGAGAGGTCTACCCCAATGATCTTCCTAAGGTGAACTCCATTTTTTCCCTTCCCTGGTTCTCTGTGACACAGATCTCTGTTTATTGTCTTCACAGTGCTCACCCCAACTTGAGGTGCACAAATGCTTGTGACCCAGGCTTTTTGGGTCTTTACTGTAACCTTGTGTCTAGAACAGTCTGGCTCATGGAAGACTTTTAGAAAAACAAACAAACAAACAAACAAACAACAAAAAAGACAATAGGTGGAAGAATGACACAAAGGAAGCCAGGATCCCCCAAAGCCTCGTTCCTGACCTCCATAGCCCTCTCTCCCTACCCCTACCATAGCTATATCACCAAAAGAGTCTTCTCTCTTTTCCTTGCTCCTCTTTGTTATAGTGGAAAGCAGTAGACCTTCACTGCTGTCACCCTGTGTGTAACTTCTTCTATGCACCTATATATATTTCTTAACTCATGCAACTATAAATGCAAGTATGACAATAGAATTATTTTGTGGATTAAACAAAATAACTAGTGTCACTGGGCCTGCCATATACCAAGCAGTCAATTAATATTAATTGCTTTGCATTCTTCTCTTTGTTGCTTTCCTCTCGTCCTTTTCTTTCCTTGTAACTTCCTTCGCTGCCTTGCTCTGTCTTTGTTCCCCATTCATAAGCCTTCTGATTGAGACACCAGCAGAATTTATGATCTTGAATTGAACTGAGTTGGGTGGGCATGGTGGTCTCTTCCAAAGGGGAGAAAAAGTTAGGCAGAGTGATTTGAAAAGCATTGACAACAGTGAGATCCCAGAAGAGACAAGGAGAGGGCTGGGAATGGCAGCCATGATGTTTGGGATACAGCACAGCAGTCCCTGAGATCCTACTCTGCTTATTCTGGATTCCACTCTTCCATTAGCCCAGCCGAACAGGTAGATCTGGAGATGTTTACTGCATCAGGTGTGGGTGGGGAGAAAGGAACCTTAATTGAACAGATTTGTTTCCCTGAGCTCTGCCAGTAGCCCACACTGCGGCCTATGGAAAGCCTGCTTATCTGTAGGGTCTTAGCTTGCCCTCTAACAAGGAAACAAAAAGCAGAGTTCTGAAGGCATCTTCCAGCTCTAACATGTCTTGGCTAAGCCAGACAAAACAGTTTTCTGCAGACATTTTTCAAATAAGGAATGAGAAGAGAGAATAGTAGATGCTTACGGAAGCACCATTAGCAAAGATTTTGTTGTCATTTTATTTCAAATAATCTTACTTATCCCCAGCACAGATTCTGTGAGGTTTCGATTGTGTTTTGACTGCTCTGGGCTGGCTGAAACCTCATTCTGATCAGCATGGTGGTCTGGATTTTCTCTCTCCAACTCAGCTGGGGTGTCTTGTTCTTTCTGGAGGGCATTCCTCTCAAGATGACAAGAGCTCAAAGGTGCCTGTAGATGGACTGGCCTCTGTTCTGCTATATCCATCTGAAGCCACGGCAAACTTCTCTGAGCCAAACTGCTTACTAATTAATATCTTTCACAGGGTGAATGGAGTGTTGGCACCTCTTCTAGCCCGGGGCAGCTCCCAAAGCCACGGACCTTATCCAGTGCCCAGAAAGTCCTGCCTGGATACCATCACTGCCAGGCTCCTCTATGCCAACATCTCACCCTTCTCATTAGAACCCGGAAATGTGTCACCTGCCAGCACCCCATACCAACCCCCAGTGTCATTCACTCTTTCACCTACTTGAATTTCCAGGGAAACCCAGTCACAATCATGTGGCATCTGGTCTGTTTTTCCTTCTCTCTTTTTCTGGCCAGAATGATGGATCAATTCTGGAAAACCTGTTAAGGAAGAGCTGGATCATCCTGTGTTTCCATAAGGCCTTTCCAGGTGACACTGAGTCAAGCTACCGACAGGCTGAAAGCCATTTGGCTAAGGAGTCATCTCTGTGGGGCACCATGTTTATTTGGGCCACTGACCCTGGCCTTTAGAGGAAAAGATGAAGGATTAGTGATACTCAGTGCCTGAGCCCTTTCCCCCCATTTATCCCCACCAAGGAGTTTTTGAAGCCTCTTTAATGGGTTGTCTGTTTAATGTATGCACTTACCCATGACTGAATGGACTACCCTAACCTGCACTCTATGCAAGACTTTCCTACTACCTGTGCTAAGCCAGTCTGCAAGCACAAATCCCTGAACCTCCCGCAGAGGTTCTCAAGGAGCGGAGAAGCTGAGGAAGAGAATGAAAAGACAGACCTAGTGGTCATTATATCATTATTGGTTTACTTGGGATGGGACTTGTTAATTTAACCTCATGGTGGTTAGTGATGAGGGTGACCTGATTTCTGTTCCACTTAACTTTCTAAATAAGGATCAGAGCATGGCATTCATCATGCCTAGTCTTCCATGGGCAGAGCAATAACCTTTTCCTCTACTTTTCTCTATTCTAAACCCCTATGATTGTGGTTGCCAATGGTCTACTTATTCTCAAAACCCTCCCTTGTTCTGTGAACCAACTAGCCCCCCACAGTTCCCCACGCCATCTCCTTTATTTTCTAATTCCTCATGACATTCTTCTAAAAGGAATGAATATTTATTATAGTATTGTTATCATTTAACTCCTTTGGCCTATTAATCTCTTTATCTGATACAAAGAATGTCCAGCTCTTTTTGCAAAACCTCATGCCCTCTATGACTTTACATCTCCAATAATGCCTAGAACAAGGCTGGCCACAACCTAAATTATCGTTAGAGATTTCCTGGTTATACCAAGACACAAATACTCACTTACTTGGTCTTTACATTTCTTCAGTAAAATAGTAAATTGACTTTCTGCTCCAAATCAGGCATATTCATCTCAGACAGGAGGCCAAATCACTGCTAGATGCGTGACCCAGGGCTAGGATGACACTCAGGTGCCAACTGAGAAAACCTTGAAGAAGCCAATCAGACAGATGCTTTCAAGTCCAGTTTGGTGATACAATGGCCAGACCAATGGATTAATGTTGTACCTACAGATTGATACTGACACATCAGTGAAATCAATGTCCTGTCTTAACTGACTCATTTTCTGGGACCGAAAGGTTTATACAGAAAATCTTAGGTTGGCCTACACCTCTCCTCTACCAAAACAAATGAATGAATGAATGCATAAATAAATAAAATTCATATTTTCAAACTAAAGAGTATTAAGAACTATAACTTTCCTTCTTGATATCATCCACTGAGCTGTATTTGGTTTCAACTATAACATGTCTGTGGTTTTAAAAACTAACTATACAATATGGTGTCAGAGGAATGAAACAGACATTTTAGAATTTATCAAAATAAGGCTATGTCTACCTAATACCAGTCTTTTTGTGTAGTTAGTACCTCCTCTTCTCAGCCTGTTCTAGAAACAAGCATTCTTCTCTATCTCTAAAACATAGTCTGTATTCAAAGAGACTTATTAAGTTCTACTAATTACATCAGAACTTGGGTAGTATCTCAAGATCTCAGCTTCGTCATCAACAGAATAAGAAGTTGAATTAGGTATTATTTAAGATTACCTCCAATTCTGCCATATTTTCACTAAAGTCCCTTTGTACTTGCAAGGTTTGGAGATAAGTAAGGTTTTTTTTCTTAGAAAAAGGATGCATATTACAAGGCAGAAAACAAATAGAGGTGAAGTGTCATCAGATCAATTTCATAGGCAACAAGGTAGGCAATGCGGGGAAGAGGAAATGGTAGAAATTGGGGTGATAATTACTCTGTCCTTAGCAGAACTGTCAAATAGGCAAAATGCCTAAGACCTGACAACCTAATTCCAATGGCCCTGCTACTGAGATTCATTTGGTACTGGAATAGACAGATTCCTGGGGAAGAATGACCAGGGCAGAGGAAGGAAAGAGATAAATAGAGTTGAGGAAATAGTCCCACATGTGGTCTTAGCAGGCTCTGCTGGTAAGCACCTCTAGGCATGCACAAGCAGTGCATGGTTGTGGGGGAAGTGCCAGATTAGTCATTGTTGGCCAAGAGTCAACAGCTAGAAAGTCTTCCTGGAGCTGCTTTGTATCCCTAACTCTCCTTTTCCTTTGGGAGCAGCTGTTATGATGCAGAGGCAGTACAGTTCAACGGAACTTCATACTTGAGTTGGACCTTAATGGTAAGGTGGGTTCTGCCATATTCACATTCTGGGAAGGTCACTTCCTCTCTTTAAGCCTCAGAGTTATTTTAGCATAATGAAAAGTTGGACTTAAACTTCTAGATTCTCAAATCATGTAGTTGGCTTTGTCAGGGACAATATTGCCTATTCAGCTCCAAACTGTGGGTTGGAGTAGAAAAAGAGACAATGTTGACTGCTCTCTATCACCTCACTCCATTCCTTGGCCTTCTGCTTAGTCACACACAGCATCATATTTACTTCCCAGCAGCCCTTTCCCTTACTTTAGTACTCATAGTACAAAAGTTAGGGATTGTGGGAGTCCTTCCTTGGGTGGTGCTATTCATACAGACCTCTGTGACTTTGACCACCTTTCCCCAGAAAGTTCCTGTGGTCAGGAATTCAAGCAAGCAAATGCCCCTGATAGAAATGGCAGTTGTGCATGTGGAACACAGCAGAGTCCAAAGGATCTCTTGAGAATATTAACAAGGAAGATGTACCATAGCAGCTGTGGTTAAATATGTTTGCTCATTATAGGGTTGGATTTTATAAAAGACAGCTTTCCATGCATGGCTCAATTCATTGTCACAGAGTGTCTAAGAAACTTAAAGAACTGGTAGAAAGGACAGAGATGATCGAGGTACAAATTAACCCCGCTACCTGCACATGTGAATGTAAACCCTGGCTTAGACACCAGAGCACACTGTGGTTCCAATCTTGAGCAGCTTTGTATGATACATAATAAACATCTCTCTACCTAAGGAGAGATCAGAAAAAAAAAGATATGACCTGCATTAATAGCAAAACAAAGGTACTATCTCCCATTCGGTAGCATTATCTGGTAGACTCAAGTGACCAAGAGGACATTTTTCCCAGGAAAGGGGGTGACGCTGTTTTTATAATTTGAGCATGTGCTGTTTTGATTGAGCTCAGACAGTGGAACAAGGTGGCTTTCTATGCCACTATTACCTACAGGAGAGAATTGCTAATGAGAAATGTTTTGTTGAGTCCTGTGACCCCATCAAGACTTCAGTCAGCAATAGCAGAATGGGAGAAGGGCCCATTCCAAGTTGAGACAATTGAAGGATATTTTAAGCTACAATCTGAAGACTGTGATAATGACTGCTTCAATTCAACTAATATCAGCCCAAGAGAAAAGGAGAATGGAGATCACCTTACACAGGTAAAAGGGAACCTTGTTAAACTACTGTCACCAAAGCCCGTGAGTGGAAAGGACAGACTTGCCTTTCTAAGCATCAGGCTTTCCCATCAATGCTCTGGTTCCAAACTTCTTTCGAGAGCTCTTCCTTCTAGGATCTTTCTTTCTTTGGCCAAAATGGGGGCACCTGGGTAAAAGACCAAACAAGTACATTTTCTTTCTAAAAGCAGGGGCACCAGGATTTAGGCTGGAATATCCTGAAGTTTTTCTTCACCATGGATTACAGAACACTTTGCATTTTATACTTATGGAGAAGGAAAGGAGAAAGAATCAGGTCTTAAGATTTACTCAGAAGCAAAGGGGAATTCGGTGGATTTTTATCAGGAGTTCTTCTAGAGAAAGATGGTATTTCTGGCACTGCCTCAGGCTTCTGCCAACCCCTCTTCACTGAAAGAGGCCATCACAGTGATAATGCAACTCTGCCTCCACTGTGTGAAAATGAGTTTGGTTCTAAGGGTGTCCTGCAGGTCTGAAAATTCGAAGTATATGCTAAGATCTGCTGATTAATGCCCTTTGATTTTTCATGCGAAGAATTAAAAGATTAGGAAAGTTATGTGTTTTCTCTGGGATCACAGAAGCGATATGTGACATATGCCAACCTTGAACTCAGGTCTTTTGATTTCCAGTTCAAATCACAACATCCAGCCTCAAATACCTAACTGGAATATTCTCTTTTGTCTCTCTGCACTCTCTTCTGGAGAAGGGAGCCCTATTGGTCCCTATTCTCTAAGTCCTGCATTTTATGCCTTCTGACCCTGTCCCCAAATGGAACTGATTGGGCCAGAATGGACCCTTGAACTAAGAACAGTCTATCTATGAGTTGGAGAGGGACTTTCAGCCTGACTCAGAATAATAAGTGGATAAATCAGAATCCCTGTGTCAGGGAATGGTGCTAAGAGACACCTTCTAGTGGTGCTAAGCTCTGGACATGAGCCAAGCAATCCCATAAGACATGGGGCAGGGAGATTTATATGAGACGAATTAGCCAAGAACCCTGTCAGGAGACAACAGAAAATGAAGCAGCCGATGAACCAGCCAGAGGAGAGGAGTGACTTTCTCATCTGCTCTACCTCAGACTTGACTCTATTTCTTGTTTTAGAATCATATTATAGTTTCTTGTTT
This sequence comes from Castor canadensis, assembly GCF_047511655.1. Taxonomy (NCBI): domain Eukaryota; kingdom Metazoa; phylum Chordata; class Mammalia; order Rodentia; family Castoridae; genus Castor; species Castor canadensis. The sequence continues at coordinate 165,246,450 of NC_133389.1, read as the reverse complement.
GTCAATTCTCTGAATTCCCCTGTAGGTCTAGGGTAGGCCTTCATCTGATGAGTTGTCACCTACTTTTTCAGCATGTCTAGTTTTCAGAGTGGTAGCACTTTCAATTGCTATAATGGCAGGCAGTCATTGTCTTAAAAGACAGTATTCTAATCAAACTCACAAAGGAAGCAACAAAAAAGAGCACATGTCCCTTCTCATGTACCATTCCAAAATCTTCTGCTTGATCCCACCTTTCTGCACTCACTGCCTGTCAATAGCAACATGAGGACTAAACTGGTTTTGTACAATTGAACTATATCTCTTTATACCTCTATCATCTTGTCCTGGTGCTGTGGGATGAGATAATGACTTTTAAAAACTGCATTAATCTGGTGCATGTGCCCACTGGAAGTATGAGAAAGCTATGAATGCACACCACTTTTGACCAAAGAGGAATGAGAAGTGATGGATAAATTCTTCCTGTTTTTATGTCCTTGGCAAATATACTTGCTTAAGATTCTTCAATAGCCCAGCAGCATCAGCCACCAGTAGTGGCCAGCTCCTCAACACATCCTTGAATCCTTCGACATTTCACTCCCTGATTCTGTTCACTGATTCCATAGGATCACACTCCCAAAGGAACAACCTGTGTCATGCTTGCTACTGGGAACCCCGGCTAGCACATTGAGAAAAGTTATGGTTTTGACTCTTGCAGCCACCACATTCCTGATTAAAATAATTATGTGCACTTGAGGATGGCCCCCACAAAGTCAACATACTCTGATCTTGTCTGTAAATATTGCCATTTGCACACAGCTCCACATTCAAATGGTCTTCTCTAAAAGTAATTACATTTTAGATGAATTCTTAGAGTCTTCCTAATGACCTTCTCAAAATAGACAATCCCATAATATTATGTTTATGCTTTTTCCCAAGTCCAGGAATAGCAAAAACTGGGAGTACATCAAGAAAATCTTTGAGAAAGAAGCAACATGCTTTTATTTTCCATTGTCTATTACTCCAGAGCTAGATTTTTCACTGGAATCTATGATTGGTTGCTATATTGATTTCCTAGGGCTTCTGTAATAAATTACCACAAGCTAGGAGGTTTAAAAACAACAGAACTTTATTCTATTGCAGTCCTAGAGGCAAAAGTCCAAAATTAAGGTGTTAGCAGGGCCATGTTGTCTGTGATGGTTCTAGTGGGGATGCTTCCTTGATTCTTCCTAGCTTCTGGTGGTTTCTGGCAGTTGTTGAAGCTCCTTGTCTTATGGCAACAGAACTCCAACCTCTGCCTCCATTTGTACATGGCCTTCCTCCCTCTTTGTGCTTCTATATCCAAATTATTTTCTTCTTATAAGGACAGCAAGCCACTGGATTAGAGCCCACTCTAATCCAGTATGACCTCATCTTAACTTGATTATATCTGCAAAACCCTATTTCCAAACAAGGTCTGAGTGGACATGAATGTGGAAAAACATTGTTCAGCCCATTATAGTTGGTGCATATACTAAGGAAAGATAATATTCTTTGATCCTGGTGAGATAAGGGTAACATTTGGGTGGGTAAAAGAAGAGCACAGGCTTAGGGAAATCTAAATGGAACTAGGGATCATTTGGCAATGATGCTGATCATAATTCAGGATAAGAAGAGTTTTCAGGCTGTCCACAGATCAGCTTCATGTTTTCCTGAGGCAAGGCAGTCATTATATCCATTCCTTTAAAGGAACATCTCTTGTCTTCCAGGACATAGAGCTTCTGACTAACATTCCGTTATTTTCCCCTGGAGCACACTCACTGTGTCAGCTACGTAGGAGTTAAGATTAACAATGAATTTCTGGTTAGTGTACAGACCCTTGATATCCATGGGTATATGGTTCCAAGGAGAGCACCCTTGAGGAAAAACAGAAATGCTCAAGATGCACAGAGTTCAGTGCTGTACTGTGAGCACTTGATTCATTTTTCCCATACCACCACCCAAATTCTCCTAAAGACATGACACCTTTCAACAAATCTGGACATTTCACTTTATCATTTGAATTATGGACATCAACTGTTACATTGCTTTGAGAGCATTATTTGCTTTTGGGGAGGTATATTTTCATAAAATTTAGGGCAGGGAAACACTCAGCAGATCACGTGACAATTTCAACACAACTGATAATAATGCAGGACTGACTGAGAGCTTCTCCACATCAGCTGAGCTGTGTAATGCATGCATGGGAATTTAAAATTTTTGTTTTTGAAATTTCTTTTGATTTTTTAAATTAATTACATTTTACTGGAGGAATGGGGATAGGTAGGAAACCCAAAACTTGAAAGTGTTTGATGTTCCCACTGCAGAGGAGCTCTGCTTAAAGTGACAGAGGTCAATATGGGAAGGTGACCAGGAAGTAGTGAAGAGGTCAGGTAGAGATTAATCAATTCGGATTGTAATACATACACTTGTGCATGGAAGCAATGCTAGGAATCTCTCTGTATCTCTCTCTCTTATCTCAACTAGCAAAACACACTTCATCTTTCTTATTATTGCTTATGTCTTCTCTTCAACAAACTTAGAAAAAAGGGCAGAACAGGTTCTGCCTGGAAGCGAGGGGGTGAAGGGGAAAGGAAAGGGCAGGGGACAGGAGGAAGAAATGACCCAAACAATGTATACACATATGAATATATGAATAAAGAAAAAAAACTTTTTTAAAAGCCTGGAAGGGTGCTTATTATTATTACTATTATTATTGTTACTGTTATTATTTTTATTACTATTAAGGTTCATTAATAGTAATGACTATTAATTTCTGGAATCACAACATTAAATTTCTTGACTTCTGAATGTCTAAGTTTTTAATCTGTGTGCACTGACAAAATTATATTTGTTCATTTTGTTTAAATCCCAATAAAATGGATTATAAATTAATTGGAAAAAATTCATTACTTTTGTTTTCACTTGATCAAAAACCGCATGTTATAAATCCATGAATAAGCCAGGCTTGTCCTATTCCCAAATGAATGAGAAAACAGGCATCTCTTAAGAATGAGCCTTTGCTAAGACCTAATGAAATCTTCAAGGAATGTTGGAGAACCTTTCAGAGGCGGAAAATTTTGTCTGAAAGTCAGTAACAGTGATATTATGGGAGAACTCCTGGGAGTGTTAGGAGAGTGTTTCTCTCTCACTGAACGGGTCTTGAGCAAGTCCCTCTAACTCAGTTTGATGGGAGGTGAACAGAACATAGCCATCCTGTGACCTGTTTGCCAATGTTCTGTGACTTGAAACTTAATCTCCTTAAAGGCAGGGTCCACAGATCCTAGGCTAGTACATGACATTTAGGAAAACATCTAGCTTTTATTCATTTAATGAATGTTGAGGATGAACTGCTTAAACTGAGAAGAGACTATTCATTTTCAAACCAGAAGTTGAAACTCAGGAGCCATGTTTTCCAAAGAGAGGAAAAGGATTTAAGTGGCAGAACATTGGGGACTTGTTTAGTAGACATTTACTGTGTGGACACATTGTAGGTAACAGGGATAGAATAATATGCATCTTGTAGCCTGTGCTTTAATTTGTTAACATATAATGGGAGAAATGCATCCAGTGCTCCCTTTTAGTATAATTACTAATCCCATAAAGGTAAAAAAAAATTAAACCGACTCCCTTGCTATAATTTGTATCTGGAATGTCCCCCAAAGGGCAATGTCTTAAAGGCTTGGTCCTCAGCTTGAAGCCATTGGGATGTGGTAGAATCTTTAAGAGGTGGGACCTAATAGGAGGAAGTTAGGTTCAGAGGGGCATTCCCTAAACTTTAGGGACCCTAGCCCCTTTCTGTCTCTCTTTGCTTTCTGGCTGTCTTGAGGTGAAAAAGCTTCCTCTGCCATACTCCTGCCATAATGTGTTACGCCACTATAGGCCCAAAGCAACAGAGCCAAGAGAACATGGACTGAAACCATGAGCCAAGACAAAATTTTCCTCCTTATTGATTATTTATCTCAGGTACTTTTATCACAGTAGTGAAAAATTGACTAGACATGTGAATTAGAAGTTACTCTTGATTAGGGTGATCAGAGAAATTGTCACTGAGATGCAACAGATTACGTTAGGAAGCCAATAATCTATTAGACATTAGGGCATCTTGGAATTCTTAATGTTATAGAAATGTCCAGACTCAGAAATGACCTTTGGGACATGGGCCAGTCCTTTAAGTTAGGGAACCTCCAATTTTGATATCATTCAGAGTTCAAGGTAATGTCCTTTAGGGAAGGTGCATTCCAACAGGTTAATTTAAAGCAATGCTATACTTGAAATATGCAGCATATCTAAAAATCACAGACAAGGCCACCTATTCCTCACAGCCCAGGGATCATTGGTTAGCCTCTGAAAGATGATGATAAAAATATTTTCTGTGAATTGCTTTCATCCAATATCTTCAGCAGCATTCAGAGAAAACTTGTGGCCTTTCCTAATTCAATTGCCTACTTGGCTGTACATTCTGAAACCAATACTCAAAGGGAATTCCCACACAGAGCTTCCTGGGAGAGCCCATCCTCCTTTACACCCTCTGGAGATCATTTAGTATCTGGAACTCTCTCTCAAGAGCTACAATTAAGTTGGGGTTTAGGAGGAACTGGATTCTACATAAAGTCAGTGGAACAAAGAAAATTATAGTCCAACCATTAGCTGGCATGTCTTCTACTTCTTGAAAATTTGCCCTTTTCTGCTCTGTCAGTATGAAGCACTATCTGCTCTTTGACACATGAGCAAAAGAGCACAAGCCTGGAAGAGGGAACAGGCAATCTCAGTGTCCTATATATGTGAATACAGGTTCCTCTGCCAGTTACAAGGGATAGAAACCCAACTCAAGCTGATTTAAATAAGTAAATGAATTCGAAAAGTTCAGGTATGGCTGAACCCAGGTAGATGAATGGTATCAGCAAGAGCTTTTTGTTCCCTAGAAGGCTAAATTTTTAATGGGCAAATGTGAGTACTTTACCTATCCCTAAGCCAATTAGTATAGCCAGCAGCAGGTGATGGGCTGATTAGCTAGATGTCGATCATGTGACCTCACTTGGCCTTCCCAGCTCCCAAGAATAGGAGAACGGTTTCTCAAAGGAAAATAAGTATGTTGTTCAAGTAAAAGTAGGGAGATGCTTGAAGGAGGTGAGAACATTGAATGTCTACCATGGAATGTAACAGATCATCTTAGTCACATTAAGTACTGGAGCTCTGAACAGAGCTACCTGCCCAGCTCACGTTGGGGACTGCATCATTGCTGTGGCTGAAGCACCTACTGCATCACCCCCTTGAACTCTTTCTGCATCATCCTGCTTACTGCCCTGTGACTGGGAATGCATGTCAACCCTCAATTCTGAGTTCATACTAAGAATGATCAGTTTCATCAACAAAGACAGTTTCCTAATGTCCTAGCCTACCTCCAAGATAGCAGACCAGGTCAAGTTCCAGCAGTAGCTATTATCACCTTAAGTACCCAGAGTCCAGCAAGAGGACCCTGGTCAGTCCAGGCCTTTGGGATTCTATATTATAGGTCTTTCCTAGACCTGGCCTCACAGCCTTACTTTCCCAATGAATGTACTAAACTACTCTTTCATATCCCTTATGTGAGATGCTAAAGTAGCTCATCTGTCTTCACTCTCATTCTCCAAATTATTTCTTCAAATATGAGCAATTTTTTCCTTATCTCTCTTGGTACAATTGCTTGCTTCCACCCAGAGGAGTGAAGTGGTTTGTTGTTGTTGCTCTTGCTTTTCCCCCAACAGTTACTTCAACTGCAATTTGATGTTTTCAAGCACTGGGGATGGGAAAGACATATGTAATTAGAAAAGTAAATAATGATACAAATGACTTATTACCAAGCTTTTCTGGGTGACTATTCAAGTCAGAAAAACAATAGTGCTCTGAGGACGGAAATGAGCCCACACATTGGACAGTGAAGACAAGGAACTGAAGTCATGGAGCAGGGCAAAGCCAATTCAAACAGCAGAACTTTGTTTCTTACTCACACAAGACAGAAAGGCATCGGGTGAGAAAAGAGCCAGAGATGGCAATACTGGTGACTCTCGGCTCTATCTCTGCAGTATCTACTTCTCCAATATACTCAATCTGCTTAACAAACAGAGCTGTGAGTGAGAGCCTTGTGCATTCAGAGACTCAGAGACAGCAAGAAGTTCCTAAACATCCCACTGCTGTCAGACTAGCAGTAAGAATTCTCAGTGAATCTCAGGAAAGATTTTAAGGATGTGTGATGTTCTTTAAGCATTCCTGAGCCTTCATGGGAAAATTTCCTTGATTTACTTAGCATTCTTCAGTTATTTCAATTTTTATTGGAAAACTCAATAGATTTGCAAGGGGTAACTTTTTAAAGGTTTCATAATTCAACTTTTAGATAGCCAGAGTGAGACCTTTCCCCAGAATCTTCTTTCCCCTTGAGAAGAGAGAGAGCAAACATAAAGGAAGCAGTAATCTGCCCACAGACTAGTGACCAAGCTTCACTTCAGAGATGCACTTTTTAAAGGTCACTACGTTTTAAAGGGTTGTTTCTACATGACCCCAACATAGCCAGTTGAATAATGGAAAATTTAGCCAACTCTCCTGATTGTTTTATCATAAGAATCCAGTTCTAAAGATAGGCACAAGGCATTCACATCAGGAAAATTCCATTTGGTTCAGCAAAGACTTCTTCAGCACATGGTGGGTGCTATACTATGTTAGTTTCCATGAGCAATGAAGATGTTTGTGTTCTGACCCCTGGCCTCAAGCTGCTCCTAATTCAATTGTTTTGATAAAGCACAATTTTTTGGGGTGGAGAGGAAATAGTAAGTGCTGCAAATCTACTAAAATTCCTAGGTCCCAAAATTTAATATAAATCAAACAGATTGAAAGGACCCTGAAAGGCACTTTGATTATTTTTTTCCATTTCAACCAGGAAGTCAATTAAACTGTTATTGGTGAAGTAACTTGTGGGCTGAGTCCAGCTTTAGGCACTGAAGTTTTCCTTGTGAAGGAAAAACCATGACCCTGTCATAGTAGCCGGGGACTGGGTAGGAAAATACAGGCAGGTTGGGAAAGGAAACTGATTAGCATCCATATTTAGAATCATGGATGTTGTGTATGGGAGAAGAGAAGGGACTATGGGTGGTATGGAGAAGGTGAGGGGAGATGAAATAAGATTTGGGAAGATTCCTGAAAACAACAAAAATGGAGCTAAATGTTTGGATCCCGTGGAGAATGTGGTTTGGCAGAAAGGGAGAAAGAACACTTCCAGGCTGGGAAAGGAGCTTATAAAGAGGTAGAAAGGCCACGAGGATCACACACTTGTCCCCACACCCCCATCCCATCTTCTCAAGGCTGCAGAAGCCATGAGTTTCTCTGTCCTTTTTCTCACCCTGCCCTGCATAAGGAGGAAGGGCTTCAGAGGCTTGGAAGCTAAGCCCCCAATTTTATGCAGATATCCAGACAGGAAAGGAAATCATGAAACCTAATTGCCTCTTAGAACAGCATTTGTCTAGTTTTCCCATGAGGTATCAGAGGGGACCGAGTGCAATTGGTCACAGGGTCGCCAGAGTTTAATGTCCAGCCTGGCTCTGGGTTCCCACATTACTCTATCCCTGGCAAGTGAGACTGACTGATCTCAACCAGTAGTCTCAACCCCATGCCAAACCCAGAGACCAATGCTGGTTTCTGGCAGAGGTAAGCTTTTTGTCTGTTCTTGCTCTTGCTCTCTTGCAACTGGTCCAGCTTGGCTGAGAATCTCTTGCTCCATAATAATCAGGTTCTTACCTAGCTGATCAAGCCCTAGTTTTCTCCTAAGTTGTGTCTGAGTCCTCAGGGATTAAAATCTAGGCTTGTTTCCCATTCCCACCAGGAAGTCCTCCTTGGAGTGCATCTCATCAGTAGCCAGGGTGCCCTGCTCCTGACCTCTGTACAATCCCCGCCAGGTCACCTTGAAGCCAGCCTTTAGTTATTTGGACTTACTGATTGCCTTTCCCTGAGACCACCAGTAATGAAGGTCCCATTTCTGCCCGAAATCATTCTCTGGATCTTGGTGTTGGTGTTACTGTCACACAATGGTGGTCCTGTCCTTTGGCTTTTTGGAATAACCTCAGATTCACAAACTCACATCTCTGGGATGCTGATTTCTGGCCTTGCTCCTTATTCAGATCTTTTGGGTCCCATGAAGAATTGCCCTGAGTTTCAAAAACACTCATTTTGTCCACGGTACTGGGCAATGCCTCAGTTATTAACAGAGATCCCACTGTAACAAGATCATATTTTATACTTCTCAGAAGTTCAGCCACTACAGGACCCTGATCTGAACACTAGAAGGAAAAACTTTCATGCTTGATTGACTCAAAATCAGTTGTTCCTTCTCAGAAACATGCTCTTTCTCTCTTATCCTCAAAGACCTACCAGAATTTCAGGTCTAAAATTCATCTGCTCCCTGGTTATTCCTGCTCCTTCCTCCTCTTCCTCTTCCTCTCCTCCTCCTCCTTCTTCTTTTTCTTCTTCTTCCTTTCCTCCTCCTCCTCCTCCTTCTTGTCCTCCTTCTTTTCCATCTTCTTTCTCTTCCTCTTTTTCTTCTCCTCCTTCTCCTTCTTCCTTTCCTCCTCCTCTTACTCTTATTGTATTAATAAGAAAAATGCCTAAAATTTCTGGTATTTCTTGAAAAGGGGTTGGATAAGAACCTTTGGTGCTTCATGGCCCTTCTAGGTCAGAAAAGAAACCTGGGAAATATGTAGGAAGGAGGCTTCATGGTATTGCTTGTATATAATTTCCTCTCTGCTCCCTCCTTTCTTCCTTGCAGTTCTGGGGGTCAAATACAGAGCCAAGTGCATGCTAGACAAATGCTTAGGATGAGCTATATCTCTAGCCATATTCCCTCCCCTTGACTGTGAAATGAACCTAGTGAATCTCATTTAATGAACAGAATGTAGAAAGTGATGATTGCTGGTTCTGAAATTAAGTCACAAAAAGACTGTGACTGTCTTGCTTGCCTTTACTTTCTTCTTTGCTTTTTGCTGTCATGAAAGCTAGATTCTATCACAGGAGTTGCCATCACAGGAGAGTTACACATGACAAAGAATGGAAGGACATCTCTGGTCACCAGTTAGTGAAGAATGGAGGCCCCCAGACCATAGTCCGTGAGGATTTAAACCCCGCTAACAAACATATGAGAGAGTTTGGAGTAGATCCTTCAGATGAGACTGCTGGTAAGCAGCACCTAGTTCTCGACCCACAGAACTATGAGATAATAAATGTCTGATGTATCAGCAGGTAGCTTTTGGAATAATTTGATATACAGCAGTAGGTACCTAATATAAGTCTCAGAAAATCAAAGAAGGCAGAAAAATTTGGCTAAAAACAACTTCGATAATTTTCACCTACCTTAAATCTACAATTCCCTATTTAGCTAGAGATAGAGGAAAGTCACATTTATTTCATCAACACTTACGTAGTGTGGGTCCTCTCTGTACCAGCACTGTGACAGTTGCTATGGAGGATCCAAGGACCTAGGGGAATTAGAGAACAACCATAAATGGAAGAAATAAGAAGAAATATCAGCATCACCATTGTGTCATTAGTTTGCCCATAAACTCATGAAAATCCCTCTTACATTCTATGACAAATAATGTTAAAAAAAAAAAAAAAACCCAGAGCGAAAAGAATTTCAATTGGGGTGGATTGTTATGAAGCAGTCTGAATTCCATTAGGATAGAGGCCAAAAATTGGCAACTTTCTGACTTGTTTGGAAATATAAGAAGAGCTTCCATACTGGGTCCATTCTCCTTTTCTGACCCATTGCCTATGGGCCCTTTCTTTTGTCTCATTCTACCACAGTCTCCACTCAACCCACTCCACTGATTTAAAATGGCTGGCATTTCAATCTACAAATGATACTTTAAGCCCCTCTCTGATTCTTTTTTAGTTGCATATCTCTTCATGTCTTTGGGGTCAGTGGTGCCCCAAAGAGAAAGACAGCTTTGATTCTGTGCCTCTAAAGAAGCTCCACAGGTGAAAGCCTAAGAGTGGGGCCATAAAAGGTATTCAGTAATTATTCCCTTGATTTTCCACCAGTTTTTGCTAACCTTATGCAAATAAGTGCTTTTCTATACTTGCTCATTATAGAGTCCTGTCTTATCTCAGACACGAGGCTCAGCTAGAGATATATCAATGAAACTGATCCCAGCTCTAACAGGACTCGGAAGCCACCTGACAAACTCAAGAAGATGAATATGGCTTGAGTAAATGCAGTGAACTAGTTGATATGAACTATCTATCCCCTTCTAGGCGTAAAAGTCTATAATGTACCCCCACCAAAAAAATCCCTCTTCCTTTTCTTTTTCCTATCTTCCTGACTTTGCTCTTTTGTTGCATGGGTCCAACATAAAGGGTCTTGACTTGGTCCCTTTAGGAAGTACAGTATTCTGGATTCTGAGTGAGCACTGGGCTCACCAGAGATTTCAAAGAGTAGGGGGTGGAGGGTGATCTGAGGAATGGTTTGTCTCCTCTCTGCTTCTCTGAAAAGGTTCCTCACAACTTGTTCCAGAGAAATTCACCACCTAAACTCTCAGATGCCATGGAAGAAGGGAGAGGGAATGGAGACATGTAACTTCTCTAAGGAAAAAGTCAGCATCTGGATGAACAAGGCCTGCTGATCAAGAGGATAATTCATGCTGTCCTCATGCACATTTGACTTGCTCATGGTCTGCCTCTGGCCTCTGAAAGATGGCTCTTGACCAACAGACTCTAGAGGAAATAGAGGCTGCAGCCTGGGAGGGTCTTGGCCAGGGCCTCAGCCGTGACCTCAGACTCTTCAGTTGCACCTGAGTACACATTTCCAGGGGAAATGTGCTCTCTATGGAGGAATGGCAACTCTGGCCAGTGGGGTCCCTGTGAAATCACCCCAGATGGTCTAAATTAGTGCAACACACACACACACACACACACACACACACACACACACGCACATTTTTAAAAGCCCAGAACATAGAAGCTTTTTTTAAATTCTTGAGTCCATTCTCTGACCTTCTGCTACATTAACTTTTCTTATGTAATTTTCTCTTCTGCTTACCTAAAATGTTTCCATATTGAATTTGCTGAGCAGCCAACACATTTGTGAAAGCACACAGGCAAGCTAAACTCACTTCCTAAGCCAGATTCACACCTAAACATAAACAAAGCTCCTAGGCCTTGAAACCAATTGCTTCCCTTACAGAGAAAGAACTTTCTTCCATTATGTGCATGCATGAAAATAATATAATTAAACCCATTAAAATTTGTAAAAAAAAAATGGGGAATAAAACAGTAATAGAAGGGGTAAATTCTATCAAAATATATTATGATATGCATGTATGTAAATATCACAACAAACCCATTTGTGTAAGTAATATATGTTAATTAAAAAAAGAAACTTCATGCTACTAAGGAAGGGAGAATGTGCTGGGTCTCCTATTCCCTATCTTTTGTCCCACACTTTTTCCTTTTTCCCACCCTGGAATTTCAGCTTCTAATGAAGTCATATCTCAAAATCCAAATAAGAGCCAGAGGTTTCACATCTTCTCAGCTGAATTATCCCAGTTCATCCAAGCACACAATGTTCACACATCATGTTTGTACATCAGGCTGACTACCTGCTCTGTTGATCTCTCTCTTTCTCTCTCTCCATTAGGTAAAAGAGAAAGTTTGAGTCATACTAAAATCACAGAGTAAAACAGACAGATTTCCAAAGAAAGAGGAGAAGAAAATAAGATAATTAACCATCTTCACTTCTTTATATTTTTTTCTCTTAAGTTTTTTCAAAAGCCCTTTACTCTTTTTTGTGTGTGTGGTGCTATGGTTTGAACCCAGAGCCTCACACTTGCAAAGCAGGCACTCTTCCACTTCAGCCACAACTCCAGCCCTCTAAAACCCTTTATTTTTAAAGGACATTTTGCCATTTTGCTTCATCAGCCCTAGTGTGAAAAAAAGCATGCACATTTACATAACTATGAAGCCTTCTGCTGATGAGCTCATGTTTATTTTGCCATATCTTGTATTGATCAAAGAAAAATACAAACTTGCCAGAGAAAAGTGCTCATCTTGTTTTATTTCTAAACACAATGTATCAGTCAATGTCCAACTGAAAAGAATGAAAGTCACACTTGCATATCTAAAACAGGAGGATCTTAGTGCAAGGAATTTGTTACCCAGGCAATGGAAAAGATGAGAAACAAGACAGGAGACAATGAGGCAAATCAGAAGGTAGCAATAGCAGTACACAGCTGCAGGGACAAAGAAAGAAACGGGGTGATCAGAACCCAAGGACTAGGGTCATCAGACAGCACACCTGTCCACAGAATCTGGAGTCCAGCAGGAGACAGCTGCTATTAGAAAAAACTATCGAACACTGGGAACGTGAAGGAGAAATAATGTCGCACTGGCTGAGTGCCAGCTGATCCAGGAGCTTGGGAAATTCAGTTTGAAAATGGTCAGTCCCAAGCCTGCAGCAGAGCTGAGGAGTCTGAGAGATGCTGCTGAGGACAAGCAGGCTCTGACCCTTGCGGGGTCTCTCACCTCTCCCTCCACCATGTTCCGACCGCCAATGCTCCCCCCAACCATACAGGCAACAGGACATAAACCCTAGAGGGATCTGGGGTTGGAACTACAAGGAAAGGTACCATAGGTTCACAGATAAGTCACATCGAACTTCCTCTCTATCCAGCTGTGTGTGATCCTGGACCTTTCCCTCTAGTCACTAGGGCTGCCACCCTTTCTAGTTTGCTATCCAATGCTCTGAGTCCCCAGAGGAGCACTGGATATTGCAATCCACACCATGGAGCACTTAAAGCAAAGGTAGGTTACAAGTGTGTTATAAAATGGTTCCTAGGGTACTAAGTTCCCTCTCGTACCAAGAACAATGACTCACCATGTAAGAGGATGGAAGGAAAGAGAAGAGATATTGCAAGGTCTTCCTGGATCCCTGGATCATCCCTAAAGGCTTCTTTTAAATTTTCTCAGCACCTGAGCCTTGTTAAACATGTGACCCTTGTGCCCCTCCCCACTCCTCCCTGCTGATCCCACAAGCCTGGCACCAAGTCTGTAGAGACAGAAGCCTCAGAAGACTGCTGTGTTCAAGAAGGCTCATGAAAGAGGCACGAATTTACTTTTAAATAATCCACTCAGGATGGAGTTCAACAAATCACAGCTAAATCCTCATTTTGGCAACCTGCTTCCATCTTAATTATAACTCTATTATTGCTTGTGTTACTAAACAAGTCTTTCTTTGCCCTTAAAAATCAGAAAGGGGGGATACACAAGGGAGAAGCAAAAATTTAATATAAACAGAGGAATGGAAAATTACCCCTGCAAAGTATAATGGCTAAACAATGACTAAGGAGGCTGTGATATGCATCAACACGGATCCACGAGTGTAAACAGTGTGGTGGGAAGGGAGATGATTGCAATAAACTAGACAGAGACCAGGAATTAGGCAGAGACAGTTTCCTCTCCCTGGAGGAAGGAGGGGCAAGCACGTCAGGAGGATGGTGAAGAGAGCCAGGTCTTGACACTTTGATCTGGAAAGCCCTGACTGAGGAGGCAATGGATAAGGGCACTTTCCACGCATCCTATGACTCACTCAGCAAAGCTGAGGCGGAAGGGTCAGGCAAGACCTAAGAATCCCTTGGTTCATGACCGACTGTTTCGCCTCTTGATTATATTGTCACCTGAAGTCAATGAACTTCTTCCTTAGAATTTCAGATCCCTTTTCTATAAAATGTGATAACTCATACAGCAAATATTTGTTAAATAGCTGCAATATGCCAGACGCTGTTGTAGGTGGTGGAAATAAAACAGGAGGAAATGTCATCGTTGCTCTCAAGGAGATCGTATTTTGGTGAGGGTGGAGGAAGGTAATACAGATTCACAACTAAATACTGACTATAGGGATAAGGAGCGCCATAAAAAAAATAAAGTCAGGTAAGAGGAAGACAGTAATAACATCAGGGCACGAACTACTTCATATAGGGGCACCAGGAACCAGTTCACTGAAATGTGGCATCTTAACAGATATGGGGAATATGTGAAGAAAAGAGTGCTCTTCACATAAGGAGGGTGTCCCAGGGGAAGACACAGAAAGGGCAAACACTGGGAGTTTACTGGAGTTGTTTTGGGGGCATAAATAAAGCATTAGCACAGTTCCTGCACACAATAAGCACTTCATAAATGTATGCTATTTTTTAAATAAATAAGAAAATATTCATAAAGCTTTTTTAGCTCAAGGTTTAGCAAGAACGGTGAAAGGATGACTACCGTCAACGTTGGACTGTGTTCTTCCTCTATCCGGTGTCACCTTCTTTTGCTTTTAGCTTTCAATAGCACAAAATAATCCAAACCAGTAGATCACCCAAATGGAAATATTTTTTTAACAGAGGACTTTATGCAAAGTCTTTACTCGCCTGGTTATGTTGCATTTACACTAGTATCAACAGGAGAGTTACGCGGCATAGAGGTTGGCATCACATGCATGCATCCAACTGCTTAGTGTCAGACAAGTCCCACAGCCTTCCAAGCTCACAGCACTTGAGGAGGATCAAATGAAACAATGACTGTAGCGCTCTTTGTGAACAATCAAACTGCATTTGATTACTGCCATATTACACAAGTTGAGCGAGCCCTCTGAGCTCTGAGCCATGGCTGCGGTGGGAGATGGCCCACCCACATTTTGGGTAAGTAGGAGACACAAGCCTGAGACAAACACTTACCCCAAGGAAGTCACAGGCCAATCAGAGTCACAAAGGGACTCTTCTGTTTTTAATACTCTCTGAGATGAGAGTTGATGGCATTTGTTTAGATTGGCATTGAAAGGGAATCATTCTGTTGTGAATCCAAGTTGCTTAGAAAAAAAGTTGGTGAGGCCGCCAACCATCTGATTACAAAAGGCACACACACTGCAGAAGGGGGAATGGAAACGTTTCTCTCAGTTGTCTACAGACTGCACGATTAAAACTCTGGACATGATACAGCTTCATAAAAACCCCAGTCTGGTACTAAGACTAATGAGACTTTCAGGTGCTGCAAATATCTCATTTGGGTTGTTTTTTTGAGTCTCTGTCTCAAAAATAAAAATGTACCTCTGACTGGTCTTGAACTTGTGATCCTCCTGCCAGCCTCTTAAAGTGCTGAGATTACTGGTGTGATCACCAGTAAATTTACCATTCAGAATCTGGCCCAGACTCTTAAGGTACAGATATTCATGGAGACCAATATTCATTTTAGTCTCTTCTGTTATTTTAAGATCGCTGAATTCTAAAGCTGAAAGAAATGAAAAGATCTCCGAAAATTAAACCTTTGAAATGCTAGGGCTAAGACCACATAAATGTTATAGAAAGAAATCATTACATCTCCGCCCTTTAAGGACATGGACAGTCCAGGAACAATCTAAGCTATTATTGAGCCTACAGCCAGATAGGGACTGCCCCTGAAATTCAATTTAGTAATAATTACTAACAGAAAGGGAGGACAGAGAAGGACAAAGAGGGCTCGTTTAAAATTCCTGAGACCTTCCACACATTTCTTTCAAAAACATCAAGCATCTGATTGAGTTCAGTTGGGTCATGTTGGATCGGGTTGGCCACCCACATGCTTGTTCATTGTCAGAAGTTCAAAGAGTGGTTCCATTGGTATCTGACAAAGTTGTATGGCAGCTCTCCACCCAGGCTTGATATCATGCCAACAGGGTTGGGAGAGGACACAGAAAAGTGGAGAAGATGCTTTCAAGTCTTCCAATATACTTTCAAAAATCCTAAAGTCTCTCCCATGGCTTTTGAAGATGCATGTTCTCATATTAAATGTCATTCTGCAAACTATCAGGCACATTCCTACCACCTTCCATGATCAGATGAGGGAGACAAGGTCCAAACTTTAATCCAGCTTGGAGTAAGCACTGGTCTTATTCAGAAGAGAAGGAGAATATGTGCCTGTGAATGTGCTACTACATCCTCCAAAGAACAAGTGCAATCAAGGCTGGTCACACTGGACAGGCATGCGGCTGTAATACGCCTGCCATAGCCATGTGTTTTTTGAGGGAGTCAAGGTCATCTAGACCTTTTCTACTATCTAACCTTCCCACGATCTTGGGAGCACGCCTGGTACCTAATATAGGCAAGTAGAAATTTTAGTAAATTTAAGTGCTCTGAATTTGTTAATTGAGGAGAATGAATAGAGGAAAGAGGCAAGAAAATTGAAAGAGAAATCAAATGGAAAAGGAAGAAGGGGAGAGGAAAAGGGACAGGATAAAAGAAGGTGGCGAGTGATGAGGAGGTTGCATGATTTTCATAAAACTATAAGCCTGGACATCTAAATTGGGTTTAAATTCTATCTTTCCAGTCATATATGAAAAATAAGGAGGAAAAAAAAAAGGGAGGGTGGGGGGAGAGAATCCACAAATGTGAAGAAATCAGTTAGAAATGAAACTTCTTGCTTCCTTACCACTCCCTCTCTGTCATTTTTCTCTGTCTCCATTGTTGTCCACTCATCTCTTTCCAGTTTTGTCTCAGTCCTATGAAGGACCTGACATCCATACTGAGCCAGGCTTCCAAAGAACTTCAGCACTTCTTAAACCTTCACCTTCAGGAACTTTGGATCTTGAAGATCTGGAGCTTTCAGCTCTTGTGTACAATGATTGGATACACTAATATGAGGAACTTTCATCTGATTCCTGTAAATACTTAAACATACTGAAAAAAATGTAAGAAAACATGTGTTTGCCAAGCTGAAACTTGTGCCCTTGGAGTTCAGTGCCTCCACCTGCCTACATTTGGTGGCCAGCTGTACAGTCATAACATTTAACAGAGGAATGAGTCCACAAGCCTGGAGTAGACTTGAGTTCTGAGTTCCATGGAAGACACTTCTATTGGCAGCTAATGTTTTAACATGCTTGACAAGCAGATAGAAAAGAATTGTCTATAAATGCCTCTACTACATTATGATTCTGCTTTAAGGACTATGCTGGAGTTATTGTTTTAAGGGAACAAAGGTAAAACTTTGGCAAGGACAGCTTACTTATTCAAAACACCTTGGTCTATGGCTCCTATCTTTGGAATTATAAGGGCTTCCTTCTGTAGTTAAGTCCTTGTCTCAGCATTATTCAAGGGCCTTCACTGAGAGACCCTGTCATCTGGCCCAGGCCAGGGGCACAATCCCAAGCAAGGGACAGGTTCTTAGGACCTAAGGCAGACATCAGATAATAAATAATATTTGGAAGGGGCAGATCACAGAAAGAAAACTCTCTATTGATTTAATATTTGCATGTCTCCTAGCTTAAATGTATGAAAGAATCAATGCCAATGTTCATCAATAAATCAAATCGAGATTGTTTTATAATCAGTTTTCTTTTTTTGAATCACTTGGAAAACTAAAGAACTAAAGAGTAACCATGGACAAAAGCTCATATAATTTGAGATTCAACTCTAGTCTATGGATTTCAGAATGAAGCAAAACAAACCTGGTTTGGAATTCCTGGTTTGCAACTTCTTTATCATATGACTTAGGAGAAAGAATCAAATTCTTCATCTGAACAATGGGACTAATATGACTGTCTTACATGGTTGTCATGGAGATGAAAACCTTATGGTCCGTGGGCATGCTACTGAGTAGCATGCAGCAAATGGAGCTACGAATAGTATTGCTATGATTAGATGAGCTAATGGATAATTATCTCACAAACCAATGGGCATGACCTTCACAGAGCTGTTATCAGAAGGACATTCCACTCGTAGAATGATTTCCCCCCAGGAAATCTGCTCCACCATGTAACCCTTGGGAGAGTGGATAAGAGTGTAGCTTCAGGGCACGTGCAATACTGACCAACCTACTTGCTGCAGGAATTGAGCAAATTGCTTAATCTTACCATACCTCTGTTCCCTCACCTTTAAAATGTAAGTAACAACAGTACTTACTTCATGGAATTGTTGTGAGGATTAAATGAGATCACCCAGGCACAACGTGTTGGAACAAATGCCTCATACAGAGTAAAAAATGAAAAAATAAATAAAGGTTAGATATCTATGGTTAATGGGCCAACTTTCAGCCACAATATGGCTAAAAGAATGGACCTGCTTTTTTACATAAGGCCAGTGTGGTCTGTATCATCTAGTATTTTTGGAGGAGATTCATTAGGGGTTAAATGGATTAGATTGGAGAGATTTCCTGTGTTTTAGAATGGATTAGAGTGAGACAATGAGAAAAGCCTGGCATTGACCACACTGGCGAGACCAGGTCAACCAGATGGTGGGAGCTAGTTACTTGACATGATATGAAGTTTCTTGATCTGTAAGAAGGAGGGTGATAGAATCTACTTTTAGGAGACTCGTGAAGGTTTCAGGGCATAATTGGTACACACATCTCCCTTCGTTTTATTAGAAAGACTCTGATAACTGAGAGCAATGAAATTCTAGGAAAGAGATGGCCAGGATGAAAAGCCAATGAGTGGGAAGAACACTGTCTTTCTTCATTTAATGCATAAGAGGAAGAGATTGAATTTTAGGTGTGTTTTTGTAGTCATAGGCAAAGTTGTATTGAATAACCAGGCTTTCTGAGCACAGTTGCCCTACAATCCCTACTAAATATGGTGGATAGTGCTATAGATTAAAAATACAGAGCACTCTCAGCATCCATTCCATAGGGGATATCCTAATGTAGTGAAGGAAGAGTCCATTCTACAAGGAAATCTTTGGTTGCTCTGATCTCCATTTCTCCTTTCTGTTCTATATCCATCGCAGGACAGTGAGTTAGATGTGGTATTCATCCATGTTTTGTAGACAAGAGAACCAAAGCTCAAAAAGACTGAGAAACGAACCCCAACCTTCAAAGCTAATTAGCATGATAGCTTGGACTTGAACCTGTACCTTTAGACCTAACATCCTTGGTTTCTGGAGCAGCCTCTGGTGCTCCAGGCCAGGTAAAAGCCAGCACCAGGGTTGTGTCAGGCAAGGTGTGGGTGTGGACTAGAGTTTTCATTCCCTAGCACTTTTTGTTCATCCTCAAAGTTGTTCCAAAAGGAGTTGAAATAGCAAAATGGAAGGGTGTGTGTATGAACTGTACTGGTTGGCCATGTCTGAATTCTGTCAGGGTTTTATTTGAAGCATAATATTTTTTCAAAAGAAAAATCAGGAAAGCTGCTCCAAAGTGACTTAGCCCCCTTTGTTGGTGTTCTTCTCGGAAGCTTGTTATGAGCTCATAAATGCTAATGGGGAATGCTATGTGGCTCCCCAGCAGTGCTGAGTCAAACCAGCCACGTTAGAGGACAGAATTACACAGGGCTTAGAATATTCGCACCCACCCTGCCACACTGGGCTGGCCGCTGGCATCACGAAGAGTGCTGTCTGCTTTGTCAGCTCTCATGCTGGCCAGTTTGCACCCTTTCTGCAGCAGCCTCTGACCTAGATTATTTCCCTAGGGAAGATGGTTTCAAAGGCCTCTTTTAAAAGTCTTCCCTGGGAGATTTAAGCTCTCCATTGCCTTGGTCAGTTGGTATGCCCTGAGTACTCATTACTATGTCCAGAACCTAGCCAGGAACTTTGTGAAGTGACTCACCATGACTCCAATCCTATCACCTTGTCATTTAGTGTCTTCCCCAATGTGGTCCGGGAGCATCAGCATCAACCACAATCCCAGTGCGTCTACTAAACTGGGACCACCCTAAGTTGGGACATGGACGAGATTTAAGAAAGGGGTTATGCACAAGGCAGGTCAGTATTAAGAGACAGTGAGGTCTTCTGCTACAACGATAGCAACATATGGAGTCAGCACTGCTTCTTCAGACATATCTAACCATACTGCTTTCAACAAGTTATTCACTTTCCAAACTTTACAAGAAATCCCAAATTTTCCTTGAAATATTATCCAAGGCTGTCTTTGTTTGCAGGTGTCTTTTGCATTTCCCTAAGTCTGCCATTTGTCTCTGTAAGCTAAGTGAAGAAACAGACCATGTCCAGAGCTGGGGATATAGTTCATTGGTACATGTACAAGGCCTTGGGTTTGATCCCCAGTAATACAAAAATTAAAAATAAATAAAAAGGACCATGTTCTGAACTTCCCATGTATTGCATAAGGCAGACTTCTCTCCAGTGTGTATGCAAAGGATGGGTCAGGAATGAATGGGTGAAACAGAGGTCATCCCCTGCCCTTGAAGACCTATTACTGTGTCCATGTAGTTAGTGGACTGGGACATAGATGACTCAAACCAGGACAAAAAAACATCCATGACAAATTTATGGCCAAATTCCATGAGAAGTATCTCCCATTCTTTGCCTGGTGACTGGAGGAATGGAAGGTATATGGAAGCTGAGACTACAGAAGTGGATCTAAGTCCCTGGAGATTGGAAGGACACACTCTGTACACTGATCAGAGTACTTTTTGTGGAGTATGTAAAGATGACAACATATTCATCATAGAACATTGTCCAGAAATCATTGAAGCTCTTGATCTACTCCACTCTCTCTTACAGTCATTGCAGCAGCTATTCAAAGAGGGAGAGGGCAAGGAAAGGGGAAGAGGCACATATACATAAAAGCACATTGTGTGATGCCAGCCCATAGTATATTCTACAAAAGAACATCTTGTTTAAATTTAATGCTCATAGGGCTGGATGAGTGGCTCAAGTGGTGGAGTGGCTCAATGGTAGGGTACCTGCTGAGCAAGTGTGAGGCCTTGAGTTCAAACTCCAGTATCATCAAAAACAAATTTGATGCTCACAATCCTGTCCAGTAGAGTTCCCAATTTAGAGGTGAAGAAATTGAGATGCAACAGTATAGCTTCTGCTATCAGTGGCTCTAGACCCGAGCCCTCCCCACAGCACAGTTGGTAGATAGACAGCCCTGTGGAGGCCAGAAGGAACAGCCAGAGGCAATATGGGGTTTCCAGGATGGATGCCATCACCAATATCCTGATCCCTTCACTACTGAGCTGTCCTCCATTTCTGAACACTGGGACTCCTGGAAATACCCAGATCTCCCTCAGTTGCAGAGCACTAGGCTTTTGGAGCTGTGCTTTGTGGAAATGGCCACAAACTGCACTTGGACTTCTGAGAAATCCTCACATTTTCATCCCTTTCCTAAACAGTATCCTAGCTTCTATCGAGGCTTCTTTATTAGAACATACTATGGGGTCCAGCAAAGTAAGATGGGTGGGAAAAAGTGGAAGATTTTGAAACAAATGAGGGGGAATAAAGGCGGTCTACATATTTTTTTAACATATTGACAGGCAGATCTAGGCAAAGCATTACCAAAAGTTTTCCCATGTAGGAAACTTTTCCTCTGCTCACTCTCTCATACCCTGAGCACTTAACTTGGTACTGGCTTATCCACACAAAGACAACTTGGACTTGTACGATTCAGAGCAAAGAAGAGCAAGACCAAAAGCTTCATAGGAGCGAAAGGGTCGAGGTAATGTCGCCATCCGGTCAGATGAACTTAATGAGTTTCTTAATAGCCAAAAAGATAAAGGGAAAAGTGGGTGGAGGCATTTCTAGACATGGGAATGTACACTGGTGCCTAAAGTGTGTGCTGTTCATTGCAATAGAGTGAGCTATGTGTGCACGTGCACACACACACACATCTGCATACGTGGGCATGTTTGTGCATGTCAGTTCAGGGGTTTCTGAGAAGAAGGGCATGAGTACTGTAGGAAGAGCTGACGAATGGAAGCACAAAACTGCTGACGTCAAGAAGAGGGGTGTCCTCTAAACTCCCTCTGGCCTGCTTCCACCCAGCTTTCTCCTAAGTCGTCTTCATTTCAGTCTTAGGTTTCCATAAACACTGCAGTTATTTATTTTATTTTTGTTTGAAATGTTAAACAAGCCCCAAAAGGAAAAGCTGCTGGGGCAACTTGTGGTGTCTCCAGAGAGGAGTTTGCACCACAAGCACTTTCTGCAAGGGCTTGAAGAGGTTGCCTCTCCCCGTGTGCTTGGCCCTAGGTCTCTGTGGAAGCCCCTTGCACTCCTGCCCTGGCTTCAGGGTCCTGAGAAACCCAGGCTCCATAATCTGATCAACTGCTGTTTATGAGTGCAGCTTATCCTCCCAACCCCCTCCATGGAAGCTTCCCATCTGGAAGGGTCTGTTTCCAGGCAGAAACAGATTAACAACACAAACAACAGCAATGCCAAGGACAATAGCTGACATTAACTGAATGCTTACTAGGATAAGGAACCACTGAAAATGAAGATGAGGCATATGTATTAACACAGTTCACTCTGAGCACAAGACTGTATGGTAGGTGCTTTCATTCTTCCATTTTACAAATGAGAAGCCTGAGGAATGAAGATATAAGAGGCTTAATTATAAGAGACAAAGCCAACAGTGCAAAGCCTCGGCTAACAGTAGTGAGGTACCTTGGGTACAAAATGTAAGAAGTCACCTGGAACCTTAGTAATCAAGAGAAAAATATTTTATTACAATGATTATTTACAAAAGCAAAATCAGTGCAAAAATTCATGATAAGCAAAATATCAAGATGTTAAATGGAGACAGAGCCAGTGGACTCTGTTTGAGTCTGTCTAGCTATGCTCTCCAGCACCAAGCCTCTCTGCCTCCAGGATCCATTTAGGGCCTGTGATGTGCCATGCCTGCCTTTGCCCCAGTGATCTCTCATAGCCTGGAGTAATGGGTGTTGCAAGACAGGGGGAAATTGAGGCAAATGTTCTTCTGTAAATGTTTGCTTCTGTCTTCAAAGAACAACTCAAGTGGGATCTCAAGCATGACTTGATCCCAAGTTCTGAGTCCAGTGTCTTTTCTAATCACATAATTCACAGCTTCCCCAATCACCAAACCTGCAGGCTCCCTCCCCAGCTGGGAAAGGAATCCCACCAGTTGAGACAGAACATCTCAGGGGGCTCAGACTCTGCCCAAGTGTGGAGCAGAGATAGCAAGTGAGGCTATGATCCCAGGCAAGCCAATTCCAGACACACATTCTTCCATTGCCTCAGCCAAACCTTCCTGGGAGATGCCTCACGTCTTTACCAAGCCAGTCCTCCCTCTCTGCCCCTATCCTCCTGCACAGAATCAGTGCAAGTGCACTATAGACCCTCTCTCCTTTCAAGTCCACCCAGGGCCAATTCACTCTGAAAGCCTCTACCTCCTGCTCATCCCTGACTTAACAACACAAGACGTGAGCACGCACATGCACAGGCACACATCCCAATCTCTGCTCCAGATTTTTTAAGGAAGAAGCTGGCAGTAGGGGTGGGAGGATGTAGGAGGGAATTAGAGACCCCAGGCCAGAATTTGGCTCTTAAAGAAGAGCAATGGAACTGCTGCTGCTGCCATTCCAAAATTCATGTCATTGGAACAATCACAGTGTGGCATGGAAACCAACTTCTGTGTGCTCTCTTGGTTTACAATGAGTGACATTTTGGCAGATTTGGAGGGGATCCTAAAGAAGTCAAGGAGATAGGGTCAGCCAGAAGTTGTCCCGCTCCATCCTCTGTCTCTAGGAAGCTCAGCTGCACAAGCCCAAACAGAATGACCTCTGCCCCTCTCCTTAGACACAATAGCTTTGGATACTCAACTTCTATCTGCCTCTTCTCACCCTAACCCATCTCCAGGGTGAGGAAAGGAGCAGGAACATTGGAACAAGGCAGTGGTGGTTCAAATCCACTCACTTACCACATAGCCAAGGACTACACAGACTTGATTACAAGAGACAAAAGCAACAGTGTGGAGCCTCTGGTAATATTAGTGAGGTGCCTTAGGCAAAAAAATTTAAGTTGCTTGCTCTCTCTTCCTTAGTTTGAAATGTATAAAATGTAACAATTGTGTCTATATCAAAGGTCTGGTACAATTATCATCAAATTGAGATGTTTAGCTCTCCTCTTCATTTCTTTAAAATGCTTTCAATATGGCCTCACCGCGCTTGCCTTTTGAGTGACAGAGGCCCTTTCAAAACCCGTAAAGAGTATCTGGAGTATTTAGCCTTTGCAGTAACTTCCTTTTCAGATTTCCTGCATTTGATCCAACAGGGGGACAAAGGTAAGTGTGGACCTGCATTTAGAACATTTAGACTCTTCACTGTCCTTTATTTTGCCTTTCCCCACCATTAAATGGCAGATAAGGAGGGGGCAGTGCCCCCTTTAACACCCTCAGAGAAAGATAACCAAATTCATAAAGCAAGAAAGATGTTGGGGTGACTTAAAGAGGGAATGTATTAGACTGGAGGTGTGGCTCAGAAAGTAGAGCCCCTGCTTTGCAAGCGTGAAGCCCTGAGTTCAAACCCTACTCCCACCAAAAAGAGAGAGAGAGAGAGAGAGAGAGAGAGCAATGTGTCATCTCACACATGTAAACTGTCCCATCCTCAAGGCATTGATGATAACAGGGGTGAATTTATGAAGGACAACATGTAGCTTAAGGGCACCCAATTGACATCATCCCCTTTCCTACATAATTCTATACCGATGGGGAAAAAAAGAAAAAAAGAATAAGGCAGATGGAGAAGAAAATATCCCCTTTGTTACTGTTAAAACTGGTGAATGTGGCTTTCATTATGGGGCATGTAGGGTTTTTCTTTGTCCTAAAAATATATAAAATTACTCACCCAGCTATGGCCCTGTGGTGCTAGAGCAAGCTCTCCTGAAGGGCAGATTCTATCTGTGAAAAACTTAGACCTCCAGGAGCAGGACACAGCACATGTTTTCTATTGATGGGCCCACTCCGAGAGAAAGGTGATAAAATAATTATCTTCCTTTGGCTAGTAATGACAAAAATAATTAATATGCATGTTATCTACAAAATTATAAAATAATAGAAACTAACTTTTAATAATTTCTGAATTAATCAATGAAACACTGGTACAAATAGTATTCCCTTAATAAATTCTAACCATAATAATCACCAGAATAGCAACTAAACACTCTACCAGTTGGCATGGAATAGGAGAGACTTATTCAGTCACATATATTCAGAATATTTGCTGGGCAACAGGAGTCAAAACAAATACACAAATGAACTAAATTCAAAGCCAAGTAAAAGGAGGACCAGAAAATAAGAGTCCAGTGCAAAGGAAGGCATTGACCTGGACAAGGTTATCAGTAGCTGGGCCTTGAAAAATGTGTTTAAGCAAAGAAGTAGGAACAAAGAAAGCAGTCTAATTGGAATGAAGTGTCCTATTCTGGAAGACAGCAATGGGAAGATAGTTTCATGTTTTTATCCACATCCCAACAGTTTCTCTATGGGTTTACTGCTGTCCTTTACAGGGGAAAAAAAAAAAGCACTGAATGGGGAGAGTTGACAAACCCTTCAGATGAGGTGCAAACACCCTTGCCAGTCATTGCCCTTGCATGGTGTTCTTTCCCCTGTGCAGGATATTGTTCAGAGCTGAGAGCTCATCTCTGCCTTGCTCCAGCTCCTCCCTGCCTTTGTCCATCCCTTAGTGAGCAATCCCATCCCCTAACTGGTTTATCCATCAGGCAGTTTCCCTCCAGCTTGTTTACCTCGGCTCCTCTCTGATCTAGCCCCATGGGCCACAACAACAATCTACCCCCCTTTCTCCAGAGCCCATTCCCTGCCATGGGCTGACACCCTTTTATCAGGACACATCTCTGGGCGTTGGCAGTGCAGAGCAAGCTACTGTCAGCACTTCCACCTCTCCTCCCAAGCCAGTCCCTCAGGCCTCTTAACCACATGCCATGCCATTCTATGACTTTCTCCCCATCTGTCAGCACATTCCCAGTTTTAAGCTAAGATTCGTCACATAACCCTGAACACACAGGAAAGCACTGCCTCAGCCTACATGCGTACATTTTCCCCTGGTTCAACAGAACATGTGATGACGAAATTGTGGAAGGTTGCAAGTGTGTCAGAGATAGCAAAAAAGCCCTATGTTGCCTGCAGGGTGTAGTCCCTTGTGGGGTTTGGGAGCCCATAGAGGGTATAAATTGGATGTCCTAATAAATCAGAAGAAGTTTGCATGCTCTACTTCAATTCCTTTCTTATCCTAGTTGTGACCTAGCAGAAATTTCAGCACCTGCTTTTAACTGTTCCTTAAAGCCTGTTACTAATTCTCTCACCTGAGTTCCCTTCTCAGGTATAAAATGGAATCTTCTCATCAAGAACCAGACTCAGCTCATCAGCACTTTTCCAATACTGGGAGAGCTAAAAGCAAGCTTTGTTTCTGTTCTAGGGCAGATGGGCAGGTGACTACAGGAAATCGTCTGAATGAGAAAACCACACATGTCAGCTAGTTGTATGAATTCTGCTCCTGCTCAGGAACAATGAGGTTCTCTCCATGTAGGGAAAACTTGACCAGGGCAAAATCATTAGATGTTCTGTCAAGAGAAATAAATAATGTTCTATATACCTGCTTTAGTTTGGATCTTGAATGTTACTCAAACGCATCTGTGTTAAAGGATTGGTCCCCAGCCCCCTGGCACTATTGGGAGGTGGTGGAACCTTAGGAGGTGGGACCTTGTGGAAGGAAGTTAGGTCATTTAGGGAGTACCCTTGAATGGGGACCCTGGCCCCTCTACCTTTCCTTCCCAGCCAGCCACCATGAGGTGAATGGGCTTCCATGAATACCCAGGTTAAGGCTCTTTTACCTTATCAGTGGCAGAAATCTGATTCTAACTTAAGCAAAAGGGGAATTCTTTATTTAGGAACAAAATAAATTATTATTATTATTATTATTATTATTATTTTGGCAGCATTGGAGTTTGAACTCAGGGCTTCACACTTGCTAGGCAGTTGCTGTTGCTGCTTCAGCCACTCCTCCAGTCCAAAAGAAATTGTTCATTGAAAGTAAATGTACTCTGGATTATAATGATATAATGTGCCACCAAAGGTTCAAAGCAACAGAGCCAAGCAACCATGAACTTGTGAAAATATGAGCCAAAGTAAACCTTTTCTCTTTATAAGTAGGTTCTCTCAAGTATTTTATTACAGTACCATAAATCTGACTAACATAACTTTTAGTGGAAAAGTCTTTCTGGACACACCACAAGAGATGACAAGAGTAAAGATACAACTATACTGCTCACAGCCAGACCCCCAGGGGAGAAACTTCAGCATCATTTGACTCATCCTGCAGTCTCCACATTCAATTGGACACAATTTGGTTACAATGTATCCTCCCTTTCCAGTCCTGCTGCCACCACCAGCTTCACAGGAATTGCTAGAATATGTTCCTCTACCACCTCTACCACTCACCTCTCTACTTCTTCCTTCTAACCCACTCAACACCCTGAAGCCAGACTTATTTTCCTGGCTTTCACCCATTGTTAAATAATCCTAATTGTTACACATATCTCCTCAAAGAGCAGGCTCTTTAGCTGGCCTCCCTACCTTCCCTTATGTGCCTCTGCTCCTTGCCATGACCACGATTCAGTCAATTCTAGAAGTGACATGCTGCTGCCCAAATCCTGCCTTCCTGTGCCCTGTCTTTCTTTCTGTAGAGACCTCTTCATTCTTCAGCGCACATTCTTCCTACTGTCAATCTACTGACTAATAAGCATTCCTGCCCGTGGGCTTATGAGAAGATATATTTGTGATTGGCTGGGCCAGCATCCCTTCTGTTGAAAACTTCAGTTCTTCCTGTCCCAGCAGGGCCAATCCAAGCATTCCATAGCCAAAGAAGAAAGCTTGGCCCAGATTTAGTGAGGAAGCCATGCAGAGCACTCAGTGTCTGCAAGGAGGTTGGACAGGTGGGAGCTGGAAAGGAGCGGGTCTGCAGCGCAAATACATGGCTCCTGGAGAGTCAATTCGTGTCTGGGCTCGAGGCTGTGCTCTCTATGCTGGTTTCGTTCTCAGGCAGAGTCCAGATCACATCCTAAGTTTCTGTATCTACCTCTATTTGAAGACAGCTCTGCCTTTGTGTTTGTCAGTTGGGTGAAGTAATAATTCTCTGTTTACTTTCAAAACATAATTTCTTTCTTTTTAATAATAATTCCCTTTATGCTTAAGTTAGAGTTGGGTTTCTGTCACTGATAAAGTGAAAGCCCTAGCCTATACATTCACCATACTTTGTGATGAATACAGAGACATACGCATCTTCCATTCTGAATTATTTTCAGGCATGTAAGTATCACGCCCTAGTAGTATACTGTAAACTGCTTAAGAGAAGTACATCTTATGCACACCTGTGTTTTCTATGACACCTCACATATAACATGGCTTAGTATTGTTTGCTTGGCAGAGTGAATGAAAAGACAAGTATTAGACAAAATAATCTATTCCCCAATAGTGTGAATCTTCCTGACAACCCTCAATCATCCATAAATTCTGGGAATATAGACAAATACACATTATTTTTTCAAGGATGTTTTTAATTGGTAAAATGACATTATCTATTTTCCAAACTTTTCCACACCCTGAAGAAATCTAAGCAGAAAAATGACCTGGGGACTGGTTAGATGATACCTCTATGTGGATTCAGCCTTTTCAAAGTCTCCAGGCTGAGATGAGCTTGCTGAGGATGCTGGAACCCAAGTAATGACTGGAGAGGCTTTATAAATGAAAGGGCAGAGATTGAGGACTGATTGCAGTAGAGACCCTGAAAGGGGGGTGGAATCAAAATACCCACACAGACAGGCCTGGTCCTGGGAGCCTGCCTGCCTGCCATGTTTTGCAATAGCTAGACCAGTTTTCCATCTCATTCTACAAGAGAAGAATCTGTTTATCTAAGAGTGGTTAAGGAGTGCTCTAATTTATATAGTGGTTGTGTCTTTTTTAAATTTCCTGTTTCTTCTTCCTTATTTAGTATGGGTTGTCCAATGCTTCCAAATGGGGGCTTCTTTGGTACTGGAACTACTGGGCCAAGGGCTTACATTTGCTTCTGATTTTCTTACCCAACCAGCCCTGCCCACACCTACCCCAAACCACTGTTCTTCAGAAAGAACTCAGTGGCCCAGTGAGGAGCTGTTTCCAGTGGGATGGCCAAGTGGAAACTGGGACAGAGCCCCAGTTCATTCTTTGGTACCTGCTGGGACAGTGGGCTGACAGCACTCTAACAGCTATTCCCTCCTCTATACCCATCTAGCAGTATCTGCCACCCTCATTCACTGTGTGCCCTTAGGAAATTAGGAAGCCCATGTGCCCCCTACCACATCTATCCTCTTACTTCACAGCAGGGAAGAAATATGTCCCAGTCTGAGCAGACGTTACTGGTTGAAAGGTGAGGGCCCCTCCTTATCTCTAAGGTCAGAATCTTTTCCACAAGAATGTCCTTTCTCCCTCTCAACAATGTTTACAATCTGGAAATGGGACAATTCCATTTGAATGGAATGACATGCGGAACCTCAGATGTGTGCCCATGTGAACCATGACCACTTACATGCATACACATGCACATGCCCAGTGATGCGTGCACACACCAGCCTCCATTTGTACACCATTTTCTGCCAAAATGTGGAAGAAGTAATAGAATAAGAAAAAATGAAGAACGAATTCAGAAGAGATCAAAGTAGATAAGGACTATAAGCAAACGTGATGTCCTCTGCCTCTGCTGGATCACAGACCCTCCTCCTCCTTGGAAATCTCAGACTAGAACATTTTTCTTCCCTTTCCTCTGTTTTCAAACTCTATTTTCCACTTCTTCCCCCTGAAGATAAATATTCTTAAGTTTCAATCTCAAAAGAAGGCAGAAAAAGAAAAGAGAGAATAAAGAAATGGCAAGAGAGAGAAAGGAAGAAAAAGGAGAAAGAGAGAGGAAGGGAGGGAGGAAGAGCAAAAGATCTAAACCTTCTACCCAGACCCTACTCCTGTGCACACAGACATCTCCTAAACATCACCACTTAATGACATGAGGTCAAAAAAGGCAAATATCAAATTTTCTGTGCCTCCCTCCCACTTCTGAATTGTCTTCTCTTCTATTGCTATACCCAGTACACTTATAATTTCCCAAAAGGAGAATCTGGTATTACCCTAAATCTCCCTCTTCATTCCACAAATTTAATTGGTAACCAAATCTTATCTCATCTACCCCTTAAATGTCTCTCAAGTTGTTTTCTCACCTCCACCATTCTTATTTCTCTGGCCACTTTCAAACTTTCATCTGTTTTCATTGGAATTCAACAGCCTATAATCTGCTTCCATCACCTCCTTTATTCCATTTCCCAAAAAGCGGACTTTTTAAAGCATAAAGCTAATGCTAACAGCAGGTGCTTAAAGCCCTTTCATGACCCTACAGACTCTCTGGAATCATAGTCAGTTACCAGTATCACAGACAAAACCCTTTGCAAGCTTGCTCCTGTGTGTGTCCTGGGTTCTCACAGGTACCCTGTGTTTCTCCCAAACCTGACTCCTCCAAGTGTTTCTATGTGCTGTGCTCTGTCACAAGCTGTCTGACATCTCAGGGATTTTTACATCTCTTCCTCTTCCTGGAGTGTACTACCTGAATTCTTTCTCTAGAAAGCTTCTAGTCCCATCAGATCTTAGCTCCCATACAACCACCTCTGTGAAGACTTTCCCAGCATTCCTGGGACAAATGTAAGGGTTGCCCTTTTGTGACCTATGACATTTGTCACATTTCTTCACCAACACTATTTTTATTGTGCTATAAAATTTTGCATGTCTCCCCTTCAAATTAGATACAATCTTCTTAGAAAAATAAAAGACATCTTTATCTTCCTCTCTGTGTATACCCATGAACAGACCAGAATCTGCTATTCAGTCATCTTATAACCCATAACAAATATTTGCCAAGTGAAGAAAGAAACAAACGAACATAGACCAAAGAGAAAGGAGCCAAAATCTCAAAGGTATTTGATGCTCTCTGGCTTTGGGATAAATGAGTCTGAAAATGTAAAAATTACCAGGTTGCTATAGCATCAATACTCAGCATAGTATCTCAGAGGTAAACTCAGGAAGAAAGAGCAATAAACTAGAGAGGAAATTCAGTGCAGACCAACAATTGTGACAAAAATGGTAGCTACCTAAACTGTAATTGCAGCAAGGAATCGCTGATTGCTAAGCTATCTTGATGCAATGTAACTCATTAGTTGGTTTTGCAAGTAATGAAAGACCTGGTCTTTGTGGCTTGAGAGGTGGAATTTTTCTAAATTAAAAATAGGAAGACAGAAATTTCAATGTACCAGGAAGATCTTTCTAGCAATAAATCTGTTCATATGTGTATTGGATCAAAATGTGAGTCTTTTTTCTGCCATTTGCTAGCTCTGTGACCTTGAGCAAGTTACTTTAACCTCTCTGAGGCCTGATTTCCTTATTGTAAAATGCACAAAACAGTTATATACACCTGAACATAAATATTATAATGAAATGTACCATAAGTATTCAATGCATGTTGACTTTTTTGTGGGGAATGCATGTTCCCTGTAACTGAAACATTGGGAACAATGGTAAAATAATCATGTGTGCAGCTATTTCCCTTTCTTTTTATTTCTTCTCTAGCAGTATAGTTATTTGTATAGCTTGTCCCCTAGTATGTCATACGTTTTTGAGGGCATGGTGCAAATCCATTTCATTTTGCTAACCTCCAGAGCCCATATCATAAATCTGTGTTGGATTTGAATGTGTAGTCTATTTAAGCATCAAGGAAATGATCAGGCTAGGCCACCTCTAAAGTTTATTTAGATGTTAAAAGTCTCTGATTCACTCATCCATTCATTCTTCTCAACCAAGTGGCATTGGGTAGCAACCATGTGTAATTGCTGACTGTTGGAGACGAACTATAAAAGTAAACATGGTCTTTGATCACATGGGCTTATAATCTAGTAATCCTCACATCCTGTTGGGTTAAGGTTGCTACATGTCTCCTAAACTACCCTTGAGAGCTTTTAATGCAAAAGATTCAGTTCTTTATTTTGTTTCCTAAACTGCTGGCTTATTCTGTGTTAGCCTGGAAAGCCAGTTAGGAAGAGAGATACCAGAGAGGGTCAAAACAGGGTGTGTATTGTCCAAAATGCATAACTATTCTCAAAAATGCAAATCCACACATTTGTTATAATAAGGGACAAAATCCTTATTAGTAGCAAAATCCTTAGCAATATGTCTATTTAGTGCTACTCTTCTCTCTCTTCTGTTCTACTCTGATAGTCTACTCTCAACACCCCAATGCAAGACAGAGTTTGGGGAGGAATGCATGACTTTAGAAAAGGTCTTTTAATGGAGTCCAAGACCAAGGTAGGAAAGTCCAAATGGAAGGGAGCAACCTAAGAGTCACATTCTCAATACACTTATTGACTGTAAAGCTAAGTCAATAAGTGCTATGAATTATAAAAGAATGCCAGACTTTCTCTAGAGGTGCCTAATTTTCCAGAGGCTGCCAATAACTTCACTCCTTAAAACATGAATCTTTAAACCTAGTTGATCCTGAATGGCCTCTGGGATCTGTGAAGTTCTAAAGTTGCACATAAAATTGAGTGAGTTGGTTTTTCTTAGGAAAATGTTTCACTGCTTATATAAAATTCCCCAAAAGATCTATGGCCCCCCAAATCTATCATGTTAGTAGGAGGCATTTTGCTAACTGAGCAGTTATTCTGAGTTGGGGACAACTAGAAGATTCAGGAATACATTCCTTATGAGGTCATAACAGCCATGTCAATCAAACTTTCACTGCCTCTGAACACAGTTCCCATTATTCCTCTTCCAAGAAGCTGTCCTCACAGAATCCTGAATATTCTATAGCACTCCATGTATATTTATATGGACAATGTGTGAGTATGAGTGAGCATGTGTGTATAGGTGTGTGCATGCATGTACATCAGTAAGAGTCCAAGCAAAAATAAACAAATTGAATTATTTGAGAGAAAGTTTAAAAATAATTCTATTAACAGGGAGTCATAAATCATAAAGGATCATGCAGTACAAATGTGCTAACAACAGCTGGCACAGTAACCAACCCCAAGCATTAAGGGGCAAGGAGAGGGAATTTTATTCAAATGCAGAAACAGAGAGAATGATATGGAAAGCATTGCCTGGCAAAAGGAAAACTTGCCAAGGAACACAAACAGCTCAAGGTGACCCATAGGAAGGGAATATCACAGCAATAACTACTTCTTCCCTTTAATGATCTGACAGGGATCCCATTTTTTTTTAATCAAATAGGAACCAGAGGGCAAGGGTGACCATTGTTGTAGGCCAGACATCAGTTTCCAGAAAGTATAAAGTAGACTTAGAGGGGGACAAAAGAAGAAATTCAAGCAGTAGGGAGGAAGTGAGAGACCCACATGTAATAGAGTAAATAATCTAAATTCAGACCCATTGACCTTTACACCCTGCCTGTTAAGTCAGAGGGGCTAAGAAAAACAAGGGACTCATGCTTCTGAGTCACCTCTCTGTGCTAGGATTACCTCCTGTGTTCTCCCAACTAAGAGTGGCAAAAACCCCAAACAGTAATAAAGAGTAGACTAGAATGGAACTTAGATCTGTCTGACTCTAAACCCCATGCATTTTCTACTGTACCTTGCAACCCCAGAATGGCAACAAGAGCTTCAGACACATGGAGACCTTGTGCAGAGATGCTCTGGGAGCTGGGTCCTTCTAGTTGGGATGAGGTACAGAAGTGAATAATGGGGATCACAACTCCAAGGAGAGGTTTTGTGGGACTGGGCCAAGACTAATATGAACATAAGTGTGAGTATTGTTTGAACAGAAGCTATTTTCATATCCCTGGGTGTAGAGACACAAACTTATTCTCACACACACATCAAACACCACCACCACATACACTCAATCTACTGAAAGTATAAGAATCTGACCAAAAAGAAGACTGTGAGGGAAGAGTGGAAAAACAGTAAAGGAAACTGCAGTAGTAAACAATATCCATAGATTACTGTGAATGAAATAATATCTACCAAAACCAAAATGTATGAACAATAGAATTAATGACCACATAAATGTATACTAATTCAGGATCCGTAGACATGAAAACCAGCATGGACAACATCTAACATGCCATTGAGCTAAAAACAGCTCAGTCATTGCTTTTTGATGTTGACAAATACACAATGATTGTTTATTTTCTTGTAGGTTGGATTCTTTCAGCTCATGCCAAAATAGTATCTTGGCAGTGGAATACAACCTTCAAGGCTTCTCTGGAAGAAACAGATAGAGCAGCAACAACTCTGAGTTCTCCCCATCTCTGTGTATTTGTACTGCAACTGGTAGTAGAATTGGAGTTAGTGGACCTAAAAGGCAAACTTCACTATCCAAGGAGGTATATCTCTTTGCTGTGTCACAAAATGGCTATGCAACATTGGGCCAGCCCAATCTCATTATAGGTGTCAGTTTGTTCATCTATAAATGAACAAAAGCTCTCTATTTCCACATTTAGCAGCTTCACCTCTCATATCCCTCCCAGCATTTTACATCTCAGTCACAAATATGGTAGCCGCACACAGTATACTCAATGAACAATTGTGAACGTAGGGTTCAACTCAGCTCAATAAGCATGTGTCAAGTCTAATTCTCACTGTTTTTAGGTCTTGTATTGTTCAACTCAGGTTTTTCCCACAACAGGTCACTTCCAGTAATAATTTTCAATTTGATTATTGCTGTGAAAGAGTTAAGGTTTTCTAGTTCTTTCTAGGACGTCTAGCCTCCCGATTGCTGTATGCATTTGATATTCCTCTTCACCTTCCAGCCTAAGCCAGGGATTATGTAACTTCTTACACAATGACTAATTATTTCCAAGTCATTAATTGTTCTGACTCCATGATGCTTTATTTGATGTGTCAACTTGACTCAAGTAAGGGATTCCCAAATAGCTGAGTGTATCTGAGGATGTATCTAAGAGACATGAGCATTTGAATCAGAAGATTGAGTAAAGGATATTGCTTTTCACCTTGTAGAAGGGTATCATTTAATCCCTTAGGGACCTAACTAGAGCAAAATGGTGGAGAAAGGATGAATTTGCTCTTTGCTTAAGCTGAGACATCCATCTTACCTCAGACACTGGTTCTTGGGCCTTTGTACTCAGGCTGGGGCTTACACCATGAGAAGTACATTTCCCAAGTCTTTGCTTGGACTTCTATGACTTTGACATTTTTGAAATGCATATGCATGGACTGACCTTCAATTGGTTTTGACTTTTGCTTCCTCTTGATTAAATTCATGTTGCAAATTTTTAGCAGGAAGCAAACAGATAGGTGATGCTATGCTCTTCTTCATGTATAATATTGGGAAGATGGCTCCACTGATATTGATGATAACTTGCATCATTTGGTTAAGGTGAGATCCACCAATAAGTAATCTAGAGAAGATACTGTGGGGCTGTGTAATATCCTGTACCTCATCAAATATTAACCATGAGTTCATCATTCATTCATGATTCTTACTTAAACTAATTATTAATATAAGGGTTGCAAGTGGTATTTGCTAACTCCATTTCTGCCTTTCACATTTGTTAATTAACATTCTACTGCAAATAAAGGCTTTCCTTTCTCCCCACTCATGCATTTATTCATTCATTGATCTATATCAGTATGGACTCATGAATTTTTTAATTTTATTAAATAAGTTAAAATATGTAATATTATTCATTTTGATGTTTAAATTTCGTAAGTTTGGCCAGTGAAGAATTCTCACACTGGTTCCTAAATCTTAATATATACATCATGTTTTTCATAATTCCTTTCTTTTGTCACAACAAGTTGTCCAGGTTCATCTTGTATCTTGCCTGCCCCCAACATTTCACGAATTGGCTAATTTGTGGAGGAACACTAGCTCCTTTTAAACCAATGTCTTCGTACTAAATGTGCTATTTTTATTGGAGTGTAATTGTTTCCAATCCTTTA
This sequence comes from Castor canadensis, assembly GCF_047511655.1. Classification (NCBI taxonomy): domain Eukaryota; kingdom Metazoa; phylum Chordata; class Mammalia; order Rodentia; family Castoridae; genus Castor; species Castor canadensis. The sequence goes on along the minus strand of NC_133389.1, from coordinate 165,210,754 downwards.
CAGCAAGCAAAGTTATATACAAGAAGATAGATACAGATGTAGATAGATACTTCTCGGGTGTATGTATATATATGTCAATAAATATATTTGCTAAGGATTGACATATATTTAATAAACCCATGAGTTTATACTAACACCTGCAATTTTGATCTACACCACTAGTTCATTCTGGAATTTCCTCTTTACATACTTTTGTCTTCTTCAACAGTAAAATACTTAGCTTCCTTTATCTTTAATATATGTATCCATATGCTTACTCCATATGCTTACTCATTTCATAGGTATTTCAGTACAACCCTAACAGGAATTAGTTTTCTCATGTCTAATGACTCTGCGAGTGAGCTTTTAAGCTCCCACATTTTCAGGACTGAGCAAATTCTTCCTGGGAAATTTTAAATCCAGTGCAAGTCAGTAGTTGCTGTGTTATATTTTCCCCTTTAATAAAACTCTTTCAATAAGCAGTTATTTTCATCTAAAAAGCAAATAAGAAGATAACCTAAATGGCAGGACTCCAGATCTGGATAAAAAGAAAAGTGCTGGACAACACCAACCCTGAGCTTTTGCTTGCTTGTATGTATGTATAAGGGTATATTGATGTGTGTGTTTAATATGAATATGTACAAGTTCCCCCAGACCTCTCCCTCACAACCACTTTTAATAAATTCATGTGGACCCAATCGAATATGCTGTAAACCATTTTCTTTCTCACTTACTGTGTAACATGGGCTTGGATAATTTGGGAGATTTCCTTTTGAAGGAACATCTGGAGTCCTGGATGTTAGCCTGTTAATCAATCTCTCTTGCTCTCTTGCTTTTGCTCTTTGTCTCTCATCCTCATCTTCCTTTGAAGAGGCTGTCTTGTTTGAAATTTTCAAATTCAGGATTTCTGGCCTTAAGATATTTTACCCAGTTCTTTGAGGTCATTTACAAATAAACCCACAGAGGCAAAAAAATCTCGCTGCTGGGAACCCGTGGTTGTTAGAGTCATCTGTTTATGGAAATCTGGTATCCTAAGGAAGATAATTGGCCTAAAGAAAGCTTTTGTGGGGATGAATGTGACTTTAGAGTGAAGACACTGTGAGATAAGGATTTTATAATCCTATGCTGGGTGAATTTCTCTTCCAGCTCCTCAGGAACTCACAAGAAAATGCAGAAATCCTGAGGAGGGAAAAAGGAGAAAGATCATGAATATTTTCCCACTGTTGTTAAAGCAACAACTGTGGGGAAAAACAAGACTGTATCTTCTATATCTTATATAGAAAAGCAAGGGGTAGAACCAAAAGCAGAGACCAAATGTCATACTGCTTATTTCATCTCCTTCACTGCTAAAACTTTTACAGGAGTAAAGATTTCATCACTGGGTTCCAGAACCAGTCAGAATGATAGAGGTGTTGAACTCTGTCTTACCACATGAGCCCAATAGGCTTCTTTCCAAAAACATTGAGACTCTACTAGGTTTCCAGAAAACCCTGTCCTAGCACTAGACAAGAAACACAATATGGCAGATTACATTATTGGCTCTAGTAGCTATACTTCCCTGTATCCATGCCCTAATAAAACTGAGAAAAAATCCTGAGTGATGCATAACTCTATCCCTGACTTCAGCCATGTGGTTTTCTTGGCCAGTAGAAATGATGGTGTGCCAATTCCAAGCCTAGGCTTCAAGAGCTATGCACACGGCATGGTTTTGTTATGCTCCTACCATCATTCTGAAAAGGACACACTTGGTTTAACCCATTGATCCTGGAAGGAGGCTGAGAAACACATGGAGCCACAGTGGCCCAGCCAGGCCTAGTGTACTTTTCCAAACTCCAGCACTACTCAGATATAGAAGAAACCTCGGCTTTGATCAGCTCAACTCCACAGATGTGTGAGAAATAAATGTTTATTTCTGTCTGCCACTGAGCATGTGTGGTTACTTACTCCACATCAAAAGTTAAATGATCACACAGTTAAAAATTAAAGCTCTTAAGAAACTCCATATTTGAATAACAAGGCTTTGTGTTCACTTAGCGTTCTGAGATTTGCTAAACATTTTGCATAATATATCCTGTTAAGCTTTTATGATAACCCCACAAAACGGATGGGAGAAGTTTTAGTATTTCCATTTTATAGCTGAGGACACTAACATGCAAAAAAAAATAAAATTAATTTGTCCATAGCAACAAGCTAAAGGGAAATAGAAGCTATGTCTTTCTCATTACCAGCTCAGCACACTCCTCCCACCGGACTGGAGGTGGTATGAAGGGAACAAACATAGACATAAATGTAGCTAGCACCAAATAATCATGAGAACACAAAAAGAAAATCTGGGTGACTAAAAAACAGTGGTTGTTTATTTAATGGACTAATTGCGCTAGCAAAGAATTCTGGGAAAAAAGTGGGTCATAAGTGACATCTCAAAAAGAAGAGAATTGGGGAATTGAACTCAAGGCCTCGTACATACTAGGCATCTGTTTTCAAACTTTAAATAAATGGAATCACACAATAAAAAAGAATTATGGGAGACAGAAAGAAATGTCTCTGGGTTTGAGAATACATAGAGGGTATACGTGTAGTTTTCGGGTGTTTAGGATATGCTGGGAAACCCGCTAGAAATGTCTTGTATGATCTCATCCATCTTCATAATAATACCATGAGTAAGACTGTACCATAACACAATATAATGTAACAACACAATGTAACATATAGCATGACATAACACAATCCCCAGAAATTAAACAATAGAACAACTTGCCAAAGTTCACATAGCAAGAAAGTGACATTGGGTTGAAGTCCAAATCTGTCTGACTTCTTCATTGGATCCTCTATCTTTGGTTGAGGGTGAGAATCATGGGCAAAGAAGGCAGTCTAAATTAGCCAAGAAGAGGGAAGAAAAATGCTGGAGTGGAAGAGCGGCTGGAGGGATGACTAGTGTTCTAAAGATAATGAACTTCAGAGAGAACCTGTATTTCTGTCCAACTGTTGACCCCTTATGAGAACCTGTGGCTTAAAGTTCCCCTTCCCAGGCCACTGCCTGCATTCTATCCTCCCCCAAAACAGAAGCCCAACATTTTACTACACCTTCTTTATCTCTCCTCGCTCTCTCTCTTTCTTTCTTTCTTTCTCTCTCTCTCTCTCTCAGCATGTGACAGCACTCTGAGGCTTTTCTTCTGTAATTGTGCCACAATTTGAGACTACATGGTCTGCTATAATGGAAAGAGGCCAGGCCTCTTTCCTGGGATTGAAACCAGCCTGAATCAATAACAGTGTTTCCTAGGTAAGAAACTTACTTTTCTGAGCCTCCCGGGATCATAGTGTCTAACTTATGGGATGCTAGAAGAACTAAAACAGATTTCCAGGTGTGATCCTTGGCAGGTACATGGGACATTCAAATATTCAATAAATGTTCTTTTTGTCCCAAGATACTTTTCAGAAAGCTCAGCTCTCTTTCTAGGAGGCCATGAAAAGGAAGGCAGAGGGGATAAGAGGTAGACTGGGTTGTGGGAAACAGGCTATACCACAGGTCAATTTAGCCTGGCAAATTCAACCTGCCGGTGTGTTGGTGTGTTTCCTGACAGCCCTTCCCACTACAGCTGTGAGTGTCATCTTCTTACACAGGCCTCAGCACTCCCAGTAACCTCTAGGTCATGTTTTTGTAAAAAGTGATCATGCTTGCTTCCCTACTCCCTCTTCCAAGTACTCCTAGCCTTCATTTGCCTTCCTGCTACCCGGGATAGGGGTTGGGCCTGGTGGTTCTGTGCTTTCCCATGGGAATCAAAGGTTCAGATTCTGGACCTTTAGTCCCTGCAACCTCTTATGCTGGTGGCACTGGCTGCAGGGGTTGCTGCTCTGGATCCTCAAGGACATCTGCAAAATTGAGACAGTCAGTGGTTAATGAGAAAACCACCTGCTTCCTTCAACTTCTCATATCTAAAAGACACTTAGGCAACATCTTCTTAGTGCTTGACAAAAGCAAATAAGGACTCTTGTATTTCCCAACAGGTACCCAAATGAACCCGCTGGAGTTCACATTCTTCATGTTCCTGTCACCTATTGAGGGTAAAGGTGGGAGACAAGGCGGCAGCACAGAAGAGAGAGGGAAGAACAGGCAAGAACTCCCCTTCCCTGCTTCTACCTCACTCATGGTCCATCTGTCTTTCGACACTGTTGGAAGGAGACAAATCCATGGGGAGACACTGGAAAGGGAGAGGTGGGTGAGGTCTCTGCAGGTGCATGCAGCAACCTGGAATCAACTGAGCTTGGAGGTAGCAGTTGCTGAAGTCCAGACATAACTCTTGCTCTCTGAGGAATCCTCGTTCCCTGGTTGTGCTGGACGACTGAAGGTCAGAGGAGATTCCATCCATCCTGTCTATGTCGGTGGCTGCTCATTTCCTCAAGAAGCATGACAAATAACTTTTGTTTTTGTTTTTATTTTTTATGATGCTGGGGTTTGAATTTGGTTTCATGCTTGCTAGGTAGGCACTCTTACTGTTTGAGCCACTCTTCCAGTCCATAAATAATTTCTACTTCTATCTCCTTCCACCAATCTACCTTTTTTTTTTTTTTTTTTTTTGGCAATACTGGGGTTTGAACTGAGGGCTGCCACCCTTGCTAGGGCAGGCATTCTGCCAGGATAGAAGTTTGCCTCATCTCGTACATGAGCCAAAGTAGGCATTGAAATGTTTGTTAAAAAATAATAATGGTGCTGAGAATGCAATGGCCGATGTTTCTTGAGCACTTCCTCTGTCTGGTCCCTTCATATCCACTATCACTCTCAACTCTTTGGCATGGCCCTACACATCTGATCCTAAACTTGTACTCCAGTATCATCTTCCACTGTTCTTCATCCACCAACCCACATGCTCCTTTGTGGCCAGGCACAGGCCTTCATAGATACTGTTTACTCTGCTTGGGATGTCCTACTCCCCACCCCCCACTCCCCACCACCATCTTCTGCTTTAGATCTAGCACAAATGCTTCCCAATCTGTGAAGTTCTAAACACATCCATAGGCAGAGATTAGTCACCACTTTCATGGGGCTCCCTTATACTCACTTGTACATCTTGTAGAGGACCAATCACAGTCCATTACACACCGATGCTGTCTAGACTATGAGCTCTTTGACCACATGAGGTCCTTGTGCATCTGGAGTACCAGGCCCATACTAGCTGATCATGAATATTTAAGAAATGGTAACTTCATCACATAAGCTCAAAGAAATGAGAACATAGCAGCACATGGGAAAATTGACAGAAATTCACAGAAGATTAGGGACTCAGATATGAGGAAAGAAGAGAGGAGAGAGTTCCAGACAAGGAGAACATTGCAAAATATAACTAAAGATTAAAATCACACATTTTCCATTCAGAAGATGGTTTAATTCCAGTCAGACATGTTAACTTTCTAAATCTTTTAAGTCAGGAATTCCTTTCTTAATAAGAGGATCCCATTATTAAATTTCAAATCAACTTTACAGGGGTTTAACATATATTCAAATGTACCCATTAAAGTGCGCACTTTTACTAATGTATGTGAGAGAGAAAGAGACAAACACAGAGATAGAGAGAGATCAGCATCACAATCTGGAAATTACTTTTCCTTTTTTTTTGAGTATTGTGTCAATAAAATCATTGAAGTATGTATACGTTTGTATCTGCCTTCTTTTGCTTACAAATGATTTTGAAATTCATCCATATTATTGTATATATAAATAATTTTTGCTCTTCTTTATTGAGTGATGTTCTATTATATGGATACACAATAGTTTGTTGAACCTTTCATTTATCCTATGTAGTCCAGACTGACCTTAAACTTGCTATGTAACCCAGACTATAAAATAAACTTTAAAATTTTAGAATAGTTTTAGATTTGTAAAACAGTTTCAAAAACAAAAGACAGTACAAAGCTCCAAAATACCCACACCTGGTTTTCCCTGTTGTTAATACATTACATTAATGTAGTAAACTTGTCAAGATCAGTGGGACAATATTAATACACTACTGGTACCAAAATGTCATAGTTCATTCAGATATCCTTAATTTTCACCTAATGTCATCTTCCCATTTCAGAATCTCATCTAAGATACATCACCTTTAGACATCAGGTCTACTTTGGCAGCCCCTGGACTGTGAAAATTTCTCAGATGAACCTTGTTGTTGATAACGTTGACCGTTTTGAGGACTAACGGTCAAGCATTTTATAGAACAGGCTTTAATTTGAGATTATCTGATATTTTCCCTTTGCTAGACTGAAGTGGTGGGTTTGAAGGAAGAGGACCACAGAGGTAAAGTGCTCTTCTTATCATCTCATGTCAATGACACCTATTACTAACACAAATTATCACAACTAATGCTCATCTTGATCACCCCGCTGAAGTAATGTGTATCCAACTTCTCCGCTATAAAGTTTCTCTTTTCCCCCCATTTCCCTACTGTACCCTTTAGGAGACAGTCATGATGGGCAGCTCGCACTTAAAATAGGAATTTATGCTCTACTTCCTTGATCCGGGGGAGAGTTACTACACAAATTATTTGAAATTAGCATGCATAGGAAGATAGTATATGCTCTATCATTTGTTCATTCAATCATTTATTTATATCAGTTTGAATTCATAGATATATATTTAATACCTTAGTTATACTACAGTGCTACTTTACATATTTTTTTGCCCAAATTGTCTCAGTTTAGCCAACTCTTTCAGTTGTTCCTATGTCCCTTTGACATTCCTACATCATTTTGTTTATAAACTTACTTTTCTGGCAATATGAGATGCTCTAAACTCCTCTTATACATTTTCTGCCCTGGTCTTAGAATTAGCCATTTCTTCAAGGAACTGTTCTAGCTCATTTTACAGAAGAGTAATAGATCGAGTAAAATCTGGGTATTGAGTGTGCTCACTGCTACTTGGGCGCCATTGCACGCAGACTGTCAGCAAACTGAGCTAGGCTAATATTGTCTATTCTAACCTGCGTTTGCCTATATATCTAGCCTTAGCCAAAAGTAAGTTCATGCTTATGGCACCAACTCTAATCTAGAACCTCTTGTTTCATTCCACTCTTCCTTCTCATTCTCTGTAACCTGCCACTCCAACAATAAAAACCTGGCTGTCAGCATCCTCCATCCATTTACTATTTGTCTCATCTCAGTGACTTCGAAATTGTTAATCCTTACACCCGTGGAAACTTTACCAACCAGACTATGGTGCTTCCATACAGTTCCTTTTGTAATTTCCAAAGTTGCTTATGTCAACACCTCTCCACATGCACCCCCTTCAGTGAGGTTATGTCATATATTTGTAATACACTTAGATTCTTTTTTTTATCACTGTCTGCATTTCATCCTAGAATTTCCCAATCTCTTAATTGAATTTCTTTAATTTGCATGCATTAAGGTTTACTCTCTAAAATTCTATGTGGTTTGGTAAATACATAGTATCTTCAATCCAGAACTGACGTATCACAGAAAATAGTTTTACTGCCCTAAAACAATTCTTTGGTATTCATCTATGCAACCCCCAGCCTCAAACCCTCACCAACCGCTGGTCTACTTTTCATCTCTATGATTTTATCTTTTCCAGAATGTCATATAAATGGAATCATACAGTGCTGCCATTTAACACTGGCTTCTTTTACTTGGCAATGTGCACTTCAAGATTCCTGTCTGTGGTTGCATGAATTCAGAGTTCACTTCTCATAACCGAATAGTATTCTATTGTCTGGAAGTATCTAAGTGTGTTTACTTGTTCGCCTACTGAAAGACATTTAAGTTGTTTTAGTTTTTGTCAATTACGAATAAAGCTGCTAAAACCATTCTCATAGAGGTTTTTGTGTGGACATGTGTTTTTCAGATTAGTTGGATAAATACCTAGCAATGTTACTGCTTGATGTATTGTAGACTGTGTGTGTAAGCTCATGTGTAATTATGTCTCTTCCAAAGTTATTATAACATTCTGCATTCCTACTAGCAACTGAGATTTAATGTTGCTTAGTATCCTAGCCAGCAATTAGCATTATCAGTTTTTAAAATGGCCTTAGCCATTTTAATAGCTATATAGTGATATCTTACTGCTAGTTAGATTTGCATTTCCCTAATGACAAGTGATATTGACTGGGTTATTTTAGGCTTGTTTTCTGTCTATAATTTTCCTCGATGAGGTAGTTGTTCAAGTGTTTTGATCACTTTTTAATTTGGTCATGTTCTTTTTATTATTAACTTATAAGAGTTTATTTTTGAAGCCAAACAAGGTGTTTCATGCCTGTAATCCTAGCTATACAGGAGGCAGAAGTAGGAGGGTCACAGGCCCAGGTCAGCCTTAGCAAAAAGCAAGATCCTATTTAAAAAATAACCTAAAGTGAAAAGGGTTGGAGACATGGTTCAAGTGGCAGAGCTGTTGGCTAGCAAGCACAAGACGCTGAGTTCAAACCCTAATACCACAAAATAAATAAATAAATAAATAAATCTGTGTTCAGACTAAAGTCCTTTAGGATATGTAGTAACTATTTTCTCCTAGTGTGTAGCTTACCTTTTTATTTTCTAATTATTTTTCAAAAAGAATTTTAATCTTAAATTAATTTATTTTCTTTTATTGTTCTTGCTTTTTGTGTCCTAATACATTCTTTCTAACCAAGATTACAATGTTTTTTCTTCTGCCTTTTCTTATAGAGGATTTAGAGCTTTTATCTTTTATACTTCATTCTATAATTTGTTTCAAGTTAAAATTTTTGTATAGTGTAACATAAACATGAATGTTCACTTTGTAGTCTATGTAAACATCCAACTATGTCAGCATCATTGGTAAAAAACCATTCTTTCTCCATTTAGTTACCTTAGCATCTTTTCTGAAAATCATCTGACTATGTATGTGTGGATAATTTCTGGACTTACCTATTCTGTTTCACTGCTCTATGAGCCTATCCTACATTGCTCTCTGTAAGTTCTCCCATTTTATTCTACTTCCTCAAAATTGTTTTAGTTATTCTAGGTACTTTGTCTTTCTCTGTAAATTTCAAAATCAGTTTGATGAAGTCTACCAAAAAAGAAAAAAACAGGAATGTTGATTGGGATTGAATTGACTCTGTAAATGAATTTGATAAGAAGTGAAATCTTAAAATACTAAGTGTTCTAGTATATAGAGAATATAGTCATTAATTTTTATTTTCTTTAATTTCTCTTAGCAATGTCTTTTAATTTTTATTGTATAAATTTTGATAAAGTTTATTCCTAGATATTTAGGTTTTTGATGCTACTATAAGCGAACTCAATAAATTTCATTGCCATATGTTCATTGCTAGTAAATAGAAAGAAATACAATATTATAAATTCATAAATTAGTTCCCATAGCCATTTTATAGATTTCTTAGGATTTTCTACATACATGATCATGTTGTCTATAAAATAAAGTCATAACTTTTCCCAATCTATCTTTAATTTATTTTCTTATGTTCATTATTTTACTAAAATGAATTTCTTTTGAAATAGTTATAGTTATAATTAGCACGTTTTGTTATAATCAGTGATTCAATAAAATACAAAAAATTGACCCACCTAACCCATCTCTAAAATCCAAACATACTGAAATTTCTGTGACAGTGTCCAGGAGTTACAGTTTTCCAGATCCAACAATTCCCAGATTTGTCAAATAAGGCTTATAATGCTGTTACAAGAATCATCATCTCCCATGACCCTCAATAAAGAACACAGAGACTCCCCCCAACCCTGCAAAATATCTAATTCTCAGTTTGTAATTTGCCCATTCTTGCCTCCTTTGCTTTCTTTCTTACTTTTCTCGTGCCTGACCACCTGCCTCCCTTCCTTTCATCCATCTCTCCCTCTTCCAACTGGTATTTTCTTTTCTTCTTTTCCCTTTTTAGTTTACTGTACTTCTCTCTCATTCACTTTCCCTAGACAACCACTTTTTCTAATTACTACCTTCCCCAACTTGCAAAATGCCATCCTTTCTTCTCTTTCCATAGCTGGTTGCTTTCAATTTTATTGCCATTACCCAGGGGCTGTCCAATCTTTACTGTCATAACCAACTCTCTGCTGGTCTCCTTAACCTCTCTGGCAACCTTTCCACTGCTGGGAACTTGGAAAAAAAGGTTCCTATTTTGCGGCAAAGCCTTCGGTAAGTTCAAGTCTCACTGATGAGACTTTTCCCATTTTCTTAAACCTGGTCATTCTGGCCATATAAATAAGTGATTTTCAAGTTTTAAAGATCATCAGGGATCCATTATGTCTTTGGATGGGGCTCAGCAATCTCCTTACTTAAGGAGCATCCCCTGCTCCAGGTGATTTTGATGCAGACTGGATGTGAACTAAGTGATGAGAAATACTGATATGGGGAAAGTTGGGGGGAGAGCAGCGAATGGGTATTCTTCTCAATGTGCTGAAAAATGAGTTCCACTGCCTAGGAACTAGTCCAGGGTCCATTCTACCAGCAAACGAGCCAGATTGCTGAATTGTGCCTCAGATCCTCAGGTGGGGAATAAGGCTAATAACATCTACTTTATGTATATCATATGGCTACAAAGAGACTCCAGTGAGTTAATCTGAAAGTTTTTTAATATACAAATTATTGAATATATATAAAACTAACAAATTTGCAATCAGACAAGAGCCTCAAATTTTCCTTTATTATATGCAAAATGCTTTTGAAGCTGCTATAAATTTGGAAGAAAGTAAAAATGGCACTGTATGCTTGCCCATGTCAAGTATAGCCTACGTCAGTCCTTCCCAAATTAATACACATATGAATCAGAAAAGGCAGATGTGGCTCAGAGATGTGGACTGAGTCCTGAGACTACATTTCTATTAAGCTCCCAGTGGTTTTGTGCTGCATGTTAGTGGACAGTGAAGGTGTTAAATGGTCTTAACTAAAAGTGAGAGACAAGAAGTTGGTGTGTCTCAACTTGGCTGATAAGAGAAGGTGAAGGGTAAGAAAACAGAGGTCAGGCTCTCTCTAGAATCCCCTTCTGGAGAGACTCGCAGTACTTGTTCATAGGCAAGGCTTCTCAGAAACCCAGAGCAGGAAGAGAGGTAAGGAGCTCTGTTTTCCTACCTTTTTTGAGAGAAACTAATGTCAACAGACAAGGTTTAGGTTTAGAGTTGAGAGAGCTGTGAAGTCTCCAGTGAACACAGTACTGGACTCCCAGAGGATTCAGTTCTCAGAGAGAGACAGCTTTGCAGTGTCTAGCCTCAAGCAGAAGCAGATCAAGTAGCAGATTTTTTTCCTAGTTGACAAGAAAGCATTCTTTGCTAAACCCAGAGAAAGTCTACAGACTATTCTACCTACTTCAGCAAGATGTACAGACATGTATAGGGTCTTTATATCAGAAAGAAATTCAAACATTTATGGTGGTTCTTTAATGTTTTGCCCCACCTCCACCCCAGAGTCTCTCTTCCTTTCTCTATCTTCATGGAAATGCTTCCTTGGGCTCCCTTGCCAACTGAGTTTGGTTGGGTTCTACCAATGGATATACCAGCAGCAGGTCATAGGAAAGGAAGAGAAAGAGTTGAGGTAAGGTTATTTGTTCCGAGTGCCTTCTTGCTGAGCTATAGACTGGCAGTAACAGTAACAGTGGCTGCCTTCTCAACTGAAGGCCATGGCTCCAGCCATAACTACTTCCCATAACTAATACCACTACTGTGTCTGGATTCTGGAAATCTGACCTCTTCAGACCTTGGTGCAATAAGAGAACTCCAATGTTGCTACTTCTAGGTTTCATTGCCATCCCCTGCTTATTTCCCTTAAAACCTCCCACAACTTTGTAATCAGTTCCTTTCAACTCTCCTCAGTTTAGTCTGTTGGTGTGTTTCATTTTCAGACCTATTCTGATGCAATATCTATAACCAGAATATTCTCACAATATGTCTTTTGGTGACTGGGAAGTGCCTTGTTCTTAAACAGCTGTCATGGGAGTAAGAGGACTGGAGGGATAGACAGAAATCAAGACTATCAGAGTTATAAAGTGGAATGGGAAGAAACAGCTGAGGGCTGCGAGAACTTCAGGATTGATGATAAGGGAGCAAGATAATGCATGACCTATGGATGCAGCAGTTGGAATTCAAGTCTCCTCCCACTAGTTAAATTCTCCCACTGCTTCTGGCCATTTTGAGAGAGCTGAGGATGGGCTCCCTTAAAGGCTGAGGGAATAATTCTGGTTTTTCTATCCTTTGTATCAAAAGTCCATGCAGTGGGCCAGAACTGTGACAAGTTCAAATTCAAATTCCTTGTTCAGACTAGTTGGGAGAATGGTCATTATGTGGAACCCTACAGTACATATGCAAGTGAGCTGTTTCTCAAAGTAACAGGTATAAGAAGAGATGGACTAGAAAGTTCATGATCATTCATTCTGAGGACCCAAGAAATGGTAATTAAAAGCTTGAACTTTGGTGCTTAATTTTCTGAGTTTGAATTCTGGTTATTGTAGTGCCAGAATTTTATTTTCTGAACATTGGCTTCCTCATTCATAAAAAGCTGAGCTACGTGACCTATCTCAAAGGGTCACTGCGAAAATTGTATTATTTAGCTTATGTACAGAAATTAGTGAGTACCTGGCATCTTGTAAATATTTAATAGACTTCATCTAGTAGTCATAGTTTTTCTGTGTTAACAGCAAGATCATCACCCTGGAAATGATGTTGGTGGTTTTAATGAAGACAGTTCGGCTTCAGCAGATACCACCTAAGTTCCTCAATTCCATTTACTTATTCTATCAAAATTGAAAGTTTCTTCACTTTCTACTGCCACTGAATTTCCAAGATAATACAGTCATGACTAGAGTGTGGATGAAGAAGAGACAGGAACCTTCCCTTTCCTGGGAAGATCTCCCAGGAACACCCATGAGGGTTCTATAGGATAAAGAAGTCAACAAGTGTGAAAGAAAAAAATGGAAAAACATTTTTTGAAAAGTGGGTAAGAGGCACTTACTTTCCTATTTATAGGGCAAAACCATATACTTTGTCTTGTTAAGATCTTCCATGTGCATCTCTAATAGCTCCCTGACATTGTGAACTGGATCCAGACCTTAGACTCTTCAAGTTACACTCCCCATCCCAATGTCAAGACAGCAAGGTGAGTAAGTGAAAGGAAATTTGTGTCAGAGACTTTTGCTCTGGGGTAAGAATGCTTCCCATAGGCTGAGCCAGCTGACCTGCTTAGCCCTGAATACATCTTGGCTCATCTACCCAGGCTGTATGTCTGTACATCTGTACATCTGGGAAGCTCAGGAAAAAACTAAAGTAGAACAAGATGTCAGGAGACTCCAGAAGAGTCTAGGCTTCTGGGAACCTTTTCTTGCCTCTCCCAGTCTGATGGAAATACTCACCTCTCTCTGTACCCTTAACTTCCTTTGGATACAAGGCAAGAAAGCCCTGACTCCTTGAGGATTCTCCTTAGAGAACATTATCTAACAAGGTTTCAGTATATAATCAGGAGAATTAACTTTGTACAATGCTTCACAGTTGACAGAACTGCCAAGAGGATTAATGAGCATAATGTATTTGAAAAGTGTTGTATATATTATAGGCACCAACTATCATACACATCTGAAAACTGAGACTTCATGGGGTAAAATAATATGGCTGGGGTCACATACCAGGCAAGTAGCAGGTACATGATCTAAATATAAGTCTCACCGGATCTCAAATACTCTTTCTTCTGAACCACCTGCAGGTCCTACCATGGGTTGTCACTTAGCTGTGTGTTTGCACACTAATTATACACAGTCTGAATGTTCTACATATCTTTGCCAATAGGTTTTGTCACTTCTTCTAAGAAGCCTCATGAAGAAAAAGACTTATCTTATGTTTCCTTCTTTCTTCAGTTAGCCAATTGTCTATCTGTGGGTTAATTAATACTTTAGCCCACTGAGCTAGGGATACAGGTGTCATTTCTTTCTATGACATCCATGAGTGACATTTCAACCACTCTGAAAGACTTGACTATTCTGGACAGCCTACATTGACCAATGTGTACAGTGATAGCTAGAGAGAAATCAGCCATGAGCCCAAGGGTAGGGCGGGGAAAGTGTCCTTGCTGTCATCATTAGTTTCATTTTAGTTACTGTGTTTGTTGGAATGTAAGATTATAACTACTTCTTTCTTCTTCTTCCCTCCTTATTTGTCTTCTTCTGGATGTTTTCTTCTTACTTTTCTTCCTTATTTATCATATTTTTCTTATGTTCCTTCTACATCATTCCTTCCAATTAGTCACCGCCTCCCCCAATTAAGTGCCTAAGAAATTTATACTGAAAGTCATCACCTATCCCCTCTGAGTCAACAACTTAGTGAAGACTTTAGAGTGAGCTTCAAGATCACCCAATCTCTGTCATTTTAATTAATTCATTTGAATTATTTTTGTTTTTGTTGTCTTTGTTGTTTCTTCTGTTTTCCATTTATAGTTTAACCAATCATATAATCTTGGGAATGGAACTAACAAACTGTTACTGAGAACTAGTTATTTTAGCAAAAATTGAGAACCAAGCACCAACATATTTATGTCTATGAATATTTCTAACTCCATAATTTAAAAAAATGATTGGTTTAAAATTTCATTGAATAAATGACTTGAAAGAAACACAACTCTTCTTCAGGCCAGAGTGTAAGGGTCTGTGCCTTGGCCACAGAAGGTCAGTGGTTCTGACCCATGTGCCCTCCGGTGGAGATAGTGATGCAGTGGTGATGTTGGATGGGGGCACATCCATCCAACAAATCAAATCACATGCATGATCTGGCAAGGCTCAGAGGAATGGAACCCAATATGTTCCCTCTTTGTCAACCACAATGCAGCAAAATGGAGGAAAGGCGAGGCAGTATGGGGCAACAGGACTACTGTGTCCAGGCAGGTGGCAGGCAATGTAATCCAGTAAGACTTTCCTGAGAAGCAGCTGAGCCAGAGGCATGAGGAAGGAGAAGCCATGTGTGCTAGATGTCTGTAAGACTTGGTGAAGGAGTGATCTAGAAGCAGAGGGTACTGCTGCTGAGGTTGGGCAGTGGGGAGCAAGAACAAACAATGAACCCAGAGAACTCTGTGTCCAGTGACCTGGGAACAGAAACAGACCTAAACAAGAGGAAACCTCCAGGTTGAGGATCAACAGCATTGATTTGAAAAGAAAGGGGATCGGAGTTGAAAGAAACTCTTTCAGACCCATGACTAAGGATCTTTGAGTGACTGTGAAGGATTAAAGAAATCCCCAAAGAATCAAAATAAAATTTTCCCAATTTTTAAAATTAAAAACACAAGTTGATTCCACAAATCAAAATGTGTAAAGTTGACAGTAGTAATATGTGCTTTGATTTTATTTTCCAGAAACCAAACAAGTTATATAATTATAAAGCTTTTATAAAAGTAATTGATAGGGCTGGAGGAGTAGCTCAAGTGGTAGAGAGCATGCCCAACAAGCATGAAACCCTAGAGTTCAAACTCCAGGACCACCACTACCAAAAAAAAAAAAAGTATTTGTCACTGGGAGCCAGAATATACTCACTGAGAAAATTCAAGTCAGACCAGTGTGTGTGTGTGTGTGTGTGTGTGTGTGTGTGTGTGTGTGTTTAATAAATTTTTATCAGGATATATTCATTATACAGGAGTGGAGGATTCATAGCAACAATGCCAATTAGTCTTATATTGTACGTTATTTATATTGCCCCATCATCTCTCCCCATCAGCCCCCTCCCCACCTCACTTAAAGCAATTGCAAGAGGTTTCTTAGTTCTGTCTCATATAGGTATATGAAGTCCATCAATCATATACTGTCACCTTAATCTTCTTCCTTCATCCTTCACCCTCTCCCTTCCCCTTCTAGTAGTACCTCCCCTCCCCCTGTACACACCATACGTATTTTACAGTACTGGTTTTCATTATTAATGTATGAGTTGACATTCAACAGGGTGTCTCAATGTATGCCCACTGTGGGTGTGCTTTACTTTGGTCTGTTCAATCCTTTCAAATATCTCCCTTACCCCTTTACCTCCCACCTCCACTCTCACCCCTGTTTTTCAACAGTTATCAATACACATACTCATATCCTCTACCTTCTCATCTTATGGTACACAATATTATTGATGCTCTATTATTCTCTTTTCCTTTCTCTCTTTCCGCTAGTTCCATAGGGTAGTTCCACTGTTAAAAATATGTTCTACAGTTACATTTGTATATAATCATACTTGGTTTTGTGTATATGTTTATCTTTGGATCTATCGTCCACTATGAGAGAAAACATGCATCTTTTGTGTTTCTGATCCTGACTAACTTCACTTAACATGTCCTCCAATTGCATCCATTTACCTTCAAACTCCATGTCATTATTCATTGTGGCTAAGTAATAACCACTGTGTGTATGTAACACAAATTCAGGATCCATTCATCAGTTGTAGGAGTGTCAGGGTTGTTTCCAGAGCTTGGCTATTGTGAGTAATGCTGCAATGAATATCTGTGTACAGGTGTCTCTACTGTATCCTGTCTTAGGTTCTTTTAGGTAGATGCCCAGGAATGGTATCACTGGATCATATGACAGTTCTATCTCCAGTTTTTTGAGGAATCTCCATATAGCTTTCCATAGTGGTTGTACTAATTTGCATTCCCACCAGCAGTTATAAGGGTTCCTGTTTCACCAAATCCTTGCAGGATTTATTGTTGTTATGACCCTTGATTGTGGCCATTCTAATTGAGGTGAGATGAAATCTAAGTGTTGTTTTGATTTGCATCTCTTTTATAACCAGAGAATTTAAACACTTCTCTGTTTTCTGGCTATTTGTACCTCTTCCTTTGAGAATTCCCTATTTAATTCATGTGACCAGTTTTTTATTGCGGTGTTGGTTCTTTGGAGGCTGATTTTTTTGAGTTCTCTATAGATTCTGGATATCAATCCCTTGTCATATGAGTACTTGGCAAAGATCTTCTCCCATTCTGTAGGCTTTCTCTTGAGTCTGGTTGACCATTTCCTTTGTTGCGCAGAAGCTCTTTACTAAAGAGAAGCTCTTTAGTGATACATTGCAGGTAGATTATGATATTGCCATCAACAACAGTTCGGTATACATGCTTTTTTGTGTGTGTATTTATATGTATTCATATTCCTTCAGATGTACATATGTACAGATGCTGGATTGGTCAGTTCTCTGTCACTATAATTAAATACCTAAGACAATCAATTTACAAAGAGAAAAGATTTAGCTCACAGTTTTGGAAGTTTTAGTCCCTGATATTGTTTAAGCCTGCACTAAAGCAGCACATCATGATGGTAATGTGTGGTAGAGCAAAACTACTCACCTTAAGGCCAGGAAACAAAAGAAAGAAAGAGGAAGGTTCCAAAATTCCCTTCAAAAACGAACTCCCAAAGACCTAAAGACCTCCCACCATGCCTCACCTCTTAAAGGTTCTACCACCTCCCAATATCACTACCCTTAGACAAACTATTTAACAGACACTTTGAGAGACATTCAAGATGCAAACTAAAGCAAATTCTTTGTATATCCATATGTGTATGAACATATATGTACATATATATCTTTCATTATATTATAATGGATACAAGGAGAGAAGTTGGGTGAATAATAAAAATCCTTAGGTACGGTTTTGATATTTTCTTAAAGAATATAAAGTATTTGGGCTGGGCATGGTGACTTATGTCCATAATCCCTATGTTTGGGTATCAGAGATAGGAGGATCACAGTCTGGGGCAATCCCAAGCAGAAGAATGAGACGCTAAAGGACTTGGGTGTGGCTCAGCACAACACCTTGAGTTCAATCTCCAGTGCTGCCAAAAAAAGAGAGAGAATATAAAATACTTGACTTTATATTTCAGTTCCTTAAGAATAGAGGACTAACTGAACTTGGAGATAGATTCTTTTTTATTGAATGATAGGAACTCAGTTTTGACAATTTTGGCAACTAACATTGTTAGCCACAAGAATATAGTACTATATAAGATTCTACAAAACACGAGTATTATGTCTCAGATAAAAGGCAAAGATTTCTTTATGGAAAAGTGATGTCTCCAGATGAAAACTCCTTGGCATACTTTCAGGATTGGAAAGGAGGTTACAGAGTTTGTTCAATGACAGCTTTCATTCCCCACAAAAACAACTAAAAGACACCATGAATTCTTGTGAACAGGCCTAAGCAAAGTTTTGAAAACTTTTGAGTTGAAATAATTGCCTCCCCAGTGTCATTAGATGAATGTCTGGTTAACGATTCCCTAAATTCTAGAGAACAGGACAGAATTTCACATCAAAACATCTCAACTCTGGTCTGCCAAATGTCCAGGGTCTCGTTGCTCCTGCTCACTCCTTTTAAAAAATATAAATAAACAAAATGAGATGTAGTTAACTGACATTAAACTCCTAGATTCAGGATTTTCTCATTCTGTACTTGAAGAATTTTCAATATTTATTCCAGAAGGTAAGATTGATTAGGTAAGACAAAGGACTTTAGAATTATAACTTGAATTCTTAAAATAGTTTTTAATGGTTTATATGAAACAAATTAGGGATTTCTTAGTTAAACTTTTGCACTAATTAGATCTCATATAGTGTTGAGAGGCAGTACATTTATTTCCAAGGGGGATATTAACAAAGCTGAACATATCCACAAAGGGTGGCCAGTCTGATGATAGCAATAGAAAGAAGTTAACATACATGGGTGTATTGGCGAGGGGAACTGTTTGTGTCTTCAGATATTTCAAGGATAATAATGATTACATAATAATAATAACAATTAGATCTACCAAATATAAGACTGGCTGTTTCATCAGATATGAGTATCTGTCACTGACAAATACTTAGATGATGACTTCCTAAAATAGAATTCATTTCCTTTGTTTTACACATTATATAATAATAGCAGTAGCTAAAAACTTACCAGAAGTTACTAAATCCCAGGCACTCTTCAGGTGTAGTCCATTTAATCCTCATATAATCCCATTTAATCCTCTTGTAGTCTCATTTTAAAGATGAGGAAAATGAGTATCAGAGAGGGTGACAATATGTCCTAAGTCACATACCCACTCAGTGGACGAGTTGGGTTTCAAAGCCATCTCCTAACTCCTTGTATGTATTCTTTGGGAGAATAGATAGACTAAACATGTAATTTTCAGTAGAAAACCTGAAGGTTTTCTTGAAGGTACTACAGTGTATTCTTGGACTGGATGAATACCAGAACATGAAGGGATCTTATAAATGCTTAGTTTGAAAGAGACATACTCCTTGGATAGGAGGAGGACTGATATCTGATCACCTACTAGAGCCCAGCATTTTTTGGTACCACCCCTGCATCATTTGTGTGTTCCAGAGACCTAATTTGTTTGACCAAGGTAAAGACTAATCCCAAATTCAGGTCTCATCACATTATCATCCTACCATTTGTTGAGATGGACATTGGTTGTCTGCCTGCCAAGCATCCCCTCCCCTGGGAGCAGCAGCCTTGTTTCCCTTGAGTGAGTCACCCACATGGTTTGGGAAAAGATGCTCTTAATCTCTGATTCTAGGGCTAGGCACCTTGATTAGACTGGGCTAATAAAAAGACCATATTTCATGGCTATTGTGATTTCTTCAGAAGCCATTAAGCTAAGTTGAGAGCCCTCCCCAAGGCTTTAGCTGGAACTTCTGGGAAAAAGACATTCCCTTGTTTCTTTTTTAGGTTTTTGAAATAACCTGGTGAAGCTGATGGAAGATGCCAATACTGAGAAAAACAACACTGAAAAACTGTCAGCAATGACCACCACCAGTTGGAGCCCAGTGTCAGGAGCTATTAAATATCCTGCATTGCTGAAACTAATTTGAGTTGATTATCTGTCACTTGCAACCCTATAAATACTGATCACTTCAACTTTCTCCTATTAAATACTGAGGAATAGAGTGAGTTAGAGTATGGCGGGCTCCCCAGAACAGCCTTAACTTGCTCTGGTTCTCCCTAACCTCTCCATCCATTGTCTCAGAGCTTCCTTTATCAGATTAGTATCAGGACTTGAGAGAATCTTCTGAATCATTCTTTTGCCTATCCATGCTTTCCTAACAAAATTACCTCAAATAGATGAGAATCTTAACTATTTTTCTTTTAATTATGGAGCTTCCAAAGAGGGCTATTTTTTAAATCATGAGAACTGAGCACTAAGAAGTATGTTAAATGCAGTGGTTACATCTTGACTCTAGCCAACAGGCTTGGGCAGAGAAGAATCATAAAAGTTTAAGATGCTATGTAAAATAGATGCAATTCCTCTTTATTTTCACATACAATGTTGGGTCAGGCAGGGTGTGTGCATAGAAAAGACACATGGAACATTCTCTTGTTTGGTGTTAACTTGGGAAGAGTTTTGAATGGGAAGGGAGGAACACTGTGACAAATAGAGGGTGGAGGCAAGTTGGAGGATATACTCAGAGAGCAAGCTAAACAACATGTGGCACATTTTCTAAACTAGAGGCTTTGTGTTCTAGGGGGTCTTTTATCTACCAACCCAAAGTTTTAGCACAGAAGAAATATAATGCAACCTAGAGTCAAGACTGATACCAACACACTCAAAAATGCTCAGCATAAATTAACAGCCTCCAAAATAGACAGAGGTTCTCAGAAAAAGAACTAGTAGGGTGGCCAATTGAGACTCGCCAAAGCATCCCAAAAGGTTGCCTATTATTCTGACAGCATTGGGGTTTTCCTGTAGCCTCTTGGAACATGTGCTGGGTGAGCAGTGTGTGTTGTACTTTATTTCCTTAATTAAAGCAAATTACAACCTTGAAAGAACACAAGGAACACCCTCTGTGGCTCAGGCATGATGAATTTGGAGGGTTTGGAAGATTTTCCATAGCCCTGATATCCTTCTGAGCCTTCCTTGAGAGGGAGGGATCTGTGAAAGTCTTCAGTGCCCCATAGTTTACATGTACCCTTACAAAAGATGTTGACTTTAGACAGAGCAGCAGTTGGCATCCTGTTTTGTGGAGAGCGAGCTGACCCAGGACACCAGCAGAGTGGTTTTGCCTTTCTTGCAGAACTTTTTGTGCCACTGAAACTACTTGGGCTCCATTTCCCACCCAGAAGAGAAGCCACTGCCTCTGCATTGGGAAGAAATGACCCAAACCACAACCAGATCCTGCAGAGCCATTTTTCCATTCAGTAACTGACATCTGGGCAATCCTGAAAGCCCCCTTGATTCCAGAGATTTCTTTCTCACCTATTAGGTATACCCAGATAGTCTCACCAAATGTCCAATTAAATAGATGAAATATTTCATTATCTAAATTCTTCAGTGTCTTTCCAAATTTTAATATATATGTGTATATATACATATATATATTCAGTCAAATTACTTTTACCCATATTTTTCTCCAGTCTTAACAACCACACACAATTCAAGCTAGATTGATGAAGTGTAATTGTGCTATTCAAACTTTCTGATGAAAGCTTTCTCTGATGATATAAAAAAACAGACTTAAATGGCCAAAGAAGGCAAAAGGAGTAGGACAGTTTATTTAATGAAAAGTGTAGGAGATAACTGATTTTACAAACAAGAAAGAATTCATCTTCTTACTTCTCACCATAAACCAAAATAAATTCTCATAAATAGAAAAACAGATAACTATTTATATGAAATTATCTGATAGGAAATGGAGAAAGTACTTTAAAAGTATATGAGTACAGACTTTTTAAACAAGAAAAAGATGGACTGGATATGGTGGTACATGCCTGAAATCCCAACATTTGGAAGGCTGAGGCAGGAAGATCACAAGTTGGAGGCCAGCCTGGGCTACATAGTGAGATCCTGTCTCAAAAAAAAAGGTAAACATGACCATTTAAAATGTCAATTTCTATAAACTAAAAGTAAATTATGTACAAAAGTAAACGTCACAAACTAGAAAAAAATATTTATGAATAACAGGGTTACAAATATGTGACAAGAAAGGTTAACATTTAAATGTAAAAGCCATTCAAGAAAGTGAGGTGGGATATGCAAATAGTCCATTCATAAGAGATGAAGGGAAAGTTGTCAATAAACATATGCAGGCAAGTCCAGCATCATTTCTAAGTACAAAGCATCAAATTGAACTAAAATGAAGGACAGGACTGTATAACAGGTCCTGTTAGGAAGTAGATACTACTAGAGGTGGGGGGAAGGAGAGAGTGAAGGAAGGTGAATTTGGCCAATGTACTTTGTATATTTATATGACAATAGAATGCTGAAATAATTTTAAGTAGGGAGGGGGATGAAGGAGAATGATGGCCTGGGTGAATCTGACCAAGGTACATTGTAAGCATATATGGAATGTCACAATGAAACCCCAATGCACAACTAATATATGCTAATAAAATGGGTTTTTTTAAAGAAATAATGAGATGCTTTTTATGCATAAGTGGGTCCTCTCATACTCAGTAGTAGAAGAAAAATTAGTGTACACTTTCTGGATGTCCATTTGACAAATGTGAATGCCCTTGATCCAGCCAAGCTGTATGTGATGGAACACACTGCTACTAAGGAGGAGGTCACAGACCAGGGCTGAGGTTGAACAGAGTCACAGAACTGGCTAACTGTCCAGGCACTGCACCTCACACCCCATGGGACGAGCTGGCCTAGTAACACTGTCGTTTGCAAACCCAGGGGGCTCTGCCTGGGTGTTTTTGCAGCTGGAGGTCAGGAAGAAGCTGGGATTAGACTGAAATTTGGCTTGTAAGTGCAGGAAGGGGCCCACAGACCTTCTGCTCTGAACTTCTTATTTGATAGATGATCAAGAGGGGAGGTGTGAGGAGTGATCTGCCCAGTTAACTGCCAAATGATCTAACCCAATCAGAGCAGAGTTAGGATTTCTGTTCTAGCCTCCTAACTCCTACCCCAGACTCCTGCTATTATTCTGCACTCCATGTTCCATTCCAGCTAGTTGACCTTCTGAATGGTGTGTTTGGGGTCCATCACCTGGCTTTCATTAATGATCAGCTAGTTAGGTGTTCGTAATGATCTGTCAGAGTGTCCATTCCTGTGTTTAGCCCCAGTCCCTTGGGTACAATGTAACAGGAAGAATACTGACCAGCAGAGGTCTGGAGGTGACACTGAAGAGAAGTATGCCCTTGGATGGGTCTTCCCAGCCCAAGCATCGCTTTCCATTCACCTGTGGGAAGTAAGAAGTAAAAATTTTGACTAACCTTTATAAATCTTTTTAATCTAAGTATTTTTTAAAAGTCTTGTTATTTTTAAAAAATTCATAAACAAGTCAAGTGCAATGGAACATTTGTACTCCCAGTTACTCCAGAGGCTAAGAGAGGAGAATCACTTGAGACCACAAGTTTAAGTCCAGCCTGGGCAACATAGCAAGATACTGTCTCAAAAATGCATAAACTATGCAAATATTCCCATAGAACAGAAAGGCATGCATGAACAGTCAATGCCTTCAAAGTAATAGCTGTGCAAGTGCACATTTGGAAACTAACTCAAATAATAAAAGTGAGGCTCAGTGACTCATGCCTGTAATCCTAGCTACTTGGGAGGTGGAAATCTGGAGGATCATGGTTGGAGGCCAGTCTGGGCAAAAAGTTAGTGAGACCCCCCCCATCTCAACAAACAAGCCAGATGTGATGGTGCTATGTGTAATCCATCTATGCAGTAAGTAGGTATAGGTATGAGGATCACAGTCTGAGGCCAGCCCTGGGCATAAAACATGAGACCCTATCTTAAAAACAACTAAAGCAAATAAGTGCTGGAAGAATGGCTCAAGTGGTATAGCACCAGCCTAGCAAGCACAAGTCACTGAATTCAAACATCAGAACTGCCATAAGGGGGAGAAGGAGAGGAGAAAAAGGGGAAGGGGCAAGGGGAAGAAGAAGAAAGGAATGGGGAAGGGGAGGAGGAGAAAAGAAGAAGAGGAGAAGAAGAAGAAGGAAGAGAGGAAGAGGAAGAGGAAAGGAAGGGAGGAGGAGAAAGGGTGGGGGGGAAGAGGAGGAGGAGGAGGAGAAGACCAAAAACAGGAAGAGGTTAGTGGAATTTCTGCAATTGAAAGGAGCTCAGCTTAAAACCCCTAAATCTTGCCATAGAGGCAGCTTATCTATTTGGCTACACCCTGGAGTAGTCATGAAGAAGGGAAATGATATACCACAGGCCAGCTTTGCTTAACAGAAACACAATGTGAACTACATCTACAAATTCCAGTGCTCCATGTAGCCATATAAAAAAGCAAGAGAAACAAATTGAAATTAATCAGTAATATGTTTTATTTCACCCAATAGATCCAAAATAGTATCATTTCAGCATGTAACCAATAAAACAAAATTATTAATGAAATATTTCACATTCTTCTTTTCTTACTAATCTTCAAAATCCAGTGCGTATTTTAGATGTAGAGCACATCTCAATTTAAATGCTGAACTCTTTTTGAAAATACTTGATTTATATTTAGAGTTCAAAAAATTTACACTTGAAACATGATCAAGTTGTTTCAAACATATTTAAAAGTTTTTCCAAAAACGGAAATGTGTGGATTTTGAAATTGAATTAAAAATTCAGTCCTCAGTAGCATTTGTCACATTTCAAGTGCTCAATAGCTACAGGTAGCTAACATGTTGAACAGGTTGGTCAGAGCCCTCTTGGTGGTCTTTGATTCATTTGACTACACACCTCCATCCTTAGGGGGATACTTGGCTCATCAGCCAAAGCATCAGATTATTCTAGTGTAGAGAGACTGGTACTTAGTGGAATGCCATCACAGTAACCAGGAATGATCAATTAAATAAGTTAAAAAGAGTTTTCCTGGAAGATGGGATGAGGGCTACTAGAAAAGGATTAAGGGTCACATTGTCTGGGAAGGATCAGAAAGAAAGGAAAGACTGGGCATCTCTCTTCCTTCAGAGACAGCTATTATCACATCTTTGGAATAATAGAAATATGAAATAGCTGATAAATACACCATTCCTGAAGTCCCTACCTTCTGCTACTAACCCATCAGTGCTTACATCCTCTAACTGGAGGCAATATAGTTCCATATGATACACTCTCATTTCTAAGAAGTTATAGTCTAAGAAAATCTGATTTTTTAAAGCAAAACAGATTTTTACCATTCTCAAAAGACTTTGTAAATATATTAACCACCTAGTTTCTTTAAGTATCCAGTTCTCCTATTATAGTTACACTGTAATTAGATTAATGGGAAAAACATTGACACACAAATTTTCAAAAACACACCTACTTCAGAAAGCAGAGAGCACCTGTTCTTGAGATTGTCTTTTGAATCTTAATTTTTAAAGTCGTTTTCATAGCCAAGGATTGGTTCCACCCAATGCTCTTGGACTGAAGAACTTGGAGACGTGGGTTGAGGGTGTGATTTCTTAAAAGCTGCCTGCCTAAGCCCTTGGTATCTAGAAAGCTGCCTCTGTTCACTTCTCTCTAGACCTATGTCAACATTCACAAGCATATCTTATGCCACAAAAATAATTCCATTTTCCAGATGCTGATACTGTGTCATTAGACTTTTGCCTTTGATGTAGATTAAAAGTTCCCAATTCTGTAGAGTTTTGGCCTGAATTTTAAGTCTATTATTTCTCGTCACAGTTCCTTCACATTCATTTACATCAACACTATCTATTGAGATAAACCTGAGGTTATGGGCAATATTAACTTGTGTCATTTTGAGCCCCTGGCACTGTACTCCATGCCAGCAGTACTTTATAAAAAGGTTCTTTATTATGCAAAAGAGTGAAAGGAAAAATAAGTTCCTAAAAGAAGGCATGGCATAACAGACCCTCATTTGTTAAATAAAAGGAATTAGAGAAGAAAACTAGAAGAAGGCAGATGAATCCAGTGTTTTTGGAAGCAAGGTGTATGTACAACATTTCCTCATAATCTCATGTCCTCAATTATCTTCACGTCAATACCTTCAGCCCCAGTTCACCCAAACACCAGTAGCAAACCCAGGACTGTGGACACGATGAAGGTGCCAGGTAGGAAATGAAACGAGAGATGAAATTAACTCATCCACCTCTGTCCTGCAGAAGATTATCCAATCCTCTAGCCCCAAACAACATATTATTCAGACATACATTGCTTAAAGCAAGTTACAAAAACCACTGGTTCAAGAAGTGAATCATCCAATAGTTTCCAGACACATTTGCTACGTATTTTCACAGCTCTCTCTGTATGATCCCACTGTAAACCATAACTGGAAAAGTCATGCATGTTTCCTATACTGGAATCAGGACTCTTTCTGCTCAACTTATACAATGTGAGGAGTTATGGTATAGCAAGTGGAGATAAAATGCTGTTGGTACCAAAAATAGGGGACCCATGCTAGCTCCAAATCCTACTGTTGTGATGTGGTCCACTCCACCTGATAAGCCTTTGCCAAGCCTCTGTGCATAGATACTAGAGGAAGAATAAAACAATAATCAGACCAAGGTTGGTGTGTCAATGACTTGAGAGGCTTGCTAATTGGGGTAGAGTTGGAAGAAGAAAGAAAAGCAGCTTAATGGTTTTTTCAATCTAGGTAGGGTTTCCATAATTCATCTATTCATGTAGGCAGCTATTCAATAATGGCGTTTATTATAACAAGAAGAAAGGCAGGATCAATAGGCATTTTGTTAAAAACAAAGACAATTTACCTGAGAGTAAAAAGATCCCTTTTAGTCCTAGTCATGCTACAGACCAGCAGAATAGCCCATGGCCTCCAGCAAGTCGTTTCTCCCTAGCCTCATCCTCACGCAAACTGTTCCCCGCTTACAACAGTTCGACCAAATGGCTTTCAATTTTACAATGGGGAAAAGCGTACCCACACAGTTATTCTGTTTTCATGTTTCAGTGCAGTATTCAATGTGTTACATGAGCCATTAAAAAATTGACTGAGGTTTTTAAAAAATTAACTGAGGTTAGGTGGCTTTGCTCAGCTGTAGGCTAAGTGTTCCACACATGTTCAAGAGAGCTGTGGTGGTTGATTAAGTAGGTGTATTAAGTGATTGATGCTATTTTAAATTCATGATGAATTTCTCAGCGCATGATCTCACTGTAAATCAGACCATCTGTATAATAGTGTAATGGCCATAATAGCAACAGCAAAATAGCTATATATAATATTTTATCTTATAGAATAAAACTTTTTAGAATCATAGAAATTGAGAGACTGCTATAGTTTGTATATCAACTGTCCCCTGGAAGTTCTTGTGTTGAAGGCTTGGTCCCCAGTGCAATGTTCAGGGGTAAGGGATGCTTTGGGGAAGCAAATGGATCATGAATCCATTGGTGGATTCATAATTTGATGGCATTATTGCAAAGTGGTGGAAACTAGGAGTAGGTCCTGGTTGGAGGCATGTTTTTGGAGGGTATTTCTTGTCTCTGGCCCTTTCCTGTCTCTCAGCTTCCTGTACTTCCCACTGCCTTGCTCCATGGCATGCTCCTGTTATGCTGTTCTACCTCCCCACATTTTGCAAATGAAGAAGCTGAAGCACAGAGATGTTTAGAGACTTGCCCTGGTTCTCTCAGCTAGTAAGTGGCAGAGCCAGAATTTACACCCTACATGCCCCAGGGTCCATGCTCCTATCAGTGCAGTGTGTCAAAATACTAGTTCTCAAGAAAAGGATAAATTTCTCAGAGGTGCATGCTCTGCTGAGACCATTGTTGAGGGTCAAATGATCACAACAAAGAAGATCCATTTTGGGGTGTTTCTGTAGGTAGAGTACAAGGGACAGGATACCAAGTTTCCCAAAGTGGCGTCCATGGTCCACCTCCACCAGACTCACCTTCAGAGTTCTCAAAATGTAAATGTCCAGGTGTAGCCTAAGCCTACTGAGTCACACAGTGGGGTTTAGCATCTTCATTTTAACAAGTCCCCAGGGGCTTCAGTGTTTACTTGAGTGTAAGAACCACTGGTTTGGTGTCTGATAGGAGAGCAGACTTCACCTGAACCAACTTAAGAGTGAACCCAAGGCATTGTTTCTCCTAAAAAATCACCCTGAGGAAACAGTTGAGCCTTGAACTTAACTTGCAATAATCTACAAGAGAGTCAATTGAATAGAAAGGATAGGGCACAACAGGGTAGATGTTCCTGAGAAGGCCATCATCCAGATGGGCACTAGCGTCAGCATCACTGCCTAATGTGAGTTAAACCATTGTTGGGGAGTCACATGTGTAATTCTCCATGTCTGCTACATGACAGAGGAAACCCAGGTGAGAAAGTCTTTGTGCACTTCAGAGCAGTGTCTGGGCATGCTGGATTCAAAAATCTCACCCAAGAAGTAAAAGCAGGCAGTCCCCAAATCAAAAGGGTCCCATCAGAGGCTCTCAAGATTCCAAATCATATCGCTTTTATTTCAGAAGTTATCGCCCAGGAAAAGGGAGGCTTTTCAAAATTTGACAACATAAATATTTGCTAAATGGAGTTGTTTCTTTCACACTACCTCAACCTGTCTCAAAGAAGTCTCTTAGAAGTCAGAGAACTGAAGCAATTACTCAGTGAAAGCATCCTATTGCTTCAAGATCCAAAGCAGTCACCCCAACCCTCTTTCTTTTAACATCAAAGTCAAAGGCAATGAATGATGCGAAGCCTGTGAACAAATGAGTAGACCTGGAAGAAGATGGTTCTGCTCCTGGTAGGTCTCAGGCCATCTGTGGGTGGATGTGTTAACTTTCTCATCCTGATATGTTAGATGTGAGCTGGTGTAGTGTGTATTTCTTTCTTTCTCAGACTGCCATTTATCCATGTGAAAGGTGTTTTGCCTTTCCCTGCTTGTAATACTTGTTTCCCCTAAACCTCTGCTGTGCATAGCTAGGAAGCTCAGCTATAGACTAAAGAGTTTGAGATTCCACAAAGGTTCTGGCATTCTGTTTTCAGATTCTGACCCAATACTTCATCAATTCTCTAGCCATTCACTGGTACCTTGGAAACTCTCATGGGATCCTTGACCTCCTCCCTATAGGTGGAGGTGAGTGGAGATGAGAATCCAGGGACCCTTTTGTTTACAGTCCCAATGCCCACAAATCTACAGTGAATGAATTCACTTCTGCCCCATAAGAAAGAAAGGGCTTTGCCATTAGCACTGCCCCTCCTGCCAAAGTCCATTGTCCATCTGGAAGTCTTTGTTGTTTCCTTGGTCTTGCAAGTACTACTTTGTCATCATAGAGACTTGGGCAATACCTGCATTTATCTTGTGTTGGGCAGTTTTATTCCAGTTGGAAGTCTATTCCTCTTAGACCTACTTCTCCTAATTCACCCTCTCACTTGTTATTGCATAACAGCTGGTTTATAAGCTCTGAACCTGTTTGGATCTGGATAGACATCCTCATAGATTTGAGCCACTCTTATGTTACTTCCACTCTTGGCATCTGATTATAGCCAAGAAGTTCTCCATGTCAGTCACCTACACAGCTGGACCACTGACAGCCTCCAGTCTTTTTCTATGGGGCCCCGTAATCATATCTAATGCCTCAAGAATCCTGACTGGGAACAGAAAAAATGACTCTTCCTGCCTAAGGAGGCCCAACAGTTCTTACCAAGTCATGGCAGCCTCTATCAGTGGATATACATTATTTCCATCAAGTAGTTCTGAACTAAATAAAAAGACATCTAAAAATTTAAAATTTTTAATTGCCACATAATAGTTGTACACATTTATGGGAAACAGGTATTTCAACATATGCATAAAATGTGTATGATCAAATTAGGGTAATTCACATACCAATCACCTCAACATTTTTGTGTGTGTTGGGAAAGTTCAAAATCCTGTCTACTAGCTATTTTGATATATAAAATTTAATGTTGTTATGTTGTTAAGCATAGTTATAGTTAGGTGCTATTGAACATTGGAAGTCATTCCTCCTAGTCAATTGCACCCCTGGACCTATTACCCATCCTCTGTCCATCAGCTTCTCCCCACAACCTTCTCAGCCTTTGGTAACCATTACTCCACTCTCTGCTTCTGTGAAACCAATTTTTTTAGCTGTTACAGGTTAGTGAGAACATACAGTGTTTGTCCTTCTGTGCCTGGCATATTCACTTAACATAATGTTCTCAACTTCATCTGTGTTGTTGCAAATGACAGAATTTCATTCTGTGTAACAGCTGAATAATATTCCATTGTGTATTTAGACCATCTTGTTCTTATCTATTCATCTGCTGATGAATACCTAGGTATTTCTATATCTTGGTTATTGTGAGTTGTGCTTCAATAAATATGGGAGCGTAGATGTTTCTTTGACATACTGAGAAGGGAAACACTTTAACTGAAATTAGCAAAGAAGACAAGAAGCAAAACTCAGAGATTCTTGAATGAGAACATGTGGGAACTGATAAAAATGTAAAGATGAGCGAATCCTTTACAGAGGCAAGTACAGCTGCTGGCAGGAAACTGGAGTCTACATTAAATACGTACCCCAGGTCCCTTCCCGTCCTAAGATTTTAGCTCTCTGATTAATTTTCCAGTAGAGAAGAAATAGGGAGGGAGCAACTGGGAAGTGTTTAAGAAGAAGAGTGGTAGAGAAAGGGAAAAAGGCAATAAAGCATTTCCTGATCTGACAAGAATCATGTGTGCTTAGGGTGTGGTGGGGAAGGACAGAACCTGTCATCTCAGCATTGAGCAAAGTTCAAGGTCACTTCTGGAATCATCCAAATAACCTCTCCCAGCACTTGTTGGCACACGACAGATGTGGGCCTTTGGGTTTTGGCAAAGACAAGAAAATCAGGAATTCAGCTTTGTATAAAAAAAAGCTTTCCAGCTTCTGAGAGAGAGATGAAGAAAGCTGAAATTTGCAGGGTGGCTGCCAAGGGTGAGGCTGATGAAGAGACGCAGGAGGTCACCAGAGCTCAGGAAGTATGGATTGGAACTATCCAGAACTTTAAGGAAACATTACAGAAAGAAGAGCCCTGTCCAAAATCACCTTTAGTTGACCTGGGATCCAGAGATCCAGAGTGGACACTTGAGCAGTAGGGGACCTAGAGCTTTCAGTGTCAGACACTAGACCCTGCAGGCTCCAGGTGCTTGGAAGTCTCATGGAAAAGCAGCCCTGCTGTCCTGCCCCAGACCCTGACTTAACATGATCACAACCCTCCCAAATCTTTCAGAAACCTTATGGAGGAGAAAGCAAAAGATTCCTTATTTCAAAGGCAACATGAAGTGATTTGCAAACTTGCTGGAAGAGTGCACTTGGTTTTTGTTGTTGTTCTGTTTGTTTTTGTTTTCTAAGCAGAAACCCAATCTATAAAACCAGCAACTGGAAAGCTGGTTGACATAGAGTCTGGAGCACTGAGAACCAGACCACTTTCCTCCTTGCCACCAGCCTCACTTACACACACACACACACACACACTCGCGCGCGCGCCCCAGGCATCAGCAGAGCCCTCCCTAGCACACTCTGGACCCATTTTGAAACTCACAGAGATAAAGTAACTTCCACAGAGCAGCATTAGACAGGACTAGGTTTCATTCACAACTTTCCCATTTAATTACTGTGTGACCTCAGCTTTGTTGCTCAACCTGTTCATACCTCAATTTCCCCATTTGTAAAGCATAGCAGGTAATGCTACCTCATGGTATTCTTGTAGAAATTAAATATTTTATAAATATGGTTTGTATTTTATGCATATTGTTGATGGTAGGTGCATGGGAAACAATTGAATTTCTCCTTTGTGAAAATAATCTTATCCATCATGAAAGCCCAGAAACTCTGCTTCCAGATAGCTTATGTTCAATGTACATACTAACTCTTATTACTGTTAAATCAGAAAAAAAAACACCAATTATCCTGAATGTCTGAGTGTATGTGCTAAGAGTTCTGAAGCTCAGTCCAGAACACTTCAATCTATGGTATATAAACTAGCAAAAAAAATAAAATAAAACTCAGAGGAATAAATCAATCCGCAGACTGATCCATGCACTCAATACAATCCTAATGAAATTCTGAGCAGACATTTCTTGTAAAAATTTACAAATTGATTCCAAATTTCCTATGTAAACACCAAGAACCAAGAATAGCATAAACAACTTAACAAAAGAAAAAACAAAAATATTGGAGAATTTTAACTACCTGATTTTAAGATTTATAACAAAGGTGCAGTAATCAAGAGACTTGTGCAAGAGAAATGGTGTAATGCTAGACAAACAAATCAACAAATGGGTATTGAATCCAA
Organism: Castor canadensis; assembly: GCF_047511655.1. NCBI lineage: Eukaryota > Metazoa > Chordata > Mammalia > Rodentia > Castoridae > Castor > Castor canadensis. Next base: position 165,178,699 of record NC_133389.1, on the reverse strand, counting down.
AAGTACACCCCGCATTTATGGTCAGTAATTTACAATGAAGGTGCAAAAGCAATTAGGCATAGAAAAGACCATTCATGAATTTATTCTGGGATGGATGAAGTTCTGTTCCAGTGCAAGAAGCTAAAAGGTCTTAGTATTTATTGCACAGCTTGGGTTTTTAATCTACTTAGACCTTAGTGTCAGTTTCTTTGTAATAAAAACACCCAATCGTATTTAGGGTTTACTGAGGATTTGATGGCATTCTTTAAGAAATGCACCCCCAAAATCAAAATATCCTACAGGATAATCATACTGCTATGCTTGACCCTGCAGGATCCCACTGTCCTCCGATGTGTGTTCTGAACTAATCCTCTGCTCAAGAACTTGGAACTGAGCTGATTCATCCACACCTTATTCCCCATCCCCACAGAGACCATAACGGCGTGCCATATGCATTACAAGACGTCTGGCCAGGACTTAAAGCATGGGCTGCGGTCACGGAACAGAGCAAAGCCTAATGACCACACACAGGGTCTGAGGCTCTGACCACGTCCCCTCTGCTCTGTCTGCAAAGCAGTTGAGCTAAATGAAAGCTTCCTTTCTGCCTGTGCACGTCAAATATGTTCCAGAGGAAGGTTCTCACCACTTACTCCCAAGCTGCTGCAGGCGGAAAGAATTCCTCACTTCTTGCACAGCCCCTTGCTTAAAGAGGAAAGCCAAATTCATCAGACTGAGGTGCTGCTAATGGTAACTGTGCTTCAGAGCAGAAGGCAGAGCTATGGAGGTGACAGAAACTCTATCAAGCACTAAAGTCAAGTAGAAGCCAGATGACCCAGAGAGAAAATGGTTCTAACTGGCCAGTGAAGTCACTTACTGGTATTCTCTGTTATCTCAATATTTGAATCCTGAACAGTTTCCAACATTGGCTGTCCCTGACTCTTCACCATGCACTTTGCTGGCCCCACTCTGTCTAGGTGTGAGAAAACTATTACCTTGGAATATTACTATTATGACTATTACTCTTACTTTGTGGTAAAGAGTGTGGACTGAGATTAATTGTCTAAGTTCATACCCAGGCTTTACCACTTGCTGGGCAACCCAAGGTCACTCATTTCATTTCTCTTAGGCCTCAGTTTCTTCTTCTGCATCCAGGTCATTTATATTTACCTACCTTTCAGAGTTGAAGAAGCCCACAATGTGGTGTTTGACCTATAGTTAATCCTCAAATATTAGATAGTGTCATTTGTAATATCATTACTGCTGTAGTAAAAATAACATATTCCTCAGATGTAATTGTCAATGTAGGAGAGACACCAAGGAGAGGTTTCTGACTCAGAGCCAGTCTGGCCTGCATCCAAAGCAAAATGGAGGCATTTAAGAACTTTTCAGTGTAGTAAAGACCGGGGGAGCAGCTGATCTGAAAAAGTACATTGCATTCTTATGAAGGAGATGCAGTAAGGAAATATACTGATTTCCAGGATGCATTAGTGCACAAGATGACAATTTAAATTTACAGCTGGGCAAAGGTGTGGAAAGGCACAGAGATGTGGTATCTGTGAGATCGTGGGAGAACAGGAAACAGAGGGTGAGGCAGTGAGAAGCCCTCAGAACGGAAACAGATGGGAAGTGCTGAGAAAGGAGAACTGAGGCTCTGAGTTTCCACTGTGGTTGGTTGAGAATGTGAGGGCTGGGGAGGGAAATGTTCAAAAAGCCAAAGGCAGGCAATAGACGGAAGGCACACCAACCAAGGACATAGCTCTCTAACCATGGCTCTAAGGACCAAGAAAAGAGTTCATAGGTTCAAGATTTCTAGGACTGAAACACAAATAACACCAGGTCAGAGAAGGTCAACTCAACCAAAAACCCAAAAGGGGATTCTGAGACAAAATGGGGAAACAAAAATTTACCCAAAATCTAAACTAGGTGATGGTAGAGAGTGCTAGAGAACAGAGATCATTGTAAGGATAGCAAAGGAAGAAAGAATGAAGAAAACGTAAGGGGTGGGCAGTTCTGTGAAGGTGTCATATTCTAAATCTCAGCAGGGCAAATGTAGGTTTTAGTTTTACCAGATAATCAATAAGAAAAGAATTGGGAAGCTATTTCACAATAGCATATATATGTATATATATATACATATATATATACATATATATGACTGTATATGACTATCCCCCAAATTTCCTTCACCTCAATAAGTAACAGTAAAGAATGTATATTTGCATATGTATGCATTTGTGTAAGTATGTGTGTATGTGTGTGTGTGTGATTATACTAGATAAAACAGGGGGTCAGGATACTATCAGAGAGGCAAGAAAGTGTCAGAAAATAAGACCATTTCCCCTGGTTACACCCATGGCTATGCCTCAAAGATTTTTGTCCCAAATGTATGACATGAAAAATGTTATCTACTGGGCTGGGAGATTTAATATCTTTGTTTTGTTATAAATTATAAAGTTCTTGGCCTGATAATTTTTCAGAGAAATCAAAATTTGATTTGAAATCTAATTGTTATCTCTCTAGAGATCATAGCAATGAGTTTTCCAACCTCATATTTGCACAATGTTTCCTGAAGTTAGGAAAGTAGGGAAATAACCTTGCTAGAGCTTCCTCAGTCTTCTCTCATAGACATGTTTCCATCTGCCTTGGAGAGTCCTTAACCCTCAGGAAAATAAAATTTTATTTAAGCTACAATTATAAATGATGAGTAAGGTAGATTTGTGGGTTGTACAAAAGAAAATTCATTCCAAATCCAAAAGAAAAGGCTTTTTGAATTAGCCATATATCAGGTCCTACCTTCCTCCCAAGATCAAGAAGAGAAGTGATAGGTTACAGTCCTAGAAAATGCTTGGGGGTTCAAGAGTCTTTCCTTTGTTGCATCCCATGGCACCAGACTGTCCTTGCCTCCCAGGCTCTCTCTGGCGTTTACCATAAGACTTCATACTCACTTCCCTCTCTTCCCCTCAGTTACTCTTCTATCTTCAGGTTGCCAAACAAATAAATATAGCTTGGCAGGTGGAGACTTGGTTAGCAGTAAAAAATGCATGATGTTACTTTATTTATGTCCACTTCTGCTCTTCCTCTAAAGTGCCAGAGAGCCCCAAGAAGATGAGTTCATTCTGTACATTTTCACAGCTCTGCCTTCTTACCACATACCCTCCATTGACCATTACATGAGCATCACACACAAGAACTAGCAAAGGAATCAAGGAATTAAACCAAGAAACAGAGAAATCCCTAGAAACCTGTCCAGGAAGGTCTGTGCAGAGGAGAGCAGCCTCCTCTCAGTCTATTTGCAATGACATGCTTTCTATTCAGATGGAACATATTTAAGTATCTATATGACTCTCAATGGCTAATAATAAGAATGGAGGAGGTTGTTAAAGGTGGACAAAGGAGTCCTTTGATTCGGGCAAGATATTAAAAGATTAAAAGATGTAGGGAAGCCTGCACATGGTGGCTCCTGCTTGTAATTCCAGCACTTGGGAAGCTGAGACATAACGATTATGAGTTTGAGGCCAACCTGGGCTACATAATAAGAGCCTACCTGAAAAAAAAAAAAGTAGAGAAGAGAACAAGAATGGGGGATGGAGATAGGAGAATAGAAAGAAAGGAAAACAAGAAAAAGGAAAGGAAATGCAGACAAAGAAAAGAGAAGCAGCAAAGAAAGACAAAAGGGAATACAATCTCAATGGAAAACCTACTACTCTATCCATCATTCACTTAACAATTATGCTGAGTGCTGATATGGACCAGGTACACTGTTAGAATTTGAACACATGATTCCATATAATTCTTAGAACAATCCCATGAGCTAGACATGATTTCCTTTTTATTATGATTTTTAACTATGATTCAGAGAATTTAAGGATTGAGCCTGGATTACAAAGCTAAAGACAATAAAGCAGGTATTTGGGATTCAGATATTCCTTGGTCTTTGTGTTACAGAATTTCCAATCCCAATTGTTCTACCTAACAAATACTCTTAATATCTCAAGTCAATGAACAGTGACAAACCTAGATTTGCTAATCACTATTTCTACTGAGGCCAATTTTGTCTCTTCCTGATGCAAGCAGGCGACTCTTCGTTCTTCCATCACTAGCATAATGTAGATTCTACTTGCTAGGGCAGTTGCCCTCCTGGCCTGAGCACCTTCAACTGGAGACATTCTGTTTTTAGGAGGAGGTAGATTTACCTCACCCATGACTCCGGCCCCAAGAGTTACCATCACAAGCAAGTGTCTATCCTGGTCCTTCAGTCTATCCTCTTTAAATACCTGGAATAGGAAGAGCTCCATTTCCTTTCACCACAGTGCAGAATCCACTCCCATTTTTCTCAAACTACTCCTAAGCCTAACTTTGTCTCCCTGAACATGTGAAAAAGAAGACCATACCTTGTATGGCCTACCACCTCACCAAAGCATTCAGAGCCAGTCAAAATCAACAACAGACTATTATGTCAGGACCATCTCCTGTAACTCTTATAAGGTCAGTATCCATAATCTCATATGTATGTGAGGAAATTGGAAGATTTAATACTATTTCCTAAGGTTACATAGCTAGTAGCTAGTGGAGTTGGGACAGGACCACAAGTCTAAGTTTTAACTTGTTTTCTTTGCCCCCAAGCTAGATGATTCCCTCTCAAACAAGTGAGTAGGTAGAGAGACAAACTAGGCTCAAGGAAGGCTAGCTCTCACTGTTAGAAGAGGCCTCAGGCAGCAAATTATAATGAAAAGCTTAAGAAGGCTCTAAGAAGCCTCTTAGAGGCCTTATGACAAACTGCTATGACTTCACGTCCTCCACCATATGTCTCCTCTTCCTCCACCATTTGACAAGTCCTAATGCAGATACCACCCAGACTTACTGCAGATCTCAGGCCAATTTCTATCAAAGGATAAAAGAAAACCTGTGTGAAAAGAAAAACTGTGATGACCTTTTAAAGAGTAGAAACTAGGGAGAGAGCAAAGGAGAATGTAAGAAAGAAAGGGTGTGCATGTTTTCCTTAAGGCTGGGAAGAGACCCAAGGAGCCTGGAGATGTAATGGGATATGGTTACAGATTACAAAAGTTTTGTTACAGCTGTAATAGCCTTTCACAAAGGCATGGCCCTCAAGAGAACCATATTTCATCTCTGCTTTCCCCACCACATAAGAAAGAGGGTGAGGAGCTGAAAGGCAAGATTGGAAACTTATGCAGGAGCTGAGCAAGCTCTGACATCCCCATGACACTCCCATCAAACCAAAATGAACTGGGCCCAAATGCTCTTGTCATAACAGGCTTTGGATCACATCCCTGTCATCTGTTTATTTATTTTTTTCACACTCTCCTTTATGGAGATGCATTGCCTAGCAACCTGCTGTCTTGTTCTAAACAGCCACGCACACAATGGTCCACACGCACTTGGAGACACTGGGATAATATTTGAGCGTCTCTGATGAACTCACCAGGACCAGCAGATTACTTGGAGAAATCAGTTCCTAGAACTCATATTAGTCAGAGTTGCATTTTAGGCAGTCCCTGTGGCTGTCATTGGCTCCCTTAGAGGCAGAGGAAGGGCATATTTCTGCTTAACAGGCAGCCAGGAGATACAGCCCCTGAGGGATTCACAGAGGCAGGCAGGCAGCAGCCCTGCTCTGGTGGAGAACTCCCTCAGGTAGGTAAAACTTCTGGATCATTTACCTGCAGTTGCCTGAGAATGTTCTGAAGATTCTGACTTACTTCTACAAGGCAGAAGAATATTCACTAGGGTCATTTTTCTACTCAAAGGGACAGAGGACAAGCTGTGCTTCCCTTGTGTCTGTCATGCCACTTATTGCCCTACTCACAGGATTTACCTCTAAATTTAGTTTGGAGAGACTGGTGCTCCACAAAAGGCTGCTACTCTAACATGGTTGTGACAGCTGGGAAGGGACTCATGAAAAGGATATGTATCCAAAAGGATTCAACTATCTGGTCTCTAGAAAACTGTGTGCTTATTTTAACCCTTTTGTTGTAAAATTAAAAACACAGGTACCGATTCAGAAAGCCTGCACAGGTGCATTGTATTGCAGTCAACACTGGAGTAAAGAAGTAGACCTCTTCCATGTCTCCCATCTCAATCTCAAAAACCGCACTTCTGAAAGTAACCACTCTCCTGGTTTTATGGTAATTGCTTCTTTTCATTTCTTTGTAGTTTAGCACCATGTGAACATTTCCAGATACCACAGTTTAGTCTGGACCATTTTTTAAAAATTGATGTGTCCTTTCGATCTCTTCATCTGCAAGCCCCCCTTTTCTCCTTTTGTTTCCTTAAAATTTATCTGCTGAAGAATCTGGGGCAATTGAAAGCAAAGAAAGAGAGAAAAAGACAAATAAATGAGTGCACTGGGTTTCTCCTTTGACTTCCCTCAGAGTTTGTTTTTAGGAGTTAATGGGACATAGGGAAAGGAACTTGTATGATTAGAGTGGAATGGTTATTAAGAGGGCCAAGGAGGCATTTTATAAGTATATGACAATGTTGTCCAGGCTCCAGTCCCTCCTCCCCTGCTTCTCTACTGACAGGGCTGCACTAACAGGTGGGCTAGGGGAAGGAGTCCAGGATCTCCTTCCCCAACTGGGAGCGTGGGCTTCAGCCTGGAGTAGTAGTGGGAAAGCTGTTGCAATCGCCTCACATGAAAACCCCAAGGCTTTACCCCTGTTAAAAGCACATCTGACAAGACAAAGACAGCCTGGTAACCAGAGAGGCGAGTGGGGAGTTGGAGCACCTGCCTGCCCTTCCGGCATCCATTATTGGTTTGCTCAGTCTGAAAGCCATCCTTCTCTGCTTTGGGCCTCAGTTTCTCACCCTGACAGCATGCAGATGTGAGCATCCATCTTATGGCAGCATGTGATTGCATGTGTTTGCAGAGCCCTGGCTCCCCTAGGGAGGAAAGGCACCTGTGTAAACAGAGCAGGAGGCATGATATGCTTGTCAGATGCACTCTGTGGAAGGCATGGTCCCAGGCTGCAGCCCTGATGTTGCAGGAACAATGTTGGCTCTGTTTGCCCAGCTGGCTCTCACCTTCTTCTCTGCTGCACCCATCTCTGATCCCACCCAGTTTTCTCTGCTTGGGGTTGGGGGGTCCCTGGCCAGAGGTTGATTCTGCAGGAGACAGTAATGACTCACTTCAGAAACTCCAACTGAGAAAAACCCAATTTGATAGCAAAAACTAAAAAATACCAAGTGAGATTTTTTAATTCTCCTACCGTCTAGGTCTTGTGGACATCTATGTTGAAGCAGACTGCTTGAAGCAGAGGTGGGTCCACCTAATTCTGACTTTGGGTGTTCTGACTTGGCTAGCAGTGCCCAAGAAACCATGACCCTAGCCCTTCCTCCTTCTATGTACCTGCCAATTAGCTCCCATCAATATAGAGGTGGCCCTTGGGCTCACTTACAACTTACATGCATGTTCATGTGATCCTGAGTAAAGAGAAAAAGAGACATGACTGCTGTCATTTGAGTTGTAAGCTGTACATTAGAAAGTGTGAAGGGAGAATCTACATTTCCTTCTGTCCAGCTCAGAACCACTTGCCCCTTGTGAGTATTTGGCAGGATACGTTTTTGCTCCATGTGACCCAAACTCAGACTGACAGAATATATTTTAATAAGCTCAGAGGACCAGCCTGTCTCTAAAACTGGAGCCAATCACTGTTTCTTTAGTTGAAACACTAAAAGTAACTGGTCTGCAAAAATGATGTCTTTCTAAGGAATCTTTGAGAACAATCCTGATGACACACTATCAAGCCTGAGTGGCTTGTCCTAGTTATTTCTCCCTCACCAGCTGCCCCTTGGCTAGATTTGCTCATCACTACATCCATTTATTTGATGAAATAGTAGGGTATCCCAGAGTCCTAAGGTAAATTGTCATTACCTGTGAACCACCTAAGGGTAATAACAATGGATGACAAGATGTTGAGAGTGGATATTAGCTAGCAAAGTATTTCTGCTTGGCATTAACAGAAATATACGTGCTCGGAGGCAGGGGAGGTCATAAGTTTTTAGAGTAATGAAGGAGGGTGGGCATTGGTTCCCTGGATAAGAAAGGATGGCATGCTGAAAAAAGAGAGGGTATTCCAATAAAAAACTTGGCTTACACTGTTTTGCTCATATCATTGTTGACTAGAGATCAGCCATGCCTCCTGGGGATCACACCATCTGAAATCTGGACAGTATAAGGAAGTCTATTATTTTCTGAGAGCCTAGGGACAAGAAGAAGACCCCTAAATTAAGTGTTACTCTTTGAGAAACTCAAAAGACATGATGAATCCCCAAACTCAGGGACATAGAGCTGAGAGACAAGGGCTTGGCAGGCCAAGTTGTGAGAATTTTCCAGGACTTTCTCAGTAGTACACAACCAGGCAACCAACACTATAAGATCACATATAAGGAGCTTAACCAAAAATCACAATATTCACCTACCTCAACACTTCACTCCAATTCGCTTTCCCTCCATGTTTGGCCACTTTTTATGTTCTGGTTGTCTTTCCTTCCAATTCTCCCTTACATTTTTCTGTATTGTCTTCTCTGTGCTTTTATTCCATGCAAATCAGTCTTCCCAATTTTATTCCCACTTTTTGTTCCCCCTTTTTCTGCTGTTGGTCTTGGCTGGGCTTAATACTTGAATTTCAGTCATTTCCTGATATTTGCCAATGTTTTTCCCTCCATGCTCTCTACTCTTTTCAAATCTCCTCTTTTTCATCTCTAACTCTAGTGATGTGAACTGAGTGAAGAATTCAGGCTGCAAGAAGTAACTGGGGTGAGGGCTTGAGTCAGCACCCATGAGGGAGCTGACTTCCTCTCTGCTGGCAATTGAGCAAATTGGCCAGGAGAAGGGATAGAAAGAAAGATTTTTTTTCCTAAGTGTCTAGAAACTAAAGCTTAGAGAATACAATAGATTGAAGAGATAAAATTAAGAGAGAAAAGACCTGATAAGGATGGGAAAGGGAGAAATAAAAAGGATTTATGAACATATAGATCCAAGAAGTCCAAATTCTCTTAATAAAAAAAAAAAAAAAAGAAATGAAGAAGGAGTCACCAGGCCCAGCCTTGAAGTTTATCTTCAAAGCTAAATCCAGAGCAGATGTTCCCATACACCATTTAGCTGACTCAGCTTAGACAGGGCTTTGATAGGATCAATCACATTTGAAATTTGGACCTTCTCCTATCCACCAAGCATGTGACTTGTGCATCGCCCTTCCTGGAGCCCTTTGAAAAGGGGCAAGACCTTTTTTGTGTGTGGATTACATTAGGAGAGAGCTTAAACATTGGGTCTTCTGGAGACTTGCCAGTGGAAAGAACCTAAAGAGAGACTTTGAGGCCATCTTACCTTTCCATTTGCTTAAGTTCTTGGATAAACTGAAGAAAAGGTGTAGTATTTTAAGCTGTGAGTGTTTTGTAGAATTTTAGCTTTCATTACTCCCTGGCAAAGAGGGCCTACACTGGGTTGAAAGCAACCCTCCCAAAAAATAATGTCCACCCAGAACCTGTGAAAGTGATTTTATTTAGAAACAAGGTCCTTGTAAATGTAATGAAGTTAATGACATGATACTGAATTAGGTTTGGCCCTAAATCCAACACAACTGGCCTTGATATAAGAAGAGGGAAACAGACAAAAATGCACAGGTACACAGGAAAAATCTGTGTAAAGACAGAGGTAGAGACTGTACTGGTGCAGATTCAAGCCAAGAAACACCAAGTATACCAGTAACGACCAAAAGCTAGAATACTTCTTCCCTAGAGAATGGGTCCTCCCCTGGAGCCTTCCCAGGGAGCACCTCCCTGCCAACATCTTGGCTTCAGCTTCTAGCCCCCTAGAACCCTGTGAGAAGGGCTGCTTAGAGCCACCCAGTTTGTAGTACTTTGCCATGATAGCCGTAGGAAAGTAATTGTGTCTAGTGTGTCCAACATTGGCCATACTAAGTTAGAGAGACATTAATACTTGCCTGGCCTTTGTCTGTGGACAGCTTTCTGGCAGCACCGGGGTCAAGACCCCTGGGACCACCAAGCCATCATGCTGCTCTTTGGTGACCTCCTGACTGCCTCTCCCTACTGTCTTGCCTTTCATCAAACATACTCTTGTGGGGGATTGTCTGATTGTGTGTCTGTTGCCTTTTAGTGCTATGTTTTATTTCGGTTTCTCATAAATATAGAAGTCCATTTGGAGAGAAGCCTGCCTTGGCAAGCAGGACTTTGGCAGTTCTGACAGCTTTGCATATCTTTCAAGTGAGTTATGAGTGGATGGGGACTGGGGCCTGGGCCTCAGCCACGACTCCCCTGAGTCCTGTGGTTCTCCCAAAGAAAGTGACCCAGCAGTTCCCCCAACCTCCCTTTCTTTTCCAGGAACAGAAGAACCACTTGGCCAGAACCTGAAGAGAATGAAGAGGGTATCATGCATGCCCCCCAAGCTCCGTTCCCCTCACAAAATAGTTCATAAATGATGGTGGAGAGTTTTCAAGCTGCTGCTCTTTGTTTGTAAGATTTCTGAGAAAATCTCCTGCATAGTCTGATCCAGGGCTACTGGTTCACCACTGGAAGAGAGGCTCATGCCAGACATGTGCTTGGAAATTTTACCAGGAGGCTGGAGAGACTCTAGAGGTGAGAGCAGCAGAGAGGCCCATATAGACACCTGAGCCAGCAGAGTGGGCCTGGCTAAGAGAGATTAGGACATCATCCTGAGTTGATACGTGAGTATTTTTCCTCCCTTGCAATGGCTGCAGTGCTTTCACTCTCCCAGGCTTCCAGAAAACTGCTTCTTCTATGAGCAGTCATGAGAGCTGGGAAATACCAGCATGGTTTCTCTATTCCAGGCCCAGACTCCTAGAACAGCAGGGTTGGAGAGAACCCGAGGACCCCTGGGGCCAGTGGTCTCCAAACCAGGGTGTGTGCACTGCAGGAATTGAGCAAGACAATCCACTGGAGTGTGGGAAGAAAATATTGAACCTTCCAGCTATATTTATTCTGCTCTCAAAAAATAAAGAAAATTTTGTTAATAGTCAAGACAAAGACAGCAGTAAATCTATACAGTTTGATGACCTGCACATATTAGATGTGAGTCTCTTAAAATTAATTTTGGATACATACTCTAATCAGGAGAATAAATATAGAATCCACCATTTTGGTCTAGAGGTGTCAAAGGCTAGTCAAAGTTGGTGCTGGAAGGAATGAAGAGGAGGCTCAAGCAAGTGAGAGGTCTATTCTATGGGCAATTTTGCTCTTCTTTATTCCCTGCACCCTGAATTTCTGAATCATATTTTTTGAGATGAAAGGGTTCTACTAAAAAAAACAAAGTTGAACAAAATGACTGAGCTATTTCAGCTCCCTTATTTTTCAGATGGGAAAACTAAGCCCCAGAAGAAAAGTGATTGTCCCGAGTCACACAAGTCATTAGGGTCAGGGCCAAAACTACAACTCCCTCCCTTGACTGCTAGTTCACTGTTTTCAGACTGGGCCATGTGTGCTCCAGAGCACGTTCTCTCTCTGGGTGACCTTACATAACCAGCCTGAACCAGAAGGAAAGAGATGGGCAAGATGGAGTCTCTTCTCTAGGCATGAACCACAATCCCCAAACAGGGCCAAACTTAACTTTGCTGCCTGCTGGGAGGTGAGGCAGCCTTGGCATCCTCTGTTCTTGGCTGGATGCTCGAAGAACATGCTAACTTGCCTAATTTCTCAGCTGATCAACATCCTCCATTGTTGCTCAGAAGCAGGACCATGACGAGGGCACACAAATTCAGAACTCCCCAAAGGCCTTTCTCATTGATATGCTGGTTTAAAACTAGCTAGCATTTGTTGCCCTTAACGCAGAGAAACTAAAGCAGATACCTTAAAGCAACTGAGGCCAATAGGAAAAGGGGACCAGGAACTAGAGAAAAGGTTAGATCAAAAAGAATTAACCTAGAAGGTAACACCCACACACAGGAAATCAATGTGAGTCAATGCCCTGTATAGCTATCCTTATCTCAACCAGCAAAACCCCTTGTTCCTTCCTATTATTGCTTATACTCTCTGTACAACAAAATTAGAAATAAGGGCAAAATAGTTTCTGCTGGGTATTGAGGGGGGGAGCGGGAGGGGGTGGAGTGGGTGGTAAGGGAGGGGGTGGGGGCAGGGGGGAGAAATGAACCAAGCCTTGTATGCACATATGAATAATAAAAGAAAAATGAAAAAAAAAAAAAAAAAAAAAGGGGAAACATCAATCTTGCTCTGATTTCAGGCTCCAGAAATCACACAAAGCACGTCATTTTCTTATAAGACATCTCATCAGTGGATCTCTCCTCACATTCTTCTAGCTGTCACACTCACTGCTACCAACCTGCTGCTCTCAGGCATTCCCAAACCCTTTTTTATGTATTTAATGAGTTTTCTATGGGAAAGTTGTTTTGAGGGGGAGATTAAAAGTATGGAAAGACAGGTTGATTACCTTTAAAGGAAGTTTTTTACAGATTTAAGAAAACAAAAGAAAGGATTAGAACCAGCAAGGTAGCACAGCAATGCTACTCTCAATTACATCCTGCAGAAGTTGAAGGTAGTTTCTTCTCAGACCCGCTAATGGTCAAGAATGTGTCTTAGGGCTGGTGGAGTAGCTTAAGGGGTAGAGTGCCTGCTTGGACCCTGAGTTCAAACCCCAGCACTGCCAAAAAAAAAAAATGTATCTTAAATCTGCCTGCCTGGGGCTTGGCAATCAATGTTCAACCAATATGCTCTGCGAGTGACTATTAACTCAGCCAGTAAGTGAATTTTTAAACAAATGAACACATCAATGAGAAGAGAGGGGAACTCGTTTTGAATAATCCAGAAAACTTCAAAGTGCAGAAAGACTGTGAACAGTGTCTAGAGTTAGAAGAAAAGGGATGTGTTTTAGGCGGTGAAATGGTTCCAAGGCAGAAGAGAATTGAACTAAAGAGCTACTTTGCTGGAATCAGTGATAGAAGACTTAAAAGTTAAATATTAAAGTCGGTTTGATAGGCTGAAATGGAAAGCTTTTCAGCATTTTTGTACCTGAAACCTGAATTTCTAGAAGTCACTAAACAAGAGAAAGGTATTGGGAAAGTAAGTTTCAGGAAAGTGAGTTGGAGGTGGTATGAAGCATTGATTAGAGAGGAGTAATGGATGGCGCATCTTCTCGCACCATTAGTTCACTTGCTTCCCCATCTTCAGCTTGACTCTAGTCTGAGATCCACAGCATGATAAGCAGTGCTTAAGACAATGTCCTCACCACTTTACCACCTGTCTGAGTGTCAGCCTTCTTTTTTCTGTAAGTTTCCTGTATGATCCATTATGTTACAGTGGCTAGTTATTTCTACTAAAAATGATCAACTCAACTTTGAAGACAGACAAATTATCCAAAAATGGTGGGTGTTTTAAAACTTGCCTTCTAATCAAATAGCTCTGACCATTGACCCTGGTTGGTCCAGGCATGGAAAAACTCTCCCCATCCTCTCTTCTTCATGTCTTCTGCCTCAGGTGTCATTGTCCAGCTGTGGTTCCATCTTCAGTTATGGGCTGTCTGCCTCCCTCTTTCTTCTCCTTTGCTCAGATCTGTGCCTTCTCTTTTGAACAGGGTTGCAATGTCCACATTGAGCAATAGCAAGGCAGTGTTCCTCAAACCCAGCAGTCTCACACCCCCACTGGGAGTCTCTTTGGACATGTCAAAAAATCCTGGTCCAAAAACAAGAATTATAGTCACTGTTTTCTCAAGGCCTTTAAGCAATTTCAGTTGAACTCAAGGGTCTTGAACATACTCCATTGCTTCCAAATAATGTGCTATGAAGGTACATACACCCTCCAACAGGAATCTCTCCAAAGAAACCTATTTAAGTTGGCCACTCTATTCCATATCTTTCATCTATTTTTGTTATTAATGATAAATTTTTCTTTCTTTTTTGCCTGATGCCATGCTTTGAAGCATTATTTCTATGTAGTCTTTGGTATAAACTATAATACTTTGTGCTGAGCATAGTGTATATATATAAAAACTGCTTTTTGGAGTTGAGAGGTTATTTTATGCATTACTATGTAACTTTAACTATAAGGCAGTAGCCATGCCAGAGCATATCTATTTAACATAAGCACTAGATATCAACTATGACCTCAATAAATGTTTATTAAATAAATTAGCTAGTGAATTATTCCAAGATGTAGAAATGTAAGTTAGTTGTTTAACTATTTCAGGACTTTTCAACTTCCTATCATTCTAGCCCAATGCCAGTGAGGCTCTGTGTATTCTTCTCATCTGATTCTTTAGTTACATCATTAACTCTCTCCACTGCATGGCAGATTAAAGAAGGTTACTAATTCTTTGTCACTATACCCATTAAAAGGTGGTATCTATGTTCTCTCCCCTTGAATCTGGAATGGACAATACAGCTTTGACACACAGACTGTAGCAGAAATGATACTGTACAAGCTCAGGCCTAATCATTAAGAGGACTGACAGCTTTTGTCTTGGTCTCCTGAAGCCCTGAACTGACATTGTGACTCCCGCCCTGGAGAAGCCATGTGAAGAAGCACTAAGACTGCATGGAAAGGAAAATGAGCTCAGAAAAGCCCAACCTTCTAACTGTTCCCATCAAAGTCCTGGGCATCTCAGACAACAGCCACTATGCTGTGAACTGTGCAAGCAACATGGGGAACCATATGAGAGCAGTCCTCTTGGCAGCCTCCATTGAGTCCCCTGAGTCCCCCAAGCCAACACCACATCAATGCCAGTCACATGAGTGTGACAATTTGAAGTCCCACTCACTAGAATCTGACTATAGCTTCATGAATGAACCCAAGCAAGAGCTTCCCAGGTGACCTCAGACAGCTCAAAGAACTAAGAACTCCAATGACAAATAATGGTTTTAAACCACTGAGTCTTTTGTCAGCACTGTTGTTTGAACTCAGGGCCTTGTACTTTTGAAGTAGGTGCTCTACCACTTAAGCCACTCTACTAGCCCATAACTCATTGAGTTTTAAGGACATTTGTCAAATACACAGCAACACATAATCAGAACACACTGATGGGCAATAAAGTTTGAAATTGAAGGACAGGGACTATATATTGGACTTTTCTTCACAGTATCTAAATTGCCCACAGCTGAAAGAGATACAGCATACCCTTCATAGATGTGAAGGGTTGCATCACTTCATACCTCTATGGAAGCTGGAATGTTGTTCTTGGGGGGAAATCTAGTTTATTAATCTGAACAATTCAGGCTTACTTGCATGGCCTTAGAAATATCAAAATTAAAATGAATTTAGGAAAGCAGTCCAAAGGCCCTAAGTCATACCACAAACACACAGAGCACCCCAGGCTAAGCTGGATGTTGGGTTCAAGCTGTCAGAGATAGTACGTTAGTTGTCACCTAGCCTTGACCCTCATTTTCAATACATGAACTATTTGAATATTGGGTTCTATCGATAAAGAAAACTCACCCTCTGTCAAGATCAGAGGACAGGAGGGAAAAAAATGGGCTAATGTCAAGAGAACAGTCACAAAATGGGTGGTTAGAGTCTAGGATGTTATAATATGGGGTGGGTTGTAATTTCTACAATAGAGGATTGAGATAGGACCTAAAAAGATAGTCAATGAAGGACCATAATTTCTACAAGTGGGTTCAAGGACTTGGAAATGAGAGAACAGAAGCTCATCTTCATCTTTACTGTAAGGGTGCTCTCCCTTCCCCTACTCACCTTCTTCTTTCATTTCCTGGTGATGCTGGGGAGGAGAAAGAAATAAACTTGAAACATAGCTCACACTTGGCCTGATTTGCCCTACTTGCCTCCCCAGGTCTGTAGAGAACTTTCTCTGAGGCCTTCCCACCCACAGCCATCATTAGAAATGAGTGGGAAAGAACAAGGCCAGGATGGGGTAAGACCTCCAGGAATGGAGGGAGCCCTAGGTTACCAGTCAACTGTGGCCAGAGACCTTCCTTTCCTTCACGCACTTGGCACTTTCCAGGGCCATGACAAAGATGAGCTCCTTAGGAAGACCCTTCAGAGGACCCCGCCAACATGCTCTCTGAGAGTATCTCACCCTTTCTCAGAGCACGATCTGATCTTGAATCTGTACTCTGCAAACTACAAAAATAAAAAAAAAATCACTCTTGGGACTCACATGGTGCATGGGGGGAAGGCATTGCTATAACTCATGCTTGGCCCATGACAGCCAGTACCCTGACCCTCACCTCTCCAGCACCCCATCCTCCCCTGGCTGCCACTCTCATCTCCCATCCAGACTCTCATCCTGCCAACACAAAAATCAACAGAATGGATGTGGGACGGCTAGAATAATCATGTCTCACTCCACGTTTCCAATTCCTACAGGGCCTGCCCCATGCCCTCCGTCTACCCCTCCTCCCATGGCCTCTCACTTAATCCATTCTTCTCCTGGCACTAACAGCTATTTTCCACCACCCAGCTGGCCTAAATCCAACCCACCTCCCCAAGAGGTTTTTACTCCCCACTTCATCTGTCTCCTTCATGCTCCTCCTGCTGGAACTGGATGCTCCAGTTCTATTTCTAGATTCTTTCCATTGCCCCCCTTGGACTGGGCAGCTTGCTTCTTCTAGCTGCCTTGCATCTATCTCTCTGGCTTCTAATAAGCATCTCTGAAATCTTCTATGGCAGGTGCAGGACTACAGTTTGCAGCTATGCTCTTTTTTTCCTAGTGGATCCCTCTTCCCATTTTCCCTGCCCTGGCTTTAGTGAAATGAAGGCATTATTGCTCTTTGTGTGCCTCAAAGAGGTCTTCAAGTTCTTTCTGTAATGTTTCTACCACCAGAGAGAAAGAGGGATAATTTCTCTCTCTGCTAGATAAAAACCTGGTACCATATCATCCTCACTTACTCTTTTCCTGATTTTTTCCACTGCCCACTCTCCTCCACTTTGCAGACAAAGGTAGGCCAAGCACACTCCTAACTTCCTCTGTGGTAGTGAACATGTAACATATTATCTGGCACTAAAGCTTCCTTTAGACACTAGCCCCTGCAGGATACTGACTTGCTTCTAGATTTGGGGGAACTCTTGATCCTGGATCTGAGCCCTCTTTTCCTATACCTGGAAATGTCAGCTCTTTCATTTGGGGCCCTCTGGTCAGTTGAGTTCTTTCTTCTGCCTCATATTTTTTATAGGGATGTGCTCAATTCTGCCAACACGTGACCATTTAATCTCTCAAAGATTAAATGAAAAGGATATTGGAAATCATCTTTCCTCAGAACTTCTTTTGGAAACCCAAAACATTTCACATTAAAAAGGAATGACTTCTTTTTGTTGTCTCTTCACTTTTAAAAACACTTAACAACCCACATTTACAACTTCAAATGTATGTACATATATGTGCATGTGCACATATGTTCATCTATCCACATATGTATGTACATACATATATAATCAATATACCATATGGGGAGACATATGTGCATATCTTGCTCTTTCTTCATCTCTTGGTCACTCTTCATAGTTCAAAGACTGAGACTGAGGAATATATTTATAGCAAAAAATTCTCCTAAAAACATGAATAAATTATTTGGACTCAATGTTTCCAAGATTCCAGTCCATGATTAGTTGGTCCCCTTGCTTTGGACATATGGAAAGGCAACACGTGATGAGAGGAGTATACAGCAGAGCAAAACTTATACCACTAGCCAGAAAGTGAAAGAGAATGGAAGAGACAGCTCCCATAATCCTCTTTGAGGTCATGCCTCCAATGACCTAAAGACACACTAGGACTCACCTCTCAACAGCTCCACAACTCCCAATAGTACCATCCTGAGGACAAAGCCATTAACACAAGGGCTTCTTAGGGACATTCAAGATCCAAATTTTATTAATCATTGCATTAAAATCGTGTGGGATGGGTTTGGAAAACTCCCTTTTGTCACTTTTAGTACCCACTATGGTGTCATTTCAGAGACTGCATATTATATACATCTTAAGCATGTGGTGAGGTCTGGAAGACTACCTACCTGTGCTAGTAATGTCTCCCTTTTCCCTATCACCTCCACATCCAATGTGATTAAAACCTCCTATGCAGAGGTATTCAAGATACCCACAAGTGATACCTGGACCTGGACCCAGGTAGCTAAAGTCAGTATCTTCTAGTCTCAGGTTGTAGTGGTGAAAGTGCAGCTGCTCTTTAGGTTACATCGCAATAAACTCGTCATAAATTGACAACGTCACAGGCTGAAAATTCATTTACTACACCCAATCTACCAACCAGCACAGCTTAGCTGCACAGCATCCTGCAGAGTCCTGGAAATTTCCCCTTGAGGTCATGTGGCTGCTCTGAGCTGTGGCTACTGCCACTGTCCAGCTTCAGGAGAGAATGTCACTAGCCCAAGGAAAGATTAAAATGCAAAGTTTGAAGTATTGTTTCTACTGAATGCATGTTGGTTTCACACCATTACAAGTCAGAAACTTGTAAGTCAAGCCACTATTAGTTGGGACCTTCTGTATTTGGTGCCATTGTCTCTGCTAATCACTTGTGTCTACAGGTATTCAATAATGCAATGTGCCAATGTTAAGAAATGCACACAGCTCCCAGGACAGCAATCAATGTTGAGAAGGGTGGGACATTACAGGTTAGGAATACTTTAAATGTGTGTAAGAAGTACACAATATAGTCCTATTCATGCTCCAGTGGGTTTTTGTTGTTTACTTTTGTTGTAAAATAAACTGCAACTATTTATTTATTTACTATTTGATAAATCTCTTTATTTTGTAGCAAATTCTTTAAGCAACAATGAATTCTAAAAACTAAATAATTCTAAAATTCAAGTGTGCGTTTATTGAAGAATTAAGTATTAAATTTCTTTACAGAAGTGATAATGAGTGTGTAATGGGCACAAAATGTCCACCAACATTTATTGTCCACCACAAGGGATAGTCATATTGCTAATTTGGGTAAAAAGTTAAAGACACAACAATGCTGAAGAGACATTAACATTCACGTCATTAAATAATATTTTGAAGACTGACCCAAACCAATCATTTTATATATACAGCTACAAATAATGCATTTCTACATCTGTGAACCATGACCTTCCATCTAGATCAAATGAGTTTTCTAAGTGAAAAAAAATAAAGTGAAATGATGTGTTAATCTGTTGGCTCCATTAGCTGAACATAAACATGGAAAACAGTTAAATAATGCCATTTTTATATCAGTGTCTCTAGATGATTCAAAAAAGTCACAATTTTAAATTCAATTGATGAAATCAAACAAAATTTCTGAAAGTTTAACCTACCTAATGGTTAATACTTTAAATTCAGTTTAAAATTTCAACAATAAAGGCAAAATTATTTGGATAGTGGTAACACGAACACAAGGTCTAGTAAAGAATAACATCATGGCAGAGTCCTTTAGACTCTGTCTTAACAAGTAAGCCAGACATGGTGGGGCATAGTTTGTAATCCCAGCTATACAAGAGACACATGTACAAGGTTTGTCATCTGAGGCCAGCCCTGAGCAAAAACATGAGACCCTATCTGAACAATAACTAAAGTGAAAAAGAGCTGGGAGCATGGCCTAAGTACCAGAGTACTTAGGGCCTGCCTGCAAGTGCAAGGCCCTGAGTTCAAACCCCAGTGTTGCCAATATGTATGTGTGTACATGTGCGTGCATGTGTGTGTGTACACATATATTTCTTGAAGACAGGACATGTGATTAGGAGCTAAAAGCAGGACTTACGTCTATTTTGTCTACGTATCACATCCCCAGCACTGGCAAACACCTGACAGCAGCAGACATGCAGTAAGCATTGTCAAGAGCCACAGCCCACTTGTCTGAATTCTTCAGCTTGAGGAGTCACCAATATACACAGTAGACAAATAGTTCATTTCTTCTCAGTCTATTTCAAGGGGATCTTTTCACTTTACTTCCCCGAAATTCCTTGAAGATTCTGAGCCCAAATGTTAAAAAATAGCTAGATAAGTAAAAAACTCAAACATAAGATCCTCTTGCCTCAGTTTCCCAAGTGTATGATTACAGGTGTGTAACACCATGCCCACCTCTAAAATTAATTCTTGTCAACCTTGAGTAAAAAAAAATTCAATAACTAGGAAAATATTTTTCTGAACTATTTATGCATTATAAAACAATTAAAATTGGGACTTTCCTACATGACACAAATTAACCAAGCACTTCAGAGAGTATTTTCAAAACTAAAGATATCATAGTTTGCATAAAAGAACCATTGGAAGGTATCAATGTTAAGTGTACATTGATAAAACATAACTTTGAAGAAAATTATGGAAAACTATTTAAAATTAAAAATTGCAAGTGAATATTGTAAACAAAATAATTCTTCATAAAAAAATACCAGTGGCACAGTAATAGAAAAACAAAAGAACATGGTTACATGTCAAGAATAATTATTACTCTGCTTGTATAATTTTTTAAACCAAATATTCAATTTAAATAAGGTTTTTATAATTTCAATTTAATGAACTTGCATATGCTGTTTTAGTTTTTTAGAGAGACCTGTGCAGTTGAAAACAGCTTTGTATAGAATTAGTTTATAAGTCCACTAATACAATAAAACCAATTTTGGTCAATAAATTAATTATTTTACAACTTCTTTGACTCTGAAAAGTGATGATAAATTTAATGTTTGTCTTAGGTAAAGAGGAATACAAAGCTATTACTACCTCTAAGCCTAAAGGAGCCAGGAAAGAAGTGACTGCGGCAATAGGGGATGGGAGACCGAAACATGCAGGAATGGCTGCGCAAAAGGACTTTGGGCCGGAAGTACATTCAGTCCTGCTGATCTCACAGCCCAGGAAACAGAAGCATCACCCGCCTTCTCTTTATCTCCCTCTCCGATGCTCTGCTGGGGAGCACCATGCACCGAACCCAACTGGAAGCAAAGGGTAGTAACCCGTTGCTGTGCTCTACAGAGGCAGTTTCCCAGAGCAGGGTAGAGAAGGCCGGAGAGTGGATTTGGAGGTGTACATGGAAAGGCTCTGGAAACTCAGTTGGCCTCCAAGAGCGGCTTTAAATTGGTTTATGAATCCGTGGTTTAAGTTAAATATGTCATGAAAGCCAAGTATGTAAATAAAAAAGCATACATCAGGGATGGAAGACCTAGAACCCAAATTCCCATCCAACGGGACCCCACTGAAAAGTGGTTAAAAACCACTGTCCAAGTGTTATTTTTTAATATCTACATATAGTAGTCCAATCACTACATCATAATTCATAAAAACTTCTTGAGCATAAATTTCAAGTCTTTTTCTCATTATCAGCAGTGTTGTGACAATTTCACAGCTAAATCTTGGCATAAAACATTAATTACTTTCTTAGAAATGTTTCCAGAATTAGAATAACTGGCTCAAAGGGTAGGCATTTTTACTTTTGATTTGTGATGCTTCATTAACTTTTGAAAATCCTGTATATTTTAATATTTCAATTTATAGTCATTTTCCACATTTGCTAACACTTGGTATTATACTTTTTGAAATATTTTTGTAGTTTTAGACACAAAAAACCATATTCCATTGTTAATTCAATTTAAATCTCTTTTGTTACCTATTGAATTGTCCTTTTCTCTATGTATATTTATTGATCATTAAAATTTCTTCACCAGTTATACATGCTTCTCTTTGTCATTGACTTATATCAGCTCTTCATAATGATATGTGTAATATATATTTCCTGTGTGTGCTTATTATACTATTTTAAGACATGCAAAAATATCCAGTGTTTATGGAAACACAACTATCAATAATTTTCTTGTGGATTTCCCATTTCTTTCCTTGATGGCCTCCTTCAAACATTGTCCTATACCTCAGTATAGGCTATTCTTAAATGAGCTGCTGACATACTTGCCCTTCACTAATAAGTGGATGAGATATGTAGAAAGGCAACAGAAAATAACCATAAGGCCAGAGACCAAGAACAGGAACAAAGAAGATTTGATATCTCTAGATGTGAGTAACCTTGACAGAGAACTTTGTTGCCAGCATTAAAGGCAGGAGAAATTGTGATCTTGAGGAATAAAATATTCTCTTCCTATTGTCAGATCCAAATGGACTTAGAGCAGACCTGGGGTACTGGCAGAGCACAGGGTAAGATGGCCTCCAAGAGCTGGAGCTACACTAAGAAGCAGAATTCTGTCCCCAGATGTGCAAACTTACCTACTCCAGCAGGGCACTTAGCCTCTGAGACACAGATGAATCCAAGTCCCAACAATGTCAACATCCTGGTTAAAAGAGTTCTTGCTATCAGAGGCTTGAAAAGCAACAGTTTGACAAAAAAAAAAAAAAGTGGGGCAGGAGGCCATGAGAAGGGAAGGAGGAGAGCCCTAACCCCCCTCCCCAACCACCTGCACCTGGCATAGCCCCTTCCCAAGGGACCACTCCTTCCCTGGACAGCTGTCATTTCCCACCCCAACCCAGATCTGGCCCCCAGCCACAGACATGCTCCAAATGATGCCTATCCTAGCAGGATCTTTGCAGATGCTATTTTGATAAAACTCTAATCCTTTCCCCCTCTCCCCTTCTTCCTCCGTAACCTTTCTACCCAATGCCTTTGTGTTTGTGAGCCTGTGTGTTTTGGGGAGACGGGCAGTAGGAGACAGGGTAGCTTCATAACCAGCAAACACAGGCTCCAGTTTCATGAGGTGAAATAATTCAGGGACATGGCTGCTGAGTCTCAGCCACTGGGGGCAGATAGATGCTGTAGAGACAGGCCCCCTATCTGGCCTTCACTCCTCTCAAAACATAACAAAAAGATGGCTTAAATGGAATATGGCTGTGAATACTTTGACATTTTCCTTCTAGGTGTAAGTAGAGATTTCATTTTCCTTCTCCATACCCCACAGAGTTGCCAGATAAAATACAGCAGCAGTTAAATTTGTACTACAGATAAATAACAAATAATGCATGGGTGATACATACATACATACATACATACATACATACATAGGCAGATTTATTGTTTATCTGAAATTAAAATTTAACTCCAGCCCTTTTCATTTGCAGTTTTTTTAATCCAAATCTGACATCTTACAACCCCTCCCACTTTCCACATTTCATTCTTCTGGCACACACCATGAAGGAAGACACACTCTTTCAATTCCATTTTCCTCCAAAAAGGTCTTAACAATAGTACTACTAACGATATTTATTTATCATTAACAATATTTATTGCACATGTAACTGGGCATTGTACTGCATGCTTTCTAATAACATATATATACTATGCCCTCAACAACCCTATAAGGTTGAGCTCTTATCTATATTTGCATTTTACTGGTGAGGAAAGTGAGGCAAATCACCAGTAATAATAACAATAAATAATAATCATAAAAAAGGTTAAGTAGACTCAGCTACTGGGTGGTGGACTCGAGGTAGGTCTCCAGGAAGCTCACGCTCTTGACCTCTAGCAGTAACTTCAGCTCCCTAAATCCCTGGTGAATGTAACCCCCTTTCCCTGCCCTTCTGGCCCACAGAATCCTGCTGGCCCCATTTCTTCTTCTGCTGATCAGAGTGAGTTCAGAAGACTTCCATGTGCAGAGATGGAACATTGTCAAAACTGCAGCAGCTGATGACAAAAGAAACTCATGTTGCGGTCCTGACTCCCACCCGCTTGCAAATTCCACCCATTCACTGGCTCTTGGATCTTTTTAAAAGCCCAGGTGTGGGGGCTTTGTAAGAGGAGAATTCAAAAGATAAATAAAACAAAATCCCTTTGACATCACTCTGAGGTCTAGCTTTCTGGAGAATAGCAAGGACCCAGCTGCCTACAAAAGCTGATGGTCCTTTCTTACTCCTGTCTCTCAGACTATGGAAAACTTGGTTTGGGTGGTGGGGAGAGGAGGCTCCCACCCCCAGTATCAACAGGGCCACTGGGATAATGTCAAAAACACCCACTGAAGTAAGTTACATAAAAAGGCACAAGCAGAGACCCAGACTGGCCGAATCATGTGAGGACTCAATTCAGCCTAGCCTAACAGCCCAAATGAGACCATTACAAAACTACTTTAAGCTTCATTCTTTCCACCTACAAAATGGTAATAATTACTGCACCAAGCTCCTAGGGGCCTGGTGAAGATTAAATGAATCATATGAAGTATCACTGTGGTGCCTGGCAGTAAGAAGTAAGCTCTAGCATTCATCAGCATTTACTAAGACTGACTTTTCAGTTGGGTTATTTTTTGTAATTTCCATGAGCGATGAAAATGAATCCATCTAGGATCATTCATTCTTAAGTAATATTGATTCTTTACTTCTCAAAAAAATGTCAAAATGTCAAATAACTATGGACTGATTTCTCTTATTTTTTTCAATAAATGTTATCTGCTGTGGTCTGGTGTGACACTGGTATAATGAAAAAATTAAGTGGAAGCATTTTTTTATACCTCTTTGCTGGCTTTTTATCAAATGACACAGGCTCCAATGGAAGACTAATTAGAATCCACCAAAGCTTGTTCCACAGCACTAAGTGGTAAATATTGCAGAAAATCATTTATTGTGAGCAATTATTAACCTGTCATCACAACATGATTAAGCTCACAACTGTGGTCATTGCGGAAGGCTGCATAGTAGCTCCCCAAAGATGTCCAAGTCCTAAACCCTGGGAGCTGTGACTAGATTACCTTACATGGTGAAAGGGTCTTTGTACTTAAGGATCTTGAGACTAGAAGGTCACATCTCTTGACTTCAGAGATTACCATGGATTATCAAGGTGAGTCCAATGTAATCATAAGGGTCCTTACAGAGTCAGAAAGTGGTGGATGGTAGAAGCTGAGGGACAGAGAGCAAGATGGGATGATATTTGGCCTTGATGATTGAGGGTGAGGCCCTTAGCCAAGAAATGCAGATGGCCTCTAGAAGTTAGCAAGCCAAGGAAACACATCCTTTTGGGCCCATGAAAGGAGCACCACCCTATGGAAACTTGGTTCTAGGATTTCTGAACTCCAGAACTACAAGAGAGCAAATTTGTGTTATTTTAAGTCATTAAATTTGTAGTAATTTATTATAACAGCATAAGAAATTAATGTCTGGGTAAAGAGAAAGTAGAAAATTGCAATGTTATTCCATTTTTAAAGAAGATGACATTAAAACACAAGAGTGAAAAGAAAGGGAATGGAAAAAGTGTGTTGCAATAACTCACATAAATACTTTAGCTTTTTTTTTTAATTCCTTATCATAACAAGATTGTGTGCCAATGCTTAGATGGACACCAAAAAGAACCTATTACCCCAAAGAAGGATAGATTCAAATTTAGTTTCTTAGAGTTTAAGTCCATAAGTTCTGAGCTCAGATAAAATAGTAGAGAAGGTACCTATGGTCTTACCCAATTTGGCAATTCTTGTGTAGGCTCAGATGGAAAGTCAACGCTCAGGTATGCCACATTGTTCATCCTGACCATTCTTGAGACCTGTGCTAGCAAAAGACATGTGTTCCCTAAAGAAGTCATCCTGCTCCACTTGTACATGGGGGAGAGGAAGGAAGTCACATGAGTGAGTGTGATGTTGGGTTGATGTAGGGATGTCTCAAAGGGGCCTTTGGAACAAGTTGTAGAATGAATCAGAAGGCTCCTTTGTGAGCCTTTTAAGCCATTTGTGTTGCCCAAAAACTTGGGAAACATCTTTCCTGAGGCTTATCCTTGGGTACATGACTTCTTACTCTTCACTGGTCCTACACGAGCCCCCACAGTCATCCCAAGTGCCATAAAATGACTCTTCCTACAAGACAAAGATTTATGGGAGGTACGAAGTATGCCAAGACCATAGCCACGGCCACACTCATAGTCTCGCATAAGAGATGAGTCTCCTCAGAAATCACTCTACAACCTAATTTTCACCACCTTATTCCACCCTACTCCTCCAGATTTGAAACCTTTCTGGGTTTCAAAATCTGTTGACATTTCTTACTTCCTTCTGTGTTTACCTTTTAGTTCAAAGCATGTGATTCTTAACTGCCTTGGCCAGTTCAAGTCTGCAGATTCTTTTTGGCCACTTCCCTTCTTTCAACCTCCTTTTACTCCTACCCAAACAAACATTAAAACTCTAGG
This sequence comes from Castor canadensis, assembly GCF_047511655.1. NCBI lineage: Eukaryota > Metazoa > Chordata > Mammalia > Rodentia > Castoridae > Castor > Castor canadensis. The sequence goes on along the minus strand of NC_133389.1, from coordinate 165,152,706 downwards.
CCTAGGTCACTTAGATAAAGATACACCTGGAGCAACCCTGGTTACCAGCCACACATAAAGTGACACTCTTCACCATCAACATGGCTTCCATTTGGTTCTACTGCCCTTTTTGTTGCCACTGTCCTTTCTTCCCCTCAGTGCCCTTCCTTAGAGTTACTCTGAAGTTTGAGTTAATGATCCAACCTAAGCCGTGTTTAGTGCCAGCTGTACCCAGAAAGTCACATGACTGCCATAGTGCCCTTGTACTGAGAGATAGAGCCCTGAAAGGTCAGGGGTTGCTAGAAAAGTGCTCCAAACCCACCTACTCAGCAACACATCCCCTCTGGTTATTTATGTCCATCTACGTTTCTTTTTTAACCAGCAACTCTAAACATTTGTAGTCTAAGCAATTAACATGTGCAAGACAAAAGGGGGCCATCTATAGATCTAATCACCAATGGAGAACCCATTCTTACACAGTTTGTGTACCCCATATAGGTATTCTAATAACATCCATTAATCTGCATTTCCATTTATTCAGCAAACATCAGGTATCAAGGTCCCACAGTGCATCAACCACCCAAGATAACTGTTAGCATTATAATCGTGCCCTTAGTTCCAATTAAAGAGTAAATATATCCACCAGGGTCAAACACACAAATGCTGTCCTGTCCTTTCAGACTTCCCAGCTTTGCTCATGGCTTTTCCCTGCCCAGGTTGTCTTTCTTTTCACTAGATGAGAACTCTTACCTACCCCTCCCAAATCCCCAGGTTCATTGTCCACTGACCTCCACAGATTACTGCACTGGGTTTCACACAGCCAGCCATGTACTAAAGATAGCTGTGTTTGTGTACCAAGCTCCTTGAGCTCAGGTACCATAGTTAATTAAATTTTGGGCCCACAGTAATTGGTACAGTGCCTGGTACACAGGAGCTTCATAAATATTAACTGAACTTTTAGTAGACAGAGAATTGAAAGAGCATTGTGTGTGTGTGTGTGCTATATATACAAATACATATATACACACATACATGCAGCTTATTAGTTATACGTGGACATGTACTTCTCTGGGCCTCAGATTCCAAAACAAAATAATAGCCCCTTCCCATAGTACTACTGGGAAAATGAGAAAAAGCATATCAAGTGCATAGAACAGCTCCAGACACCTGTAACCTCTCCATAAACAGAATAAATTTAATAATAATAACAACACTGGTATTTTTTACAGTATTCTGTATTCTTTTACCCCTAAGCTCTTTATTAACATTTAAAAATAACAAAGGAATGCAAAGTCTCCTTCTGCATGTATATATTTCCCACTATACAACTATAAAAGATACACTAAAAACAAAATAGTAGATTGCAGGTTCTGACCTTCAGTTTTTCATGGGGCTAGAAAACAGAGGTTCTAAGGTGCAATGACAAAGGAAGGGTGAAGAAGCATCCCTGACCATCAGGGGCTAAGCGCTAAAATGTGGCACCCTTGACAGTAGCCACGGGATTGCTGAGGACACTACGGAGAAACAGGTTTTAGTTTTAGAGGGAAAAGTATCTCAGCTTTTGTTGGTAGTTTCCTATGACTGCCTTTTTCCTGCTCTCTATCCTAGACAAAATTCTAAACCTTGACTCTAAAAACCTCAGAACTATCACATCCCACACCTGCCTATATGATTGATTACAGGACTCTCAAGGGCTGTGAAGCACTGACTGAAATTTTGCCTGGGACCATCCAGGGACTTTGGGGCTAATAGTCAAGCAGAGGAGCCAAGGCCTCCGGGCTAGGCTGTCACCCTCACCTCCCTTCAGCTGGCCCCATACCTGCCTCCCGTTGTCACCCTTGGGCCCATCCCCTGCTCTTTCAGGGGCCTGACCTCCCTGTGACCCAGCAAGCCATGCCTATAATAAGATACAGAGTGTCTTTTCAGCCTGCAGCTGGGGCAGATAGTGGAGATGGGGTCAGAGAGGGCAGCAAGAAGAGTACAGCACAGTGAGGGGAGGAGGGGAGGAGACATTGATGGACGGCAACAGAGGGTGCTTTTGAAAGAACTCTTCTCCATCAGCCCTTATTCCCTGGAGGCTTTCCATTAGTCAAAACAGAAATTTAGTTCCAAGGGAGCAAAGGAAACTGGTGGTCGTCAATTTAAAAAAAAGTGAAGTAACTTTCTCATCCTACTCTCTTCTCTTTCTCTCCCCAACTGCCAGATAAAATTTCATTCCAAGTGCATCTCCATATGAACCAGGCTGATTGTCACAGCGAATATTTGCTGCTTCCAAAGGCAATGCTCTGCCTCTGTGAAGTCATTAACCTAGAGAATCACGGTCACTCTGCTTGCACCTAACCGCACAGCTTGCCATTGAGCCACTGTGGTCCTCGGGGTCCTGCCATTGGTCATTCCTTACACCCGGTAAGATCAGTTGTAGCAACAGGAGAGCTCAAGGTTAGACAAAAGGTTGCAGCTTAAGACAGAAGGGTTCAAAGGCCCTGGAGCCTTCTTGCTGGGATGGCAATAAAAGAGAAGTCATTCACTTCTGCCATCAAATCTTGGCTCTTGGCAAGTGATGTGTCTCATTCATTCGTGCTCTTAAATTTTTTAACTGTTAAATGGGGAATATCATCTGTTAAGTTTAGCCTAAAACTGCCTCTGTGCATTTGAAGTTTGGCTTAAAGGTTTCTCTGTACATAGTAAATTGTAATCTAACTTGATATACAAACAGACTATAACTACTCTTGCAGCAAGTAACTTAGTCTTAGCCAACCACAGGCAGCCAACCATTCAAATCATGTTCACACAAGAGAAATGCTGGCTCTAACCAACTGGGCTATGTCTTCACCTCACTTCCATTTTCTGTATGGCTCTTCCTTTTCTCCAGCTACAAATATAAGCTGCTCATGTGGTAAAACAGGGAATTCTTAACCACTTTTTGTCTGGACTGATGCTGGATGATTCTAGAATCACAAATAAAGCCAACTACTTGTGTTGTGAATTTGTATTTATTTATTTATTTATGTCAGTACTGGGATTTGAACTCAAGGCCTCATACTTGCTCAGCAAGTGTTCTACCACTTGAACCACATCCCAGCCCTTTATTTTGTCTTTTAGCACATCCTATGTTTAAATGGTTTTTGTGTAACTGGAGTTTGGGGCCACCATCCAAACCCCAGGGGTTCTACATGTCAGGTCCATCCACTGACCTCAATAGTCAAATAAAGAGACAAGTAGTGGTGAAGATCAGAGAAAGAAGATCCATTAACACAACATGGGCATGCCATGAGAAGAGACAAAGTAAACATTTCAGCCCATCTTCCCCATACAGTTTAAGTAGGGGAAGAAGAATTGAGGTCAAGGGGAAGGGGATATATGTAATTATTAAATAGTCCTGGTCACTGATGTGTTCTAGTGGTCACAGGCAGTCCAGTTGCTCCTTATCTCAAGATTGGTCAGGTGAGCCCAGTCATTGTAGCCTGGCAGGGAGCAGCTTCCTCTCCTGTCATAGGATATTTATCCTTCAGTCCTGTTCTTCCTGGATCTCAAGGTATCCTACAAAGCTACTGCAGGAGAGAACAACTCAGAATAAAGGACACAGATATAAAGTGGAGCCAGGGATGCCAAGCTTTTATCCTGCTTTTAGTTTCTTGGAATTTGTAGGCTCAAGTGAGGAATCACCATTTTTTAGCAAAAGCAGTTTCTAAGTACCTGTTACAGTCAGTAGTAGTAGTTCTGATAAATTCAGTAGATCTGATATACTCTTTGTCCTCAACACTTCACTGAAATCAGAGCAAAGAAGAAAGAGAAAGGAAGACATAACTACAGACGATAGAAGACATCAGGCACATATTTGTAGACAGAAAACCAATAGTAGAAGAATATAACTCAGCAACAGAAGCACACAGGTCTGAGAGATGGGGGAGAGAAGGAGTGAAACTAAATCCATTTGGCCACCAGGAAATCAGATTTGCTCTGAAATGTACTAGGTGCTGTAAAAGACAAGGGTAAGCTTGCAACTGAGAACACTGCAACTACTTGGATGTCTCTAAGAAGAGAAAAAATCCCAAGTCCCCTCCTCCACCAGACACAAGGAAGCTCCCTGCCCCCTCCTCCAAAGATGACAAGGGTAAGTGCAGAGATTGAGTCGAATTCTGCACAGATCTCCTTCACCAGTCCCTGCCCCCATCAGTCCCCATTCTTTAGAGCCCTGGACTACTAGAGGCCGGTGTGCAACTCTCAGGTAAGAAATTGGAGAATTCTCTGGAAAACTAATGGATCCAGAGAAGAGGCCTGCAGATAAAAGCATTTAAGGATCTCCCAATAAAAATGACTGCTTATAAGCAATCATCCCAAATTCCAGTTATATAAAACTCAACAGTTCAATAGTCCCTACTACTAAATACAAATTTCAACCAGTTTTCTTATATTATAAAGTACATTACATATAAAAGAGTATATATAATAGACATATACAGATAAAATAATTATATTAAAAACACCTGTACCTCCCATTTGACTTAGGGACTAAAACCTTACCAACATCTTTGAACCCTGTATGAGTTCCTGCCCCACTGCTGTCTTCCCCATCTCAAAGTAACCACCATGCCAAATTTTGTTTTAATCTTCTTGGGTTGTTTTCTTTATCTTTAAACAATAAATTGTTTCATTTTGCCTGCTTTTGAACTTCATATAAACAGTGTCACACTGTATTTATTCTATGATTTGCTTTGTTTGCCCAGCATTATGCTTTTGAGGTTTATCCACAACTGAAATGTGTATGAGAATGTATTCTTTTCATTGATGTGTAGAATTCTGTTATATGACAATCCTGTAATTTATTATTCATTCTTTTTTGAGTGGATTTGTGGTTGTTTCTTGGCTTGTGTTGTTATGAATAATAACACTTTGGTGGATTTCATGGATGTCTCCCCCTATATTTGTACCATGGATTCTTTACAATATATACATAGAAGCGTCTAGCTGAGGCATAAATTTTGTTCATGCTCCACTTTACTAGAAAATGTAAAATAATTCCCATGGTGAGCTTTATTACTTTATGTTCCACCACTGTTTGAGAATATCCTGAGCTCCATATTCTCACCAACACTAGGAATTGTCAGGTAGTTTAATTTCTGCTGGTGTAGAGGATACAAAATGATAGATGCTTTGGTTTTAATTTTCATTTCTCTGATTAATGATGAAATGGTGCATTGTTTCACACATTTGTAGGCCATCCTACAACCTATTCAGTAAAATACTTGTTCATTTTATTTACCCACTTTTAACAGTGATTGCTAGTCATTTTCTTAGCATTCTTTATATATTTTAAATACTAAACTTTTATTAAGTATGTGAGTTTAAAATATCTTCTCTCGTTTATTGATTTATCTTGAGAAATACATATTCTGTGGTTAATTCTCTCACTCTTGTCCTTTGTGGATAGTGTTTTTGTCTTTTTGAGAAACAATGATCTAGGATAATATCTTTGTGACTTCTGAGTATGTTCCAAGCCAGTTGCTGGGTTCCTTCTGCTTTACCCAGGTAGAAATTGTGGGTAGATAGGAGAAGCTTCTCCATTTATTCTGGGCCCTTGGTGAGTATTTGCAGCAGTGAAGTAGAGGACAGTGGGCACTCTGGGATTCAGACCAGAAGTCCATGTCAGCTATTGTGACAACATGGGTTTGGGTCCTGAGATTCAGGGCCATGGCTCTAAGTGTTACAGACCTTTTGTGCCCCTGTCAACGGCCTGTGGTGGGAGGGGGTCCCTCCACCAGCCAATCCCTCCCAGACACTGTTTGATCTTGCCATCTCTACTAGTACCGCTGTCGATTTCTCTCTCACCTTTCCCTGCTAATGCTCTTTCACTTGAGCTGCTCACCCCCACTGCTCCTGCTGATTAGCTGTGATCTCTGCTACTGTGACTTTTGCTTCCAGGGGACCTGTTTGCTGGTCACACTGTTGCCTTGCTGCCAGGGCAGCTTCTGTCCAGCTTCTATTGTCACTGCTGCTTCTTCTCTCTTTTCTTTTTAAATTTTTCTTTATGTTATCAGTTCAGCAAAGGTAGGCAAGACCACTTGAGAGAAAGTCTTTATTGGGATATAATGTTATGCTAAGGAAGCAACAAAGGAGGTTGTCTCTCAACTGCTCCCAAAGTGAGCTGAGCACTCTGCTTATATAGTTGGAAGGGGGATGGAGGAGGTGTCTGCACCTATCTCAGCAGGCCCCTCATGCAAATGAAGGATTGTATTTGCACCAGTCATGGCAGCCCCTTATACAAATGAAAGACTGTTTACACCAATCACAGGTCTTCTGTTGGGTCAAAATGCTTCTCCTCTGACCTGAGTGGAAGTGGCTATTGTGTTGGCAAAAGTCTGATGTAGGCTGCTGTCTGGGGCAATGCTTTCTAGAACTGGAATTGTGCTTTGGATGTCAACCTGAGGGCACTCTGACTACCTGGCTGGCAGTCTTTTACTCAAGGCAGCCAGGACCTTGGAGAAGGGTATAGCAACTGTCAATTAGGAAGTTAAGTCTCCCCATCCCCAATTAAAGGAAAAATAAGCTTCCAGAAAAATGCCTACAACAAAGGCTTATCAGTAACAGTGTTTTCATGGTATTTAACACTTCTTTCCCAGCATCCCAGGGAAAAGTGGGTCCCTAACATCTGCTTCACATATATAATAATTTGTTAAAGTTTTAAAGATTTGTATTTCACATTTAAGTTCTAGAATACAACTAGAATTGGCATTAAGATATGTTGTCAGATGGTTGTCCATTTTTTCTTACTACCACATGAAGAATGATGTTCTTCAAAGAGAGATATTCTTTGAAGAGTTTATCCTTTTCCAATGACCTACCTTTATCACACATTGGCTGGAAATACAGTTGTCCTTTATTATCCACAGAGGATTGGTTCCAGAAACCTGCAGATGCCAAAATCCACAGATTCACAAGTCCCTTATATAAGATGGCCTAGTATTGATTGTAACCTAGGCACTCCTCCCCCAGTGTATTCTAAATCATCTCTAGATTACTTATAATACCCAATTCTATCTAAATGCTATGCAAACACATGTTATACTGTATGGTTTAGGTAATAATGACAAGAAAAAACTCTACACATGTTCTGTGCCAATGAAAGTTTTTTCTTTTTGAATATTTTCCATTGGCCATCTGTGACTACACAAGGCTGGCCATAGGCACATAAAGCATTTAGAAGACTGTTTGGTACATCATAGAAGACATTTATTAATTTATTTAATCCTCATAACAACATTTGAGATAAATATTGTTATTGTTCACCTTTCACAGATGAAGAAACTGAGGTAGAGAAGGCTAAGTAATTTACCAGAGGTCACACCTTATAAACAGTGATTCTAGTGACAGCAAGAACACTTTAACCTTTACCTGGAATTAGCTAGTACTGTGGGCATTGAACCACATGTGGCTGTTGAACTACATGAAGTGGAAGTAGTGTAACAGAGAGGCTGAAATGAGATGTGCTAAAAGTACACTAGATTTCAAAAAGTAATGTAAAATGTGCCATTAATAATTTTAGTACTGATTGCATATTGGAAATCATATTCTGATCAGTCTTATCATTATTCTTAAATAAAACATTATTAAAATTAACTTTATCTGCTTCCATTTATTTTTGTTACTATGACTACTACAAAGCTTAAAATCACATATGTGGAAAAATGGCGACTGGAACACAGACACAGACTGCATGAACTCTGTGAATCAAGGATGTTGCTGAGATGCTGGAGACACACTTGGCTAAGGTAAAGCACCAGGAAGAGCTGAAACTTCAGCACCCTGAACCCCGAGCCCATGGAAGTCTTCTCCATGCCATGATACACTGAAAGAGCAGGTGGGTCGCCACCATCCGCCAGCCCACCACCATTCACGGGCCCTCCAGGCCTCTGTCCACTGGGGCCTCAGCCAGCCAGCCCGCCAGGTAGCTGCCCACCACAGGAGGGCTCCAACACCACCAGACACCGACTTCAAACCTGCCTAGGTGACAATGGACAAACAGGACTGAATTCTTAAGGAGTAACACCAGAACTACTAAGACTGAAATTCTACTGTTCCAGGAATGTATTTTTCTTTTTACTCTTTTCTTTAAGTGTTTGTTTGTCTTGTTTGCTGTCTGATTGTCCACCATATCTCCCTGTTGATTCTTTGGTTCTCCTTTTTTTTTTCTTTTCCTTCTTTTTCTTTTTCTCCTTCTTTCTTTGTTTTGTTAGTTTTACTATTGTAAATTAGCTAATACTAAATTGCACATAGACCAGGGACAGAAAAAGTACCAAGTGGAATGATGGGAAGACAAAAAAAGGGTGGAAACCATTCTCCCCCAAAAAATAAATTAGCACAGGATTCAGAGGGAAATGAAGAAAATGGATACCCAGATTCAGACTCCAACAACACAAAGATAAACTATAGCAAGGAATCTAATGAAGCCCACAAGAACCTTCTGAAAGAAGAAATCCTGCAAATAATCAATGAGAATTTCATAGAGATGATACTAGACATGGTCAACCAAAATGTACGGGAGGCACTGAAGAAATCTGAGCCCTAAATAAACACCAAAATGAAACAGAGAACACCATAAATAGATAGATAAATGAACTAAGGGCAAAAACTGACAATATTAAAGAGGAAGTGACCCATGATATGGAAAACCTCAGAAAAAAAGAATGAAACAGAAATACAAAACAAAATGGAAGACCACTCCAGAAGACTAGAACAAGCAGAAGACAGAATCTCAGAACTTGAAGATGAAATGGTAATTAAAGGAAAAACTGAAGAACTATTAGTCAGACAACTCAAGACCTGTGAAAGGAATATGCAAGAATTCACCAACTTCATCAAAAGACCAAACCTGAGAATCATGGGCATTGAAGAAGGAGAAGAGGTGCAAGCAAAAGGAATTCATAATATATTCAACAAAATAATAACAGAAAATTTCCCAAATCTAGAGAAAACTATGCCCATTCAGGTACAAGAAGCCTCCAGGACACCAAACAGACTTGACCAAACTAGAACTACTCCACAACATATTATCATTAAAACAACAAGCACAGAGAATAGAGAAAGAATACTGAAGGCTGTAAAAGAGAAAAAACAAATAACATACAAGGGTAAACCCATCAAAATCACAGCAGATTTCTCAACGGAAACCTTAAAAGCAAGAAGAGCATGGAGTGAGGTCTTCCAGGCAATGAATGAATATAACTTCAACCCTAGGATACTCTACCCAGCAAAACTATCATTCAAAATAGATGGAGCAATAAGTCTCCCATGATAAGCAGAAACTAAAACAGTACATGACCACCACACCACCACTACAAAAGATTCTTCATGGAATTCTGTACACAGAAAGTGAAAGTGAACAAAACCATGAAAGGGCAGGCAATACCAAACCATAGAAGAAAAAACAAGAAAGTAGAGAATAACACTGATTCAGCTGCACACAATCAAACCCTTAAGTAACAAAGACAACTAAATGACAGGGATCACCACATACTAATCAATACTAACACTGAATGTTAATAGACTTAATTCCCCCATCAAAAGACACTGCTTGGCAAACCGGATTAAAAAGGAAGATCCAACAATCTGCTGCCTACAGGAGACCCATCTCATCCACAGAAACAAGCACTGACTGAGGGTGAAAGGTTGAAAGAAGATCTACCAAGACAATGGACCCCCAAAAAGGCAGGGGTAGCAATACTTATCTCAGACAAAGTAGACTTCAAACTTACATTGATCAAACAAGATAAAGGACACCCCATACTAATAAAAGGGGAAATACACAAAAAGGAAATAACAATTATCAACTTACATGCACCCAACATCAATGCACCCAAATTCATCAAACATACTCTGAAGGACCTAAAAACATACATAGACTCCAACATAATGGTACTGGGAGACTTTAATACCCCCCACCACCAATAGATAGGCCATCCAAACAAAAAAATCAATAAAGAAATTTGAGAACGAAATCACACTATAGATCAAATAGGCCAACTTCTGCGCAATATACACCCAACTCATCCAACTTCTGTGCAATACACATTCTTGTCAGAAGCTCACAGAACCTTCTCCAAAATCAATCATACCTTAAGACACAAAGCAAGCCTCAGCACATATAAGAAAATAGAAATAATCCCATGCATTCTATCTTATCACAATACATTAAAACTAGAAATCAACAACAAAAACAACAGTAAAAACATACAAACAATTGGAAGCTGAACAACACATTGCTCAATGATCAATGGATCATTGATGAAATAAAAGAGGAAATTAAAAGTTTCCTGGAAGTTAATGAAAATGAAAACACAACCTACCGGAATGTATGGGATACAGCAAAAGCAGTCCTAAGAGGAAAGTTTATAGCCATGTGTGCATATATTAAAAGGTCAGAAAGACCTCAAATCAATGACCTAATGCTACATCTCAAACTCCTAGAAAAATAAGAACAAGCAAATCCCAAAATAAGCAGAAGGAGAGAAATAATAAAAATAAGGGCTGAAATCAATGAAGTAGAAACAAAAAAAACATACAAAGAATCAATGAAACAAAAAGCTGGTTTTTTGAAAAATAAATAAGATTGACAGACCCCTGGCAAACCTGACTAAAATGAGGAGAGAAAAAAACCCAAATCAGTAAAATCAGAATTGCAAAAGGGGAGATAACAACAAACAACACAGAAATCCAGGAAATTATCAGAGACTACTTTGGGAAACTATATTCTAATAAATTTGAAAATCTTGAAGAAATGGACAGATTTCTAGATACTTACAAACATCCAAAACTGAGCCAAGAGAATATAAATCACCTGAATAGATCTATAATAAAAAATGAAATTGAAGCACCAATAAAGAGTCTCCCAAAAAAAGAAAAGTCCAGGACCTGATGGATTCTCTGCTGAATTCTATCAGACATTTAAAGAAGAACTGATACCAACCCTCCTTAAACTGTTCCACAAAATAGAAAGGGAAGGAACACTGCCTAACTTATTTTGTGAAGCCAATATTACACTCATCCCAAAACCAGACAAAGACACCTCCAAAAAGGAGAACTATAGGCCAATTTCCTTAATCAACATTGATGCAAAAATCCTTAATAAAGTAATGGCAGACCAAATCCAACAACACATCAAAAAGATCATCCACCACGACCAAGTCAGCTTCATTCCAAGGATGCAGGGATGGTTCAACCTATGCAAATCATTATAAATGTAATATAGCACATTAATAGAAGCAAAGACAAAAACCACTTGATCATCTCAATAGATGCAGAAAAAGCCTTCGACAAGATCCAACACCGCTTCATGATAAAAGCTCTAAGAAAACTAGGAATAGAAGGAATGTACCTCAACATTGTGAAGTCTGTATATGACAAACCTACAGCCAACATCATACTTAATGGTGAAAAACTGAAACTATTTTCCCTAAAATCAGGAACAAGAGAAAGGTGCCCACTATCTCCACTCCTATTCAACATATTACTGGAATTCCTAGCCAGAGGAATTAGGCAAGAAGAAGAAATAAAAGGAACACAAATAGGTAAAGAAACTGTCAAAATATCCCTATTTGGATCAAGGGCAAACAAAACAATGGGATTGGACTATGAGCACATGATAAAAGCGAGAGCACACAAGGGAGGGGTGAGGATAGGTAAGACACCTAAAAAATTAGCTAGCATTTGTTGCCCTTAATGCAGAGAAACTAAAGCAGATACTTTAAAAGCAACTGAGGCCAATAGGAAAAGGGGAACAGGAACTACAGAAAAGGTTAGATCAAAAAGAATTAACCTAGAAGGTAACACACATGCATAGGAAATCAATGTGAGTCAATGCCCTGCATAGCTATCCTTATCTCAATCAGCAAAAACCCTTGTTCCTTCCGATTATTGCTTAACTCTCTCTACAACAAAATTAGAAATAAGGGCAAAATACTTTCTGCTGGGTATTGACGGGGTGGAGTGGGTGGTAAGGGAGGGGGTGGGGGCAGGGGGGAGAAATGACCCAAGCCTTGTATGCACATATGAATAATAAAAGAAAAAAAATAAATTAAAAAAAATCCCTATTTGCAGATGATATGATCCTATATCTTAAAGACCCAAAAAACTCTACCCTAAAGCTCCTAGACACCATAAACAGCTATAGAAAGGTGGCAGGATACAAAATCAACATAGAGAAATCATCAGTTTTTCTGTACACCAACAATAAACAAACTGAGAAGGAATATATGGAAATAATTCCATTTACAATAGCCTCAAAAAAATCAAATACCTAGGAGTAAACTTAACAAACGATGTGAATGACCTTTACAAAGGAGAACTACAAACCCCTGAAGAAAGAGATCGAGAAGACTACAGAAGAAGGAAAGATTTCCCATGCTCATGATTGGTAAAATCAACATAGTAAAAATGGCTATACTATCAAAAGCAAGCTACATGTTTAATGCAATTCCCATCAAAATCCTAATGACTTTCATCACAGAGATTGAAAAATCTACCCTGAAGTTCATTTGGAAACACAAGACACTGCAAATAGCCAAGGCAATACTCAGCAAAAAGAGCAATGCTGGAGGCATCACGATACCCAACTTCAACCTAAATTACAAAGCGATAGCAATAAAAACAGCATGGTACTGGCACAAAAACAGACATGAAGACCAGTGGAACAGAATAGAGGACCCAGATATGAATCCACACAGCTATACTCACTTTATTTTTGACAAGGCTCCAAAAACATACAATGGAGAAAAGACAGTCTCTTCAACAAATGTTGCTGGGAAAAGTGGTTATCCGTCCGCAAGAAACTGAAACTAGATCCATGTTTATCACCCTGTACTAGTATCAACTCAAAATGGATCAAAGACCTTAATATCAGACCTGAAACTCTGAAGTTAGTACAGGAAGGGACAGGAAACACTCTGGAAGTAATAGGTATCGGCAAGGACTTCCAGCAGCCCAGCAACTAAGAGAAAGGATAGACAAATGGGACTTCATAAAACTAAAAAGCTTCTGCTCAACAAGAGAAATGGTCTCTAAACTGAAGAGACCACCCACAGAGTGGGAGAAAATATGTCCAGCTATACATCAGACAAAGGACTGATAACCAGAATATACAGGGAACTTAAGAAACTAAACTCTCCCAAAATCAATGAACCAATAAAGAAATGGAAAACTGAACTAAACAGAACTTTCTCAAAACAAGAAATTCAAATGGCCAAAAAACACATGAAAAAATGCTCATCATCTCTAGCCATAAAGGAAATGCAAATCAAAACCACACTAAGATTCCACCTCACACCTGTTAGAATAGTCATCATCAAAAACACTAACAACAGGTGTTGGCGAGGATGTGGGGAAAAAGAAACCCTTGTACACTGCCGGTGGGAATGCAATCTAGTGTGACCACTCTGGAAAAAAATTCTGGAGGCTACTTAAAAATCTAAATATAGATCTGCCATATGATCCAGCAATCCCACTCTTAGGGATATACCCAAAGGTATGCAACACAGGTTACTCCAGAGGCACCTGCACACCCATGTTTATTGCAGTGCTATTCACAATAGCCAAGTTATAGAAACAGCCAAGATGCCCCACCACTGATGAATGGGTTAAGAAAATGTGGTATTTATACACAATGGAATTTTACTCAGCCATGAAGAAGAATGAAATCTTATCATTCGCAAATAAATGGATGGAACTGGAGAACATCATTCTGAGTGAGGTTAGCCAGGTTCAGAAGACCAAAAATCATATGGTCTCCCTCATATGCAGACTTTAGATCTAGGGCAAATACAGCAATGTTTCTGGTCTTGGATCACATGACAAGGGGAGAGCACATATGGGAAATATAGGAATAGGTAGGAAACCCAAAACATGAAAGCTTTTGATGTCTCCACTGAGGAACTAATACAGAAATCTTAAAGCGACAGAGGTTAGCATGAGAAGGGGATCAGGAACTAGTGTAAAGATCAGGTAGAGATGAATCAATTTAGGTTGTAATACACTTGTACACAGAAGCAATGCTAGGAATCTCTCTTTATAGCTATTCTTAACTCAGCTAACAAAAACGCTTTGTCTTTGTTGTCATGCTTATGTCTTCTCTTCAACAAAATTAGAGATAAAGGCAAAACAAGGAGGAGATGGGGGGAGGGGATGGGGATGAGGAAGGGGTGAGAGGGGAAGGGGAGGAGGGGGGAGAAATGACCCAAACAATGTATGCACATGTGAATAAATGAATAAAAAAAAAAGCTGATAGTAACAGAAAAAATATTACATATGTGATTTATACTACAATTTTAGGATGTACCTGCTCTGGGTTTTCATATATGTGTCAGTTTTTCAGGGAACTAGCATGTAGTTAAGCAAGTGTGTTGTTGATATGATAAAGATGATTTCCAACCTAAAACTATTTATCTAACTAAACATCGCAGATAAATACGCTTTTAAGGCTTTAGATTTTTGCCTTCCATTCATCCTTTCTTAAGATGCTACTGAATAAATTATTTAAAATTTAAGAATAAGCTGGAAAAGAGGAGGACACACAATCCAGGAAATGTGGAACCCAACACAAGAGAATAGTGAAGGGAAACAATCCCAAGAAGATAGGGAAGAAAGTCCCAAAGTGACAGCTCTATAATAAGTCCTGCCCAGTTTTGAGAAAGACCTAAGACTCCAGAAGGGAGGATCCAGGATAAAAATGGAATTGGAAAATAATTTGATGCACTTGTTCACAGAGAAGATAGTATTAAGAGGTTTGGGGGTGGATAACAATAAGCATATAAAAATCTAAGACACAGAAAAAAGACGTGAGAAATGCCTATATATTTCAGGGAGAAAAAGATATACAGCCAAGATGCCCCGCTATTGATGAATGGATTAAGAAAATGTGGATTTATACACAATGAAATACTACTCAGCCATGAAGAAGAATGAAATCTTATCATTTGCAGGAAAATGGATGGAACTGGAGAACATCATCCTGAGCGAGGTTAGCCAGGCCCAGAAGACCAAAAATCATATGTTCTCCCTCGTATGTGGACATTGGATCAAGGGCAAACAAAACAAGGGGATTGGACTTTGATCACATGATGAGGTGAGAGCACACAAGGGAGGTATGAGGATAGGCAAGAAACCCCCAAAAAAACCCAAGATAGCATTTGATGCCCTCAATGCAAAGGAACTAATGCAGAAACTTTAAAGCAACAGAGGCCAATAGGAGAAGGGGACCAGGAACTAGAGAAAAGGTTAGTTCGAGAAGAATTAATTTAGAATGTAACACATATGTACAAAAAAGCAATGCAAGTAAACTGCCTGTATAGCTATCCTTATCTCAACTAGCAAAAACCCTTGGTCCTTCCTATTACTGCTTATACTCTCTCTTCAACAAAATTAGAGATAAGGGCAAAATAGTTTCTGCCTGGTAGTGAGGGGGTGAGCGGGGAGAGAGAGGGGGCAGAGGAAAGGGGGGAGAAATGACCCAAACATTGTATGCACATATGAATAAAAGAAATTAAAAAGGTAATAATAATAATAATAATAAAGAAATGAGCTATAATCATAGGATACAACTTGGATCATCAATAAACAATATCTACATAGTTATAGTAATATAACACTAATCATAACTTGATAAGAGTGATGGAATGTGTATGGGAAGAGGAGCATAAAAGAGCTAAGACCCCAACCAATATTAAATATATTTAATAAATAATGCCTAAAATTAATAAAGTGATAGTATTTAGAGCAATGAGAGACATAGTTAAGAGTTAAACCTACATCCAGGAAGAGAGATGATTGTGGACAAGGGGATGATGGTAGATTATTGTTTCATTATATCATGTTGTGCTATTTGACTTAATATATATTTTTAAAGTATATATAAGTTAAACATACATAGTTAAGTATTAGATAGTTTAAGTGTGCATATAAAGTATATATATATAGATATGTATGTATATATAGTTTAAGTATATTATATATAGTTTAAATATTTATAGTATAAGTGTATATATAATATAAATACTATAGTACACGTATATTTAAATATTTATAGTATAAGTTTAAATATACTATTGCATATATATGGGCACTACTTTCATAGAAATTAAAATTTATCTTTATTTTTAAATGCATTAACAAGGATATAGAATATTGATAGAGCTCAAAAAATACATGCAATACACCTAAAATGTATTTATCATCTTAACTTTGGTTCCCCAAAATGCAAGGCCTTTCTCCAAAAGACTTGTATGCAAGTGGTTTGTTTTGAGGACATAACCCAGAGTAAAGAAGAGAAAGAACTGGAACAATGATACAGGAAGAGAGGGAAAGTTGAGTCAATGATGTATTTTTGAGCCGTTAAGTCTTCTTTCAGCAACTAGGTCTCCATACTCCTAGAAACTCTGATCAGCCACATGTCTCAACGTTGTCTGAAATGGCAGACATTTATTTATTTCCCAGCTCTGTTGTTCCATTGATCAAGGTTGCCCCAAAAGGATTTAACTCCTGGGCACTTCAGACTGACTGAGCAGGCGTCCCCTGGCTTCTCACAGTGTGGGAGAGAATTCTGAGGCTGAAGGCAGGAGACAGGTGCAGCTGCTGGTGGGAGACATGCTCAGACCACACCTGCACACAGCTATGTGCTGAAGCATGGCCAATGCAGAACCACAGGCTGACAGTGCCTGAGCAGGACAATGAAAGATGACCAACACATGGATATTCCAAGCTACCTCATGCCCTCCAAATAGGTACCACTGTCCACACTCTCCTATCGCTACTCTTTGTAAACACAAATACTTACCAACTCTACCTTGTGCCAGATAAGCCCTGTCCTTTTTCTTTTTTTTTGGCAGCACCGGGGTTTGAACTCAGGGCTTAATGCTTGCTAGGCAGGTGCTCTTACCACCCTAGCCGTGTCCTTACATGGCCACTCATCTCCATCTCCAATACCATCTAGATTGGGGCTATACTGCAGGGGCAGGATCCACATCTGCACTTGTCCACAAGCCTAGCTTAGAATGAAAAATATGCAACATGAACCTTATGCTAGGAGCACAAAGGAGGTGATAGTGACCTACATTGAGCACTTAGTAGATGAAGGCAATCATCTTTGACACTATTTCATCCATTCTGGTGTGTGTGGGGGAGGGGTAGAGATAGATTGATAGATATATAGATACATACATATAAACATACATGGATGGATTGATGGATAGATAGATGATAGATAGATAGATAGATAGATAGATAGATAGATAGATAGATAGATACAGGTTTCTCTCTGCATCATTTCCTACCAGTCATCCCTAAAAAAAATGTTTAGATGGAGCGAACTTACGAAATCTCTTTTCTAAACTCACTTTGGCCCTGGAACTACAAATGGTAGATTTGGCCATTGAGGAATCACAGCTCAGTGCAAAGATTCTCAGGGAAGGATGAATGGAAAGACTTAATGGTATTCTTCTCTATCTTGCACTTATTTGTATACACAGGGTGCCAAATAAATATTTAATTAGAAACTGAGAGAATGAAGTCATCAATCTCTTCTCCTATGAGAAAATATGAATCAGATGATAAACTCTTCAAAGATAAGGATAACTAATAACACCTTAGGGATGAGAGATTTGGAAGAATGTCTAGTCCACACATTCTCAAAGTAACCCTCTGACCAACGCTAGCAGCAACATATGAAATTGTTTAGAAGAAGAATCTTAGGCTCCACCAGGATTTACTCAACCAGAGGTTCTGAGGTTAGAACCCATTAATCTGAGTTTTAATAAGCCTCCAAGTAATTCTGATGCATATTGAAGTTTGAGAACCACTGATCTGAAGTTATCCAGCCCCATTCTTGCTTGTTTGTTTGTTTGTGTGGTTTTTTGATTGCAGATTAAGGAGATAGAGGACAGCAAAGAAGAGCAACACAGTCAAGGCTACCCAGGTAAGAAACAGTAGGTTGTAGAAGAACACAATTTTGTGACTTTCAGGCCAGGGTTCCATGCCAGCACACTTTCACCTTCTGCCTTGTTGGCAGCTGTTCTTAGAACAACAAGCTGTATTCATCTGGTTAGGTCAATTCATTAGTGAATGTAGCTAACTATCCAAAGAGATAGATTTCCCCCCAGATGAGCTATTTTCCTTTTCCATTCCATCTCACAAAGATGTGCTCTTGGTCAACAGGAAGAATAAGTATAAAACTATAGAAGGCTTATTGAAAATTATTATCACTTCTACTGTCGAAATAATACAAAATATACCATTTGTGCTGGTACTGTGACACCATCTTTGAACAGGAAGAGGCACATTGTGCATGCTGTGCTGAGCTAGAACAGCATGTACATCAACCTAGTGGAGCATCACACCAGCAACTCGGTTCTGGTGCGCTCTGCAAGAAATGCTCCATCCTTTGTCAGCCTGCTTCCTACTTATGCTTTAAGCCAGAGGTTCATAAATTCTGATATTTCATGAATCAGTGGTTTCTAAGTCTTGTGATGGCCCTTCTATCTAATCAAATTAAGATACAGACACAAAAATAGTAACTACTGATATTGCTGCCTAATGTCAGCATCATTGCATATAAGGAAGCAGAATGATACAGAAACTCAGAATAAAGATAATATTGTCCAAGAAATGTGAGTTCATATACACATCCTACATTGTACTAACCTTTATCATTTTTTCTGTAAGTGATCAGAAAATATTTAGCATGGGAAACCATGAACCTACAGATCAGAGTTTGACTAAACTTTTCCTTTATGCAGACCTGCCTTCTGAGTAGCCTGGTTTGGGACCCTTTTGGCCTCCCAGAGTACCCTGTGGCCATTTCAATGATTGTGCTTTTCATATTCATTTATAGTTATCTGCTTACAAGTATGTTCGCCCACTCTAGTGTAAGTTCTAGAGAACAAGAATTAAGAATAAATTGAGTATTTTATTTTGTTTCTTTATCATCTATCTGGCATATGATAGCTAAGCAATAATTAATCATGGAGGAAGAAAAGAAGGAAGGAAGGAAGGAAGGGCAGGAGAGTAGGAGAGAGAGGGAGGGAGGGAGAAGGGAAGGGAGGAAAAGAAAGAAAGAGAAAGAAAGAAAGAAA
Organism: Castor canadensis; assembly: GCF_047511655.1. Taxonomy (NCBI): domain Eukaryota; kingdom Metazoa; phylum Chordata; class Mammalia; order Rodentia; family Castoridae; genus Castor; species Castor canadensis. Next base: position 165,133,615 of record NC_133389.1, on the reverse strand, counting down.
GAAATAGGAAAGAGAGAAAGAAAAAGAAAGAGGACAAAGAGGAAAGAGAAAGAAAGAGGAGAGAGAAAGGAAAAAGAGAGGTGGGAGAAGTATCTAGATTTTGCCACAGATAAGACCTCCATAACATCTAGGTATTTCTGGCTTTAATCTCTAGAAGTGAAAGAGAACCTCAGACTGGACAAACTGAGCCAGACATCCTCATTTGGTTAAGGAAAGATTATCCACAGCCAAGTCAAGCCCACAGGACCAACCTCCATCTTACCAGATAGCACATATGGCTTTCCTTTTGCAACTCATATTCTGGGGACAACTGACATCAGAACTTGCAAGAGAAGGGATGGTGGAGTGGCTCAAGTGGTAAAGCACCTGTCTAGCAAGTATGAAGCCCTGAGTTCAAACCCCAATACTGCCTAGAAAAAAAATGAAATTTCAGGAAGAAATGTGGACAGTGAAAGGCTAGGGGAAAGGAAACAGATAGGATGGGACACATGAGAGGGGGTCTGAAGGAAGTTGAAACTCACTGGAGTCATACTCATTGAAACTACCAGACAGGCCAGGGGATGGCTTGGAAACTGAGCTCAGAATTCTGAGGGTTATGAGAGTCCTTATTTTACTGCATCTTAAAGGCCACATTGGCACTAGACAATCAAGAATGTGTCTGTGGAACAGGAGCCTCTGGAGAATTTAAGAAGCAGCCATGGTTTCTTAGTTTCTGACTCGGACAAGATGTTGGTTGATATGCCATGATGCAACAGGGTTTGATATTTCAGAAAGGCCAAAGGCAGAACAAAATCACCTCTGTGCCAGGAGAAGAGATGGGAGGAAGGGGAAGTGGATCACATGATAAAACCCAGAAGGCAAGGCTGCTTTGGGGTTGCATAATCACAGCCAAGATGGCAGGAAGGTGTTCCCCCCATACACGGGGAGACACACACACACACACAAAACCTCCAAGAAGGGGCCAGTGACACCTTCTTCTCCTACCCCACCCACTTCCTTGCCCCATTGCCCAGGAAATGGTGTCATGGAAGACAGACCAATGCCCTCATGTCTGCAGGCTTGGGACTTTCCTACATGGAGAGAGAATTTCTGTTTGGGGAATTTTTAAAAATCTTTTTGTTGGATGTCTTCCCTAGGCCCAGCTTCCAAGCTGGAGCAGAGGATAAACGAAAGTCAGAACTTGCTGGAAATAGGGGACTAGATTGAATGACCCTGAAAAGACCCCATCAGCAGAGGGATTCAGAAAAGGAAAATAAACAGAGACAAAGGAGGCAAAGGATACAAGAGGCAGTGATGGCAGAAGCCAGGAGTTGAGAGTTAAAGTAGATTTGAAAGTTCAGACAGGGACATTTGAAAGACGTGAGAAGTGAGTCTGTGACTCTAGTGATAGACTCACTCGTTCACTGAGCAAATATGTATGGAAGTTCTACTACTTGCCAGGCACTGTACTAAGCCCCTATCCTCCAGAAGGTTACCATGCCCTGGATGACAGAAACAAGGAAGTAGCACCACAGTGGCAGCTCTGTTCCCTATTATCATAGGAACTGCCAATGGCAGGCACACTTCTGACCACTATGTATTAATCCTCTCAACAAACTCTTAGAACCTCATTTTGCAAATGAGGAAACCAAGGCACAGGAGGCCATGTAACATGCCCTGTGTCATCCAGGTGTAAGTGGTACAGCTGCAGTCAAAAGCCTGTGCTCTTATCATACTATACTAAGAGGCAGTGTTAGTGCAGTGGTCAAGTTCACAAAGAAAAGTGAGACAAAGTGATAAGATTGACAGAGAAGGAGGCTGAGAATTCCTTTTCTTATACCAAAACTCTGAGTTCTGAAGGACAGTGGGCAAACACTAAGAGTAACCATTAAAGCTTGAGTTGACTAAGGGAGAGAAAAAAGTACTAAATTTCTCTCTCCTTCTTCCCCACCTCCCTCTCTCTCTCTCTCTCTCTAGCTCTCGCTCTCTCTTTCTCTCCTGGTTATGTTTCTTGAGAGAATCCTGACTAATATACCTGTCAAGAACACAGCATAACACATGTATTTTACAATCCCATGGGGGCACTAAGCGCACAGCCAATGGCATAAAAAAGGTGCATTCCATACCAGGTAAATGATAGTGTGTTCTGAAGGTAGAGGGCTTTGAGAGGGTACCAAGCCTCTGCTCAGTTTTGCTTTCATCCAGAAACTTCCAGCTTCGTGACCTAAGAAAGCTATTTACCAGTGTCCTTTTCTGACCGTGGGTGGGAGGGAGAGGGTAAAATGAGTGCACCCCCCACCACACCATAAACCTCAGAGCAGCAAATACATATGTGGCTGTTGCTTTTGTGTTCCCTTGGTCTTTATAATTAATTTTCCAAGGGGATAATTATGTGGTTAATTGCTGTGATCCAAACAAGGCCACTGTCTACGCTGAGGCAGAAACCAGTATCAATGTGTGCACAAACAGAGAGAAGCGATGTTCAGAAGTCAGCTCATCTCATTCCTTCCTTTCTTCAAGCACTCAACAAACACATCCTTGGGAATTTGCTAGTATATAAGAAACAGGAATGTGTTTCACCCAGAGATTAATTTTATTTGGCTAGAATGCCATTTTTAAAGATTAGGAAATTTCAAATTAAAACCCACATTTGAGTTTCCCTGCTCAAATGAGCATCAAGCACCTTCTGCCCAGAGTTTTGCAGAGTAGTAACAAGCTGTAACTAAGTAAATGGGGTAAGACTTTAACTTTGCTAATTTCCACTGCTTCCTATGATTTTGCAGTGGCCGGCTTCTATCATCATCTGTGTATCTACTGAACAGCTTGAACTACACAGCCCTGGACCACAAGTTTCTGGAAGGATCCAAAACACTCAAAGCTCTCCTTCTATGTGGGTCAGGCACCAGCTTCAGCTAAGTCTTGCTGAAGTAACAATTTGACTTCTACAGTGGTAAGCAGCATCTGCCAGCAAGAAGGGGGTGGAGGCAGCTCTGAGGGAAAAGTACAGCCTCAGTCCCAGAGCAGGAGCTCAGGGTGGGGGTGTCAAGGCCAAGAATGCTGCCTGGACAATTTCAGATGACAGCTTGGGCGTGCCTAGAGACAGGGCAGGGTGGATGTGCTGTGCCCTGGGACACGTTTAAAGTCACAAGGGTTCTGGTTGAGCAGAAAGTGCCTAATGCTCCATTAGTCTCCAGAGACAGAGCCCTGGGCTGATGGGGGGTGGAGGGAGCTGGAGCTATCACTGCCCTCTCCGAAGCGAGGGGACAACACTCACCTGGAGAAATAAAGCAAATACTTGCCTTCCCCTTGCCCAGCCTTTGGGCTACTTTTGTGTTTCCCAGTATTTCCTTGTTCCTCAAGGGTCATTTATGTGGGTTTTTATAAGAAGTTTCAGAAAAGTTACCTAAACTCCAGTGCCCCTTCCCCAAATATACCTCTCCTGCCTTTGCCTACAATCATTCTCTGCTCACTGCTTTCCCCTCACCTCTGTCCACAGACCCATCTCTGTCCCTTTCCTCCAGACCCATTTCATGTTCCCCAGGAGGCCTCCCTCATCCTTCCAACTGAAGGCAACAACCTTGCTTTGCATTGTACTGTCCTCACAGGAGGTCCCAAGCCACAGAATATCTTTCTCAGCATATGTTCAGACACAGTCCTGAGGCCCTGTTAGGGCTGAAGCAAGAAGAACCATCAACTCTCAGAGCCAAAGACATAATAAATTCAACCCATCTTTTCAACCATGAACAACTGAGGCCAAAGGAGGAGAAATGACTTGCACAGTTGGCCAGTAACAGAGGCAGAATCAAAACCCAAGTCTCGGAATACATACCCAAGTCTTTGATAAAGTGTGGTGTGCTCATTAAAACACAGCTCTGGAGATAGGCAGGCAAGTCCTATGCCAACACCAGCTAGCTGAGTGACTTTGGGCAAATGACTGGATCTCTGTGTCTCCCCTTTTCCCTTACAGATTATAGATAGTAACAAGATGTCTACCCAAGCACTTTTGTGGATGAAAAGAAAGAATCCACTTATGGAATGCTTTACTTTCAGCTATTTAAACTCAAACTACCTAGAATCAAATAAAATAAAATAATTCAGTCCTTTGGTGGCCCTTGCAGTATTTTAAGGGCTCGGTAGCTCCCTGTGACCACTATATAGGATGGCACAGATACAAAACAAGCCCACCCTGGTAGAACATGCTAATGGACAGTGCTTTCAAATCTAGAATGGACCTGGGAAAAGGTGAGGCAGCTTATTCTTGGTCTCTTTGAGAGATTCCTTTTCTTTTCCTTCCCGTCAAGGATATCTCTGAGCCTCTTTATCTGGATTAGGAACAGTGCAAAGTCATGGCAGAAAAGCCTGGGAAATTTTCCCATTGCAGCCTGCTCCTGTGGGTGGGGGTTCCGGGAGGGAGATGGACAGCCTATACAGGGTTTGGGGCTCAGGGTGAGGGTCTGAGACCCTCCACCTATGTACTACCTTCACACTGGCTAGGCTGCTAGAGGAAACAGGGCCCCTAAGGGAGAGAAGAGCAAGCCATCAGGTTAGGCCACTCTGCCAGCCAGGGTCCTGAGAAAAAGAGTTTGCAGCAGAGGAAGGGGCAGGACATAGCATTTACACATCCCCTTCCCTGGTTATGGAGTGTGCAGGGAGGGGCCATTGATCTGGAAAGTGGCCCTGGAGCACTGGAGCCTTCATCTTGGCCTTTTCAGGACAGATGATCCATCTGCCTCATTGGACTGGCTCTGGCTCCAAGCTCCCAGCATTTCTTTCAGTACACCAAGGCCAATGGCATTGAGCTGAGGTCTGCACTATCAACAGGAAGCGCTCCTTCAACTTGCAGCTCTCTAGCCAGGAAAACAAGATGCCAAGAAGCTGACCCTTCTGCCCCTCCTTGTGTTAACACTGAGACTCCTACCTCTAACTTTGGTCCCTCCCACTTCTGGGGGTAGCCAGAAGGCCTCTTTCTTTGCCAAACACCACAATGGCTAAGAGACAATAAGGAAAAGGGAGTGTCAGTTAAAAGAGAGAAAAATGGGAAGGAGAAAGGAGCAGGGAGCCAGGAAGAGGAAGAAGCGAAGGAAGAGCCAGGAAGCTTGTTGAATGATGAAGAGACAGAGGGGCTGGAGAGAGAACAGAGCCTTCAGAACAGAACGTCCCAAGTTTCAGTGGGTGACATGTCTGTGCTGCTGGCTGCCTACTCCCTTCCCAGCACAACCTCCCACCATCTGCTGGGCTGACTGGCTCTGATGGCAGCTGGTCAGTAGGACCCAGCAGTGACCAGGCAAGAAGACTGGGGGAAGTGAGGAGTGGAAGGCAAAGCAGGGTAGCTTTCCTTCCTCCCTAGGCCCTTGGAATGTCATTCCCATCCCTTCCTGCTGGATGCTGAGATGCTCAGATACAGTGGTCCCTCAGAGCAGCAGGTGCTGGGTGAACTGCCCCTCTGCTCGCCAGCTCTACACACAATCAGGGCTGCTTCTACCCTCTCTAGAAATCCTGGCTCGGCATCTATGGAGCAGGAAGGTCATGCTGATGGAGAGAGGAATCAGGTAAATGTTCTATGAGTCCCCAGTCCCTTGTGGTCTATTTTGGAGAGAAAAATTGTCCTAGAGTCCCCAGTCAGAGTGTACTCCCCTATTCCATGCTGCTTTTGTTTATTTACGTGTTAATGGTATTTCCAAGTAAAACCAGGAGTCTCTCTGAAACATGTTGCCAATGTCTTACAGTCTCCTTTGCTTCTGAGATCTTTCTGTGCAGACATTCAAGTGTATACAGGAAAGGTTGCTTCTCCAACCTCTCTCAAGTGTAGAATTCAGTTTTGTTCTTTTACAAATACGATAAAGAAAGTGAGATCCAGGAAAAATGACCAAATGAAGGCTACTTGGCTTGGAAGTATGAGGCCAGGGAATTTGGAACTCTGATTTCCAAATCAGAGCAGCTACTCCTCTGGGTCACCAGCTCTCCCCTAAATCGAACTTAGACAAAGTGAACAGGTAGTCTCATACTCCACAATAGAACCAACAGGGTCTCAGCCCTCTACCATCTCTTCTTACAGCCCTGTATCTGTTCCACTAAATCTGAACATTTCTTTTTTTTTTTTCCTAAACCACCCAAAAATGGTCTTGTAGGCTGATTTGTATAATCATTTGGTGGGGGGTGGACTCTGCCTTCCAGGACCATTTTCAAGTTAAGAGGAGGTTGAGGGTAAAGGTTTCACAAATTCTCATAAGATACTCAGTCCTATGAGTACAAAGTCTCAGAGACTATCAATGGCTCCCATCCATTCACTACCCACTGGCAAAGATCTGCTGATGAAAATCATCACACAGGGCTCTCCAAGTGCCCTGGAAGTGGCTGAGGCTGTGGGCATGCTTTTAATGGGAAGACACCATTTGCAATTTCCAAACAAACAAATTCACAGCTCAATTGTGCCACCTGGATGGTTCCAAGTCCCTCCTGCTGAACCCGATTTCCCTCCTACTTTTTTTTAATTATTAAAAATACAGGCCATCTGCCATCCACGTAGGAGGAAGAGATGGCTGGAGGGCCATAAACAGATCCTACGTGATGCCAGGCCCATAATGCTTGCCTCTGCCAAGCAGCCTCAACCATCGAATCCTAGAAAATGCCTGGAAGATTCCAACCACTCTTCTCCAGGGGCTTTCTGTTTCTTCTCAGAAGAAAATTAGTTTAGAAAGGCAGACGCAGAGCACGAGTGGCAAGGAGCAAGGGGTCAGAATATGGGATTAGGAGTTGAGAGGCCTTGAAGAGAATCCCATGGCAGGTTTTCCTTGGGAAAATCTGGGGTTTGCATGGCTTCCAGTCCCTGATGACTTGGAAAGAAAATTCAGAGCTCAGATTTCCACCTTCAGGTGCTTCATACTGCCTCCCACACCCACCAGCATCTCAACAAACTATTCAATTGGCTTACATCAACAATCAAGGTTTGTAATAACATACTTAGAGTGTAACCCAGACTTGTTCTGCTTAATTTGCATATGAGCTCTAGGGCAACGTGGGAGATAGATAAGTGTGCCCAGTCACTCTGACTTAAAGGGTAACTGGAGGTAATGATTGCTTTTGCACAGAACTCTACAAAGTCACAAAAGGAAACATTTAGTTTCTCACTGAGTGTAAGTCAATCCAGTAGCACTGATGATAGACTTAAGAACCACCTGTCAGTGACAATAAACCATAGGGCTCGTGGGTGTTACAGAGATGATTACTTGTTTTTGCACCTGATTTGGGTCCCATCACTTCTGAACCCTGGCTGCCTATACTTGAATAGAATATTATTCCTCATTTTGTAGCAGTGTGAGCCCAGGCAAGTTACTTAACCTCTTTGTGCCTTAGTTTCTCCTTTTATAAAAACGGGCATAATTACAGTACTTATAGCATCAGGTTGCTAAAATTATTTAGCAAGTTAGTATATGCAAAGCTGTTAGAATGAAGCGCAATATGTCAATGTCAGCTATCATTTTTGTGTTAGCTAGGTGTCACTTTCAGAATAGGTCCCTCCTTTCTTGTTACAACACATGCAACCTCTCCTTACCATCCTGTCCTCCTCTGGAGGTCCAGATCAAGGCAGCAATTACAATGCCAGGAACAGAATGGCCAGGACAGTGCTGTGGAGACTCATATCCTGGAGTCCCTCAAAGAGAAGGAAAGTTCTCCAGATTCACAGCTCCTACATGAAGAAGTCATGTGGCTGGAAATGATCTATGGTTGGCTAAAACCCATCACAACTAAGAGGGAGATCTAGTTCCCAGCCCCTTGAATTTCAAACAGGTGATAGAATGTGACAAAGTGATGTACTGAGACTTTGGAGGCTTTCTGGAAAGGAATCCATGCTTCCTCTTCTTAAGACTCTCAGAACATTTTCTCTTAAAAGACTTTGTATATGGTGGCCCCCACCCAGACTTCTTATACAGTGTCCCAGGTCACAGCTAGGAAAAGCAAGGAAGGATTCCTCCTTAGAACATTCCAAGGGAGCATGGTCCTGCCAACACTTGGACTTCAGAATTGTGAGAGAATAAATTTCTGTTGCTTTTTGTTTTACACCACTAATTTTGGGATCCTTTGTTATGGCAGCCCCAAGAAACTAATACTCTCATATTTCTCATGTAAGTAAACATGCTCCCTCACAGTGGCAGGCAAAAAGAAAAAACAAGGCACTGTCATCAGTCAATTTGGTCTGGTCATAAGCTATAGAAAAACAAGTCCATCCCCCTGGCTATGTGCTTGAAAGAAAGAATGTCTCTCACCAGGAGCAAATGTCCATGTTAAAACAGCTTTAGAATTACTTTGTAAGGATAGTAAGTTTATGTTGCATTATGCATTTATAGTCCTTGAACTCAGTAGGAAAATGAGCTGGCCTAGAAAGATTGTTTCCTCAAATTTCATTATGCAGGAGAATCAGACAGTTAAGGATCCAAAGGTGGGAGCCAAATTCTCCTCTACAGCATAAACTTCAGCAAGTTCCCTAATTTCTTTGAGCCTCACTTTTCTTGTCTGTGGAATGGGCATGAACATAGCAGCCACCTCCTGAGGTTGTTGCAAAGAATAAATGGGATGATATCTACAAAGCACACAGAGCTTGGAACCCTGGAAGACCCAAGGGTTAGGGGTGGACTTTATTAGCTGTTCTGAATAAGACAGACCCTGGCAGATGAACGCAATGGACAATTTTAGGCAAAATTATTTTGTGCTGGTCTTCAGTGCTTATATTTCTCAGCTCCATTTTTTTCTCTCTACTGTTTCTCACTCATGCATTCACAACTGCATGGCCTTCCCCACTCCACTCCATCTCTAACTGACCATTCACCTCTTCTCCCTTGTCCTTGATGTTCTGTTCTGTCTGTCTGTTGGCCTCTCTCATCCTTACACATGGCCTCACTGAGGATGTGCTCTGCATCACACCATATCCCATGACCACCTGTCCTATCAGTACAAAATGTTATTTACTTCACTTAAGGGACAAACCCCCAGCCCTTCACCCTCCCTCTGCCTTCTCAGTCTGAGGTGGAGACATCTGGAAACCAGTTTAACAAGGTGGCTGACAGGCAGCTGGTTCCTGGAACTTCTCAGGGGGCTCCAGGGAGCCATTCTACAGAGGAAGCCGGAAGAAGTCAGACTGATAGACTGCTGGTCTCAGTGAGAATCCAGTCAGCTGCTCCAGGCCAGGAAGGCACTGCCTCCCTCCTGCACCCACAGGAAGGGCTGCACCTGTAAAGAGGGAGAGGGATCAGTGGCTATAGAGGAAAGGGGTTTGTACTCCCTGCTGTGCCCCCACTAGACCTTGAGGGAGATGCTGACCTCTCCCAGTCTCCTCCACTCAAAGATGGATTCAACCAGGTGAGTTTCCAGACTCCTTGTCTTAGCATTCTAGAATCTTGGGATGGAGCAAAGCCACCTGGTCAGAGACCAGAGCTGAGAAGAAAAGGCCAGCTAGTTTATTGAGATGCCACTTGACAGAGTGATTTTGATGTGCTGTGAAACACCTAGATAAATAAAGGAATTTGCAGGATAGAAAAGGAGATGGAAACAGGTACAACCCAACACAAAGTCCCACATTGGAGTGCTGAGCTGGAAGGCTTTTCCCCATGAAAAACCAGTGAGTTCCTAACCTTAAGGGAGGGACAAAACTTTCACCACAGAGAAGCAAGATATCAGCATGGCCTGTTTAATCGCTATGCCCATCCACACACCAGAGTGCCTGGAAAGCAAAGTGTCAGGAGAAGCTTCCTAGAGGAAGGAGAACTTGAGTAGAGTCTTGAAATACTTATAATATGGCAAGAAGAGGGTGAGGATTTTCTGGACCTGGTGCGAAATGAAAATGCAAGGTCCCTTGTTCAAAAATTTCAAGAAAGCAAAAGCACAGCATTAAACCAAGCCTGGAATCCTTCCCAGCACTATAAAGTTGCCACAGGGTGAAACAGCCATGGAGCCAAGGTACCTGTCAGGTGCCGGGACGCACAAGCTCTTCACCTGGATGATGTTGCATGGTCTTCTAAGTAAGCATTCACCAAGCTGTGCACTTTGTGCCCTCTACTGTATACATATTTTAGCTCAAAAAAAAGGTTAGCACATAAACTATTAAAAACAGGACAAGAAGTCAAAGACCGCTTCCAAGTGCAGCCTGGTCAGCCTACGCCCTTCCTCTGGTAACCACACACTTCCTTGACTCTCACTGCACTCCTCACTCATGAGCTCCCTTGGAAGATGTGGCTTAGGGAGTTCTCACTGTCAGGTCATGAGTTCCTGGGAACTCACACTGGTTTCTCTCCACTCTGACCACCATTCTCCCTATTGAGAGCCTGTTCAAGCTGCTACTGCTCCTGTTGGCTGGGAAGCAGCCTCTGCCCTCTGACTCAAGCTAGTTAGGGAGGAAGAAAGGTACCTAGCCTGTGTTGAATAGTGTCCCCCCCAAAATTCACCACTACTCAAACACCAGAATATGATATTCTTTGGAAATAGGAGTCTTCACAGAAGTAATTACTTAAAATTAAGTCCTACACTTGGGGTGAGTCTGATATCCAATGATTGGTGTTCTTCACTTGAAGTGGTTTGGTGCTGCTAGACTCTCCATACTCCATGCCTGTAGTAGGTTTTCTTAAAAACCATGGAGATGATCAACAATGTCAATATAAGAGCCAAGATCAAATCTGCTAGAAGAAAACATCGGGCAAATCTCTGTCACTTTGGAGTTGGCTGGGGATTCTTAGATTTAATACCAGAAAAGAAAAAATAAATTATGCTTTTTTAAGAAATAAAACAATTGTTTTGTTAAACAATGGAAAAAGAAGGGTGAATATGATCTGGAGTACTGGGAAGCACCAGATTTGCTATCCATGAGTCATGTGTTACAGCTGTATAAGCCAGCAGCGTGGATTCTGGGGCTGACAATGTAAATTCAATTTTCAATTCAGTCTCTTGCCAGCTGGATAACCCTGGACAACTGATTTAGGCTCCTGTGCTCTTCTGTTTTCTCATGATAGAGGACTGAATCAGCCTGAACCAGCAAAGGGCTTGAGCAGGCTTGCTTTAGAGCCAGTGCTCAGTAGATCTGAGCCATTCTTCTTTCGCAAGATTTAGTAATTTCACACTGACATTTTCACCTTCTGCCACCTCTACCTCCCATGCCCTACCATGTGTTTAAGCTCAGAGTATATCTATAAGGCAAAGTAAATGACAGTCAACTAACCATGGCATGGATATTTAAGCTTAGGAATGACAGTCTACCCAAGAGAGAGCATCAATAAACAGTTCCAATTCTAGAAGCAGAGTTGGGGTAGAATGAACACAGCACAAAGTAGCAACCAAGGAAAAAAAACAGAATTCAGGGCTTGCAGAGCTCTGGGAAATATTGAAGTGTGACTCTCCCACCCTGCTTGGCAACATTAAGTTGAAGGGGGTTCTCCCTTTCATCCCCATCACCCCCACAGCTGTATCCACAGATGTTGTAAGAAAAATTAGGACTGAGTTCTCTCCAACTTCAGGAATTTGCATATGGTTTCTGTAAAGCTAGTTAGCTAATATTTTTTATTTAAATAGACTTCCTTTTTAACTTCAATAAATTTATTTTATAAGAAATTTTATTTTCTAGCAAATAACAGCCTGTCAGCCAAATCCGGCAGCCACCTGTTTTTTTTCCAAACAGAATGTTATCATACTGTCTTAGGCCACAGCCACAGAGTTAAGTAATCACCACAGAGTTTCTGACTTGCACAGCCAAAAATATTTACTAAGTGGGCTCTTTGCAGAAAAAGTTTGCCTACCCTTACTCTAAGTGAAAGCCAATACCACTTATTTTAACCAGAAGCAAAAGGCACAAGTTAGTATTTTGGGAACAAAACAATATTAAATTCTAATTAAATTCTGTTATTTCCACTCAATAAATATTTGTCCAGTCCATTCACGCATTTATTCTCTATGGCATACTTAAGACTCTGCAAGGTCCTCAGATGTGGAGGCAAACAAGGTAGGAAGTTCCTTAATTTAATGGGGTACATTCTAGTGGGGAGAGACTGGCACTGGAAAATTAAGTATCCATTGATTAATGAAGTCCTCTGATTTTCATTATAACAGAAAATAACAGTGTGTAATGGAATGACTGAGAATTAAGTACAGGGGTCCTTCCAGTTAGAGATAAAAGAAGGCTTGTCTAAGAAGGTGACTTCGTCAAAAACTCCAGCATTACTGGCAGAGAGACCAGGAAGGGCAAAGACCTGAGGAAGGACTGGTTTCATGCATTTTTTTCTAGGCAATTGAAAAAAAATCTTTATAGACATCTATTTCTGATATCATCCCAACAATCAGCACACTCTGGTAGACCATGATTTAATTTTGTCAAAGTGTACTTTGAAAGGCTGCACATGGACTTTCTGGGTCCTTTGGTCCATGACTAGACTGAAGCATAATCCTGACTCACTCCTGGGGAGAACAGGAAGCAAGAAACATGTCTCAGTTGGGTTCTCTGGAAATAGATGCAGAGATGGAATCTGAGTGCATAATGTCTATGAGGGATCAACAGTAGCAAAAGGAAGAGACTAGAGGGAGGATCAGGCAGAGGGAGAAGTGCAATGTGAAGCAGCCCAGCAAGGCCTTGGCTAGGCTGGTGGGAAGCTCTAGGGTGATATCGCTGGTCCATCCCCTCCTACGCAGGACAAAATGTCCCGGTCTCCTCTGTACTCTGTCTTGCTCAGTCACTGGAGGTGGGTATGATCTTGAACAAGGTGGCTCCCTGAAGGAGGGAGGAGCTGACAGCTGAAGGCAGCCTACTACTGACCATACCCGCATCTAGCTAAGTCTTTCCCTAAAGGGGATCTGCATGGCACCACTCTGAGCACCAACAGAGAAGAAAGCCCTTCTCAAAGGTTTGGCCCTTCTCTTGCCACTCTTCTGCCCGGGCTCCCTGGCTCCTCTACCCTTTTTCTTCCGCGAACCTTGTAGCCAGCCGCCTAGAAGGGTTAGAAACTGACTTGAGAAGTTAAGCCCAGCTAAGTCCTCAGCTGCAACGACTCATAGCACAAAGCTTTTTCTTTAAAGACTCAAAGACAGGAAGCCTTTGAGACCCAATAAATAAATTTGTTCATGAATGCATCTAATAAGAAATGATGAGTCATATTACTGTGCTGTAGTGAAAATCTCCAACGGTTCTCAGACACTGAAGGATTGGGAGCTGTGGTCCTTTTCTGGCACTCTTGACACACTATATAGACACTCACTTTCTGAAGTGACTTGGGCAGCTGGCCCCTTTGCAAAACCCTCCATGCCTCCAACCTCTTGGATCACCAATGACTGCTCAGTTGCTGACTGACAACCCCCCATAGCAAGAGAGAGGGAGCCATGGTATAGTTACTCCCTGAAAAACACTTGTCCTCATTAGTTCAGAGGAAAAATGGAAATTCCCCTGAAGAGCCCCTGGAATGTCTGAATCTGGACATCAAATGAGTTGGGTCAAGATTCTGGGGAATATTAAGACAGTGGAAACCTCCATTCACGGAGCAGCACTCCAGAACACCTGAGAATTGCACCAATCCTCATTATTAAAAGATGTGCTATTCCAGGCAGTCAAAGTGCATCAAACCAAGTCCTTGATCTCCCTCCATCAAGAAGAAGCCTGGGGAGGGAAGGTACCTTGAGGAAAATCACAAGCCAACTCCTGAAAGACAGAAAAAGAGTCACAGTGTTATCCCCTCAGGACTGTCTTCCTTGTCCTTGTGCCCTGCATTGTCACACTCTTCCTGTGGTCAGTCTCCCAGCTGCTTGGCTCCTTGGCTTGGTTCTGGGCCTTGGCTCCCTTCCATCTGGACTCAGCTCATCTCCTTACACGCTGGTGATGCTGCATCTCACTACACCCACACATACACACTCGTCACAGGTTAGTGCCATCATCCACTGCACCTCCCTTACATGTCTCAGAAGCCATCTCTATCCACAGGGAGTATTTTCTAGGCCCCATGGCTGCTTTGGAGACAGGGCTGGGCGTGCATACACCACACAGAATCTAGGAAGAACCAGCAATCTGGGTCCTGTAGAAGTTCTGTGACTGCAAGGAAGAGAAGGGACAATCTGAAGGGGGTAGATGTAGAAAGAGAAGGAGGAGATCTCAGTGTCCCTAGAACTTCTGGGCTGGCCTAGAGGACGAGGGTGCTATGCCCAGAGGGGCTTCTGCAGCCACACTGGGGGCAATGGGATGTGAGGTGATTTTGTACTCTACACCCCACTCCACCAGCCTTGAGAACCCTTGCTTCATCCTCCAGAGGCTGAAATCTGTGGTTCCAACTGCTAATGACTTCTTGACCATCAGCCTCAAGGCCTGAGCTCAAACCCCACCCTTTGGAAAATAGAAAATGGATCTTCAGATTTCAAAGTAGGGAGTGAAATGTCCTTCGTGGGATTCAGCAAGAGAATGACCTAGATGTGGATGAGTCGGTCAGGAGTCGGGTACTCTGGACAGGTAGGTTTTTTACATAGGTCTTCCTACATCAGAACCCCAGATGTGTGCTTCAAAACCCAATTGCTCAGACCACAGAATCAGGGATCCTCAGGACATGTCAAGAACCAGTCCATTATCCGGTTCCTCAGTCATTCTCAGCATAGCAAGACATGAGAATCCCTAGCTAGATAAACTTAGTCCTGTACACATGACAGGATGCAGGAGCCTCTTTGAAACTCAATTTTCTCTTCTGTAAAAGTGGACTTTGTAAATCCTCTTGATTTTGGAGACTATGAAGTTTACAATGTGTTTCCATGTGTGTTGTCTCACCTAGTTCTCAGAAGCACACCAAGCCAAGAATGGATGTGGGTTAGGATGGGGTTTAGGAGAGACCTGAGGTAGGGAAGAGTCTCCTGAGAGGCCACTCCACCTCTTGACCAAAGCATGTCAGAAGAAGACTGTGGAAGTCTCTAGGAAGTCTATGTGGACATGTGGCAGCTTCCCATGGAGAGGGAACTGGGATGGTCCAGGTCAAGGCCAAGGCATAAGATACCAATAGGACTAGAGCAGGCTCAGTTGGGAAGTAGGAGGGCCTGCATGGGGGTTGTGGAGAGGGAGAGGGGGAAGACACCCAGTGCTTGAAAGGCTGCAGGGCTGCAGGCCTGGTGGTCCTGGGAAAGTCCTATGAAGTGTTCTTTCCAGAGCCTGGAAGGGAGTGGCTAACCTGGGATGGATGTGAAGAGGTCACAGTTCCTTAAGAAGACATCTGTCAGTCTGCATCTGCTTCCAGCCAAGCAGAGCAGGAAAAGCTTCAAGATGGCTATGAGCCCAGAAATAGGAAGTGATGATGACATGAATCATTAGAAAGGGGAGAGAGGAGATGAGCAAGCATGACTCTTTCTTCTTCCACCCATCCCTGGGTATCTTTCCCTACTCCTTCCTCTACTATA
This sequence comes from Castor canadensis, assembly GCF_047511655.1. Taxonomy (NCBI): domain Eukaryota; kingdom Metazoa; phylum Chordata; class Mammalia; order Rodentia; family Castoridae; genus Castor; species Castor canadensis. Next base: position 165,118,246 of record NC_133389.1, on the reverse strand, counting down.
CCATGGCTCAGTGGCCCAGAGACAAAAGATTATTCCTTACCCTTACCTGATGGAAATTCTTCTGCAGTCCACTGTCATCCACCCACCCAGCTCAGTGAAAGGACCATGATACAATATTAAGAAATAAATAATAGGTCAATATGAAGGCCTCAAAGCAGGGATTCAATTCTGTGTAGTAGAGAGCCTTCATCCTTATAGGACAAGAAGGCCTACAGAATGCTCTTAAAAAATAAAGCCATTCAGTCTCCCAGCTTCTGTGTTGGGTCCCATCTCTCCCCTTTCCTGCCTTCTCTGAACATGACCAGCACCTACTTACAACTCTTGGCAAAACAACACTTACCCATCCATGGGAGTAGGGTCTCAAATTGGTTGCACTTCTCCAACTAGATTTCTTCCCTTCTCACTCCCAACCCCAGGCATCTTAGAGAAACAGCCTGACTCTGAAGTTATCAGAACTCCCAGGAAGGCTGGAGAGAAAAACAAAGTCTTTAAACCAAGGTTTGAGATGACTGTGCCAAGTTGGAATTGCTGAAAACCAGAACAGGTGGGAGCTCTGGCCCTGGGCTGTTTTGCAGTGGACCCTCAGGGGTCATGGTCACTCTGAGCAATAGCCTGGTAGGCAATGCAAACACAAATTCATATCTTCTGGACTCTATGAATAAATGCATTTGGGGACATCTATTTTAATTGGCACCCTTCTTTCCCCTTGCATCCAAGACTTGAGTCAGAAGTGATTCAGTACCAAGGGGCAGCAAGAAGGAGGCCAGCCATCTACATCCAACAGCTTCCTGCCTCAGTCATCACTCTGACTCAGGGCTTTTCTCTGGACTCCAGAACATGATTTGCCCCCAAATGTAGCAGGTTGAAAGTAACTGGGCATCTGTGTCTGGGAGCAACCCATGAATGGTGAGAGTTGCTAGATAAACACCTTGGTTTCCTCATGGCACCAGCCATTCCATGAGGATCCTGTCAGAGGATCCCCATCCAGACTGAGCTCAAATGACCACACAGGAAACCCTTTATTCACTCCCCTCCCTCCCTTTCCATCTTTCCCTCTTTCTACAGTGTTTCCTGGAACAGTCCATTTTCACTACTACAATGAACTACATGAAGCTGGGTCTTGCGAAGAAAAGAGGTTTATCTAGCTCACAGTTTTAGAAACTGAAAGTCTAAAGTTAGGCAGCCTCACTGGTTTGGGCTCCAGTGGGAACCTAATGGCAGGTGGCATCAGAAGGCATGATTTCTGTTCATCTTGGCAGTTTCTATATTGCCTATCCCAATCCCTGCAAAAACTTCACAGAATCTCCAGAAAATCCTGGCAGCCTGGACCACACAAAACAGTAAGCACAAATCAAGAGAATTTCATGTTGCTTGGAAAGAAAGAAAGTATCCTGAACTGCTTTCCAAAGAGCCCCAAACCTAAAGCCAGAATGTAGCCACAAACACATACTTTCCCTACACCTAGCTCATGGCCAGTCTTCTGAGCATTGGGGTTGCCTCCTCCCTATGCCTCCCTTCCTTTTCTAATTCATCTCTCTCAGTAGTTGACCTTTTCTCTCTGGGCCCACCCCAGTCACTTGGCCACTAAACCACAGGAGATGAGGAAGAAATCCAGGAGAAACCGGGAGCATGCTGGGTGGCCAGAGGATAAGAAGTCCCATCAGTGAGCCACAGAGGGGGAGGTGAGTTCCTAACACCCAGGCCCAGAGCCCAAGGGGGGAGTGACACTCTCCTTGTTTCTGAAATTTTCAAGGAAATCTTATCCATATGTTTCTGATTCATTAACACTTAATCATCAAAATGCTATTTGGTAAGAACTATTTGAAGTCCAAGATGCCTTGCAACAGCTAATTTAATAAGCCTTAAGAGCTTTTTACTTATTTTTTGAGAGGGGGACAAGATTTTTTTTCTCCTCTTTTTTCTTCAGAAAGGCAAGAAGTCAGATCTTGTACAATGATTCAGATATATGAAACAAATCTTTGACACAGACCATGAGACAGAAAGATGAAAGTCCATGTTTGGGGCTGGAATCTGCCTTAACCAACGAGATCTTCTCTAGATCGTTCAAGTGTTTGCAGCTCATTCAGTCATGTGCACCACTCTTCAGGTGTCACAGAAAGATGGACGAAGCCAAAGGATGCTCACAGTGTCAAAGTTCTTGCACTTCCTAACTTCTCTGTTTGTCACTACCCTCTCACACTTCCTGCCTGCCTGGGGTTCAATAACATAAATTCTGTTCCTAATTAAAATCTTCAAGATAAAGAGAAGGCTGAAGGAGTGTAAGTACACCAGAGGCCAAAAACAACTAACAAATGGTATTGAGTCTTACTCTACAAAATCAGCTGAGCCTTAGACAAAATAGTGGAAAATGGAGAACTGATGGATGAAAAGAGAGGCAAGAAGAACTGACCACCAGGATCAATAGGTACCATACTGCTAACTGTAGTCACTATAGAACCTTCTTACACATCTTAAATGAAAGGGAGATCAGACTCACCTTCTCATTGCATTTCTGACCTGCTAAATTGCTAATTAGCTGCCCTTCCTGGAGGTAGAAGAATGGGCAAGTTGACCTTCAGAGAACCCTTATTCACCCCAGGGCTTTTACAATTCTCCCATTAGTCCAGCTTAGCTCAGCAAAGTGCACTAAGAACAGAGGGCCATTGTGTCATTCTTCTCTTAAGACCACAGACTCCCAGGGATGAAAAGGTCAGATGCCTTCAGTGCCCTCTGGGACAGCCCACAGATGCTGGTGCTTTGTCATTCACGTGAGGACAAAGCCAAAAGAGTAACCATGGTTCTCCCAGCTGGTGAATCAACCCCATTACCCCCCACCCCCACACACACCTTTCTTTCTTTTTCAGCAGGGGCAGCCACTGGGCTGCTTTGATTATTCTGACTCCTGGGCAGAGCATGGAGGTACCAAATGTGAGCATGGCAACATAGGTGCTGAGATGGTTGCATGTACTTGAAGTAGCAGGGTGGGAGACTGAAGTGGTCTATGAGCAAGTGAATGTTGATGTCCATAGAATTCCAGATACAGAGGAATGTTGTTTACCAGAGACCTAAGTCTAGCCCTGCATCCTATTTTCCTCTACCAAAGTTCCAGTTTATGGATGAAAAAAGTCCTGTATCCTTCATCTTTGTTAAATGCTTAGGGTGAGGGGAAAGAGAAGGCACCTAAGACTGAAGCCCTAGTCTTTTGCAACCTATTATTAGAAATGACACTCTGTTGCTTCTACTGCATCTTATTCCCTAGAAGCAGGTTGTTAAAGCCCAGCCCATTCTCAAAGTGAAGAGATTTTATGTGAGCATGAACACTAGGAGACAGAGATCATGGTGGGGAGCCATCTTGGAGGCTGCCTTCTACATTCTACCAGGCTGGAAGTCAGAAGATATGCATTCTAGCTGTCCTCTGGGTATGATGCCCATGCCACGTCTTCTTAAGTCTCTGAGAGTTCCATTTTATCTGGAAGTGAATGAGTTAAGATGATTTCTCAATTGATAAGAGCCACAAACCCACAATCTTAGGGAGTGAGTGACAGAGTCCTCAAGTGGTCAAAGACCTTGAAAGCCAACCATCCTTGTCTTCTTATAGAAAACCTGCCCAGCCCCTACCATGAGCCTCCGGTTGGAATAGCCCTCACAGGGCTGACACACTTCTTCCAGTCACAGCCGTACAGTACTTTACCCTTTTCTTCCTGGAGTCTAACCTTCTTGCTGTTCCCCTGAAGCCTTGTCCCTTCTTATCTGCCTTTACTCATTGGCACCAGAGAGCAGCTTTTTTAGGCTTATCTCACTAGTAACCTTTATGCAACTTGAACATGGAGCCCTCCCCCCTAGGCGCCTGGATGACAGATGACTTCACATTAACACACCAGATCACTAGGACTGAATTCAGACTGGAAGAGGCCCTTTTCCACATCATTCATTCTCTTATTGTCTTGTCCAATCAACCCTTTTTTGACCAGGAACTGTCAATTCAGAAAGATCCTGAAGAAACAGCAAACTACATGAAATTCAGAAAAGAGAGGAAAAGAAGGACGCAATCTGAAATTAAATTTCAGATTTAATTTCATACTGCTTAGCACCTGATACCTGATCTCACTGTCTCTTCCCAGCAGACCTTTATGAAGATCATTATGCTAACAGTAGAGGAGGAGACTCAGGCTCAGTGCCCACAGCTGGTATGTGTGAGAGTCAGGACCAAGCTCAGATCTGTTTTACATTAAACAAAGAGCCATTCCTAAACCTTGCTTCACAGTACCTTAAGTTAGTTTGGGGTAAAGCAAATCTTTTCTTCAGATAATAAAGAAAGCATTGTCAGAGCCCAGTAAGGGCTGAAATGAAAAATGCCACCAGAGGTGATTTCCTTTACCTTTACTGCCTGTAGACAGTTAGCATCTTGATGCCTTCTGTGGACTAAAGGTTCTTTTCAGGAAGCCCCTCTTTATTAGGACAGTAAATATTATCAGGGACAAATCATAGGTGAGAACCTTTAGGTCCAGAGGTTGCTGGGACTTAAGATCTCATCCAGAAAGTGGGTCAGTCCTACCCCTAGTCCTCCTTCCCCATGGCCATGTCCTGGAGAAGATCTCAGTCAGACCACTTGAAGTTGGCCCTAGTGCAAGAGAAGGAAACCATCATCTCACCTCCCAATTCTATCCTGGCCTTGATTTTGGAGCCTCCTGGGTCTGGAAGATGGTGTCTTAGCTCATGCTCACTTCTTTCTGGACCATGCATGGCTTGGCTAAAGAGGACCGGCTGTGTAAGAATGGGAGGCAAAGCTTATAAATGACCTACAAATTTTACTCAGTGCCATAAACACATCAGAATAGTAAGATCTTGATAGTTACTTACAATCTCCCCAAATCTCTCTCCTTTGGCATAGAGAGAAGAACCTCAGATCCACCCACCAGGACCAACTTTGCTTGAGGCTCAAATACAATCTCCCCCTCGAAGGGGACCTACCAACATCCATTAGTAAGTGAGTCATTGATGAGAGCAGCAGCCCCAAAGTGACTTCAGAGTTCTTTGTCCTGTACTGACCTGACCCCATACCCTCTCTACACAAGAGCACAGAAAAAGTTTATGCCTCATCTGTCAAGGTATGTACACTTTGCAGTGTGTCAAGGGACTTTAAGTTACAAAAGTAGGCCCTGTCTTCTGATTGTGCTAAGAATGATCTCAGTTTAATACTCACAATGGCTCTATGAATATAGCTGTTTGCAAGTGGGGAAAATGAGAATGGAGGAGATGAAGCAAAAACTTACAGAAAGTCACACAACTGAGCTAAGACTTTGATGAAGAAAGTCTTACTCCTAATTGTCTCTCAGTAAGGCCTCATGGTATACCACAGCTCCCAATAAATTCAGGAAGAGGCAACTTCACCTTTTAGAAAGACAAGCCTGTGATTACATGTGACTTGTCTTTAAAAACAAACTTTCTCAAGATCAAGCATCAAGTCAGTCTGAAGGCCTAAATGATGGGGGTCTTTTTGTACCCTTCCTTCTGGGGTGACACCATTAGAAAACAGCCTTGTATTAGGAACACAGTCCTCTCCCACAGCCCACACTCTGCCTTCCTTATTCCTGGATTTTACTTATCAGGTAATGTAACAAGAGAGACAAAGAATAAGGAGACTCCCAACCTGGGACATGGGAGTCCAGCCTCTCTGTGGGTCATTGAGTGCTCCTCAAATCTCTTATGAGTTGAGAACCAGAGGAAGGGGAAAAGGAAGGCATCTTGGCTGTAAAGCTTCTGTGTCTCAAATGGGGCATCTGGCCTGCACAACCTTTAAGATGCTGTCCAGATGTGGCCATGTGGTCTCCAAATGCCTCTGTGCAAGAACTCATCCGAACCTTCTGAGAAGCTGTGAGCTAGCAGTCCCACTGGCAACTTAGTTGTCCAGGAATATTTATGTTTCTGGAAGAGGCCTTCTAGAGGGGATGTGGTTCTGTAGCAGAGTGCTCGCCTAGCATGGTCCTGGGATATTCAATCCCCAGTACCACAAAAGAAAAAAGGCCTTCTAGAAAAACAAGAAAATTCTAAGCAACAAGATTATGTTTATTGTCTACACTTCTGAGACAGTTAGGAGAAATGGGGACATATGTTCACCTTCACCATAAGAGATCTCTGGGTCCTTCTTAGTGAACAAGGAAGCACCATGTGACTATGACCTTGGATGTAGAAGACCTGGGCTGGCTCATTTGTTCAGTCAGCAGCATTTCTGGACACGCACAATGACTGCCCCAGTGACAATGACACAGAGGAGTACAAACAGATAAGGACCCACATACACAGCCTAGATTCTGTTGGTTCAGATACTACTACTGCCTAGGTATGCCTTTCACACACCCCCTTCTTTGGCCTGATTGTCATCATCAGAAAATGAAAGAGTTGTGCATCTCACCTCTCAGGCCCCTCCCTTCAAGCTGTAGTGTCTGGAAATCTGTAGGACTCCTGACTGAGAGAGGGGGATCCCTGCACAGCAGCCTCCCCACTTGCCAACCCGGTAAACTAACTAGCAGAACACATGGTCTGGCCCTTCTTGAGCCCCAGGCCCTGCCCTAGCCAGCCTGCCCAGCTTTACCCCATGACCTGTGGTTTCTCCTCCCACTTGGTGTGTAGGAACATCTGGGAGATTATTACATCAGGTAGAAACACAAACACACATAAGAATCAGAGTCACAACATTCAAAAAGTGCAAAGAACATGCCAAAAATCCTCTGGTATTGTCTCTGTGTAACACCTGGTCATGTTTAACCCCAGCCACAAATATGACTTCCATATGGAGACTATCAGCAGGGATGGTAGAAGGCAAACTGGACACCCTCAGCATGGCCAGGCTAGCCTGAGTCACCCCATCCTCTCCTATAGGACAAGTGCCACTCTTGCCAGGCAGCGTCTGACAAACAGAGAGAGTGCTAGCACTCCAGGTCTTCACCATGTTCTTGCTTCAGATGTGCTCTTTAACCTAAGCTCTGCCACCACCTCCCTGGGAGCCAGCAGATGGGGAAACAGAAGGGAGATGGCTTGTAGGGCCCACTGGCTTCCCATGGAGGACCTCAGCCTAATAGAAGTTGTCATGTGTCAGCTTAGGGCATAAGCAGAGCCTCCTCAACAGCAGATGCTCTAGCGGCCCAGGGCCAACATGGAGCTGATGTGAGGGAGGCCTCATCTGAGGCTTAGGCTTGACAGAAGAAGAAATACAGGACCCAAGGCATGAAAACAACCAGGAAGCAGGTGAGAGGAAGGGGATTTTAAATACAAATTGATCTTCTTTCAGCCAGGACAGATCTTGGTATTTAATGCTGCTGCCTTTCAAGGGTGGTGAGTGAGAGGAAACAGGAAGGACCAAACGCTATGGAACCCACTGCTAAACTTTGTTCAATTTTTCCAAAAACTCCTAGATCTTGGATTAATTAATTCAGAGTGATCACAGTGCCTAACTCTCATTTTCATACTCTACCCCCAGAGGTGTTCTAAGGACCTATCCTATGTGATTTGGCTGGCAGAGCCTGAATTATACAGACCAGCACTTTGCTTTGTAATCTACCCTTTTCCCTACTTCACACCAGTAAGGCATATAAACACCACAGCAAGGTCAACCATGGATTTCTTTACTGACCCTTTATTCAAAGTATCATAAATGTTTTGTTTCAAATCTTTTCAGATCTCTAAATACCACACTTATTCAAGTAACAGTAGTAAACTTTATAATTGGTATATTCCAATACATTCTACTTCAAGTAGTTAAAGAAAGTTTAGAAGTCCTTAAGATATTTTTATATCATAAGGAAATACAACATTTTTATCAAATGCTGAATTTTCTTTATACCAGACAAGACACACTAATTATTTCTGGCCCTCCAGTTCCCATAGCATTTGCATATATAGAACATGGATTTTTTGTGATCTACATTTTCCTCATCCATGAGGTCTTGAGTTCCAGTGCTCATGAACTGTGAGTTCTTCTGTTGAGGATAGTCAGAAGTGTTTAGTCTTTACAAGCAAAAGGTAGAAGAGTCCAAACTGTTAGAGGAAAATTGAGGCTTTTGTTATAATATCACTGAAGAGAAAAAAGAGGTGGAGGGCAAAGTCTTCACCCTACCCCCAAAGTCTTCCAAGGAGTGTTAAGAGAATGGGAGCTAATAGATAAAGGAGTAAAGGGTAAAGCTTTACAGAGCTGTCTTTTAAGTCCCATGTGTTGGGAAAGAGGCTTGAGAAAGGCCCACTCAGGGCTTCCAAGCAAGTTCAGTGAAAGCAACCAAAGTGTTCAACTATTCCAACCTACCAGGGCCTCCCTGGGCCCCTTATACTTCCATAGGCTCTATTAGCATCCGAGTTGTAAAATCACATGGCCATTTGTGTGCAGAACAGATGCAGCAAACCCGCCTTTAACATGCTCATTATAGGCAGCAAAGAAAAACAATTGTCAAGCCTGTCATTACAACAGCAGGAGACCAAAATCCTCAAACATTTTAGCAAAAGGAAAAAAATGGAATTTAAATAGATAATAGTGGATATACTGTCCAAGGATGATATGTGAAGTAACTTTAACAGAGTACTAAATAAGGGAGCCATATTTTGTTTTAAAGAACATACTTATTAATTACTTAGTCCTTTATGGGTTTTTCTGGTGCCCTCAACTTTCACATTCTTATTTTTTTAATTCAAATTCTTAATTTCATGAATAGTAAATTAGTAAATTTTCTTACTCGGTTTTTATGGTTGTTCTCGCTCTCTCTCTCTCTCTCTCTCTCTCTCTCTCTCTCTCTCTCAACATGCATTTCCTTTCCTATTGTTTATTTCTCTTTCAGAAAATCTACCTTCCTCCATAAGGGAAACAAGTATATGCACATACACACACCAAAAAAAATAAAAAGAAAAGAAATTCAAGGACATGACTCTTCAGCACAAGCCTGGATGATTACAGCGGGATGATAAAGCTTCCTGCAGGTGGTTCACATGTACCCACAGACCAAAGTGAGGCATGCTATGGGCAACATGGTGACCAGGTGACTGGTTTTATGGGCTGGTAATATGTTTAACCAGCTTTCTGATTTGAAAGACACAGGAGTTAAGCCCCTTAGAAGCATAGAGCCAAGTGGGCTGGTTATCTTGGGGAGAAAAGGAAGGAAATGAGCTCATAAAACCAGAAAGCCAGGCAGCATGGTACAGGGCAAGCTCAGTATCCTGGCAATGGAATCGTCAGTTGAGTCTCATTTCTGCCCCTCCTTAGCTTTGGGACTTTGGGCACGCTATACAGTTTCTGAGCTTTCATTCCTTCACTTACAAAGTTAAAATAATGGCTGTTTCATAGCACTTTAGCGAAGACAAAATGAAGTGATGTTTATGGAAGGTGGCTGTGTGCTCTAAATTGCTTTACAATTATTAATCTCATGGCTAAAACTCCAAATTTCTGTCAGCTGAGAATCTGAAAAGTGATTTAAAAAAAAACAAACCACTTTCTATTAGAAAGCAAACATGAAGAAAAGATTCTCCATTTGAACCAAGAGACTCAAATTGGACATCAGGAAGTCCATGCCCAGACCTCACCCCAATAAAGCCTTCTGAAATCTAGAAACAAGTTGGAATTTAATCAAAACTCCTTTTCCTTCTTGGAAGAAGCATGAGGGTGTCCCAGTTCATCTAAGGAGATAAGGAAGAGCTGTTCCTTCCCTTTGGAAAGAAGGTTGACCATGTGGAAACTTTCAGGTTAAGAGCGCTTTTGGAAACACCAGTTGTCTAACTCATTTTACACACTGATAACTATAGTCATCTTAGTAATCATACAAGCATCAGCTACCCTACCAGTTCTGGGAACTCAGCATTGAGCATATGAATAGCAAGCCTTTCTGCATATATCCATATTCCTCACAATTCCCTTTACACTTAAGCAATGCAAGAATTTTTTTGTTGTTCTATGTATGAGAAAACTGAAGTTCAGCAATCCTAAAAAATTCACTAGAGGTGGTACAGCTACTAGCAGACTAGGAAATGAGCCCATTTGTATCTAACACCAAAAGTGATTTTCCGTTATGCTAAACTACATGTATTGGCTTTCTTCTACTGTTGTATAACCAATTACCTCAAACTAAGCAGCTTCAGACCACATATTTTCATTATCTCACAGTTTCTGTGGATCAGGAGTCTGGTCACAGATTAGCTGGGTCCTCTGTTTAGGATGTCAATGAGTTGCAAGTAAGGCATTTGCCAAACTGGGTTCTCACCAGGAAGCTTGACCAAGGAGGCACATCTCTCACTCTGGCTAGGGCTCAGTCCCTCTTCTAAGGGCTATCTCCTGAGTAAATCATGGCCATCTAAGTCAGTCTCTCTTTTGATTGACTCAACATCAACTGATTTCAAACCTTAACATACCTGCTATTTTCTATCGATTAGAAGCAGCACTTGGGTTTCACCACACTCAAGTGGACAGTCTGACATGAGTTATAAATACTGGGGGACAGAGACCATGCAGAGTTAGAATTCTGTCTACCACACTGCCTCCCCTGGGTTGTGGTTGAATGAGATTCAGTTACAAAAGACAGAATCCAGGAGTAGAGTCAGTAGTTGGGCCTTTTCTGTCTTGACAGTGACCTGTGGGATTATAGGTATTGCTGATATTGGCAAGAAGAGAATATTCTAGATCAGGAAGAACAGAGGTTCTCAACCCTGGCTACATATTCAAGCCACATGGGAATTTTTGAAACATAAGAATGCTCTCCCAGAGATCTTGATTTAACGGGTGTGGGTGGGACCCAGGCATTTTTGTTATTTTTACTTTTGTCTTGACTTTTATTCCAAAGGTACAACTTAGTTGAGAATATCTACTGTGGAGTTGCTATCTATAAGGTGAGATGTGTTCATCCCAGGGGGCTGTACAAGACAATCTAGTGAGATATGACAAGAAACCTTCAATATGCTAGGAAAATGTATTTTTAAGTTCAAAAATTAAAGCGAAAAGAAGCTGTAGACTTCTAGTTCACAGCCTGACATGTAAAGAGCTACAACTTCACAATAAAAAAGCAGAACAAAGTAAACATCAACAATGTGAATTCTTCTGAGAAGTGAGGTCACAGGGCAAACCACTGTTGCAACTCTAGAGACAGATGGATATAATATCTAGAGGCATAATGTAATTATGAGGGGCAGACATCCACAGCCAGGGCCAATATCAGTAGGGAAACTTCGAATTGCAGTTGATGAACTAATGAATTATTGTAGACTTGCTTGAGACCTAAAACCTCTAAGAGGCCCAGTCTTGAGAAGGACCCCACACATTCCAGAGTTTTACCTCAGCTCCATGTTCTCATAGAAAATTCTCTGGCAAAGACTGGAAGAGGGAGAACCATTTTTGAAATATGCCCAAGGTTCTCTGCTCTCCTTAACAAATTCTGCCCTCAAGAGAATCTGTGTTTCTAGAGCAAAGCCAACTTGGATTTTACCAAAGTTCAACCGACCTGACTTATAGAAATGCCATGACCTAATCGGAAGACTACAAAATGTTTCTCCTTCCCCCACATTTTACCATCAAATTAAAAGGTCTCCTGTACAGTAACAGGAGATTATAGCTAAAAGAAATACAAGCTTCAAATTCATTTAAGAGTCTCTAGGAAAACCTAAAGACAGAGAGGACAAGCAAGGACACTAGAGGAAATTTTAGCCTTTGACTCACAGCTACAGAAAATAACACAGCTAACTCCTACCCAAATAAGCTCAAAACTACACAAGAAAAGGCCTATCTACCCAAGTTCTGTTACATCATGACAGCCTTTCAACAAAAATTACAAGGTGTACTAAAGGCAAAAAAAAAAAAAAAACCAGTCTGAAAAGACAAAGCAATCAGCATAGCTAGACTCATATATGACAGAGTGTTTGAATTATCAGACCAGAAATTTTAAATATCCATGACTAACATGCTACATTATCTACAGGGGAAAGTGGACAGCATGCATGAACAGCTAGGTAATGTAAGCAGAGAAATGGAGATGGTAAGGAAGAATCAAAAGGATGCTAGAAATCAAAACTACTACCACAGAAATAAGCAGTACCTTTGATGAGCTTACCAGGCTAGACACAGCTGAAGAAAGTATCAGTGAGTTTTAACAAATAACAATAGAAACTTCTAAAAATGAACAAGAATGGAAAAGATACAACAGGATATTCAAGAACTGTGGGACAAACATAAAAGGTGAAAAATACATGTAATGAGAACGTCAGAGGAGGAGAAAAAAAAAGGGACAGATGAAATATTTGAAGTAATAATGGCCCACAGTTTTCCAAATTTAATGAAAGATAACAAACCCCAAACCAGGGAGTTCAGAAAACGCCCACCAAACCTGAGTGCCTGGATTTATCATGTTGGAACAGTAGAATATCAAAGACAGAGAAAATCTTGAAAGGAGCCAGAGCAGTAAAGGAGATTTTACTTACAGAGGAACAAGAATAAGAAGTAAATTGTACTATTCTTCAGAACCATGCAAGCAAGAAGGAAACGGAGTGAAATATTTAAAGTGCTGAAAGAAAAACCACCATCCCAGAATTCTGTTTCTGTATTCTGTATCTTCTCTCCTTAAAAAAGGAGGAGAAATAAAGATAAGACTTTCTTGGACAAAAAATTGAGGAAAATTGTCACCAGTAGACCTACCTTGCAATAAATGTTAAAAGTTCTTCAAAGAGAAGGAAAATCATATAAGCCTGAATCTCAATTTATGTAAAAAAAAAAAATGATGTTAGAGAGGAACAAGTGATGGTAAAATATTTTATAATTCTTACCTTAATTGACTGAACAGATGTTGGTTTGTTCACAATAATGCTACCAAAATGTATTTGGTGATTATAGGTATGGCTGAATGACAACAGTGTTATAAAGGACAAGAGGAAGAATTGGGAATACTTTGTTGTTAAAAGGTATTTGCATGTAGTATAGTGTCATTTGAAAATGAATTTGCATTAGTTGTAATTGTATACCACAGACTGTGGAACAATTGCTTTTTTAAAAAAAGTATAATAATTATGATAAGACAGGGGAGAAAACAGAATCCTATAAAATGCTCAATTAAAAATGGGAGAAGGCACAAAAAAAGACTAAAAAGCAAAAATGAATGAGGGAAATAATTTTAAAAGTTATAAATAAGGTACATGTTAAGCCAACTATATCAATAATCATTCTAAGTGCAAATTGGGTAAATATACCACTTTAAGACTGTCACAACAGATTTTTAAGGAGTGGAGACTCACAGCTATAATTCCAACTACACAAGAGACAGAGATCCAGAGGATTGTGGTTCAAGGCCAGCATGGGCCAAAAAAACAGTTAATGAGATCCTATCTTAATCAAAAAGCTGGACATGGTGGGGTGTGCTGTCTCATGTACCTAGGAGGTATAAATAGGAGGATAGCAGTTCAGGCAACCTGTGCAAAAAAACGTGAGACCCTATTTGAAAAATAACTAAAGTAAAAAGGGCTCAGAGAGTAGTTCAAGTAGCAAATGTGAGGCCCCTGAGTTCAAACCCTAGAACCACTGAAATAAGCACAAGAGTTGTCTACGTATCTATCTATCTATCTATATCTATCTGTAGTGTACAAGAATCTTTACTGACATTTAATATAGAAATGCATTATGTTATTCTGAATACACATATAAAAGAAAAATTTTAATCCAAAATATTTATAAGTTGCTAACCTAGACTGCAAGCACTTCTCAAATTTTACTGTACAGGAATCATCTGGAGACCTTGCTACAATGCAGATTTTTCAGTGAGCCCAGCATGGGACTGACATTCTGCATTTCAAAAAAAGACTCCTAGAGATATTTAACCTATCATTTAACAGACCTCACTTTGAATAGCAAAGGTGTAGAGAACATGTCCCAAACCCCCACACTGTGGTTGCATCTAAGAAAAGAACAGAAGATCTATGTTATTGAAAGTTCCTCCCTGTGATGGCAATTAATTTACATATTCCTTACTTTTTGAAAAGTGATATTTTAGGGCAAAAAGGAAATAATGATGTATGCAATAAGAAAAAAGCAAAGTGAAAGGAAAAAAAGAAGGGAAGCGAGGGAGGGAGGAAGAAAGGGGAGAATTAGGAATGGAGAGAGGAGGTGCTGTGGTTTGAATGTTTGTCCCCTGCAAAACTCATGTTGAAGTTTAATTGCTCTCATGACTATATGGGGGAATAAGACCTGTAAGTGGTGTTTAGATCATGAGGGCCCCACCCTCATGAATGGACTAATGCCATCACTGAGGGAGCAGGTTCGCTGTCTGGGGAGTAGATTCACACCATCTTGCTTTTCCTCTATCCTTCTCTCTTTGTTCTTCTCTTTTGCCATGTGATGCCCTCTGCCACATAATGTCAGCAAGAAGACCCTCTCTAGGTGCTAGTGCTGAGGTTGGCCTCCCTCCCTCCAGAACTGTGAGTCAATGTATTTCTGTTCTTTATAAATTACCCAATCTCAGGTACTTTGATATAACAGCACAAAATGGACAAAGATGTGAGAGAACGAGCTAGAATATAAGAAAACATTACTCTATTTTAAGGATCATAAGTCAAAGTTGTTCAGAAATTGAAATTTATGGACATTAAAGATCAAGACCTTACTTTTATGACTCATTTGAAACATTTTAAAATGTATGATGGTACACTATAAGGAATATTTTAAAATGTAAGTCGAGGGAGCAGGCTTTAATTTTTCACTTTTAATTTTTATGGCTACTGAAAGGAATGGGACCTTTACAAAGAAGATGTGGCAAAGGGCCAAATCATATCCAGCATCCTTAAGTCTTAGGGAAGTGTTTTGGGAGCAAAATGTAATTGTCTAGTAGTAAACTGAAACTAATAAAAGCAGGTGGGAGTTCAAGACCGAGTCAGGGAGGGAAAGAAAACAGTGCAGGCATAGATGTTTTGACATCCCTCTGGCAAAAGCAAATGCTAAAGACATTCACAAATGGGTTTTAAGGAGGAAATAAATTATTGTGAGATTCAGGAAGGTTCATAGAGAATATTTGAACTATTTCCACACTGCTGATATACTTCTCAATATACTGCAACCTGGTTTCATCTTTCTACAAAAAATTCCAAGTTCATAGTTCTACCTGTGACATCTTACTCTCAAAATCCAAAGAATATTTCTCAATATTTCCAACAGATTCTTTGATAGAATCTAACTTTAATCTCACCAAAACAATAGAAAAATAAATAGGCTTTGAAGCGGAGGGAATTGTCCACAAACTCTGGGTTTCCTCCCACCTCCCTAATAACACTACAGTGTCTTTCTTTGGCTCTTTTTAACCAGTGTTTTTATTTTTAAGCCTGAATGTATCTCTCTTAAAGTGTGGTTCAGAGATAAATCATTTGTTCTACCTGAGGTCCAACCAAGGGAAACTACTATGGAAATACTGTCATTTTTGTTGACTTTTCTAAGAAAGAAGAAAGTAAAGTACAAGAACCAGAGAGAAGATTGTGGTCATAACCATCCTAATGTTGACTCAATAGTTACTGAAAATTCTTCACACGGTTGAATCTAAGCCCTCCTTTTTACAACCAAACCTATCAAGTGAAGGATGTTAATAAAATAATGTGTTATAGAATCAACACATTTCATTCATAATGACTTCATTTTTTTCAACAAATGATTCCCTTTTCTAGAAAGAAAATACCATGTAGGAAAATAGTGTATGCTATTGTTTGAAAAAAATCCTATAATTTCTTGGCAACTTCTATTAATAAATTACTATCCCATAAAATTAAACATTAAAATTATTAAACTTACTCCCCACCTATCTTACATAGTTGATTCAGAGATCATTAAGTGTATTAAATACCAATGAAGCCAGACAGTACAGATGGTGGGGGCTACAAGAAGTAATTGACTCCTAATGACATTCATCTTTGGTACTGACTCTGATATTTGGCTTGAGCAAATATCAGAGGCCTTACTTGGCCTATGCCATACTACCCTGAATGTGCCCGATCTCATCAGAGCCTTACTTGGCCGCTTTCCCATTTGTAAAATGGGCCTGTCGGGTTTCTAGGTTCTGTTTTGCCTACATTGATCAGACAGACCACATTTTGTTTTCTCTGTTCAAACCATATCTTGACCTTTATAATCACCTGTGTTTCTAGTCTTACCTTCTGAAATCACCATCCTACAAGGATCCTTTTCTCTCTGGACCCCTATTTGAGGTTTGTCACATGAAAGTACATGTAAAATAAAGATAAGTAATTGAGGATGAGATTAGTTTCTATGTTACTTCCATTACATTCCTTGGAATGGTAATAAATGCAGTCCATGAAACTAGTCCCTTAGGAAAATGACCTGTCACTAGGTCTTTCTTGGGACCACAGACCTGCAGTGCCAAGTTGGCTCCACTTTAAAAATAGACTTAGCCCCATTTCTGGGCTCCTTTTCTTTCAAACTGCCTGGGGAACTTCAACTTCACCTCCTTCATCCTTCCAGCTGCCTCAGAGAACAGGTTTTTCTCTGTACACTTTTGAATTTCATCTTGGTTCATTCCCTCCTTGGGACCCCTTTTCAAGTAGAGGTCAGGATTGCCTTGCCTCCCACTTAAACTCTCCTTTTTTCAGGCTTCTCTTTCATTGAGTCAGGGTTTACAGGTCCCAGCATGAGGAGTGCTACAGGGAAGAATTCATGTTCTCAGTTCCTGAGGGTTGGTCTTTCCTCTGTCATGTTGAGCACATACCCAGACAAGGAAGCCCCTAGGCTGAAGGATGCTGGGAGTTTATTCCCCCTCTCTGCAGCCACCTCTATAAAATCCCACTCGTTGAGATGACACACCAACTTGTTTATTCAGCTCTCAGAAGAGGAGGCTATGACCACCTCCTATAGCCAGGAAATTAGTGTTTTTATCTGCCAGGATTTACCCAAGCAGAATTTTTCTGAAAATAAATAACACTTAAAGAGATTCACTTTATAGGAGAAAAACAAAAACAATGGATTTTTATTTTTAAACTGATAAAAAAAGGAAGTGAAAAATTAAGGTCAGCTGTTTATCTAAAATTTTATCCCATTTATTCAAATCTTTCTGGCATTTAGATTAGCATGAAAATCTGTCTTCTAGAAAGTTCAAGAACTATCTGCTTTGAGATAAACCCTTCCTTCTTTCAGAAAATGATTACTTTGTGGCTTTAAGAAGGGCAGTCCCACCTCCTTCTCACATCAAATCTTACTCTGACATTCAGAGGCCTTGAGCAGCAGAGTTCTTGCAGATAAGGGGTTGGAGTCAGAGGCTCTGTGCAGGAGGTGCCTCCTGGAGCCCTTCCTGGCAGCCATGGCAAAGGACAGCATTGCACCATCACGTTCACCATGCTTACATTTACTGTTTTCCCTGATGACTGTACTTTTAGAGCAGCAGCTCTTGACTGGTGACTGTTTTGCCTTTCATGGGACATGTGGCAAAATCTGGTAACATTTTTACTTATCACAATTGGTGTGTGTGTCAGGGGAGCTATTAACCTGAAGTGGTTAGAGATCAGTGATGCTACTAAACATCCCATAATGCACAGGACAGTAACCACAACAAAGAATTATCCAGATCAATACATCAGTTTTACCTAGATTGAGAAACTCTGCCTTTATAGTAGCTAATTTAGGATCATTTCTAATATTTATTTTCAGAACCACTCTCTCCCAAGCTCCAATTCTGAAGTCATTTTTCATTCATTTATTCATTCATTGCATACACATGTTATGAGTGCCTGCTACTACATGCCAAACCCTGCTGAATAAAATGGCAAGTAGATAGAAGTCCCTGTCCTCAAAAATGATACAATATTGCAGGGAGATATCAACATTAAGAGTATATACTTCACCCCAGTACTGCCAAAAAAAAAAAAAAGAAAAAGGCATATACTCCAAGTCACTTACTACATGGCACACACTGTTCTAAGCTCTTTATTAATTCATTGAATTCTTACAATAGTCCTTAGATAGGTGCTCTTATTATTCCTGTTATATCAGTGAGATAACTGAAGGATATGTAGAGAGGTTAAGTGACTTGCACAAGGCACAAGATCACACAGTCAACAAGTTGTTTAGGCAGGATTCAAGTCATTGGGCTCCAGGGTTCATCTGAGTTTTATCCAGTACATTATGCTGCAGGTCATGTAAACAACTGCAATGATCACAAATTATTTAAAATGAAAGAAAAATAAAGCTATGAGTGTCTATTTTCAAATGGCGCTATAATACAGTCAGGAGGCCCTGGGGAGGCTTGCCTCCTTGAAGAAATGGGACTTGGGCTAATAGCAAAGGAATTGATGAAACAACAAAAGAAGAGAAGAGCATTCTGGGCAAAGGGACAGTATGTGTTTTAGTTTCCTGTTCTTGCTAAGAAATCACCAGAAACTCAGTGGCTTAAAACAACACACATTTATCTTACACTGAGCACAAATGGAGGTGTTGGCAAAGCTGCATTCATTTCTGAGAGCCCCAGAGGAATCTGTTCCCTTGTCTTTCCCAGCTTTTAGAGTGTACCTGCATTCTTTGGCTTGTGTCTCCCTTCTACCTTCAATGCCAATGATCATGAATTAAGTCCTGCTCTCATCAAATCACTCTAACCTTCTCTTCTGTGTCCCTTTTCTACCTTTAGGGCACTTGTGCCCACCAGATAATCCAGAATGATCTCTCTGTTAAAGTCCACTGTTTAATTCCATCTGAAACCTTACTTCCCTTCTACCATTTGGTTCTGGGGATTAAGATATGGACATCTTGGTGGGGGAGGCATTAGTCTATCTATCACAGATAACACGAGCAACCACCTTGCAAAACGAAAGTGACAAATATGAAGGTCAAAAGAAGGTCCGTGAAGTTCAAAGGAGCAAATGATAAGAGAAACAGACAAAAGGCTGGGCCAGAGGCCAAACCTCATGCACCCTGGGAGCTAGGTTAGATATTTGGCCATCTTCCTGAGAGCCAGGGGAAGCCATCAGGGAAAGGAGAGGCTGTTGTAAGAGGCCACATGGGAAGTGATGGCAGTCTGGGTTAAGATTTAAGGCAGAGAAACAGAAAGGTGAAGATTCAAGAGAGATTTAGATGAAATCATAAGACTTAGAGGTGGGTTAAGAAGGAAATGAAGGAGGAAAGAGAGGGACAAGTTTGGAGGCTCCTGGACTTTGGGCTTGTACAAATGGTGGTGCCATTCCCAGAGAATGGGAAAAACCAGGGAAGAAATATGTGTGAGAAGAAATTCAGCTTGGGAAGCCCCGAATTTAAGAAGTCCAAGAGGAAAGTTCAGCTAGACAGTTAGATTTGTGAGCCTAGGGCCCAAAGGAAAGGTCTTATTCATAGTTGGTAAACTGACAATAGTTGCCTCCAACTCTGCGTCCTGCAGCATCTCAAAATCAATATATCTCAGTCTAAACCCTTCATAGTCCCCCAAGCCAAATGCAGCATCTGCACCCTTTTTCCTGTCAAGAAGTGTTAGAAACCTTGTCTCATTCATCTCTCCAGCCCCTATTATTAAACCAATGAATTATCAGTTCTCTCTCTCTCTCTCTCTCTCTCTCTCTCTCTCTTCCTCCTCCCAACCTTCTGTTCTGCTCTCCACTCCCTCATCCTCATCCTGTTACTTTTGGGCAGTCAGGTTTGTTTAACTTAGAAGGATCTGGGGTCAAATTCTGAATGACCCTAGCACCTGGTGCCACCAGACCTTTGACCTAAATGCTGCAAAGGACTCTGTTCTCTCAACAGCTCAGGCACCAACTCCAGAGAGACTTCACAGAACTAACAATCTTTGCTGGATTTTATTGTTTGTTTGGATGTCTCAAATCATACATACTTCCTGTAAGACACAAGTTTCAAAGAGCATTGAATGAAATTGACTTATTTAACTATAAAGTTGTAGTTTTTCAATCATGTAAATAAATTTCCTGGTATCCATCATTTTGTGAATTCCTGATCTTTATTCTTTAGGGTTTCCAGGAAGTCAACACTCTTCTGCCACACAGAAGTGGAACAGAGAGAGGAAGTGTTGCTCACAACGGAATGGGGCACGGCCTCCCTGGGCTGAAACCTTCATTAATCAATCAGTCAGGATGGCATATGTTAAGCCCTGCTGTATTAGTCACTGTGAAAAGGGATTACACAGACATGGTGCTCTAAAAGCTTGCAGTCTGGGACTATCCTCTATCTTATTCTTTTGCAAAACACTTCTAAGATTGTTAAACAAGAAACTGAAAAAAAAAAACACAGCAGAATGTTTAAAAAGAATTCTGGTGTTCTCTTTAGGTCAAGTGTTAGTTTATTCTATCACAACAAAACTATGACCCAAGAGTTTTCCTTTTCTTCATTCATCTATTAAATAAACATTATTGACTACCTGTCATTTACCAAGCAAGGACAGTACAGCAGGGAACAAAAGCAGCTTGTTCCAGATCCTTGCTGGGTCTTATATTCAAGAAGGGGAAGCTAATAATGGGCAATAAATAAGAAAGTTCCAGGTCTTGATGACCTCAGTATGATGGTATGAAATGATGGAGGAGGTAATGGGCTTTTAGGAAAGGCTTGTTACAGTAGCAGACATTTAAGCCAAAACCCAAATTATAGGAGGCAAAAAAAAAAAAAAAGACATTAACATAAAGATCTGGGAGAAGCATCACAAGGTATTTTTTGACTAAAAGCTCCACAAAGCAGGGGCTGAGTCCTATTTAACACAAAAGTCCCTACAGTTACTGTTACAGGGCCTTAGCTCTGGTAGGCACTCAGTAAAGACCAGGCTTTTGTGGTCTTTAGAATATGGACAATTACCTCCAGGTACTGCCTAATATATTCTTCCTTTGCAAGGCTTCCTGAACCAGTGGCTGTGGCAGTCACTACAGAGCCATGCACTCAGAGGGCTTGAGCCAGCAGATCCAATCTTTCCAATGTCAGGGCACAAAGACTTTCCAAAGGGTGGAAGTTTCCTAATGTTGACTGTCCAATATATTCGCATCCCATTTATCTTTCACTGGACTCTAGGTTTTGCCTAGTCTCCAAGTGGGATCTGCTTTTGTATTTCAAGAATAATAGCAGAAAACCCCTCCGTCCACTACTTCTGAGCACTAAAGGAAATGTGTGGGGTAGAAGGGACCTGACCCCAGTGACATCTCACCTTCCTCCCCACAAGGTTTCTCATGACTACATTTGGAGATCAGAGTCCCCTGTCTTCTCTTGGAATATGTCATGTCTTCTACCACAGGAAGGTCTGTCTTGTGACGAGCCCTCCCTGCTATAACGTCAGTCTATTTGGGAGGGACCTGTTTCTTGCTGCTGAAAACCAGTGTTTGACTCATCTATAGACTCAACATGGCTGAGGAAAAAATTGGTGAACTTGAAGAAGGCTCAATGGAAATCAAACAAATTGAAACACAAAGTCAAAAAAGAGTAGAAAAAAAGCCAGAATAAAACAAACACAGAACAGAGCATCCAAGAGTTATAAAAGAATAAAAACCAAATAATTGGAAAAGCAGTGATTCCATAAACTGGAAGGATCCGTGTACTCCCTACTTATATAGAATTAGCTTCAAGGCCACCCTGAAAATCAGCTCTCAACCTTTATTTCTAAAAATACACTCTTTGGCTAATGAATTCTGATTTTCTAATATAAAGACAGTCTTAGTACTAATGAAAATTATTTCCACATGCTATAGTTAAGAGACCATTTAAATAGCATTGCCAGGCAAAATGTAAGACACCCAGATCAATTTGAATTTTATATTTTTAGAGCAAGCCATGTCTTGTGCAATATTTGAGCCAGTCTTATACTAAAAAAGTGTTTTCTGTTTTATTTTCTGAAATTCAAATTGAATTGAGCATCCATATTTTTACTTGCTAAATTTCTATGTTAAAAACCTCCATGCAGCCCACTCAAAAGTATCGCCTTTCTAACCATGCTTGGTATCTATTCCTAATGAAGCCTTGTCATGGCTTGGCTTATCAGATCCATTAGGCACTAATCTAAGCAATGGATGCTTGATAAAACATAGGACATATGACAGGAGGATAGTTCTAGATTTGAAATCAGAACATCCTGCTCCCAAACCAGCTCTATCTCTTACAAGCTTTCACGTCTCAGCTTCCTAGTGGGTAAAGTGGTGATGACAGTCCCTACCCAAGCTCTCAGATGACCCTCAGCACAACTCTCAATGGCAACATGATTTGAAAAACACACAGGACAATGTAGCCATCTGGCAGTGCCATTTTTGTTTCTTATACAAAGAAATGGGAGAGAGCTGCCACAGGCAAGACGATAGTTAAAGAAAGAAAAGAGCTCAGATGGCTTCCTGGCCTTTGTCCTTCACTGATATTAAAAATACATGCTATGTCAGACCTGCCTATTTTCTACCCCATCTTCAAATTGCATTTGGTGTTGTTATCAGTCAATAATGTTTATTCTTGGACTTTGCCTTCACCTACACACTACGTGCAACCAGGTTCTGTTATATAAGGGCAGCCAAGCTTGGCCTGATCTATGCTTGGAGGGGAAACTGCCAAGGGGGTCATAGGAGGCAGCAGTGATACAAGACCCTGTCCTCTGAGTCAGCCTTGATGCCAGCCGGGTGAGGTAAGCCGCTGTCGAGGCACCATTCACCTGCTGGCTTCTGGCCTCTGTCTGGCGACGATCCGCATCCAGCAGGCTGGCGAGGGCAAGAGGAACAGGACAGGTTTTTTTCCTTTGGCTCCTCACTGGAGAGTAGTGGCCTGAATTCCATACATCAGTAAGAGGACCAGACAGCGAGCTGGCTCTGGTCTGGAATTAGTGCTTGCAACTCAGCCCTCCAGCGCAGCTCTGGGTGCCAGAGTGTGAATCCAGACACAGTCACCCATCAGAGATGCCTCATGAGCCTGAATGACTCAACTACACAACGAGCCCCAGGACAACCTAGCTGTCACCTCCTCACCTACACCAGTGGCAGGCCCCAGTTTGAAAGGAAATAAGGCTTTGGTGTTTCCTCTGAATCCGAAATGAAAACTCTCATGATCAGCGAGCTACCGTAGGTCAAAGTGTCTTTAGTCTAAGAGAGAATATAGCTAAGAGGTGGTCATAGCTAAAGGACTTTGAACTAGGCAATAGAATTCACCCTCCACCCTCATGGTACTGTGAGGACACAGATTGGAAATAATGGGACAAGTTTCTAGAAGAGATTATGAAAGGCCCTGCCCTTGAATTACGTGACCCAGATGAAGGGACTAAGGCAAGCCCAGAAGAAATCATCCTGAGGATAAGCCAGAATATATCTGAATGTTTCTTGGAACACACACCTCCATGGGAACAACAGTGAGTATAGCAGGTCTTCTTAATTCCCGACCCTGGTGACAGGAAAACAGTGGGCTTCACATTCTTCCAGCCAGTAACAAATGACCCATGACCAGGCCTCTCTCACCATCCATGTATAACTCATACATCACTGTGCCCTTGAGATCTTCATTGGCTGCCACATTTACCCCTGGGCACTTAGGTCTAGGAACCTGCACAAGAATCAGACAGCTGCATGCTCTTATACACGCAGCTCTCAGAATCAATGACACAGAAGTCCAGTTGAGGGAAGAGGGGCCAAAAAGGTACCCTGGGGAAGAAATAGATGGGGCACATGGGGTACAGCCTCCAGGACTCCCTTCAGAGCATTAGCACCCAGTCTAGCCTGGAACATGCCCTCCTGGCTCTCTCTGAAATGGTTTCTCTCTACCCCTGAAGACCAGATCTGGTTTCACTAGACTTGAAACTCTCTAGCCTTTTTCTGCTGTGAACTGATTTATTTGGATGCATCTGTCAGAGCGTGACTGAAGGGTGTCTGGCTGGCCAGGAGCCCAGCTGTGGCAGATGTTGCCTCAGAATGCCCTGCACAGCAAGGCTCACAAGGACTTTGCTTGCCCCTTCCCCTCATTCTTCTCTCCCTCTCTTGGGAAAGGCTTGGAGAGAAGCTGAGAACATCTGTCCAACTCATGAGAACAAGGAAAGGGAACCAAGCATGCCTGGAGAGTATGAAGGAGGCTGGCATACTGGTGTAAAATGTGCCAGGAAGCTGGGTCTAGACTTTGTGTGGTCACCAGTGAAGTGTATTGCTGTGGTCAGGCCTTTGAGCCCTCCAGCTTCATTTCTAGCTCTGAGTCAGCTCCCAAATACGGGGTGAGATTTCCAACTCCTAAGACCAACCAAATCCCTCTTCTTTTGATCACACAATACCTGGTTCTTCTCCAACCAAGCACTTAAACCAAGAACATTCTCCATACAGGGTGCTGACCGGTGGAGTGCTGGAAAACAGGTAGCAACCAGCTCTCCAGAAAGAAAGGAAAAAAGTATACATAAAATAAATTTTGTCAATATAAGGATGTGACAAATAATGAAATGTAAGTAAAATAAAAGATACAATACTCCTCATTGTAAGTTCCATATAGCAAATTAATTGTCACACAGTGTTTTTATGGATTTTTGTCAAACTCTTGCATCAATAGTGACTCTGTTTGCAGTTTTACCATGATTTGACTAAGGACTGTGTTTGACATCACCTTGTAAAACTCCTAAAATATAACAATTAAGACTTGCAGAAGCTCTCAAAACCCAGAAGAAGCTGGCTCCAGTACTCCACTGAGCTGACCCCCCACTGGGTAGTGAGCCCCTAAGAGCAGGACCTATGTTTGTTTATCTATACCCTCAGCAACTATCACAGACTAGCCAGTCTTCAAGGGGCAGCATTCAAGCTGCTCCCTGAATGGAGCCTGCTCTCCTTAATTAACCCAAAAAAGAAGGCCAACCAAGCCGGATCTGATTAAGTAGGAACAGGTGTCCAAAAGGAGCATGTTCAAGGATTGATGGTGGCAGGTGGTAGGTACGCAGGAAGACTCCATAGCCAGAGTGAGTCAGAGACTAAAAGGAAGTGGTGGAATAGACTGGGAGAGTAGAGGTCAAGAAGGGTATTCCTGGCAGGAGGGACAGTGTGGGCAAAGGCATGTTTGCAAAGAGCTGCCTGCCCTAACACTCAGTCCACTCCTAGATACTTTCATTCAACAACGAGTGTTGTCCACTGTGCACAAAGCACCATTATAAGTTCAAGTCCTTGCTCTTGTGAAGATCAATTTCTGCAAGGAAGAGATTCGGCAAATAAGTATTCCCAATGGGAGAGCATGAGATGAGTACACAGACTTTACTCCAAAATAAGGAGCAACGTGGCTCAGAACCTAATCCTTGGGATGTTAAGCAGGTGATCCTCAAAGAAAATTGAAGCTTGCCTAAGGAAAGAGAAACCAAATTTTCATGCGGGGCTTCTCAGGATCCTGGATATGCTCCTGGGAATAGAATCACCAGCAGTAAATAAATAAATACACAAATAAATAAGAAGAATCACCAGCAGTGGCTAATAAGCTGCAATTCGGGTCAAACCTGCTTTATTGATAGAAGATAAATAAGTGGGTGGAGGTCCCTGGTGAAGATTCAGAAGTCTGATGTTCTATGGAAACAGCTGTGTAAATACTCTACTCCTTTGAAGTCTGAGTTATGGAGACCCAACTAGGGAAAATCAGAGGAGGGGAAGGCGATCCTAAAAGGTAGCTATTCTTGTGGACTGAGCAGAGCGTCTTTGCACTGTCCAACCTCATGTCCCAGCCCCCTGGGGAAAATGCATCCCCGCAACACCCGCCTGATGGTTCTCATGCTGGGTAAGTAACTCCCACTTCAGTCTTTCTAGGAATCGTGCTGCCCCTGGGCTGTGGAGCTTGACAAGTACACAAACCCCTCTACCACTTGTTCTTGACAGACTCCTGGGGGAGTATTAAAGTCTTCTGAGAGCTCATAGTGAGAAATCAGTGCCTAGATTACCCAATAATTGCAGAATTAAGTAAATTTCCTTGGGGGGTAAGGTGGTTATACTATGTCCCATGGGCCTCTGGGATCCTCCAGGGAGCCACTGAGAAAAGTGATGAGAAGCTGAGGAGATGGGGCTCTGTCCCCTCCCTGCATCAATAACAGAACATCCTCTGCTCTACACTGAGGCTTTGCACAGGAAGACTCATGGGTGCTTTAAAAAAAAAACTTCCAACACAAGGAAGCCCTAGCATCTGCTTCTGGACCCTCTCGATACACAAACAGTCACCTCTTAAGTTCTTCTTAATATTAGTTTTCTGCCTTCACTGTGAATGTGGCAGTTGACCAGATGCTCTTCTACCCCCAGTTCTGGAGCAGACAGGCAGATGGAAGCGAACACTCAGAGCCAGAGAGAAGGAGCTGCAGTTAGGAGTCAAGCAGAGGTAGCCGGATAAGCCCTACATCACAGTTTGGATATGCCCTCTGGCAACCCTGCCATCCTCCGAGCCCAGTTCAACCCCCTCTCACGCCAAGGCTGCTGCCCAAGAGTTCATGACACCCCTCTTTGCTTTCTGACCCTCCTCCTTAGTTTCACTCACAGCAGACTTGACCAGTTTTTGATCCAGCCCTGAATGACAACCATTTTCCCCAAGATTACAAATCCTTTTAACTGATCCTTTATGCCACACAGGCTGAGCCTGGAAGGCACATCTGGGAGGCACACTAGACCTCCCTCGCAGATGGCCTTTCATGGGCATGAGCCCTGGTTCCTGCCATACCACCAGGATGGGGCTTTGGGTCCCAGTTCCTGCCAAGGACTTAAACGGGGCCAAGAGAAAGTCAGCAAGCATCCTGTGCCTTTTTCTACCTCTCTGCCCTATCACTTTACCTAACTGTTCATTATAATAACAAGCGAGGCACTAGCCAAACAATGGTGAGGATCCTCAACATGTCAGAAAATCAACAGTAATTAGAAGTGTTGGTTATCTTGCAACACTGTTGAGAGATATAAAACATATTGTTTTGCTTTGCAGCATACCCAATTTCAGTCCGATTCCTCTTTCTCTCCCCCAGCAGCCACTCAAAAGACAGCCTGACCTTGACAGAGGCTTTTGCCACTGTGACTTTCACAGAAGCCCAACAAAGTCACCTCTTATCTTTCTTGGGAATAAAGTTGCTGGGGGCTGCTTAGAAAGGAGAGATTCCAATGGAGGGCTGGTATTTTCTGAGGGAGAGAAGGCAGTGACAATGGGGCCCCATGGGTGGGGATGCGGATCAGCCATATGAGTGGCTCCATCTCTGGCAGTGGCACCACCAACAGAGCTCTCTGGAGCCAGACAGTCCAGTCGGACTGATTAGGCCAATTCGCTCTTTATCTGGGAACAGCAGATAAGGCTGCAGCCCTTGAGGGGTGACTATGGGATGTGCTCAGAGGAAAGGAGACCCGAGGAACACTGTAGTTGATGGGGAGGCAGGGAAAACAAAGTTCTCTCAAGAGCCTCTTTGTGGGTTTCAAGTAGGTCCAGTCAAGATGGAGATACTTGGGCATCCCACGCCCCCCACCACCCTATGCTGTGACCCTCCAACTCCAAACTGCATCAAAATGGCCTGAAGGACCCCATACTGAACTGCTGAGTCATTAGGTCAGGAGGAATGAAGAATCTGCTTGTCTAAGAAATTTCCACATGCTGCTGTATGTTACTGGTCTAAGCATCCCACTTGGATACCTGCTGTCACAGGGGCTTCACAAAACCTACCACATCAGTCACACACAGCTGACCTTGAGCTATTGCTCAGATCCATCTTCCTCACCACTCTTAGGAAACAAAGGTCACTTGAGAGTCTACACCCAAGAAAACTCCTACCAGGGAAAGGGTACCCATCCCTCTCCCCACTATCTAGGGTAGTATAGACTCTTAGATATGAGACTTCTCTGTGTTCTATTTTCCTCATTTGTAGCATAAGAAGGTTAGACAAAGTAATTTTTCAGCAAGTCCTTTCCCACACTCAAGTTCCCTGATTCTGTGAAAGAGAAAAGATTGCCAAGTTGCCCCACAATTTTGCCCAATCAGTTCTGTTCTCTCCATTACTGGGACATTGTATAAAACACAGGAGGGCTACTTCTTTAACCCCTAGCTCCCAAACCTTTAATCCACTCCCATGAGAGTCTCTAAGTACCTCTCCAAAGACTTCTCCACTTTCCACCTCTCTGTTTCCTTCTCTTTGCTTCTTCCCTGGACTTTTTTTTTTAATTTTTATTTTATTTATATGCACATGTAATGTTTGGGTCATTTCTCCCCCCTTGCCCCCGCCCCCTCCCTTACCCCTCTGTCTTCCTCCCTTACCCTCCCTTACCCCTCGCTACCCAGCAGAAACTATTCTGCCCTTATCTCTAATTTTGTTGAAGAGAGAGTATAGCAATAATAGGAAGGACCGCAGGTTTTTGCTAGTTGAGATAAGGATAGCTATGCAAGATTTAACAGAATTTTAATTTCATGGATAAAAATGTTCGATCCATTTTAACACCTCAACTTGCCACCTTTCACCTAGGGCCCTCTGATTCCATCCCAGAATAGAACACCATCCATAATTACCTCCACTTTAGAGCTTCCAGAGGCTGCCCCAGCCAGTGTTATTCACTCAGACTATAATGGAAGCCACTGCTGCTCCAGTCCCAACCTAGGCCCAAATGACAGTGGAGGTCCTGGCAAGAGGTCCAAGGCCTGCCTCTGAATTTCTAGCAAGATCTCTGGTACCTACGCACTGAAACCCTGCAGAGCTCTACAAATTTCCCTGAGGAGGGAGTGCCTTGCCAGCAGACTCCCACCCCTATTCTTTAAAGGATAGCCTGAAGGCAAAAGACTTCTGGACTCTTGTTCATTGAATTTACTTTCCCCAAACCCATCTTCTGCTTCTCTTTAATTCTATCCTAGTGTTATCTACTCCATAACATCTGGAAGGGAACTTCCTTGTGGGCTTCATTTCCTACAAGTGAGAGACAGGCAGGCATCCACAGACCCTGGCCTGAACTGGCATCCTTTGGACTATGTATCTCCACAGAGGTTGCTCAGTAATTACCCTTTGTGTTCTCCAGGTGTCCTGCCAGACATACATACTTTCCCTCATTTGGCTGTCACCAACAAATCATAGAGCTGGCCAAAGGCACATTTCCTGTTACTATAGGTGGAAAAGCTGAGATCCCAAAAGGAAAGAGGTGATCAAAGTTGTATAGCTGGGTAAGGCTCAGAACCTTGATCCCAGATCCTCAAGGACACTTGAACTCAGTGTCCTTGCCATGGCAGCCAGTTGAGCCTTGGTGGCATTGCCTGACCCCAGTGGCATTGCATGTGCCCACGTAGTCATGACAGGTGTGGGCCACAGAAGAACTCTGTGGGGATAATGATGAGTTCCCCACAAGATCCAGGTGGTGATTAAGAAACAGCTGTATTCTTCAACGCACTGTGGGGCCTTGGGCAACACTCCTCCTAAGCACTGTCCCCTCCCAGGCCGTTGGGTCCCTCCCCACTTCCTTGCTACCTTCTCTCAATGTTCCAAACATCTTAGGTCCAGAGACTCTATTGCCTCTTCTATGTAGCCAGAAGACACTGCCAGCAAACAGGTGTGTTCTGCTGGTGTTGGTGATACTTGGGGCTGTGAAAAGGGTCCAAACACTGATGAAAATTAAGTTTTTCAAAAATCCAAAGCAGATCTGAGAGGAGATTCCCATGTAGAAGTTTTTCTCGGGTTATTTTACAGAGCACCTGTCCATGCAATGCTTCTGAAACACAGAAAAACACCATTTGGAAATTTTTAAAGTCTGGTTTGGGAGAGACCCAGTTCTCATTGTACAGAATATAGACTCTTTGAAGAGTCCTGTAGGAAGTGATCTGTTTTCTGAACCTATTGGGTTTTGGCACATTCTGTCACCAACTCTCAGCATGAAATTCTGTGGCATTAAAAATCAGCACAGCTCTGTTTGCCCAGACCAACTTTTAAGACATTTAAATAGGTAAGAAGAACTTTAGAAACCATCTAGCCCAGGAGTTGACAAACTATGGCCACATCTGGCCATAGCTCATTTTTGTATAGCCTTTGAACTAGAATTTTATGACTGTCATTATTATTATTACTATTATTATTATTATTTACATTTTTAAAGAGTTGGGGGGTGAAAGAAATAGAAAAGGAGAGGAGAGAGAAGGAGGAGGTGGAAGGGAAGGGAAAGGAGGGGAAAGAGGAGGGGAAGAGAGAGAAGGGGAGGGGAGGGGAAGAAACAGAAACCATATGTGGCTCTGTGAAGTCTAAAATAGTCACTACCATAACTTTACCAGAAAAACTTTGCTGACCACTGACCTAACTCATTCTCTTCTCTGATCATGAGATATGGTCAAAAACACTCCCCACAGAGAGGAGGAAGAACCTAGATGATGAAGATACAGAAAAAGGAAACTGCAGTCTGAAATCCAGGTTAGACACCAAAGATTTCTCTGAGTTCCCACCAGAGTCAGAAACCCTTCAGGCTAAGGAGACACCTTGGCACAGGGAGAAGCCTCAGCAAGGGTAGGCTAGGCCTGACAAGCTCCGTGAAGACAAGTTTTGGGGCCAGAAAGGGTCTCACCAGTCCCTACTCTGTAACCAGACACATCCCTGACAGACACCAAGGAGGAGGCAGGACAGCAGAAAGATACACAAAAGGATTCAAAGGATTTGGTTACCAAGTTGCACCAGCCATTTCCTGGAATCCAATGGGAGTGAGTTCTGAGAATCAGAAGGGGTGGGGGCAGGGAGGGAAAAACAAGACAGACAAACAAGACAGGCTTATAGGGTTTGTTGTGGTGGAAAGGAGACATGCTTTTGTTCACAGGTCAGGCAGGCTGAGCTCCCAGGGACAGGGAGAAGCCCAGCACCCCAAATACAGGTTGGGCCTGCAGCAAAGCTCAGATCTCTCTCTCTCTCAAACCCCCTTCCCAGGCCCACCTCACCCCTGGAAAACATGGAGTAGGAGAGTTTCTTTCCAGTGCCTTAGCCCAGGAGGCAGAAAACAAAGATCTTTCCTTCTCCTCCTCCTCCTTCAGGTCTTCCTACTTCTTCACTCCTCACCTCCTCATCCCTTTCTTCTCACCCCTGTTCTTCCCTAGCATCTGCCTTTCTGTTTCTCTATTTGCTCTTGGAATTTCTCTCCCTCCAGCTCTTCTGTGGTTCCACATCCATAGCTACCCAGTGGATCCTTGACCTGAGCCCTTGTCCACACAAGCAGGCAGGGTTTGGGACTAAGAGTAACAAAAGATGCTTCCCATGAGAGGTTCAGCAACTCTCTCTGCTCTCTCTCTCTCTCTTTCCAAATTCCTTTCTACCAAAAGGGTGCACCTACTCACCCCTCTTGAGGAGCTGAACAATCCTGATTTTTCAACTTGTGCCCCCACCACCCACTTAATTTTTCCATTTCCATTCCTCCCCCCCTTTACCCATCAGGACCAAGGAAGATGGCAGTGCTTTGTGCCTCCATGGCAGCTACATTCATTGGCTGTGAAAACACTAGGGTATGAAACAAGACAGCTCCACCCACTAAACCACAGGCTCCTTGAGGAAGGACCAGTGCCTTTTTGGCAGAGTGGGAAAAGGCCACCATGACCACACTGCCCAAACCAACATCTTTGTAATTGGGACCATCCTGAAAAGACTCTTCTGAATGGAAATTATATATACTGCCCAGGTGGGCTTGGGAGAAATATGGAGTAGGAGTTCAGACAGGGTGTATCCAATTGCTTAAGTGCTTAGCTAAAGAAAGCAAGATGGCACATAGTAGAAAAAAAAAGCCTAATGTCATGAGCAGCCCTTCCTGCAGTCAACATCCACACTTTCTCTACTGAGTGACATTCTTATTACCAACTGCAGATTTATCTGAAAAATAAACCAAGGCAATGTCTTTTCCAACACGAGCTCCCAAAGAGGGTATCAGTTCAAGATCATCTAAAGCTTTCTGCATAGCAAGCACATATTTTCATCTCACCCTGACTTCTTCCTGAGGCCTGCTGGGTGCGCCCCATATGGGCGACTCTTCTTTAGAAAGCTACCTTTGACCTACTACTTGTGCACCCTTTCCCTGCACACAAGCAAAGAGCTTTAACATGCCTGGGCATTTTGGACCTCATGGAGTAACTCTAAGATCCCTCATTCCAAGGTATATTTTAGTCAGGATCTAGTGTCAGAAAATAGAAACAATACCAATTATTTTAACAGAGAGAACTTAATATAAAGAATTATTAACTTAGTAGGTATAGGTAAGAACTTTCTCAACGAAACCCCAGCAGCACAGCAACTAAGAGATAGCATAGATAAATGGGACCTCATAAAACTAAAAAGCTTCTGTTCATCAAAAGAAATGGTCTCTAAACTGAAGAGAACACCCACACAGTGGGAGAAAATATTTGCCAGCTGTACATCAGACAAAGGAATGATAACCAGAATATATAGGGAACTTAAAAAACTAAATTCTCCCAAAACTAATGAGCCAATAAAGAAATGGGCAAGTGAACTAAACAGAACTTTCTCAAAAGAAGAAATTCAAACGGCCAAAAAAACACATGAAAAAATGCTCACCATCTCTAGCAATAAAGGAAATGCAAATTAAAACCACACTAAGATTCCACCTCACCCCTGTTAGAATAGCCATCATCAGCAACACCACCAACAACAGGTGTTGGCGAGGATGCGGGGAAAAAAGGAACCCTCTTACACTGTTGGTGGGAATGTAAACTAGTACAACCACTCTGGAAAAAAATTTGGAGGCTACTTAAAAAGCTAAACATTGATCTACCATTTGATCCAGCAATACCACTCTTGGGGATATACCCAAAAGACTGTGACACAGGTTACTCCAGAGGCACCTGCACACCCATGTTTATTGCGGCACTATTCACAATAGCCAAGTTATGGAAACAGCCAAGATGCCCCAGCACTGACAAATGGATTAAGAAAATGTGGTATCTATACACAATGGAATTTTATGCAGCCATGAAGAAGAACGAAATGTTATCATTCACCGGTAAATGGATGGAATTGGAGAACATCATTCTGAGTGAGGTTAGCCTGGCCCAAAAGACCAAAAATTGTATGTTCTCCCTCATATGCGGACATTAGATCAAGGGCAAACACAACAAGGGGATTGGACTTTGAGCACATGATAAAAGTGAGAGCACACAAGGGAGGGGTGAGGAAAGGTAAGACAACCAAAAAATTAGCTAGCATTTGTTGCCCTTAACGCAGAGAAACTAAAGCAGATACCTTAAAAGCAACTGAGGCCAATAGGAAAAGGGGACCAGGAACTACAGAAAAGATTAGATCAAAAAGAATTAACCTGGAAAGTAACACACACATGGGAAAGTAATGTGAGTCAACTCCCTGTATAGCTATCCTTATCTCAACCAGCAAAAACACTTGTTCCTTCCTATTATTGCTTATACTCTCTCTTCAACAAAATTAGAGATAAGGGCAAAATAGTTTCTGCTGGGTATTGAGGGGGTAGGGGGGAGAGGGAGGGGGCAGAGTGGGTGGTAAGGGAGGGGGTGGGGGCAGGGGGAAGAAATGACCCAAGCCTTGTATGCACATATGAATAATAAAACAATTAAAAAAAAAGAATTATTAACTCAGTATGAAGAATGGAAAATGGCCAAGGGAGTATGAAGGTATCAAAGAGGTAGCAATTATAAGCATTTAACAACTTTAGTCTGTAAGAACAAAAGGGAGTATTAGAATTCATAGACCTGAAAAGCTTGGAAGAAGACACCCATGGAGCTGATGCACTTGTATAAAGGGCTGCTGAGGGCTGGGGGTGTGGCTCAAATGGTAGAGTGCTTGTCTAGGAAATGCAAGGCCCTGATCATACCCCAGTACCGTCAAAAAGAAAAAGGGCTGCTGCCTGGCTGAAGCTGAAGGAGATGGACATAGAACCGTTATCCAGACCCCTAAGAAGGGAGAGCCAGATGACTATTGATGATATTTCTGGGGAGAACCATGTTCCTGGTTCTACAAGTGTTGGAAAAAACTACCACATGGAATCACTAGAAGAATTGCCACTGCCAGACAAAACACCTATTAAGGCACAGAGTTCTCAGTATGGAGAAAATGCATTGCTAAGTAATACAGATAAAGGCAGGAAGCATAAAGAACAGAGAGCAAGAAAGAAGGAGCATTGCTCAAGCCAAACTAGGAGCTGACTTGTAGAGTCAAGATTAATTTATTCACCTACAGAAACATTAGAACAATATTACCTGCAATATACACAAATTCCAGGGGCAATTTGAAATTAATAGAAAACAAGGCCCAAACTTTATTTTGATTTTACATGCCCATACTCAGAGAACCAAATTCAGGAACAAGATTGTTTCTTTTTCATATATGACTTTTTTTGGAAATCAGTAAAGAAGATGCCTGCTTAAAATGCTTAGGCAACTAGGATCTTGAATACAGAAACTGAAGACTATCCTAAATAGAGAGGATCCCAGGGATTAGCTAGTCCAGCTCCACTCTTCCCACCCATTACCAGTCATTAACAGTTGAGAAAACAGACTCACAGAGGGACCAAGTGATTAAAGCATGGCAGGACTAGCCCTAGAAATGGAGTCATTCTTTCATTCAGTGAGTATTTACTGAACGTCTATTATTCTGGCCTCAGGTGTAGGTCCTTGGAAAATACCAATGAATAAAACTTTCAGGGAAATAAGAGACATGGAATGTAAGCTGTACTATGGCAGGGAACTTATGTATGTAGCTCTTTCCTCCAAGGTGTTCTCTGTTACTTTAGAGGGGCTTCACTTCCCACTTATTTTGTCCGAAAGTCTTATCATACAACAAAACACAAAGATTGGCTGTAGCTAAAAAGAGATATTTGGGGAGACAACAGAACACAAGTGCCATATATGCACTTCATTTTTTTCCCCACAGTCTATTGGCCACCATGGGACCATCTCAATTCTACACATCCAGCTGTCTGTGACCAGTATATCCCAAGACACTGTGCCTCGATGGTTTAGATGTCTATGTCTATTGCCACACTTCCCTTGGAAAGACATTGGTGCCAGGACAGGGTGGTACATCAGTTCCTCCTGTTGTCCTGGAAGAATGCCCTATCCTTAGGCATTGGTGGGAGACTGGTCAGACTGAAAATCAGTAGTCCACCTAAGTCCTCTTGAAAATAACAAAATAGCTAGGAAGCTTCAGAGGAAATGTAGAAGTCTGAGTTATTTGAGGGTTGAAAATTTTAGGTTTTCTTTTCCACATTTCCATTGCTACCAGGTCCATTTTTGGTTGGTGACAGATGCAAACATGCTCTGAGCCAAAGAAGAAGAACAGATTATGCCCTAGAAAGTATTGATGTGTTTGCATTTTATCATTCACTAAGTTCTAATCAAGAAATATGGCTTGTGCTCTTTAATTCAAGGCCTAAACTGAAATTTGGGTTTTCCTCTTTCCCTTCATCTTTCTCTTCTCTTTCTCGGATCACTCACTTAATTCCTGGAAAAGAGAAGGGATAAATGCAAGTCAAGACCCTCTAATTCTGTTGATCAGTAAATAGCTTAAGCCTTTTCATCAGAATTTCTTCAAAGCATTTGGTACTACAAGATGAAATTCCAAGTTTCCCACATTCACCTGGAACACATACATGAACATGGAATGTCTGCTAACCCATTTATTCAAAAAAAAAGTTCAGAACCTTTGAAAACTCAATTAAAATATCTCAAAATTTGGGTTATTTTTAAAGCATCTGTTATAGTGGTCCCCTTATTCATGTGGGATACATTCCAAAACCTTCAGTGGATGCCTGAAACCATGTATAGTATGGAACCTTATGAATACATTGAGAATATTTCTCTTTTCGATTGAAGGAATCACTGTATGGCTTTTTTTTTTGGCATATCCAAATTGCCAGCATCACTACCCTTGTGCATCTGGGCCATTAATCAGTAAAATAAGGGCTCCTTGAACACAGTACTGTGATGCTGTGACAGTAGACCTGATACCCAGACAGCTACGAAATGACTAGTGGGGAACGGGTAACATATACAGTGTGGATACAGTGGCTAAAGGAATGATTCATGCCCTGAGTGGAAAAGAGCAAGAGGTGTGAGATTCTTAATGTTGCTCAGAACAGCACACAACTTAAAACTTATGACTTGTTTATTCTTGTAATTTATCATTTAATATTTTTATACTATGGTTGAGCATGGGTAACTTAAACCATGAAAAGTAAAACTGCAGTTGGGGAGGACTGCTGTGTGCATGTTTTGTGTGTGTACACATACACACTTTGGAAGGCATGTGCTATTTTTAGAATTCAGAAAAGACAGGGGATCTAGAATGAGTGTTATCCCTACCTTTTCTGTTCAAGAAGATCATTACCCAACTCTGCCTCCACTGTGCTAAAAATCTTCTGACCAATACAATTTTACAATCACTCTTGGTTCACCTACTCATAGGTCATTGCCAAAGTTCACCCTTAGTGCTCCCTCTTACTGTTGATGGGATACAAGTCAACAGAACATTTCTGATGAGCAATTTAGAAAAAAAATCCTACTCCACTTCAAATGTTGTATCTTAAGAAAATGTAAAAATACTAACAATAATAAAGATAAAAATCCTTGTATATATTTTAATAAAAGCAAATCTTTTTAAATGCACTGAGTTATAGATCATGTAAATCCAAATAATAGAATATCATGCAATTGTACAAGATATGAAAACATACACACACACACAAAATAATGTTAAAATGATGCATTTCCTGTCTCAGTTTTGGTTAAGGGTCTAAAGACAGGAAAAAAAAAACAGGAAGCAAAAATCAAAACATCCCCATATATAAAAGTTGTGATGCAGTCAGAAAGGGGCAGTTGACATTCCCAGGTAAAATCTAAATTTCCCAGTCTCCCACATCTGAAAGGGCAATTCTGACATATATTCCAGTTTCTCAGAGGGTACCAGTGGGATTGAACCTTAGCTGTCCAACAACAGTAATCAGCTCAGAAACACTCTTTCTTCTCTTGGTTCCCTATCCCACACACCATGTCCCCTCCCTCCTTGTTACAGTCTACTTCCCTTTATGAAGCCGGGATTCACATCTTTATCCCAGGCTTCACTGGAAACTGAGATAAAATTAAGTCACCTCCAAAACATAATATCCCTTTGAGCACAGGTTATTTGATATTAAAAATTCAGGAAAGGAATTATGTACAAAGAGCTTCTGTTTCATTCCCCTCTCAGAGCAAGAAAACACAAAAAGAAAATGTGGCCATCTTTGTTGGAACAAAGGAGGGGAAATGCTCTGAGAGCACATACAAATTAATAATTAAGTGAATTACCTGTCACAGTGCAATCATCATCACTGTGATTATTATTGTCAAACACCAGGGACACAGATAAGGTCAGACAGGGTCCCTGCTCTTCAAGGACCCACAACACTAGAAATAGTCACAGGGATGGGACCTGTTTAGAGAAGTTCCTCTTCTCTACCCAATTCTCTTGTTCCAGCTACTTAGAAAAGGATCAGGTGTTTGAGACCACAGTATTATTACCCACCAGAATATAATTCTGAGGGCCAGGAGCAGGTCTGAGATTTGTTACCAGTCTCCTTCCTGTTCCCCACCTGGAGCTTAAGCCATGTCCAAACAGACAGCTGGTTCTCTTCTCCTTGGTTATAGTTCCTTGAATTTCCTTGATGGATTTCAAATTGCGCTAAGGAAAAAGAAGGGATTCTGATGCCAGAAATGAAGTGATCTGAGAACACATGTGTTAGGGGGTTGAATAGGAATCCAAAGGGAAGGGGGTTGCCCTGCATACTGTTCACAGATTTATATACTCTGCTTCTCTGCCTGAACTTCAAAGTGGCTTCTGGACCATTTGACAAGTGTGGGCAAAAGTGAGGAGGGACCAACAGAGTCAGCAATGTTAGCCACAGTGTTTACAACAGAAATGACAAAATCAACTGTCCTCAGAATCCAGGCAGGTAATATGAGTAACCTGAGCAGGGATTTGTGGAAACAATGGTGAATGAAAGAGTGTTGGTCCATCTGAAAGGTCCTTCTGAGATCCACACAGTCAGGATCCAGTGTTGATAGACATTGCAAAGTTTTAAAAGCAACCAAGAAGTAAACAATCTATATTTTAAATGAAAACAGCTGAACTTTCATTGGTGGCAACTACTTCAAATGTTTTTGCTCACCCCATGTTGGCCTGCATAGTATGTCAAGGAAAATATGTTAGTGGGCTATATTTGGATGCTATGCTAATAGGTGGATATACATTACAGAAGTAAAATTATCTACTATAATTGGAAAGTGTATTGTATAACTAGAGAGTGTTATTATAATTGACAATTTAAAAAATTTGAAAAACAGAAAGACCAAAGAAAGAGTTTAGGGACAAGAGAGACTGCATTCAAATTCATAAGCTTATGATCTTTAATTTAGGGCCAGTTTCAGCATCTGATATTATGAGTTACCTAGGATAATGTGACTTAAATGTCATGACCAGCATTGCATCATACAAGGCCCTGCCCCTATAAATAGCCTGTTAGCTTGTTAGCTACCTTCTTACTGTCACTGGCCTAACTGCCTGAGTAATGTCTGGTTTGGACTAGTAGCTTCTGTGCCCCAGCCCCACTCCCTTCCCCCTCCCACAAAATGACCCTTTTAACAAAACACTACCATTCTACCAAGACAAGTACAAAGATAGCCCACTGCATAAAGACATCCAAAAAGAGTTAAAGGCCTCTAAGTAGAAAGGACAAGCCACCACAAAAAGTTAAGTACCTCTTAGGAAAATGAAACAAAAACTTCTTTTGGATACCCAAAGAAGAAGAATCCCTTCTCCCAGGGGTTAGTGAACTATGAGAGTAGACAGATTGCTGAAGGCCATCTCTACTTACCTTGACCTTTGTGATTTTGAAGGTATAATCAGACATGGGTGCTAACTGAAGCACATCCTAAGCTGTATGGCCTTAAGCAAAGTAAGATTGTTTCAATTATAAAATTGGGGTAATAGTTATCTAAATGATACAAGTCACATAAATGAAATAATGGTTAGATTAGCATAAATTCTAGAACAGAGCTTGACAAAGTGTAGCCCACAGGCCAAATCCAGCCTGCAGATATGGTTGTAAAGTTTTATTGGTCCATAGTCATGGGCAATCACTCACTGTAGCTGATCTTACCCACAAAGATAAAACATGTGCTACCCAGCTTTACTTAAGAAAACCTGTCATTTCATATAACTACAAAAGTTTCTATAAAGTAAACTTGGGTCATGATTGCTTACCTTCCACAGGACTTTCATCAATAAATATCAAATATCCTAGACACTGAATTCCAGCCTTCACATCCTAACTTTCTCCTCCATAGTTACCAACTTGAACAAAAGTTTCTTCTAAGTTGAAAGCTTGGGGCACTGTTACTTTTATCCTACTTTTCTCTGGTATTTCCCTAGATTAGAAGCTGTTAGAGAACAGGCATAGAGGCATTATTCAATAATAAAACAAGTTCAACATAAAGTTAGCAAAACTAGTGAGTGTGGTATAGATGACTGGTAACAAATGAAGCAGGGAAGGCTATTGACCCATTCTGGCTTTACCTTCTCTCCAAGGCTATGCCAGCATATGCAAAACATTACTACAACCTACTATTGCAATATGTACCTATTACATATTACTATAACCTACTACTGTTAGGTACACTTAGATCTCCTGATATGCTTATATTACTGCAATCTATTTCCACAAGATGTACTTATTACATATTGCTACAACATACTACAGCATGATGTACTTACAATATCTTGCTACTATAATGTTCTACCTAAAGACATTCTGCTCTCAGAAACAGATCTGGGACACTGTTAGATCACCAAGCAATAAACTGCCATCTCTCCTCAACCCCACACCAAGACCAAATGTGACTGCCAAAGAGCAAAAGTTTGCTCATCAAAGAAACCCAAGGAGCTCATCAAATCTAGCGAATAAGACAAAGCCTTGGGGCCTGCCAAAGTCAGTTGAGCAACAAAGGCAATTTCTATTTCCTTCTAAGTTTCTACATCTTTCATGTTCCAAGGAAGGAAGAAGAATTTAGTTATGAGGGCTCAAGCTTACAGATTAGCCTTGGCCTTGTTGGCGTATGATTTTGCATTTATGATCACTGGAGGAGGCATACTTTGCTCAAAAGAACTTCTGCAGTATAATGGTAATGAATTAGGGGCAAGAGCTTGCTTGGCACCTTTGTGTAAATTACACAAGGTCCAATTTTAGCTACACAAGAATTATTGGACCCCCAAATTGCTCCAACACCACATTGTGCCTGGAGTATACTATTAAGAGAAGCTTGGAAACGCTGCCCTTTAAAAATGTTCCAAATACATATAAGCCATTTTTGTCCCCTGTGATGCCTTTGCTCTTTCTTGTGTTCACAGTTCTTGGATTCATGTGAGAATGACCTGGCTTGTTTCTAGAAAAAATGTGCATCTTCATTACTGCCAATAAATGAAGTTAGAAATGTGAGTCAATGGAAATCTAGTTGTTGCCTACCACCAACAACCATCCCTCGCCCCCAGCTTAGCCTGCATCTGGCCCAGTTTACAGGGTTTATCAAGTAAGCTCTTTTCATATTCAGAAGGTATCTAAACCTATCCCAAACCAAAGCATAACCATAAATTTCATCAGTAAATCTCCCAAACAGGAAAAAAGGAAAAAAAAGACATATTTCCTCCTGACTCATTTGCCTCTCCCTCCACCTACCACACCCCACTATCCTATTACATGAAAAAAAAAAAGCTTGGGGTACTCCAGGGACCACAGATCACTCCTCAGCTAAATAATTACACTCAAAAATACTTTTCAGAGAAAGGAGAGAAATTTTATTTAGAATCCTGAGGTGGAGAGGAAAGCTCAATGATGACTATGGTGGTCCTGGGCCTGAAGCTGAAATTGTTGTTCTTTGTGCCAGCCAGGGGAGAAAACGTGATCTTGAAAAGCATAGATTCAAGCAGTCTCTTCAGCCAAGGCACTGATGTTTGTGACTGACTAAAGAGACAAATGAGAAAATGTAAGGTGTACATTCCAGAAACCCATGTGTTTTTCATACAGCGACCTTTCCAACTCAGTTTCCCAGAAATGCTATCAGATGCAGGGTTTCAGAGAGTCTAAAAACGCATCTTCAAAGAGGTGGGTCCGATGCTAATGCCAATCTTTCCACTGAGGGGACAAGAATAGAAGGAGGGGAGGCTCCACCGCAAAAAGACAAGCAAGCCCAGTCCTTTGCAGGACTGATGGGGAAGTGGGGAAAGGGTAGGATGGGGCTGGGGGAGGGGTATGCACAGGGGCATGAAGACATGAAGGGATTTCTAGGGGAGAACTGGGGACATTCTTTTGGAAGGTGTGCAGAGAACTATGCTTTTGACCAAGGTATGCCGTGTCAGTGGACTGGCTAAGCTAGGGTAACAATTCCTCATTCTGACAGTCCCTTTTGTAATCAGAAAATGTCATCAATACCTTCTGGTTTTGTTGCTTTTCTGGGGTAACTTCTTTGTTTTTTGTCTCTTTGGAAAATACTTCAGTTGACATGCTGAACACATACATTTACAGACTTTCACCATCTTCTCACCGTCCCCAACTCTGGCCCCAGTGAGGTTCTAGTTGAAATATAAGCCTCTAGCGGCTCTATTCCCCTCCCTCACCCCAAGTCCATTGATCCAAAGCAGTCCACCCATCTCTCCCTTTATATAGTGACTGTGACATAGGCCCTCCTGGTAAGAGGACCTGATGATTGATGATGCTTTGTCACAATGGCTGAAAGTCAAGATGAGAGCTTGGGTGGTAAAAATCAAGAAAATACTTATGAGGACTCCTTAAATCAATATCTAACCATCAGTACTGCTCATATAAACCCCTGAGTGGTATAAACTAAGTAAAATTCCCTTTGCTTTTTAAACATAAATCTGGCATTTTCAAAGACCT
This sequence comes from Castor canadensis, assembly GCF_047511655.1. NCBI lineage: Eukaryota > Metazoa > Chordata > Mammalia > Rodentia > Castoridae > Castor > Castor canadensis. Next base: position 165,076,450 of record NC_133389.1, on the reverse strand, counting down.
TGTCTATTGGCATAGTTAGGTATACATTCCTGATTTCATTACCTTATTTCTAGAACTCTTGAGCAAGAACTTCACAATGTAGAATTTTTTTAATGAATTTATTGAGGAATTATTTGACATACAACAAGCTGCAATATTTCAAGTGCACAATTCGAAAAGTTTTGACATAGGTATATACCCATGAACTCATCACCACAAATCAAGGTAGTCAGCACATTCATCATTCCCAATAGGTCACTCCCTGTGCCCCTTTGTAATATCTTCCCTTGCCCCTTTTCAACCCTGTCCAGTCCTCAACAGTGGAGAAGTTAAAGCTCTAGGCCAGCATATTTTTTTTCAATCTACTACCCCGTTCCATTCCTCAGAGCTCCACGAAGATATAGCTTCAACCTAAAGCCTGATGTCTGGGAAGAAAAGACATGTATACAAATTAAAGTTCTAGACAGCCTAGTAAATTATAAAAAAAAAAAAATACCCAAAAGATGCCTTATAAGAGTTCATGTGAAGAAGTTGTCACAGAGTTTGGGACCTTTGAGTCTTGAAGGACATATAAGAGTTTATTTAGTAGGTAAAGATGCTAAGAAATATCTGTAAAAATAATTGAATTTTTCATGAACACTTACACATTTTCTGCTTATTAAATAACCCCATTTGGCTACAATAGCAGTGGCTGCCTGAGGGAGAGAGTAAAAGACTAGATATTGGAGTTTGATGGTGTGAGGGGGGCATATAAACAGAAATGTGGGGAAAATGAACATCTTAGACAGTAAAGAGTATCCCAAGCTTTCTTTCCTCAGAAGAGTGACATGATTAGCCTTCCTTTAGGAAGTTTCATTGTGAGCACTTTGCAAAAAAAAGGAAAGTCAAGCAGCCTCCACAATAATGTACTCTGAAGGTAGCAAGGAGTGATCAAGGGGATACCACTTTGGGTCATGAAAATGTGGGCATGATAAGGGAGACTTGGTAAGGACCAGAAAGGACAAGAGTCCATGAACACACCTGGGTTTCAAGCCTAAGTGAAGTGGCTGCTGGGTGGTGCCAACTGTTGAGGTCAGGTAGGCAAGGAAGTCCCAAGAGATCAAGTCATGTCCTCTGGTCTTGCAAAGCTGTTTCCTGAACAAAGGAAGAGTTCTCTAGAGACAGAATTCTATAGTTCTTCTGCCAGTCTTTAACCTAAGAACCAAGATTTTAATCCTGGAGAGAACAATAAAGGTGGGGAAGTGGAGAAAGGAAAAAAGAGGAGGTAGATATGTACTGATCGGTGAGGCTTAAGTGAGGAGGGAGAGACAGGGTAGGTATCATAGAAATGAGACTCATGCATCACAAAGAGCCCCATGCTCAGAGGGAACCTACACTTATACTTTACTGTCACCATCTCAAAATTCTTAATTTTTAAACAAGAGAGGTCAGCATGTTCGTTTTGTACTACACTCTATAAAGAATGTAGCTGATTCTGGAAAGACATGAGTTTTTGCTAGAGCAGATGTCACAGGAAGTAGCAAGTAAGGTAGACTAAACTACAGTTAAAAGGATAATAAAATCATATGGGAAAAGTGAAATTGTCAAGTGGTCTTGTGTGCCCACCTGAAAAACATACTAGACTCCCCTACCCTCACCAAGGAATTTTTTAAACTCAGTTTTTGTATTTCATTTCTGACAGCATGAAGAAAGTATCATTGTCACTATTATAGGATAGTGGTTTACAGAAGAAACAAATATTTCTGCATGGTAACAGAGTCCCAACTAGAACCCCAAAACATCCTCGTGGCATTACCCTACATATTTCCAAATGAAGACTTTGAAGATTTCTCCAGGCAATTTATGTCTGCTTTCCCAGCACAAGAGTATATGAAAGGTCAAATGTTACTAAATTTTGTGCTTTGGATTGCAGAATTCAGGACTAGAAAAAGCAGCCAATGAGTTACTTTTAGTATAAATGCAACTAGACTTACTTTTTGAGAGTCCAAATATGAGAATTCAGCCCAAAAAAACATTGAGGAAACCAAATAGGCAGTGATACTGTCTGGCAAGCTTTCCTTGTTCTTTATTTTTCAGTATCACAAAGAAAAACTATATTTTCAATGTCTCCCTTTCTTCACCTTCAATTGATCCACTAAAACTAGAAATGAGAGGTTCAGCAAGTGATGCCAAAGAGCTAAGAAGGAATTGTAATGCTCTTTTTTGACCTGACCCTGGTCAGTGGAGTTATTTCAGGTGTCTATATTACAGATAATTCAGAGATAGTCATGTGCCACATAAGGACACTTTGGTCAATGGTGAACTGCATATACAAAATGGTTCCTTAAGAGTATACCTGATGGTGTTCTCACAACAACAAAATCACTTGACACATTTCTTAGAATATATCACCATCATTAAGTACCATATGACTGCTGAGTCGCTCCTCTGCCTGATGTACTAGCACCAGTATGGTGGTCACAATGCTTTGAAATCATCAATTGTGAAGGTATTGACTTGCATGTGGAGCAACCTCAGTTTGTCTTGTCTCTCTGGACCTTTTCCCCTCTTGGTGGCAAATTCTCCCTTCAAAGGGCCAGGTGTCTTGGAACTCAATGAACTGATGTCCCTTGAATGGTAGAATGATTTCAAGAGCACATGGCTCTTGGAACATGAAAGGAGAAGAGAGAAACAGAAAAAATACACTGGAAAAAGAAAAGAAATTTCAACTATGAGGCATCATGGCACAGTGCCAAGAAGATGGACTGAGGATGAGGAAGTCCTGACATGGGATCCAACTTTACCTGTAATTTAAGACTTTATCCAAGTTATCCTTCATCCCAGCCCTAATTATTATGAAATTGTTCTCTAGCAAACCTCCAGCTCATTTCCTTATTCCAATTGGTAAATGGATTCAAACACATTCTCCTAAAGACCACATGATGCCAAATGATTTAACACATGTGATATTTTCCTATTTTAACACCCCTTTCTAACACCCTAGTATGCAGCCATGCTTTTGCCTTTAGCTGAAGGAACTGAAGTCCCAGTGTCTTCTGGGAAGAGACACATTCTTTGTTATGTTATAGATGGGGATGAAGGTTGTGGGGGCAGAAGAACCTTTGTAAAACATAAAATTTGGATTTTCTCGGTGTAGCACCATACCATGAGGCCTTACTGTTAAAGACTTAAGAAGGCAAAAGGGATGAAAATAGTAAACTATTTTTTTAGAACTCCAAAAATAATTAAATGGAAATGAAAGTTTATAATATCTCAAAATAAGAGCTATAATTTTTCCAGAGGACCTCCAAGTCTACAACCTGCTTCTAAGCATACACTATCCAGTTCTTCTCCCTTCAATGTTAGATTCATTCACTGTGTTCCTAACACTACATGTATGAGAGAAAAGGCAAAGTGGAGAGTCAAAGCCAGATATATTTTTAAGTCAAGTAGGGAAGGTAACATGCAGCACTGAGCAGTCTTGGTTTGGGATCCAGAAACCCTGGGCCCATCTCTGGCTCTTCCACTGCCTTGGTGCAGTCCCTTAGACAAGCCTGTGCTCTCCAAAGGATGAATCTCTCACCTTTCAGTAGCCTAATATTTCTGCTCCTGAAAAACAGTTGTTTATAGAAAGACAATTTGGGAATGCCATAGAAAGGATGAGAGAGGATTCTGGCAGAAAACCAGGAAAGAACACCAATAAATCATCAGGTGGAACCCAGACCATCCATAGAACCAAGGGGCCCCCAGCCTTTTCCAATTGTGTATGGGAAAGAAATGGAGTTTTGGTCTCTCCTTCCTTTTTCTCTGAAAAACCACTCCTTGGCCCAGGTCTCTGGCCTCTCTTGATTCCCTACTGAAGATACCAGATATGTTCTGGGCTCAGACAAGTCTGCTCTGGATGAGGCACCTTCCTCGGCCTTGACCCAACTCACCTTTCACCTTCTCTAGCTTGTCCCAACTCCCTCTGCCTGTTTTAACAACAGCAGCAACAAGAACAGTACAGAAGACAGAGTGTACATGAGAACAGGGTAGAAGGTCCCCACTCCCCAGCTGAGGTCAACATCTGGAGAGACTTAGATTTCAGAGAGGGATTCAGACTGAGTCATGAGCATGTGTAAGGGCTGTCAGCAACTTTTCCATGCTCCTTCTAAATAAACTCCAAGTCCCAGCTTGCTGGGCAGATCCAACCCCTTATGAGACCATCTATTGGACACCCAAGGAAAATTAATGGAGTGAATTTGAGTCAGAGAGGTGAGATGGGATCCAACCAGAGGTCTGAGTTCCAGAACAGTAACACCCTGGCCTGCCCTTCCTAACCTAAGAACAAGACCAGTTGGAGAACAGGCCTCTAAGCCCCTCCTTGAAGTGCAACCTTGACTGTCCTCCTAGGAAGTAAAGATACCATACAATCCACCCACCTGTGTCCAGCAAGACAACACTCAGCTTGAAGAAAAAAGGAGCTGGTAGCTCCTCTTCTACAAAGAACAGGAATTCAGTCTCTCAGTGTACCAATAATTATCAGAAAATATCCATTTATTTTCATCAATCATAAATAAAATTAAACAAAAAGAATCAAAAAAAGGAAAGCTGAGTTTCACTGGGTAAGCCAAGATGTGGATTAAACAGATTTACTGGGCTATCTCTGCTCTTCCTCTGCTGGCTTATTTGAAGTAGCTCAAGAGTCCTTTCTATGCTTGTTTCTACATTCCAAAAAAAAAAAAAAAAAAAGTTAGCAGAAGAAAAGGTGAGGAGACAATGGTCAGACTGGGCTAACAGATGGCTCTCAAAAGAAGCCCTCACTCTGGGTCTGCAAAGGGTCAGGAGTGAGCTCATTTTGCTCCATCTAAATTGCAATTGGCTCAGGCAACACTGGGGCAGAAATGGAAAGAGAAACAGAACAGGGAGAAGTGGCCAAACTCAATCCTACTCTGTCCTCACCCCAGGAGGTCCAATACAAAAGCCAACCCAAACACTCCCCCAGCCCCACCTTCTCCTGGCCTGTGAATTGCCTCCCCACATGGGGCTTTCTGCAGCTCAGGTTTCTCAGCATGGGTGTCTGCAACCAGGACTGCCCCTCCACTGAGCAAAGGGGACCTTTTTGTTTGTTTGTTTGTTTCTTCATCAGCTCTCAAGTCTGGCTGCCTCCTTCCCTGTGACCTCAACTTCTCCTTGGCAGAGCAGGTCTTTTGGGAGTGGGAGGCACAGGGGAGAAAAAGAGTGTCCAGTCTCTGGAATCATACAGAAAATACCTCTCAAACCAAAAGGACAGTTCCTCTGAAATGTTTTAGCCAGCAGAGTCAGGTCATCAGAGGTGAGCACAGGACACAAAGGAAGGCAATGGAGACAATGTCATTTCCTCTCTCCCCTGCCTAAAAGTGCTCCCACTTGTACAGTCACTTTGGTTGTATTGGACTATCTGCCCCCCATAATATACCAAAGCAGTTAGAATGAATGTTTACTATGTGGACCATGCTGACTCCTGTGGGAAAAGCAGTAGAAACAAAGAATCCATCCTTAACTACAAGGAAGCCACTGCCAAAGCCAGTTCATCTCAGAGATCACCTAGTCCAACCTGCTTATTTCCAAATCAAGTAAATCAAAGTCCAGAGAAGTCAGGATCAGAACAAGATACACCACCTCCTGTTGAGACCAGTTTACTACACAAAACATCACAATCCAGGCACCAAACAGGGTTTCACACAATTAGAGATGATTTGCCTAGACTTGAAGAACAATATTATAGGTACAGTGGTCTTAGTAAATTTCAAACACAATGAAAATTTGGTGAGTAAGGAAAGTCTTCTTTGGAGCTGTGGGGCAAAATGGAATAGGATAGTTAAAAAGATAAAAGAAGGACTTTTCATTTATTCAACAGATACATTCCACAAAGACTTATTTGAGATCTTATTCTGTGAACATGATTGCTAAATTCCTGCTTTTGTGGAGATTCATGTTCTAGAGCTCACTTGTATGAGGAAAAACTAGACTAAAATAGGCAGAGGAGCTCCTGAGATACAAAGAGGGAAGGCAACAGCCTGTTTTATAGAGCTCCTCTGTCTTTAAGTGAATAAAAGCCATGAACAAGAAGACTCTAGAGACCTGCCTGGAAACAGGAAGAACTTTTTATGGTGTCCATTCAAGGAATCTGGAATTCAAAACATGGTTTGTCACCTTGTCTATAGACATCAGACATATAGGGAGTAGAGCTTAAACTATTCTTCTATTCAACCAAATTTTTGCCAAGAACCTTCTGTACATGACACTTGGTTCTTGAATTAGGATAATAGCAGTGGAGAAAGAGGGACAAAAAGAGGAACTAGCTCTCAAGTTTTACTGAATTTGTTTCAAAGGAGTTAATATGAGATATAAAGGAAAAAGAAGAAAAGGTTGGGGTACAAGTCTGCCTGATCCATATACCCAACAATCATCATTCAGTACTTCCATTTGGAAATCTCAAAAGCACTTCAAGCTCAATACAATATGTCTTAAACCAATTGCATAGTCATCATTGCCTGGTCTTATCCCAGCAAGTGCCACAAGCATCCACCTAGCTACACTGTACAGAATCAAAAGCCACATTCTTGATGCCATCTGCTGTCACCTCCCACATCCAATCCATCACCAAAACCTAGCCCCTGTCTACCTCTCTATATCTCAGTCAGCATCCTCTCTGTCCCATGTCTAAGCCACTATCAAATCCTCCTCTCTCCTGAGTCACTGCTACGGAACATAGCTCCTTCCTTTATTCACTCATCTCCCCTATTCAATCCATCACTCACCTAGCAGCCTCTAATCGCATCATGTCATCCTCTTAACATTTTTAAGGCTTCCTGATGCACTTGAGGATGGTTTGGTCTGTGTCTCTCCCTTCGACCTGCACTATTTGGAAAGTTCCCCTGATCTCCACAGGCAAAGTGACTCCAAAGAAGTCATTCATTGATTTGTGTAGATACTTAATGTCCTTCTCCCCTCTAGGTTGAAAGTTCCATACACGCAGGATCTATGTGAGCAATAAATGTGACTGAATTTTTAAAAAGTTATTATTAGGCCGATGGTTCTCAATCATGGTGATTTTGCCCCCTACTTCTTCTTCCCAAAAGTACAGGTAGCAATGTTTAGAAAAACTTTGGGGTGTCACATTTGTGGGGTTTCTATCGGTATCTAGAGGGTAGAAGCCAGGGTTATTGCCAAACATCCTTCGATACCAAGACAACCCACAAAACTTACCCAGCCCACGGTATCAAGTGCCAAGATTCAGAAACCTTGAGGAGGAAAATTTGTATTTTGGATCTCCTTGAGTCAAGTGCTTACAGAAATACATTTGTTACCTACAGATGCTGCGAGACTTAAATACACATGCATATATAACACACTCAAAGATTTTTAAATATCCTACAGGCAGGACACACATTTTTAACGTTACTTCTACCATCCCGCCTTAGCCTAGCAGAAGGCCAGGATTTAGTTGCTCAATAACACCCGTCTGGAAAGCCTTCCTTAGACTCAAAACTGAAGGCCACTTTCAGCTGCTCCTTGAAGGGGGCCACCTTATTCCACCAAGTATATCAAAGGCTAATGAGATCACAAGGGAGCCCCGCCCAGCTGCTAAGCCACGCCCCCTTGGCTGTCACAATGGCTAAGTCCTTAAATACACAGACTCCCGGCCTCCCAGCCTTGCAAAGCCCCTCATTTTGGCAGAAATCACAATGTCGACCAGCCGCAAATTGAAGAGTCATGGCGTGAGGAGGGGCAAGAACCGAGCTCCTCACAAGGGTGTCAAGAGAGGTGGCAGCAAAAGAAAATACCGAAAGGGCAGCCTGAAGAGTAGAAAACGGGGCGATGACGGTGAGTGAGGTTGGGTGCTCCCCCAGACCCTCTCCTACAGGAAGCACTCACAGGACCCTGAAAACTCATCATGGATTATTTTCTGTGTGGGTGGGAAGAGCACTGACGGGTGTGTGCTAAAGGGGGTTCCTGTTGCAAACCTGTCTTTCCCCTACAGCCAATCGCAATTACCGCTCCCACTTGTGACCCGCCAGCCGGCTCTGCCCTGGTGGACTTCAAATAACACCAGGCAGTAATGAGAAAAGAACAGAAGGGGGACTGCCAAGGAGACCTGACGTTAGATCAAAGCGAGAGAAGAGCCTCGCTACAGTGGGTAAAATGCCAGTCGTGACGAAATAAGGAATGTATATGTTGGCTGGCTGCTTCTCCCCAACATCTCAATAAAATTTTGAAAACTGAAATGTTTCCTTTCATTTCGTCTTTTGGTTGGAAAAACTAGGCAAGCTTGGGCAAGAACTGGTGGTATATTTTCCTTTTTTTTTATTAGGATTTATTTGTTTTATGGGGGATTCACAGTGACAATTCTGACTAGACTTTATATGGCTTTATATTGTACCTTAGTAATGTACAATTACTAAGGGGATCCCTATCCCCATCCCCACCCCACTTAAAGCAATTGCAAGAGGTTTCTTTGTTCTCTCAACCATATACCCTCACCTTATCCCCTTCATTCACCCTCCCCCCCCACTAGTACCCACCACACACATACTGTATTTATTTTACAGTCCTGTCTTTCAACAAAGGATTTAAGTTGATGTTCAAAGGAGTTTCTCAATGTATCTCAATGTATCCCTGCTGTGGTATCTTAACTTCCTCCCATGGTGGCCAAACCCTAGCCATGAACCATATCACTGTTAGGTTGTCCTCCCAATGTACCATGGGAGACTTTAAACCAAGGATTCCAGCTAGTTTGCACTGGTGTCACTATGCTCTAAGCCCACTGCCATAACTAGTGACGTCACAAGAGAACCCTGTTTAGCTGCTCATTCACTGATCACATGGGCAGTACTAGTACTATAGGCTAAATGAGGATGTTAGGATGGTGGTGTTGCAGTCATCTTGTTAGCAGTGGAAGTGGTGAGGGTTTTAGTTTGAGATGAACAAAATTCGAGGCAGAGATAGGAGACTCAAGTCAAAATGCTAATAAACGAACAGTCAGCTGAATCCTAGTCAGCTGTAACTGGATGTGGGTGGACCTTATAGAGCACTGTGCAGAGAACTGTCCTTGCTATAGAGCTGGTTCTGCTCTGCTTCACCACCAGGGATTCAACACCACCCCTCAGCAGCTAACATTGTTTCCTGTTGTGGAATTGAGACCCATATTAAAACTCAAAAAACAGTCACCCTCATGGATTCTGAGGTGGTAACACACATAAACGTGTGCACCTGTACACCTACACGTGCTTCCTCTGCACAGCTTGCTCTGCCACATACCATGAGCCCTCCAATGTCCTATTGCCCCTTTCCCTTACCATCCTTCAGATTGCCCATATGCACAAATATGACCTCCCTGTAGAGCAAAGGGACAGCACAGCAGCTGTGTTGAATATGACATTTACTATCTGGGAGGTCAGCCTGGTTAGGAACTCTGTCAGGAAGAGAATGTATCAGAGGGACCAGAAGGGACAAAAACACACAACACTGTAGGAACCCCAGGAAAGCCATAATGTGTTTAGGGAGTGCTGCTGTGAATGGGCCACTCCAGAAGAACAACATTAAAGAAGACCACAACTATTGTCAAGAGTGTCAGAAGCAGGATAAACACCTAGCATTTCTCTAGTGTTTGCCTGCTGGCATCAGGCAAAGGATCCCAGGAAATATGAACCCAAAGGCCAGGCTCTTGGGCTTCAAGGGGCAGAGAATAGCTCTGAAAACACAATGGTGACAGATGACACAACTTAGTAGGCGAAGTTTCTTCTTTCTCCAGACTTCTTAGAAGTCCTGTTTGTCTTCTCCCCTCCATTGTCTCAGACCGAAGTCCCTTCAGGAGTGAGAAAAGGGACTCAAAACCAAGCTGTTCAGAGCTCCTAAACCCACAACTTGAAAAGCATCTTTACATATAATATGCATGACAGCGTTAGCCCAAAACCAACGTTCCAATACAATTTTTATTTCCACAATTGTCTAAACACTGAAATATTCTAATTAATCGTGAGGACAGGCATATGGCATGCAGCCCGAGGCCAGTCAGGGCAGACAGAACCTCACTCACCAGGTGACCTCAGCCTCGCCCTCCTGGACAGTAGAGAAGAAATGGCACGGCAGCCGCCCGGAAACTCTGCTTTGCAGTATGAACATTTTCCAGACACACGCTGGAAATTTTCCAGTGCTGGTGTTGACTTAGTCCCTGCCCTCTGGGAACATTCTCTCTGTCCCTCTTTATGGTTTCTGTAGGCCTAGCACCTGAGGGCCTTCTGGCCATGGTGATGTGCCTTAAAGAGACTTGAAGACCTTTTCCCCATCTTCCCAGTCAAGGCTGACTTTGTTCCTCTCTCAATTTCTCTGGGACGCCATGTCCTGAAGTCATCACTTCAAAAAAAAGAAGAAAAAAAATTAAGTGTTGTGGCCACAAGCCCTTCTAGGTCACCTTGACCTTCCTGTGAGCTGACTTGGATATAGAGCTGCTTCTCTACTAGTCACTGGGTCCTATGGAAGCGAAGCCCAGAGGACCCATATAGGTGGAAGAACTATGGGGGGCACAGTCGACCTGCACCCTCACCCCAGGCCTCCTCCAGATGACCTTGGATGGGACCAGCATGTCTGTGCACCCAGCAAAAAGGAAGCTCTGCAGAAATGCTCAAGGCTGAGTTAGGGAGGTAAAGACAGAAATGGCAGCTGTAAAGAGATTCTGTGTGCTCTGAGGATACTTGGTACAAGTCAGACATGGCCTAGGGCTTAGCTGTCGGGGTCACCCAAAGTTTCTGTCCTTTGAGACCAAAGAACAGCAGCAGTCTGAAAATCCTGTCTCAATCTCTCTCACTCTGCAATCTGAGCGCTCACAGCCAGGCCCTCTTTAAGGGAAGGAATAGAAAAGAACAGGACCTTAATTCCTGACCTCTAAGGAGCACTGGGTGTTAGTTGCCAAGTTGGTCTGCCTTGCCAAGTTGATGAGTGGCAAACCTGCTATTCTGCTCTGACAGAGCCTGCTTCTCCTCACATCTGGCCCTGCCCCGCCTCTCTCCCTCTCCAACCTTTCATCAGTCCTGGCCAGGAGAGCTCTCTTCTAGTGGAGCCCACAGCCATTTCTATGGTCTCCACCCAGGGCCCTGGAGTGGTTCAGAGGAGTGCTCTCTGCACCAACCCTGGAGCAAGAGGCAGTGTCCAACACTGAAACCCAGTGTCTGGATTCCATCTAAGCCACTCCTTTGACTTTGTGACCTTGACCACAACCTATCAGTCCTGCCTTTGCACACCTCTCCTCTTCAAAGTGGGGGCATTTCATCTCTTTCTACAACCAGCTACCACCACTGCAATGGTGTCTGACCTTGGGCACTAGGGAGTGAGATATCTTGAGCAGCTGGTCTGATATAGGGTAAAACCACTGGGCAGTGACTGAGCCTGTCCTGTACGTGAATGCCCACTACCAACCTCTGTGATCTTAGGGGAATTTCTAGTCTCCTTTAGCCTCATCTGTAAAATGTCAGTCATAGTGTCTACATCACAGGACACTTTTGAGTGCCTTCAATGCTGGAAATGATAGCCCCTGAGCAAGTTAGAAGCCCTCTCCTTTAGCACTGGCTCTATCCACATCATTGTTTCTGTCCTACCTTGACTCATGCACTGTTTCTCAGACCTTTGCCTCAGGATGCACACCGTGTGAGACTGACTCCTACGCCTAGGGACAGACTGCTCTAGAGGGGCCTGCTTACTGTGCTGAGAGTAGCTCTAGGCTCCCATTGTGACCTGGTCCCTCTCAGTGTCCCCTAAGCTTATTGCCTGGGATAGATCCTGAGTTGAGAAAATACCTATCTCTCCCTAAGATTTGTTTCCCTCTGCTATGAAATGTGGAAGTTGGAGATGATCTTAGCTCTCTAACCAGACTGAAGACTCCTAGAGCAAGAAGCATACCATTCACAGAGGAGAGAGATAAGGATTGCATCAGGACATACAAACAGCCATTGCATCTTGGGAAACCCAACAATAAACCCATCTCTGAATTTAGTGTGTTGTAAAAAATAAAAGCTTTGTATGATGGTGGTGAAAAGGAACCAAGGATGGATTAATAAATCACTGATTAGGATCATACTTATTTTTTTTCCATTAGCAACAGACAAGAATCTCTATAATTAATTAGCTATGAAGTTCTCAGGTCAGACATGCAGGTGTCAGAAAAGACATAAAGAGCTTGAATTTCACAATCTGTAGGGATCAGCCCCAAAAGTGCTTTAGAATGAAGCACTGAAGAGTCTTCTACAGCCTCAGGAAGTGAACCTTCATTGAATCCCTGCTTCTTTCAGAAGCACAAAACCTTAGCAAGCCAGGTATACAGCAATGTTACTGAAAGTCTGTTGTGCACAGAATCAGCTGACAAGATGCAGATTTTAAATCCGTAGATCCAGGGTGGGCCTAAGAGTCTGCATTTCTAAGCAGCTTCCCACTAGTGCTGATGCCACTGATGGAGGGACCAGAGAGTGAATACCAAAACACATAGAATACTCAACTGGAAGCCCAAAGAGCAGACCCTAAGTCAGCTCTCCCCAAATTCCATGGGGAATTGATCACCTCCATCCAGGATTGTTGGTAAGTCCCAGAGATAGTATAAAAAAGAAGAGATAAAGAGATGATTTCTCTGAGGTTCCTACCTTTTTTTTTTTTTTTTTATCCTAAGAATCTAAAGGACTAAAAAAAATGTAGCCGGGCAGTCATCATCTCTGATTTCTTCTCTCATAAGTGCTGAAAGTGGCATTATCTAGCATGAATCTCTAAAGGGCTGGCCCAGACCCAGGGCTTTTTCTGCTGCCTCTGAACTTGGGCAACCACACCATTTCAGAACACAAGGATCATACTTCCTAGGGATACCTCACAGAAAAAGGAGAAGAGACAAGAAAATGCCCAGCATACAGTCTTTTTCCCCAAAGGCCACCATTGGAGGCCTAAAAGGGGATCTCTGCTTTGAATGTTTACCCCTTTCCCTTTTCTCTTTTCCTTTTCTATTTGCTCTCCTGGGCTGCAGATCCAGACCATATCCCATCCCACCTGCTGATCAAAATGTGCATCTATTTGCATTTGTTCCAGGCTGACAGAAACATGTTCTGCCCAACTCAAAAGGGAAACAGAATCCTTTGGGAGGATGTGGAAGAGCTCAGGGAATAGAAGGAAAAACTGGACCACTGGGCTTTCCTGTGGGAGCCAGGCAGGCAGCAGATACTCAATACATTTTCTTCTGACTGAAATCACTCTGATTGTTTTCCACTCTTATATCACTGCCCCCAAAATTCAGAGTCCCTGGAAAGATAAAATGATGATCAAGCTACAGTGAGGTAGGGTTGTCCCTAAAAAGGAAAATGGAGAGACTATTGCCAAGGAAGGGGATATATATGCTGGTCAACCAGACAAAACAATCTACAACAATCCCTGAAATGCAAAGAATTCCAGGGTACTGGCTGCATAGGGCAAAACTTAGTATATCTGAGCCCAAAACAACCACTTTCTTGAATCCCTAACTCTGTGAATACCTTTATAACATATGGCTTTACATGTAAAACTGGTAACTTAGCACAAAGGATTTGCTTAGAGTGTATAACATACATTTTGTTTTCACCACCAGAACCGGGAGCTGGCCTCATTCTCCACTCCATTTTCCTCATGTAGACAATTGTTAATCACATCAGAGAGTTAACAGCAAATGGGATAGAGAGGAGAGAGTCACAGAGTCGCCATGCAGGGCTGATGCTGGCTAGATGGCCAGGCACATTTGTCAATGTATATATTTTATATTCATGCAAAAGTAAAACTGCCCATAAGTCATAAATTCTCTAGGAAGTGTCCAAGATGTACACCATAGTGTCCAGGACAGCAATACAAAGACAAGGTATATGGAGGAGGCCCTGACCTCAGGGAACTTCCTCTTTCCATGACAACTCCTAAAACCAACTGCCCTCTTTCCCTCCTTCTACCCTAGACACACAGGAAGCAAGAGTGCTCTGGTTTAGCAGATCTAAATTCTTTGGGGTGTTGGTTTATGCCAGCCAGTATGGAAGTCACTGGCCACACAGAGCTACCAAGCTCTGAAGATATGACTAGCTTCAGTTAAGGTATGCTTTCACTGTAACATACATGCCAGCTTTCAAAAACTTAGATGAAAAGAGAATGCAAAATATCTCATTACTAAATTTTATGTTGATTATGTGTTGAAATAATATTTTAAACATATTAGATTAAATTAAAAACAAATTTATTTTACATGTTTCTTTTTTGCTTTTAAAAATGTACCTACCTGTACTAGAAATGTTTGAGTTACAAACATGACTTGTGTTATATATATATTTCTATTTGACAAAGCTGGTCAAGATGCCCCTGGATTTTCACAGCTCAATAACTGCTCATCCCTCACATTTCCATACTAAGCCAGGCTCTGTGCTAAGCAAGAGGTGAATAAAGGCCATTGTCTAACTTATCTTGTCCAACTGCTCTCCTCCCTCCCTCCTTCTCTTTCCCCCTCTTCCTCCTCCTTCTTCATCTTTTTCTCTGGAATATGGTTGTTGTGTTCCCCTCCACTGTTCTTGATGTCCACAAGGTCATCCTGTCATTCTTGATGTGCCCAAATGATAGTCTTATCAAAATATCTGGGGGCAAAATTGTTTACCACTATTTATTTGTATATTTTCTACCCAGACAAATTTTAACTCCAGTGAATGGACTCAAAGTTGGTTTGATAATATACAGAAATTAAAAGGGCTTGTATTTTGATATATAAGAAAGTTTATGTGCCACACACAGGGGAATGGAAAATTAACATCTAATTATCACCATAATATATTCACATCTCTACCTGCTAACTCTCTCACACAGAGAGAGGCAAAAAGCAGAGAAGAAAAAAATAAATGGAATAGCACTTACCTTTAAATTCTAAATACATTGTTTTGTAAATATTCCTTTAAAATAAAATTTTGGGAGCTTCAACACCTAGAAATAATAATAATTACAAAACATTTGTGCCAGGTACTATCCCAAGAGTTTGATACATACTAACTTCCTTCACCTCACCACAATCACATGAAGTAGATACTATGATCTCCATTTTAGAGATGAGAAACTAAGGCACAGAGAGTTCAATTTGTCCAGAGCCCTAAGGCTAGTGAGCAGCAGAGCTGGAACCAAATAAAGCTATCAGTCCCTGTGTATGTTTAACCTCTAAGCTGAGTACCTTTTACAGGTACAGGAATTAATTGCCTAGAGACTGAAAAGGACATGTGTAAGATGATTTGGTGACAGAGGCAAAACTAGAACTCTGTTCTCACCCCTCAACATGTACATCCCCTTCCCCAAAAAATTAGACCATGTCAGTGTCCAAAGTGAATGAGGGTTTAGATAGCAGATCTAGGATGTTTAGGGATGGAAGACAAAGAGCAGCAGAAGATGAAGACATTTCTCACCTCTCTTCCCCTGGCAGGTGCAGGGCCAGCTGATTCAAACCCTAAGCAACAAACCATAGTAGAAAGACCAAAAGCTTTGGCACTAGCCTATTCTACATGTGAATCTTGTCACAACCACTAACAGTTATGTCACTTGCTCTGTAAAATTGGGTTGAGAACCCTCCATCAAAGATGAATGTGAGGATTTGAATAAGATCCATGCAAAATAAACAAAAACCTCACCACCAAACAAAAAACACACACACCAGTTTCATGGAAAATATTTTATAAATGTTAATTCCTCTCCACAATCCCCCATTCCTCACAACATTAGCTAGAACCAACCTGAGACCCTGATACCTCCTCAAAAGGGTCTCTAGTAAAGTAAGCATAGACAACGGTTAACACCAGGAGATGTGCCCCATGGCCTCACTAGTGTTGCTAGAAA
This sequence comes from Castor canadensis, assembly GCF_047511655.1. Taxonomy (NCBI): domain Eukaryota; kingdom Metazoa; phylum Chordata; class Mammalia; order Rodentia; family Castoridae; genus Castor; species Castor canadensis. The sequence continues at coordinate 165,060,622 of NC_133389.1, read as the reverse complement.
GTGAATTCCTTGACTCCTGCTTGAGTCACAGAAGCCCTTTGTGTCTCCCAGGAGAGGGGAGGGTGGGGCCTCTGGCTGGGGGAAACAGAGGTGGGCGGGCCGACCTGGCAGCCTCAATTTCATCTAAGAAAGGCTGGCTTCATGCCCAGCCTGGTGTGTTGCAAAGGCAGGTGGGTGGAGGCGCCCTGTGAGGTGGGGACAGGTGTGGGCAAAGAGCAAAGACTTGGAAAACGAGAGATGTCTCTTTCTTGTTTCTTTCTGCTTGCATTTGAACTAATTAAATTCCACTTTTAAAGCTATTCAGACTTAAAGGGGGCCCATTTTCCATGCCTCAGCTTCCTTAACTAAAAGACAGGCACTTGAACTATCGTGGAGACCTCAGAGAAACACCCTGCCCCCTGCCCATCTTCTCCATGTCCCCCACATACTGAATTGACAGAAGACAAATGGGTAAGATCCCCAGACTCCTAGACACTGGCAAGCACTTTGTCTTTCTACGTCCACTTAACTTTCCATGGTTTCAACTGGAAGGTGAAGACCAAGGGGAAGCGCCCCTCTGGAAAGAGACCACTTTTGTATTTCACTATTACCTCTCTCACTAGAATTCCTACCATACTTTACAATACAGCTCCAACGTCTTTTTCCTAATCAACCCAGGCAGAAATGAATGGGCTTTATCACGTCTCACTTTCTGGCTCACTGTGCTTGCCCTTCTGGAAGTCCTCAGTCCCTATGAATACAATAATACTCTAGCTACAGGGCTCTCGTCTTGTGGCCCTAAAGAAGCACAATTTCCCTAAAGACAGAGTCATTATCAGCTCTCATGCACATTACTCGTGATAGGGTCTCTCGAGTTGATACAATAGCATCCCCACTAAATAAGGATTTGTTGGATATCTACCCTGTACCCAGATTATAGTTTCCCACATCACTCTAGAATAGTAGCCAGGGTTCCATAAATGTCTGTAGAGTGAAAACTCATTATACCATAGACTTGTTTTGAAAGAGTGGCCCCAGCACTAGGTTATATGCCTCTAGGGTGTCCAGGGAACCAACACTAAAGAGCCAAGTCATCACCAAGGGCATTTTAAATTCCTGAAAAATGAGGTACTTAGGCTAAACACCAGGAGGTCCCAATGTTGCTTATTCTAAATTATTTTTCAATGTTCTTTTTTGGATCGGAACCCAGGCATCATGCATGCTAGGCAAGTACTCTACCACTGAGTTACATCCCAGCCCTCCACCTCTAAATTCCAGGTCAAAGTAGGGGAGAGCTCCATGAACTTGAACCGTGCTCTACCCCTGGATGTCCTATAAGAATGGGCAGAGTTCCACTATGTTCCTAGCCCCTAGTAGAGTGTCTGGCACATAATAGTTGCTCAACAAGCATGCTGGGTGAATGGCAGATAAATGGAGGTGATCTTTCTGACAAAGGTCTACACACATCCCCCATCATGAGGAAAAAGAGAAAAAGGAAAAATATTGCAGTTAGAAGTGACTTTAGAGTCTTTCTAGGCTAATTTCCTATGTTTAGATTAGAAATTGAGGGCCAAGATCACATGGTAAAGTAGAAAAGGCACTGAATCTGGTCAGAGCCCTGGTTCTGGTAGAAACAGAAAAAATTCTTTAAAAAAGGCAGACCTTGCCATCCCAGCCCCCCTGCTCCCACCTCCACCCCACGGAGTAGGTCTAGTTCTTCTTCTGAAGCACTGCAATGCTCTTCAGCATAGCTTTTCACATCCAGCATTCTATTCTTAATTCTCTGATAAGAAGTTTCATGAAGGGGAAGGAGTCCAGGGTTTTATTCCTTTCTTTCTTGCTGGTCATGATATCCCCAACATTCACTACCATACCTTAATTACATAATAAATAGTTGTTAAAAGCATTTGTTCTTTATATATTCCTTCTCAAATGCAAGCTAAATTTTTATGGGTTCTAAAATGGCTCTCGTTGCCAATACTGTTACCTTGTAACTAATGGTAAATCTGTGTTTGAGAAAGCTGAGAACTGAAAGTTTGAGAATTGAAAGGGTTGCTCTCTGCCCTAAGGAGCTGGAGTAAACCAGAAAACTTTATGGCTGTAGGAGCAAAGGAGAGATTCTGCCTTTGCAAAGAATTGGGAGTTTCAAACCTCGGACTCACACTCAGCTGAAGTGACAGAGTGAACTTGAGGGATGTGCTCCAGACAGGAGTGCAGAAGAGTCTGCTAGTGGGACTGAGAATAAGCAACCAGCCAACAGTGTCCAAGGGACAGCAGGAAGAATAGTCTAGATATGACTTTGGGAAGGTTTGCACATAGAACACCCCTGGAAATACCCAGCATCTTCCTGACTTAGGACTGAAAGAGGAAGCAGAGTTAGCCAGAGAGTGAAACATGACCTGGAGTTTTTCATTCTGACTTACGTTAAATTGTACCAAGCGATATGCTTCTAAATTGTGCTCCAACATATAAACTTCATACTAAGATTTTGAGCTTCAGTCAGAAAATAAGAGAGCTGCATTGTGAGGTTGATTTAACATCACGAAAGACTTTTGATATAAAACATAAATGAGGAAGAAAATTGTGACAAATGGGACTATATCTGAGATATCCATGAAGAAACTCAGGCCTAACTTAGGCCTCTGCACAAAAAGTACTCAATAATGTTCAATGGCAGCATTCAAAGCATAAAATAATTGAATAAGTTATCTGTAAAGTCTAGTGTGGACTTCTATATTATAGAACACCCTCGGAGACTAGTCAAACAAAGTAAATTATACCTATGCCATGATTTATTCCATATAGTTAAAAAGTAGATATGTATAATGTGTGTGCACAGAGACACACATAAACATCTGAACTGACATGGATAGATTCCTAAGTCATTAGATGGGGCAGAAAAAAAGAAGCAATATAACACACACAGTATGATTCTCTTTAAATTTAAGAGTTCCAATCTTTTTATATTTAAAAATAAAGTGGTGGGAAAGATAAAGGAGAATAGTAGAAGGGTGAATTCAAGTATGATATATTTGATATAAGAACTTTTGTAAATGCCACACTGTACCCCTACCCAACACAACAATAAAAAAAGTAAATAAATATAAAGAGGTGGCATTCAAAACAAAACATTTCAAATTAAAAAAAATAAGAAGAAGATGGGCTGGGTATGGTGGTACATACCTGTAATCCCAGCATTTGGAAAGATGAGGCAGGAGGATCAAGACTTTAAAGCCTTCCTGAACAGTACAACAAGACCCTATTTCAAAAAACAGCAAAACAAGCAAACAAAAATAAGGAGGATGACTGTGTGTATAAGTGTGTTATATATGTGTGTGTTTAAGTATAGATACAAACTCATGTACAAACATACACATAATTTTATGTATTTTTAATATTTTTCACCAAACTATTGATCATGCCTCAGGAGAATGAAATTAAATGGTGAACAAAGAAGAATTTTGATTTATCTATATTTTAAATTTTTATTGCACATTACTTCTATAATTAACTTTTTAAAAAATTTCTTCAAACTGCAAGCAATTTCTGTCTGGCAAAAAATGAAAACATCAACAGTGCTTTAGCATAGGACATCTCTTTGTTCTAAGGAAATTGCCCAAATGTGGCTTTTAGTGATACAAAGGGACTATCTTCTGTGCCTAAGACATGCTTGCCAGGAGAAAAGTTTCCTGGGCGGTGTTAATAGTCCCAGCATTAACATGTCCCTATGTTGAAGCAGAACAGCTTGGACTAGGAGGTTTTTGGGGACATGTGTCCTAGGTGAGAGAGGAATGAGGACCCAGAAGTTTGGGTTATTTACATCTGACACAACAGCAGTACTCACAGCATTTGAACCCTTCTAGGTAGAAGTTTGAAAACAAGAAGACAAATATTTTAACAACTTTTGTGAGACTGTGCACTTTCTATACCTAGATACAAAATAAATCCCCGAAGCATGAGACATCCTTCCTCTCTACTCTGGGTGGAAATAGTCCTGTAGATCGCAGATAGGTCAATGCTATTTTTTCTGCATGATACTTTTGCAATAGGTTGCTACAGATATACAATGAAGCACTAAAAGTTTGTATACTTATTTTGTATCTGGCTACCTTACTAATCCCTTATTAGTTCTGGATTTTAGTTCATTCAATGATTTATAGATATGCTGTCTGTTATAGGCTGAATTGTGTCTACTGAAAATTCCTAAGTTGAAGCCTGGACCCCACTACTTCAGAATGTGTTTGTATTTGGGGACAGGATGTTGAAGGAGTAATTAAGTTAAAATGAAGCTACTAGGGTGGGCCTTAATCCAATCTGACTTGTTGTCTCACATGAAGAGGAAATGGGGACATAGAGCGGGACACTGGAGGTATGTTTACATGGAGGAGCAGTCTGTGAAGAGACAGAGTGGACATCTGCGAGCCAAAAAGAGAAACCTAGAAGGAAACAAGACCTTCCAACCCATTGTTCTTGGACTTCCAGCCTGTAGACCTGTGAGGAAATTAATTTCTATGCTTTGTTATGACAACCCTAGCACACCAATACGTCATCATATGATCAGAGTTCTACCATTTCTACCATTTATTTCTGTCTCCTGCCATGTCACATTGGCTACCAAATATGTTGTTTTTTAAAGTTTAGGGTGAATTATGAAATGGGAGGTCCTCATTTCATTTTCTAATAAGCTCATTTATATTGTTATCCTATATGAAAGAGTTAACTTGGAAGATATTACATTTCAAGTACTCCTATGAAGTTAGTACTGATATCCTGGTGATTGGATGAGTAGATTGAGATGAGTGTTGCCACTGGCAATAAATTCAGGTTTTGCAGTCCTAAATCAAATCCCTTCTATAGTCATTGCCAAATAATTGAGAAACAATAAATAAACAAAATTTTAACCACAAGTGGTAGTACACACCTGTAATCCCAACCGTGGAGGCTGAGGCAGGATCACGAGTTTTGAGGGCAGCCTGAGCTACATAATAAGACCTTCCCACCCACCCTACAAAAGAAAGAAAGGAAGGAAGAGAGAGGGGAAAGGAAGTGAGAGGGAGGGAGGAGGGAGAGAGGGAGAGAAAGGAAAGAAAGAGAGGGAAGGAAGGAAGGAAGGAAGGAAGGAAGGAAGGAAGGAAGGAAGGAAGGAAGGAAAGAAAGGAAGAGAAAATAAAGAAAATTTTATTTTAGGAGGAAATAAGTATTTTCTAACCAGTGCCATTATTTCTTCTTTTCTTCTTTCTGGGACTTAATGTGTCCTTTTGTACCACTGACTCCTGTTTTCCCTTCCTTGAGGGAAGTTTTTCTCCAAATGAAAGCAAAGCAAATCACTACATAAGGTACGCCTACCTCTTCAGTGTCTGCTTCCAGTTCTTTGTACTGTATTGCTTAGGAAGGAGCAAATAAGAATGTAAACTATTTGGTGGCAGGTCACTTTTAAGATGATGTCTAATGATTCCTGTCTCTGTTATTTAAGAGTGTGAGCTATTCACAGTGGCTTGCTTCAATGAATGAGCTACAGCAAAAGTTAAGATATATTTCCAAGATTAGTTTAGGAAGACTTTGGTCACAAAGTCTTTTGGTCACATTTTCTGTCCTCTTTCTTATTCACATGATGGAAGTCAATGGCCATATTGTTGGAAATGTAGGCCCCAAAAATGACCACGTGGAGAGGAGTGATCTGGCCAAGAGATTCTTTATTGCCGGGTGGGAGAGGGAGAGAGCCAAGAGAGCCAAGAGAGAGAGAGAGAGGGGCAGAGGCTTAAATACCCCTCAGTGGAACTCAGCATGATCTGATTGGTTAGGATCTTATGGTTCATGCTGATTAGAGCTCAGGGCAGAAGGAGGATTCAAGCTAGACTTGAGGCAGGACCGTGACCCTGGAAAACAGAAGCTTAAGGGTCCAGTAAGAACTGAAACCTATCGGTGCCATTATTGCCAACATTCCTCCCTTTTTTGTTTGTTAAGGAAGGGGGGCGTTGTGTTCACTCTGGCTTCTTCGAGCTGGCAGGGGGAGGCATAGGGGAAGGGAGGGTTAGTTGGCAAACAATGTTGGGGTGCTGAGCCTCATGATGGCGTACACCCAGGCTCCAAAAATGAAGATTTCCTCTTCCCTGAAGTTGATGAAGGTCCCTTGTAGCCATAGGTCATAAAGAGTCTCCAGCCAATCCTCTGACCTCCGCATGTTGGGTATCAGCCAACTGTCCTCACGTTTTGAAGAGGTTGATATCCCTGGAGGTATAACTGGCTAAATTTTTGATTAGCAGTAGAGACATGTAGTGTGATACAAAGGAGGAAGCTTAAGAATAGGAGAGCAAGAACATAGACATTGGGATGGGCATTGGCCAGGAGAACCACTGTGAGATGTTGTTCCCTAGACGATTTCAAGAGTCCTCCAACTACAGAGAGAGAAATGGGTGGCTATACATTATCTAAGACCCAAATAGGAATATTAGGAGGAGCATAAAAAGGTGTCTGTTCAGGGACTACCTACCTAGGGAATCTAAATTCTGCAAAATCCTATAACTGCCAGGAAAGCTATAAGCTATCTTATGGTATGGGGGTTGGGAAATGGAAGATTGGGTTGATGCATTTATGACTCAGGGAGTGAGTCTGTCCCTTAAAGGCCACACCTAGGTAGGTGACCTGTGGGAGGCAGGGGCTGTTAGGATTTAAATGTAACACTCTTGGATAAAAGAGAGCTTTAGCTCATTATTTTATATAAATTGACACTTTTAACCTTTTAAATGTTTGTATCATATTCAGATAATACTGTTACAAGGTGGTCATTTAAGACACATAAGCAAATATGTAAATGAACTCTGATTTATAAAAAGTTTGACAAGATCAGCAGAAAACACGAATAATTTATTTGATAAAATCTTTCTCTGTAACAGTTTTTTGTAGATGTTACTCAGAGCAGAACAATATTAATATAACTTTATTATTTCATAGACATAGAGAATTTTATTTTAGTTTGACATGACCCTAAAAATCTTTTAGGCAATTCTTAGATTATATTTAACTTTAACTTTATCACACATCAAAGTTTTTTATTATGCACTTTTAAAACTTACTCAGACCTTCATACAACATGCTAAACCCTTTGATGGTTTGTCCTCATCTTTCCTATTTGAAACAATCTTTAGGACAAACCCTTCTTTACAAAATCCCTTCTCATCCAAAAAAACCATTCCTTTTTCTTTAACTTCTCAAAAAATACATTTATTACCTATCTATATCTTTTCCAGTTGTTTACTTTGTAACTTGTATTTTAAAATTAACTTTTATAAGAATTTCAAATTTATTATAGGGGCTGGAGCAACTAACTAGTAGCCCTTGTTGTTTTAAGGAATTTATGGTAGGCATAAGGCCTCATTGTCCCTCAGGCTTGAGGGGATATTGTTTTTGGTGTGGAAACTGTGAGGGATTTTTGAGCTTTACTTGATGACCCTACAGTCATCCCATCAGTCCACACTGTGGAATCTCTTTGTTCCTGAAGGAGGGGGCAAAAGAGATAGTTGCCTGGGGGGAGGAGAATTTGAGCTTTAATTGAGATAGTAACTCCTGTCCCAGCAGGGACACTGGAATTTTAGGTACTATGAGGAAAGAGTGACAGAAGAGGAGGTCTCCCCAAGAGCAGGCCAGAGGCCAGGAAAACTAGCGTTCTAGGGGCTAGCCAGATTTGCCCCGAGTGATAACTTTTGTCATTGGACCAGGGGCCAGGAGAAAAAGGTAAAACAGAGAAATGGGCTCCACTGTCTAGGAGGAAAGTGACCTTTTGTTTTTCTGCCATTATGGCTCCTCAACATTGATGCCAAGAAGTGGAGTGTAGACAGGAGTCTTGGACCCATAGGAGGAGGCACCTTGCCTTCCATCTGGTGATGGGGGCACTTAGACCTCCAGTGGTTACCCTTGCAGAGGGCAAGGTCCTGGTTGGGGGTGGGGCTGTCTCCTGGGCTGTCCCCCTTTAAGCATTCTCTGCAGAAGTGCCCCTCCTGTCCACCAGGGTAGCAAGTTCAGGATACAGACCCAGTTGGGTGGGGCCCTCTCTGAGAGCAGCAATGAGGCCATGGTGTCTCTTATCTTTTTCTCTCCTGTTAGTAAGATCCCGGACATACAGACATGGCCATAAATACAGACATGGCTAGCTGTATTACTTGGCTCAATGACTTTTCCCTTTAGCCACAGTCTGAGTTTTTACGAATATCTGGGGCTGACTGTTAGAAATTTATCTTTGAGGAGAACCTCTCTCACCTGTGACTCTGAGTCCACCATAGTATGCTTTCTGATAGTGTCCTTAAGATGCTGTAGAAAGGTAAGAGGATTTTTTTTTTTAAGTTGTTGCTGTGAAGTAAAGTTGTTATTTTACATTGACACCCGACACTCTGGAGAGCAAATCTCTGAACTGTTCTGGGCCTCAGTTTCCTCACTTGAAGAATGAGGGATCTGGTCTAGGTTAAACTATGTTTTTCCACTATGAGATGGCTGAAGTGACTTAATGCCACTTATCTTCTTTACCATTTTTTATTTATTTTTTTTAGTAATGCTGGGGAATTGAACCCAGGGCTTTGCACATGCTGAGCAGACATTCTCCCATTGAGCTACTTCCTCAGCCCCAAATATTATTTTTTTTTTTTTTTACTTTGGCTGTACTGGGCTTGAACTAGGACTTTCTGCTTGTAAAGCGGCACTTTACTGCTTGAGCCATATAATCATTTCCAACCTGAGTGGCCTGGGCCAGAACCCATTGCTTTTCTAATGAGAGATATTTGTATAGGGGACCTCAGTTTACTTTTTTTTTTTACTTTTATAGAAAAGGTCTAATTGGAGTATGGTATTGTAATTTAAGGAACCCTGTGAAAGCCACTTCTCTTGGTCACCCAAGGCATATTGAGGCCAGGCCTCAGTACAAAGCTTCCAACATCTACCAGCCAGAAGACTGGAAGGTGCAGGTCCCGTCTAGAAAGAACAAAAAGTTAGGATCCTGTCTTTTAGCTAACAGCAGGCAGCCTCTTTAATAAAGGCTACTTTTTAAAAAAGAAATAAGTCATTTGTAAAGTTGGAGAAGGGCATTCAGAGGGCAGTTCAGGCCAAAAACAGTGCCATATGGGACAACTAGTGTTAATATTTGGAGGGAAAAATTTATGCTCAGGCCAAAGGTGTAGAAAATTCTAAATGAGAAATTTAGACACCACAGTAATGTCTATTTAGTTATTTCTGGAGCTAACAATTGACTTACAAGGGTCTGATGCTCTGAGGTGTGAGGTGGGGCTAGGAGCAGGACTTGTGCAAGGCCACTCCCTCCACACACACCTGGGACAAATGACCCTGACTGCCTAGGCCTGATCCTGTGGCCTGTTGCCTCCCCCCTTCCTGTGTACTCTGTGTGCGTTTATTCTAGGGGAAGTGGCAGTGGGCTGCAGCCATCGCCACGTGTGGCTGGCGGCCCAGGATGCACTGGGTCCTCTCTATGGATTTTCTTAGCTATGGCAGGCATTTTTGCTGTGTCCAGAAGTTGGCATCCTGTGCACAGGTGTGCCTGTTTGCTTTCCCTCCTCCCCTTGTGGGGGTGGAGTTGCAGTGTGAGCGTGGCAGCCGCAGGTTTTTGCAAGCGCTTTTGTAAAGCAGCTGATTTAAAGTTACTTTAGACTGAGAGGCCTGGCAAACTAGTTGGAATAGCTTAAGTCATAAGGTACCATGCTACAGGTTTTTCATGGGAGTCAAGGTCCCAGTAAGCCCAGGGAGGGGAAGGCAGACAGAGACACAGGACACATGGTGAGACCATGGAGGAGGCAGAAAGGTGCACTGACATCTTAGGTATGGGAGGGGAAGGCAGAGCCTGGAGGCATGACACACGCTTAAGGGATTAGCCATCACCTGTGCCTCCAGGTTGCTCCCATTGATTGGTACTTGCAGGCTTTCAGCAAAATGAAACCTCCACTCTCCAGTCACCAAATAAAGCATGAGCTCTCCCAGAGCTGGAACCGCCTTGAGGTCAGAATTGGCAAGGAGTGGCTTGCTTAACTCCATGACAGGGAAAGTTTTTCAAGAAGATAGGAGGAGATAGGTATGGTAAGCAGTGCAAGAAGTCTGTTTACATGGGGAAGGAGGAGGTTTGGAGAGGAATTGGCTGATTTAGAAACTGGTTTACAGGCTGATAGAATCTGCACAGGGGAACAGAAAGTACAGAGGGAGGATTTGAAGTCAGAGAGCCGGATTTAGATGGAGGTATGAAAAGGCTTGGACATAATGGAATCTCTCCCCATTGTCCCGATCACTCACAGTAGTTATATGTCCCATAAAAGGTTGGGATTTAAAGACCCAAAAAGGGGCCAGTGATTTTGGTTGTCTAAAGGATAAGTGGGCCAGATTTGAGTGCAAAAGCAGATTAAATTTTTGGTTTTATGTCTGGGGTCAAACCCAAGGTGTCTAAATTATTGAGGAGGCATCTCAATGGGGAGTCAGATGGCAGAGAAGATGTAGAGGCACCCATTATGAGGGACCCAGTCCCGGAATGGGAGAGGAGGATATTATGTACTGTGGAGTGTCCTTGTGCAGCACAAATATCCAAGAAAACGCAAAGCGCACAAGAATCAGCCGTCACTGAGTTCAGGTGGTTTGCATGCCGCCAATGGGCTGAGGGCTATGGGTCATCTGGGCCCAGACTTTTGATGATGGGTCTCTGAGACCCATGACAAAATGGATCCAAGCCCAACAAGGAAGGGAATTCCTCTACCGCCTGAGCCAAGCAGGGGGAGTGTTGAAAACCCTGGAGACACAGAAGGGAGAGACCACAAAGGGAGCCTGAGAAGGGTATGTGTACTCACAAAAGAATGTCCGGTGTTGGATGCAAGCAGGGTGATCGGGAGGATGAGTCCTTGCCAGTCACGTCCTCAGGGTGGTCATAGGGTGAGTTGGAATGCGGGTCCCACCAGGATTAGTAGGGAGCCCCCATCCGAGTTACGGCACCAAATGTTGGAAATGTGGGCCCCAAAAATGACCATGTGGAGAGGAGTGATCTGGCCGAGAGATTCTTTATTGCTGGGTGGGAGAGGGAGAGAGCCAAGAGAGCCAAGAGAGAGAGAGAGAGGGGCAGAGGCTTAAATACCCCTCAGTGGGACTCAGCATGATCTGATTGGTTAGGATCTTATGGTTCATGCTGATTGGAGGTTGGGGCAGAAGGAGGATTCAAGCTATACTTAAGGCAGGACGGTGACCCCGGGAAACGGAAGCTTAAGGGTGCAGTAAGAACCAAAACCTATCGGCGCCATTATTGCCAACACATATGAAGAGTAAGGCATGGCAGAGGACTTTAGGGAGGCCTCTAGCCAATAGCCAGAAGACCCTGGTCTAATGGTCTGTGAGGAACAGAATTCTGAAATGAGCTTGCTGAGTGGACTCAGAAGCAGGTCTCCCCTAATCAAGCCTTCAAGTGAGAATGCAACCCCTCCTAACACCTTGATTATAGCTTGATGAGAGACCCACATGGAGCCAGATGATCCACCTTAAACATTCATTTTCATGGACCATGGAAACTATGAAACAATATGTTTGTGATTTTAATCCATTAATTTTGGGAGTAAGTTCTTTCTTTCACTAATACATTCAGTCTGGCCAGGAACCTAGTCTCAGATACACCAATAGCTTACAACAGAACCTTAGGCAAGTGCTTTTCACTCTCTGGGAACCAGTTAACCTCCTCTCCCATGAAATAAAGAATGTGGGAAAGATAACTCTAAAAATCCCTTCCAGCTCTCTTGAGTCTCCTGACACAGTATCCCAAATCCTTTCCTATACCCCTCATTTACACTATTCTATATCCCCGGCATGTGACACCTCCTTCCAAGTACCCTTAAGGTTCTCTTATCCCTGCTTTTTCAATCTTGCAGTGAAAGAGAAGAGATCTTCCTGGGGTGAAGAGGCTCAGCCCCTGCAGTACAGCCTGAACCATTACTGGAACTCAGGAGTTGATGTAATACTGCTGCACAGCTCCCACCTTCTAGATACATCCTGACTGCTGCTCACTGCCACACTCAGTCCTTGGTCCCCTCTCCAAGTTTTTATGAGACTCATGTTTCATGTGCTTCCATGTTCCTCCACAGGGAGCTCCAAAAAGCTCTCAATACCTGTCATTTGACTTTACAAAACACCTGGGCCCAGAGTCAGCCTAGCACAGTGAGTCTCAGCAAACAGCATCTCAGGAGACCAGGTCCATCCACCTCAAATGCTGACATAGTGCTTTCTCCTGAACATCTGGTTTGGTTCCAGAGGAAGTAATTCCCAGGACTTAGAAGGAAGCAGGGAAGTCATCTGGAAGGGGAGGCCAGGTTGGGAAGTTCAAACCTCTGTACTGTTGCTGGATTGTCTGGGTGGTGATGAACAGGATCCTGACTCTAAGCCTATAGAATAGCAAAAACTGCTGAGAGATTTCTACCTCGCCTAATTCACCTCATGTATTTTCACTAAAGCCTTTATCCCCACCCCTATCCTGCAGACTTTTCCTCACAGCCTTCCCATTAGTACCCGACCCTTTCTTGGAGGGCTCTGTTTCCAAGAGAAAGTATGAGAGAGAGAACCTGTATCCTTAAAGACAGTAGTCATGGTAAAAGAAAACTGCTAATGAAATTTGAATACAAATATTGTCTTCTATTGGAGGAGGGAAAACTTGTTCATATAGCCCAATATATAATAACCAATAGATCTGGCCAGCCACAATGAAGGCATTTGTGTTCTCTAGAAGAGGAAAATGCGGCACGGAAAAAGAACTAACTTTTTCTAATGCATTTTAATTCTTTTTTACTCCACCTGCATTTGTGAAAGCCATCTGAGAGTCTGAACAATTCATTCATGTTCAGAAGAGTGTGTGCCAGAGAGGCAAAGCATCTACCTGCTTAACTCAAATGGCTTAAACTTTAAAACTTTATTGACTCACCTGATTAAAAAAGACAAAAGGTATACTGGCTTTAGGAGTTTCATTCAAGATTTTTCCTCTTTGTTATCTCTATTCTAACTTCAACTTCATCTTAACCCTTGTTTCCCTAGTGTTGTTAAGCTGGCCAAAGGCAGGTCCAAGATCGTGAGTTCCTCATTCAAACTATTGTGGTTTGAATTTGAAATGTTACCCGAGGCTCATGTGTTGAAGGCTTGGTTCCTACCTGGTGGCCTTATTTAGGGGGTGGGGAAGAAATTATAGGAGGTTGACCTAGCTGGAGAAAGTAGGTCACTGGGAGAGTGCTTTGGAAGTTGTATCTCTCCCCTGGATCCTTTCTTCTCTCTTTCTCTCTCTCTCTCTCCCTCTCTCTCTCAATCCTGTCTGTCATGAGGTGAGTTGTTTTGTTCTAACAAATGCTCCCTGCCATGATGTGCATGCAGCCCTTACCACAGGTCCAGAACAACAGTCAGCTGACCTTGGACTGGAACCTCTCAAACAGTGAAGCAAAATAAACCCTTCCTCTCTTAAGTTGTTTGCTTGGATATTTTGTCATAACAAGGAAAGGGTAACTAATACATATATAGAGAAGGACTGTAGGAGCATCCTTGCTCAAGTGCTCCCAGCAAAATCCTAAACCTCACTCAGACTTGACTAGTTTAAGCCACCCAGAGGTAATCATTACTGGGGATTGCATATGCTATTTGACTTAGTTCCCTGAACTGAGCCAGCAGCAAAAGCAGTTTCCCCTGAAGCATTTGAATTCCCAAATAAAATTGGAAGTCTTTTAGAAACTAGGAAGATAACCAACAAGTATCTGCTATAGATACAAGGTAGTTCTTTAAGTTCAGAGACCCAGGAATTTGAAATGTTTAATAGCTATACCAACACCCTTCCTGGACTTCTGGATGATGACAGAAAATCATACCCTATCTAGGCAAACGTGTCCACACACACATGCAGAAACTTACTCTTTTTGAAACCTAATTCCTCATCTGGAAAATGAAAAGTTAGAGTAAATAATGTCTACCCCACTTCCAAGATTCCATGTCTCCCTATGTGAAACAGATGTGTCAACAGGCCCTCTTTATCCACCTACAGATCTGGGCTGCTTAGCCCTCATTGCAGGGCCATCTCTGTACTTCTTGGCCCAAGGTACTGACACTTCTATGGGCTCTATACCCAGGATTGCTTGCAATTGGTTTGGCCAGTTGGGTTTAGCCAATCAAAACACTAGCAGCCAATCAGAAGTTTTGAGAAGGCAGGTCCAACAAGAAGGCAAGTCTTTCTTACTCCCTCTCTACTTTGGGCCACATTGCAGGCAGTGCCTGCTCCCCACAGTTAGTCCATCTCTGCAATTCTAGACTTCACTGGGATGCTAAGAGCAATGATCCTTCTTCTTTCTTCCTAAGGCCCAAGTGTGCTAATGGCTTGCCATTTGCTCGTCACTAGGCCTCAGAACTTCTTCCTGATTTAATTAAACCTGACTCCACCTTTATAAGTGCTTCATTAGCTCCTTCATTAATTTTTTTTTCATTAGAACCATTTAAGTTGGATGCTGGAAACCCAAGTGATAAGATATACATGCAAATACTCTTCTAGGGAAAAAAAGTCTTTATCCTTATGTGTATGTGCACACGCAAACATAGAAATAAATGGCTACTACCCTAGGAATATAAACAATTTTATTTCCAATGACAATATGCTAAATTGATAGCAGCTGTCAGGAACACTGGGTTGAGAAGGATTCTCAATATGTGTAGTAGTTTAGATAGTGACTTCCCAAAAGATATGCCCATGTCCTAATGCTCAGAAAACGTGAATGTGGCCTTATTTGGAAATAGGGTCTTTGTAGAAGCAATTAAGTTAAAGACCCCAGGATGATATCTTCCTGGATTTAGAATGGCATCAAAATCCAATGGCTGGTGTAATATAAGAGAAAAGCAGGGAGACATTTGAAATGAAGAGATTTTTGATGCAGAGAGAAAAAAAGGCCATGTAAAGATGAAGAAGATACTGGAGTGTGTGCATATACAAGACAAGGAGTGCCAAGGATTGCTGCAAACCATCAGAATCTAGGAGAGAATCCCTTAGATCATCCAGAAGGACCAACTATGTGGATACTTGGATTTCAGATACTGACCTCCAGTGCTGTGGAAAATAAATTACTGCTGCCTTAAAATCAGGAAATTTGTTTTCATTGGTATAGCAGTCCTGGGAAGATAAAAGTGACTGTATTCCAACTGCTGAACAGGGTGTCTTGTAGCCTGGGACAGGAATCTACCATCTACTTTCTATCCAACTGGAACAGCATAGAGACCCATTGGTCTGTAAGAACATATCAGTGAAACTTCCTTAAGAAAACCAGTTTTTTTTGGGCATTCTAGACTCTGTGAAATCTACCACATGGAATCCTTCAAACAGCATGGAGTCAGAGACAGGTTCCCAGGTTTGATGAATCAAACTATATCTGATTCTTTTCATTTTTCTTTTCTCCACTCATCCTCCTTATGCCTATAAGGTGTCCTGCACACATAAGCCAAAGGATAATGGTTTGATGAATGAATGAGGGAGAGAAGAAAACGAATTAATTGGCTACTTAGTGAATTCCCAGGCCACGATTTAGAGCCAAGCAAAGCAGGTTGCTCTTGGATACACCAATAAATCCCTTTGCTAATCTACTGTTCCAAAAAGGCGCATAAAGCTAGACTGAGAAACAGAAATCTGTGGGAAAGTTAGAATTTGAACCAAATTGAATTACCTGTGCCGAGAACTGGTTCAGACTTGTCCAGGCTTTTACCCACAACTCTCAGACATACTGTCCTTTCCAGTGCACTCAAGCATGTAAGAAGGACTAAGTGACACTGTTAGGTTATTTAAACATTTTAATTTGATGAACAATTAAAGCAGCATTGCAATTGGCAGATTCAGAAACCAGCACCCCTGGACCTGGTTCCCAGCTGCATCACTAACAATTGATGTGACTTAACCTCTCTCTGCCTCAATTCCCCCATCTATAAATTGGGATAATAATACTAATACTTCCTAGGGGTTATTGTGAGGATTACATGATCTGCTGTGTATAAACTTCTTAAAACATTGGATGGCAGAGAGAGAGAGAGACAGAGACAGAGAGAGAAAGAGAGGACTGCACAAATGATTGCTGCATAAATTATTTTCCACGCAGGTATATCCTCACTGATGAGCAAGTTAGAGTCCACAGAGCTTACTCTTGGCCTCAGCATATCTTGGTGTCAGATGAAGAACCCCAGGATGGTGTAGTCATTGACTCAAATCAGCAGCCACACCCCTTTGCTTGTTTGGATAATGAGCATCTTGGCTACATCTACTGCCCATGCTTGGCCTTTCTTTCACCTGTAATAGCCCATCAGTAATGGCTTAAGAGCTGGTGGCACAGGCTGGGGCATGAATAAAAGGAATAGTGGGGGCAGGAAAAATGTCCTCCATTCTCCAGGATGGACAGACATATTCAGGAAGCCCCAGAAGCCTTATATGAAATGTCTTCTCTGCTCTGCACAGCCTTCAACTCTCTTTCTCTCCTCTTTTTCTGAGCTGAGAACACTGCCATTTTGTGAAAAGAATAACAAAGATACATATATGCCTATAAATGGAAGATGAAGTAGTGGCTGAGGGCTTACTCCTGCCAAGGAAAATAAGTACAAGTCAGCTGGAAAGAGGAGCCAAGGGAGCCTGCAGAATCAGAAGCTCACCATCTCCTTGGGACCCGGCTAGAGCTTGTGTAGGCCTGGCCATATGGGAACAACAGCCCCCTGGTCCTGCGGGAAAGGCCTGCCAGGAACCTTGGGGCCTTGGACCAGGAGTTGCTGGGAGCTGAATGCTGCAATTTGCCATGGGAAAGGAAAGATACAATTGGAGGCTGGTGGCCCAGAGAAACCACTGTAATTCTACAAGCATCAACTGAATGATTGCCATGTGGAAGGCATGAAACTGAGGGGCAGAAGCAACAAGGTCATCATGGTTTTTGCTCTTGAAGACCTAGAGGCAGTGGGAAGGGGACCTGTGAAAGTGAGGGTGAGACAAAGCTGTAACTGTCCTTTCCAAAGCACTGACTCCACTTTGAGTCAGGAAGAACTAGGTTTCCCAGGAGTGAGGGGTCACACTCAGTATAAGGAAGTTTTAAAGGAAGGGTAGGATTTTGATAGCTGGAGATGAGATCATGGAAGGACATTCAGCAAAGTGACCAATGTAACATGGCATGGAGACAGGGAGACAAAAGTCAACTCTCAGCAAGTATAGTGGTACATGTCTGTAATCTTACCACTCAGGAGGCCAAGGCAGGAGGATCACAAGTTCAAGGGCAGTCTGAGCTACATAGTGATTTTGAGGCTAGTCTGAACCCCTTGGAGAAGCAAGGGATCCATTTTGTGATACATTGGGCAAAGGTGTAAGAAAAACAGGTAAGTACACAATTTGGTGGAGAGTCTTAAAAACTGGGTTACAAAATCCAGGCCTGGCTCAGAAGTGAGGGGATTCACTGAAGGTTTAGGAACCCAAGGAGCACAAGACAAGTACAAAGCTTTAGGATAATTGAATGGCAGCAAGTAGGATGGATTGGAAGGAGGAAGAACAGAGACTCCTTATGACTATCAGAGACTTAGTTTATTTACAAATGGCCACCATCACTCTCTTCCCTCCCTGCAGGCATCAACCATTCCCCTTGGGAGAGGTGGAGTCTAATACTCCATGTCCTAGAGTCTAAGCTTACTTGAGATTGATGAACAGGACACTGAAACAGTGATTCTAGACCAGTGTAGGTATAGTCTTGAAGAAGATGGAGTTTTTCCCTTTCTGCTCCCTCTGGAGACAGCCAGCCTCCATATAGGAAGTCCAAATATCCTGAGCTCTCCCTGCTATGAAGAGCCCAGACTAAGCATGTGGAGAAGCCACGTGGAGACGTTGACAGCTACTCCTGCTATTCCAGACATTGTTACCCAAGAACCAGACACGTGAGTCAAGGAGTTCTCTTGAATATTCATCTGCGTCAAGTCTTCAGATGACTCCAGTCCCAACTTCTCTCTGACCACAACTGCAAGAGATCCCCACTGAAATACGACACCTAGCAGAGCCCAATCAATCCATAGAACTGTGAGATATAAAATGGTTTTGTCTTAAGCCACTAAATTTTGTCTTTCCTCTGAAATGTCCTTTCTCTCCCTCCCTTACACATCAGAAAAAAGACAACACTCCAATGGCTTCTTTATCTTTCTGTTCTCTTCTCTCCAGTCACAATTCCTCTACCCAACCCTGCAGCATACAACAAAGGATTTCCTGTAAATCATGGGAGCAATTTCCTACTCACTTTACAGTCCCTAGCTAACTCAATGCAGCCAGATCTGTTTCACCCCACTGTGGATGGGACCTATTGCTCTCAAAGCAGGAATTCATATGGCTTCTGAATCACCTGCCTGAGAAAGGGTAGGAGCTGGAGGAGGGCTAAGCGGCCACATGAGCACTAACCTCTGGCCTGGCAGAAGCAGTAGCTGCTGCTGCAGTGGGCCTTTGCCATCACCCAGTCCTGGGGGAACATCTGCAGATCAGTGGTTGTCTTGAAATAGGCCATGGGAAAGTCCAAGAGCAGCCATGACTCTTGACAACCATCCCAGAATCCCACTGGAATGTACCAAAGAATACTGAGCCCTAAAGTCTTGGGTTCTATGCTATTTTATTCATTTTAATTTTTTGGCTGAACTTCTAGTTGAGAATTTAGAACTAAAGCTATCCCAGGGCATTAGCCAGGCATGCCAGGCAGTTCCCTTCCAGCTGATACGAGGGGACCTGTGCTCAGGTTCTGCAGCTCAATATGGTAAGGAAGCTGAGCCCCCAAGACTGGCTAAAACAGACCCAAGTTCAGGGAAGCAAGTACTGAAACCAAGTCTATAAATCCTCCTGCCAAGGCCAGGGAAATATAAGTTACCCTGGGGACAGGCACTTTTGAATCCACTGTACCTGGAGCAGCCCAAGCACAAAGTAGGTCTGCAATAAGAGTTTGACTGAGGAAGGAATGAAGTGCCAGACACTTCATCAAAGAGAATCTGTGAGTGAACCAACCACACCAGGCACAGAGCAGCTTATCTAAGATGTGATGAAAAGAGGTGATAGGAAGGCAAAGGTTAGCAAACTGACCAGTATATAGGGCAAACCCAGGTTTTGTACATACAGCTTGTGAGCTAAGAATCATTTTTACATTTTTAAAGGTTGAAAAAAAATGCAAAGATAAATAATACGTCATGATAAGTAAACACATGAAATTCAAATTTGTGTCCATAAATGAAGGTTTGGGAACATAGTCACTCCACATTCACATGGGGGGGAGGTTGATTTTTACTTTACAATGCAGCGCTAAGTGCTGCAACAGAGACTGTGACCTGAAAAGCTGGAAATATTTGCTCTCTGGCCCCTTTATAGAAAAAGTTTCTGATCTCTGACTCAGTAAGGTAAAAATTGTCTGTTTAAGCAGAAGCCTTCCTAGGGTGGTTTAATGCATCTTTATTTGTATAATATGCTTGTCTGACACTTTTTCTCCCTTAAAGAAAGAAGGAATCTGTTCAAAGAAAAGGGGGACTAAGGCCTCAAAAGGGAAAACTCCAAAGAAAAACTTCGATGCGTCATGATATAAAAAGAGAAACTTCTCTGAGTTCTCAAAAGGGCTCACCATATGATCCCAGAAAACCCATGTCTGCTGCCCTCACTTGCCTCCCTCATCTTGACTCCCTCAATATCTCATGCATTCTGAGGCAGCATGAGCACTGATGTCTTTGGCGGCCTCCCCAGAACCATCCACACTGCACTATGCAAAGCTCTCTTGAGCAACAGAAATCATTGTGTGGCTTGTTTAGGTCCAGACATATTAAATATCATCCATTCTGACCTCCCCACTAACAATGATCATCAATCAGCAATCCAGTCAACAAATAAAATGACCACTATTTGCCATCCATCCCTGAATCTATTCTTGCATATACAGTGAACTTCTCTAAGTACAAATTCTGTTTTAGTTATTTCTATTTTCCTGGACCTAACTTAACACCCACAATACCTAACTCAGGGTAGGCTTTCAATTAGAGCTAGTCCTCTCCCCCTTTTCCTTTCCTTGCCCTGTGAGGCAGCTAGGAGGTGCAGAATTGGGTCCAATGTTCATTCAAGTGAGGTGCTGCCAAATACTTCCTCAGAACTCCTATCATGGAAGCAAATCCTCTGGGAAGTTGAGCTTCCCAGAGTTCCCATCAACTTCACGTCAGCCCCTTCAAAGTCTCCCCATGGGCATTGGAGTTTTTCTCCCCCTTGAATCTGCTTCAGCTTGCTAAAGGAATTGTCTTAGTTTGCTTTTCCTGTCTAGTCTTCCAATCAGTTAGGAAAGTTCATGGCTCCCCCAAGTCCTCTTACTTCACCAGGAGCACAAGGAGGAAAATGAGAAATACCTTCTGAAGCTGACACAAACCCCTGATTCCCTTAGAAGCTAGAGAGTATTTTCCAAACTCTTCTTAAATAAGAAGAAAAGAAACTCTCCTCTTTCAACAGGTATTTCCAGCTGCTAGCAAGGGAATTATTTAAAAATCTAAATGCAATAGTCTGTCTTCTGGAAGCTACTGGTTACCCCAGCAACCTTGAACTTTTACAGACTGCCTTGGATACAAAGAGCCTTGGAGACAGACTTCTTCAGTAATCACACTCTTCAGAAGTGACTCCTCCAGGGAGAATGAGGCTCCACTCACAGAACAGATCCCCTTAAACATCAATTTAATGGGAAAACTTAAAATCTTCATTTGAAAAGATAACAGAAACCCTGTTCAGCATTTTTAATCATACTAACACACAATGGTATGGATACGGACAATTTGTAATTTAAATTTTACAAGTGAAAAAAAGTTGTGTACCAAGTGAGAGTTAAGAATGGGAGAAGGAGTCATGCCATGAGAGAGCTACATCAGAAACATAAATACATATGCGTGTGTCTTTCTACAATGTCAAAATTCATTGAATAATAATAAATTCACAGTGTCAGTTTCATTGGTGTTAATTTACCAAGTACTACTTACTTCACTTGGGAGCTATGAGCCATTGGCAAATAGGTTCTTTTACTCCAATCTAATTTATTAATGTTTCAGGAGGCTTTTAGCTGAGATACAAGATGCTGAGGCAATTTAGCAGGAAGCAACGTTTATTGTGCAGGCACAGACCCAGCAGACTCATGTCCAAAGGCTGAGCCCCGAGAACAAAAGGGTCTCACCTTATATACCCTTGCAAGCAGGTTACAGAGGCAATAAAATTGAAAAACAAGTTTTAACCCATATATGGTTACATGCAATTCTGTAGGCTACTTCAGCCTAGTTGTTTAGCGTTCTTCTACACCTAGTGCTATGTGACCTTCTTCACCTTTGAATTCTTTAGGTTTTATCTCTCTGCTATGCCATCTCTTCCCCCCTGCTACTTTATCAGAACTCAGGCCTAGTCTGTTTTGTTCTGATTCTCTTCCCTGCTACACTAAAATCAACTCTCAGATCACAATGATATATAAGTTATGGAATGGCTAAGAAAGGGTTCAAAGAGGCCTTGCTGAAGGTAAGAGCGTAGAGCTAATACAGATACAAAGAGAAGTGGTTAACTAAGATGTTAAGGTAATGAACTAAGTCATAGAGCTGTGGAGGAGTAGTGATGTTAAAACATAGAGCTTGTTCTAGGTACAATACTGGTACAAGGTGCAGAGCTGCTTCTCAACTTACTGGATCAAGACAATGACACACAACTCAAGTGGATCACATCAAGCAGAGAGGTTGTGCTAAGCTGAAGCCCTGGAGATAGAGTCAGGAGTCCATCCCCTGTGGTGTTGATGTGTGACACATGCACCAGACGGTCCGATGCATGTTAGGTGCTCTTCCTTTTCTATGATCCAGCTGAGGGTGCTGCATCATTCCTTGGTCTCATATGTTCAATAAACTCATGGGCCTGATTTTGCTGATATGCTTTTGATATGACTATGTGTCCATCCTGATTTAATTTGATAAGTTCATCAGTGGCAATCTTTTTTTATTTCCATAAAAAAGTTATTTATCAGTCTGCTTCATGGTTTGTGTTGGACAGATGGTAGTTGTTTACTTGCACAAACAAAATGAAGAGTCATTTTATCTCAGCATTTGCACTCAAAATAGGGCAAGCTTCTTTCTTTCTAAAACGAAGTCAGTCAGGAAAAGGCATAGGCTTAAAGCTACTGCTCTATACAATGTGGAGTGTTTGGAGCAGGGCTTAGCCTAATCTCCACAAGTCAAGTACACCAGAAAATCAAGAGCCCTGAAGGAGTGTATTTGGGATGATAGTTCACAAACCTGACCCAGAATAGACCCACATGGAAAGCATGTTCAAATACTGATTCCTATGCCCGCTCCCTGGATTCTGATTCTGTGGGTTTGAGATGAAACATGGATCATTTTTAAAGCTCTTCCAATAATTCTGATAAACATTCAAATTTGTAGCCTGAAGACTACATTCCCCATCTCACTTTGCTCCAATGGTCTTCTGGATCTCAGCTCCCTCAATTCCTGCCAGTCTCAAATGCTAGAACCAGAGTGATAAGACTTTATTTTCTTTAAAAGACAAGGGCAAGACAGCAGCCTCTAAGTGCATGTATGTTTTGTAGGTGCTCTACCATGGACGCCTGGGAGTTTGGAGACCTACCTGGCACTGGGCTGTTGGAAGGTTAGGTTGTTCTTTGAGGATAGCTACCTGGTTTCCTTTGGGGCTGCTGATTGGTTTGTTTTAGGTGTCAGGTCTGCAGGTTAGTAGGCTGATCTTCCTTGGCTGTTCCCTGGGAAGCAGGCTACCAGGCTCCTGCTGTCTCTATAGCTACAGGGTACAATTTCCATGGCATCCAGGTAACAGGAGCTGACCAGCAGCAATAGCTGGGACCTGCGCTAAACCTAGAGAGACAACCGGCTGGGGAGGAGAGGTCTCAGCCATCCATGTGCTTCAACAAGTGGACTTAGCACTGCTGCTCATAAGCTGTGTAATTTGGGGCTATCCACTTCCCTCTCTGGGCCTCATTTCTCTCAGCTAGGTAGCAAGGTAGAGAGAGCATAAAATAGTGGATAGAAGATTTAGGTTTGAATTCTGGCTTCATCACTGACTTGTTTTGTAATGTTGGGTAAGTGATTGAACCATGTGGTCACCAATTTCCTCATTTATAAAATGAATCTAATGATATCTCTATCATAAGGCTACTGTGCCAATTAAAGGAGACATGTGCCAGCTGCTTGGCTTAAACATCACTTGACATCCAAGATACACACATACACACAAGCAATTTGATGAAGTGAGCACGAAATTCTGGTAGAGATGGCAGAAGAGAGTTTAGAAGAGGAAGAGAGCTCTCTACATAGGGTAGGTGAGGAAGAAGAGAAACATGACTTTCTGAAACAAACAAAGTTTGAGTTAGGATTTGACATATACACAGGAAGTGAATAAGCAGGTAGAAGAAGAAACCCTGAAGAACAGAAGGAAAATCAGGGACTCTGGATTGGGAACTTGAGAGTTAATCCACCCCTTCTCACTGTCCAGCTTGTGGCCTTGCTGATCTGCTTCTTCTTGATCTATAAAATGAGACTATGGCAAGAAGAAGTAAGATGAGAAAATACCTTGTATGGTGCCTGGTACATGGTAGATGTTCAACGGATGGATGGATAGATAGATTCAAGATGGTGAAAACAGGATGGCTAAAACAATGGAAAGATGAGTGCAATGGAAAGATGAGTGCTCAATGCACTGACCTTTATAGGTTAGTGAATATATTAATCTAGCCCACGTTTTCCAGAGTGTTCATGGAACATCAGACCACTCCCCACCAAGATATTCATGAGAGGAAACAAGTGTTCCCTGGTCAATTAAGCTTAGGAATGGGGGTGTAATACACGTCTCTCTTGAAGATTTGCAAGAAATGCTAGCATATAAATTATTTTTGCAAAATCCTTTTTAGCTTTATTATTACTTAGTACTTCCCAATTTAGTTCTCTTCTAAACCAAGTTCCCACGTTAAACATCTTAACTTTGCACTGAACTTGGCAGGGGTCTTTCTGGAGTAAACTAAGAGGATGGTGGTAGAAACACTTAAAAAAATTGCTCCGGCTTTTCATCATGCCTCAACTATACTCAGCTTTAGGAACTGTGTGCAGCAATGAATAGGAGTTCCTGAATGAGGCAAGCACAGCTATTTAGAAACAGAGAGCAGTGCTTGCATGTAGTTCCCCACTACTTCTAAGCTTAGTAACTTAGGCAAGTTCTTTAACCTTTCTTTGTCTCCATTTTCTTATCCATGCACTCACAGGACTGTCTCATAAGGTCATCGGGAGAACAAAATGAGCTAATGTACCTGAAGTGGTATCATGCCTGGCACATAGCAAGCGCTCTATAAGGAGAAAATGATATTCACATTATCATGCCACCATCTAAAAAGTCTCTGCCAGCCATTCTGTAACACTCAATTTGACTTGGCCATTGAATCCTGAGGATAAGAATAGTTTCATGTTCTGCCTACCGCTCGGTTGTGGGGTCAGCCTGGAGCTACACACCAAAAGGAGGAAGGAAGGCATTTCACAGGAGACAGTGGAGGTAACCTCTGCATTGTGCTTTCTCTGAAGGTACAGCAAAGGAAAGGACTCTTTCAGAAGGAGCATATGTCCTCTTAAACATGGGCAGGAAGTATCAGTTCTCTCAGACTGGCAACTGGCCACCAGGAGATGGAGACTCTGCTTAGTCACTTCTCAATAGCAAGAGCAAGTGGCTTGGCACAGAAGTCAGATATACTCCCTAGAGGTGAGCCAAGTGCCTCCTAAAAAGAGGAAAGCAGGAGCACAGAACCCCAAGTGCCAGTGACAGCTGGCCTCCAGTATCAGAGACCAGTGCCCTGCTCAAATGCCACCATCCCAGGCAGGATGACCTGGCCTCATTCTGACCCTGAGTCCTCAGTTATCCTTCTTTTGCAAAGTTATCCTCCTTTTGTCAGTCATGAGTAAACGCAATCTCCACAGAGTTCCTCTGATCTATTTCTCTTCTTGGATTCACCCATTGATTTAGTTAATATTTATTGACTACTTACAATACAACACAATGAACACAGTTTTACATAAAACAAGAAAATTTCCTACACTTATAGAGTTCATATTTTAGTAAAGAAAGACAAAAATGTATAAGTTAATAAGTAAAGACATGAAATAATGTCAGGTAGTGAGAGTGATTTAAGGAAAAATAAATTGGAGTAAGGGTGAGAGATTGATGGATTAGGAGCTAGATGGAACAGTCAAGTCCCTTTAAAGAAGGGACATGTGAGTTAAGACCTGGATAAGCAAGGGAAGGAGCCAGAAGAAGATCTAGATGGAGAGTATTCCAAGCCAAAGGACAGTAAGCACCAGGGCTTTAAGACAGAGATGAGCATGTGGACAAGCAGCTAAAATGGCTACAGC
The DNA here is from genome assembly GCF_047511655.1 of Castor canadensis. Taxonomy (NCBI): domain Eukaryota; kingdom Metazoa; phylum Chordata; class Mammalia; order Rodentia; family Castoridae; genus Castor; species Castor canadensis. The sequence goes on along the minus strand of NC_133389.1, from coordinate 165,035,227 downwards.
CACATGGCAGGATGTTGACAAGAGTGACAGGAGATGCAGTTTGTGATTACAGGTCACACATCTAGGCAAGCCAACACAAGGACATTGATTTTATTTCAAATGTGATTGGAAGGTTTTGAAGGAAGGAAAGAACAGAGAACTCACTGAGTACTGTGTGTAAAATAGGTGATAGAGGCAAGAACAGTCTCTGAAAGAGCCCTTGGGAGGCAGCTGCCCAGGGCAAGTGAAAAGGATGGTGGCTAGCACTAAAGAGTAAGCAGAGAGGGGGTGAGAAGTGGAAAGTATTTTGAAGGAGAAATGATTGAGCCAACAGGCCAATGGGATGACAGCTGTGTGTCAAATAGAGGAACCAAGGGACTTCTGGGGTAGCTGTCTTGTTCCCAAGATATAGAAGGCTACAAGAAGAACATTTTAGGGATGGAAGACAACTGTAATACTTTGGATGAGATACCTCTTGGACATCCATGTGGAAATGTTAACCTCATTGAACTTGTCTTGAGTCCATCAATCAACACAGCACTCATCAATATAAATATTTAAAGCCTTTTGGGTCTCTGTATCCAGACAGGATTGAATACACAATCAGATGGACACCATGTAAGAATGAGATTTTAGCAAAAATTATTTAGTGCAGATTTTCTTTTGTTTTGCAAGAGGAAACTGAAACCCAGAGAAGCAAAGTAAACTCACCTACCATTAGTCAGACGTTTTTGTCACTATGACAGAACACCTGACAAAAACAACTTAAGAAAGAAATGACATATTTTGAGTCACAGTTCCACAGGTTTTAGTTCATGGTTGCTCAGCCCCATCATTATGGCTTATAATGAGACAAAGCACTGTGACAGATAGAGAACAGTGGGCAGAGATGCTCACCTTGTAGTGGCAAGGAAGCAGAGAAAGAGGAAGGAAGGAACCAGGACAAGATATCATCCCCAAGAACATTTCCCTAGAAGTCTCCATCACCTCTCAAAATAGAACTACCAGCTGGGGACTAACCCTTTAACTCAGGAGCCTGTAGGGAAGATTTCAGATTCAAACTATAATATTGTGCCTGTGGCCACCAAAGGCTCATGACCATGTCACAATGTAATAGGCATTTAGTCCATCTCCAAGAGTTCTCAGAGACTTAAGGGTTCTAATATTATTCAAAGGGCCAATTCCAAAGTCTCCTGTAAGACTCAAAGCAAACCGTTAGCATGAACCCCTATAAAAATCAAAAAGAAAAATACAGGGACTGAGGATGTGGTTCAGTGATGGTGTATTGCCTGGCATGTGTGAGGCCCTGGGTTCAGTTCTAGAACCACCAAGAAAAGCAAAATTACATACTTCCAATACACAATGGCACAGAGTAAACATTCCCATTCCAAAAAGGAGGAGTGGGGCATGGAGAGAAGGGATTAGACCAAAGCCAGACAAAAACTGAGCCTTGAAAGCTTTAAATCCTGTGGCTAGGGTAGCGAGGGGTAAGGGGGGAATGGAGGGGTAAGGGAGGGGGCGAGGGGAAGGGTGGAGAAATGACCCAAACACTGTATAAAAAAAAAAAATCCTGTGGCTACATGTCAAGCTCTGTGTCAAGTTATGGCATGATCTGAGCTCCATAGGACTTGGGCATCCCAGTCACTATGGCCTCTCTTGGGCTGTCTCTGCTTGCCTCCTGAGGATTTCCCCACCAGATGTTCTATCTTCCTAGCATCTATTATCCACTGGGGTCTCCTACAGCTTAAGGTTCACCCTCACAGCACCCTCACATTGCCCTCTCAGGAGCTGCCTTCAGGGACTCCAATCTTGCCACACATTGCCTGGCCTTGCAGGCTTTCCTTTGACATCTGGTGGAGGCCTCCATAACATGTAACTGTTGCCTTTTGCATGCTTGCAAAACCAGCATATGTAGATGATACAAGGTCTTCCACTAGCTCAAGTGATAGCTGGGCCCCCTTGGACCATAGCTGCAGCAGTCTCTGAATGCCTAGGTAGCAGAGCCCAGGGAAATATATTCCTAGGCAACCCTGTGAGAAATCTCTTCTGAAGGGAAATTCCTTCAAATGAATTCACACTTTTACATCCTTGGCCCAGTGATGGGCAAGGTCTTGCTGATTTCTGAGTTGTCCTCAAGGTTATCTTTTCTAAAGTCCCCATGCAAAGTACTTGGCTCCTTATTGTGCTACTCTCTTTAACAACCACACACTTCTTGTCTGCAACATCAACTAAGCATGTTTTTCAAACTTTTCTGCTCACAATTCTTACTGTAAAATGACTAAAAGCAGCTAGCAATAATCATGTAACAGCCTGAATGCTGAGCTATCTTGAAACTTCTTCCAACAAATTAATTAGGCTATATTGTTCAAACTAAGGCTCTCACAATGTCTTAGGGTACGGACAAAATTCAGACAAGTTTCCTGCTACAATGTGAGAAAAATGGTCTCTAGTCCAATTCCCACCAGAGTCCTCATTCTCATCTGAAATCTTATAATCATGGTCTTTATAGCCCACATTTCTACCAGCATTCTGGGCTTCTGAGTTTCTACCAGAATTCCCCATTAAGCTCTTCTAACAGCATTACAGGTCTTCTCTAGGCCACATCTCCAAGGTTTTCCAAATTCTTCCCACATACACGTCCCAAAGGCTTCTGAACCACCCAATTCCACTTCTCTGTTACCAATTTTCTGTGTTAGTCAGGTTTTTTTATTGCTGTGACAAAATACCTAACAGAAACAATGAAAGAAGGAATGATTTATTTTGACTAATAGTATGCAAGGTTTTGGTCCATGATTGATCGGACCCATTGTTGTGGGCATACGGTGAAACAGAGCATCATGGTGGAGAAGGCATAATGAAGTAGAGATACTCCCTTCATAGTGCCTGAGAGGCAGAGATAAGGACAGGGCAAGATATAGTCCCCAAGGACATGCCTCCTGTGACCTACTTCCTCCAAGGGAGGCCTCACCACCTAAAGTTTCCATCACCTCCCAAAATATCACCACCAGCTGGGGACCAACACTTCAACACTTGAGCCTGTGAGGAACATTTTATATTAAAACCATAACACCTACTCTAGGTCAGACAGCAATTTGCTTGTATAGCTAGGACCAAATCTATGTTTCAGACATAGACTCCCCAATCTAACCCCAAAGACTGAATCTTCTTTCAACTGCTCTCAAAATTCTTTCACATTGATTTCTTGAGGTTACTTATACATTTTTTGAAATTTTTCTTGTTCCACTGTATTTCTTTTCTTTCTTTTTCCTTCCTTCCTTCCTGTTAATCTATCCTAATTTTCTCTATCTGCAGTTTAGGCCCATTCTCTATTTCAATCATTGGTTTTTTTTCTAAAAAATGTAAGTGATGTTGTTACAACTGACTCTTAAAACAATCATGTCAGGTAAATAAGGTAAGTATTTTGGTTGCCACTTATAAATGAAGAAACTGAAGCCTAAAGGTCAAGTAAACTACATTTAGTCAAATAACTAGGTTGAGACACAATCCAAATCAGAACCTAGGACACCTTTAGTCTAGCCCAGAGTTCTACCCCGTGAGCCAGGAAAACTCTTTAGGCCTAGGTCCTACCATTCTTCAGCAGCTGAGGACTTCTCCGAGCTTTCTAGAAAGAGGAAGATAATTAACGCGACCCCAATCTTGTTGCATCCCAATCCAAATAACACTTTCTCACTTGAGCTCTCCTTTCCATGGAAAATATTGGCTCCTATTAGCCCTGGACACACAACTAACTACATTTCCAAGCCACCCTGTAGTTAAGTATCTCTATGTGACTGGTTTTCAATCAATAAAATTTGAACAGAATGTACACCCTTAACAGTGAGTCCATAAGAATCTGAAACTCCGTTATCCCTGTTTTGTCCCCTCTCACCAGCCTGATGTAGAGTAGCATGGCCACCTAGGTACCAAGTATTGAAGATGGTAGAACCTCAAGGTGCAAAGATCCTAGATCTCTGTATCACTACTTGGAAGAAAATAGCTGCCAATCAAGGAAACATGTTTTCACCTTTTGTGAACAAGAAAGAAACTTCTACTATGCATGAACCATTATACATTTTGAAATTTACTTGCATAGCAACTGTCTCAGGTCCAAGAAAACACTCAAAATATCCACATTATAACTCTTAGACTAGAAGGACAGAACTGGCACTGTCTGAGGTCACAGAGCCCAAAAGGTCTCTGCAAGACTACAGCACTCATCTCCTGGCTTTTGGTCCAGTGCCCTATTCAGAAGGCCACATCAGCACTTTGCTTATAGATGGTGAGGACAGTGTCCAAGACACACCTTAGAAGAGTACTCAGATAAAACTCACTATCAGAAATGTCTTCTGTGACTGTATCTTGGTCCATGTCTTCATGTGTTACCCTAAGGAGAACTGAAGAGTTACTAGTCACCAGCATCCCTCTAATAAATTTCTTGACACTGTAGGGTGAATATTAACTTACCTCTCAGCTTTCACTTCTTCAACAAATCTTTATTCTCACAAGTACATCTCAGTATCATAAGAAGTATCATGATCACAACAGCTCCATAATCTTGGCCGTCATGGTTGAAATGCTGGTCCACCCTAAACTAGCCCTATCACCCACTTGTTTCCTTCACCACTCAGAAGGGTCCATAGATTTCACTCACAGGACAATGCTCTAGAGAAAGGAACAAATGGTGGTGTGAGTTAAATCAAGGTTATGATAGCCTCTCTGCCCCAATCTCACATTCCCTGAAGTCCTCTGAGTACTAAGCTGGAGATAATTTAGCCTTGATTATTTCAGGCACAGGATGTATAAACATATACTTCTCAAAGACACCCCAATGGTCTTGAACCTTTTCTCATGACTCCTGTCAATAAAAGCATTTTGATCACATATCCCCATTAAATAGAGACATAGGTATATGTGTATGTGTATCTACTTAAATATTTGTAATGGTGTGAATTGCTATGTATGAATCAGTTGTATATGGCATCACAAAAGGGGGAATTTTTCAATGATGAGATTTTAAAGATCAAGTATGAATAAAAGTCCTGACAATTTTTTCTCTGTCCCTAGTGGACCATTTCACACACACACACCCCTCTTCAGAGAACACTTGATCCATCAAAGCCTTTGAACTGAAGTCACAAACTGGCAGCCTACAGGTCAAGTGTAACCCACAGATGTGTTTTGTTTGGACTGAACAATGTTTTCTAAATTTTTATTAGTTCCCAACACTTAAAAGTTTGACAAGTTCACCTAAAAATCTAGAGATTTTTCTCCATTTTATTCACAGCTTTATACCCAGTGCCTGACACATAGTAGACACTCAATAAATGTTTGTTTAACCGAATTTCCAGCTTCTCTCCAAAAAAAATTAGGATGGTGTTTCTTCCTAGCAGTAATCACTGGAGCTAAACAGTGATGACTCCCTTTGGCAGGGCATTGGCTTACCAATCCTGGGCCACAGTCCCCACCACTCCCTATTGTCTGTCCCAGTCAACATCATTCATGCCTGCCTAGCCCCATTCATATCCAAACAACTAATTCTGTCTTAGGGTTTACTGGTTGTGTGGCAGAATCCATCCATGAGATCAAACAAAATTAATATTCCATCTGGAGTTCAAATACATAGGTTTGAGCCTGATTCTGCCCATTGCTCTCCTTGGGGAATTTGTTCTCTGAGCCAATTCTCCTAATCTGAAAAATGGGAATATCAATTCCTTCTTCACAGGTTATTTGACCATCAAAATAAATGAGATAATATCTGTGGGTTGCACTGTAAATTGTAAAGTATTAAGGAATTGTAAAAACATATCATTATTATAGCTAAAGTCACCCTCCCAAAGGATTGGCTGAGGGAACAGGAGTGGAGATTGCTAATGTCACACTAATGTAGAGAATAATCCCGTACATTAACTATGTGTCTCGATACACCACTATCCAAGCCCTACCCTACTTTGGATCCACCACTTTGGATCTTAATGTCTGAAAGGAAGACAAACGAAGGGACAGGTTGAAGAATGAAGAAGCCACAACCCTAAAGGTCAGGGTCAATGTCTTCTAATATTATCTTCTGTTTATTTCACTCTTTCTTGTTTCTAAGTCATTAAATTCTTGTCACTTGGTACACTAAATGATGCAGACTACAAATGCCCTACTTTCAGAGGCCAATGTTGCACCCAGTGTCCTTCTACTCTGGATCCCAAGAGTCAGTCCCTAAACCTCCACCTTTATTTCCTTGAACACAGATCTCTCACGGATTCTTAATCTTGTTACTCATCCCTTGGACATATGCCCAAGGGAACTGTGTTAGTCAGTTTTTCATCACTGGGACAAAATACCTGAAACAACTGAAAAGGAGAAAAGGTTTATTTTGGCTCATAGCTTCAGTGATTTCAGTCCGTGTCACTTGGCTTCATTTCTTTGGCCTGAGGTGAGGCAGAATATCATGGTTGTGAAAGCGCATAGAAGAGAGTACTGAACTCATAGCATCCAGAAAGTAAGGGGGTAGGGGGGGAGAGAGGGGGAGAGAGAAAAACAAGGGGCAAGATCTAACTCTTGTTAGATCTTTGAAGATCTAACCTTCAAAGACATGCCTCCAGTGACCCATATCCATAGATAAACTTAGTGCCCTCATGATCTAATCACTTAACAGTAGTGCCACCAGCTAGGGACTAAGTCATCACACATGAGCCTGTGGGGGACATTTCATATCCAAATCATGACAAGAGCTTTCCTCTTCTACCTCCTTATCAGCAGAATATTTTTGTCACATTTAAGACTAGCTTCCCAGCAACACTAGCCCTCTCTCTCCTCTTGTCCTCCCTACCCACTCCCAGCTTTCAAGCTCCCCATAAATATTTTGCCATATGTACACTGAATTACATGAAACTACTAATATTCAACTACTTGTGACCTAGGAAAGGAGGCAATGATTCAACTTCAAATATTTAATCTCGTGGCCCACCTTTGGGGAATTCTTCAATCTCCAAATCTTATTTCTCTCAAGTTCATCTATTCTTAAACCTATTAGAGAAAAGATAGAATTCTGGAGAGTTCTTCCCTTCCATCCATTGATTTCTAGAATTCTATATTTTAATATGTCTCGTTCCTTTGGTGCTGCCATGATAAAATGCCATGGACTAAGTGACTTATAAACAACAGAATTTTATTTCTCTTTATTTCTTATAGCTGGGAATTCAACATCAAGATACCAGATTTGGGGTCTGGAGAGGATTATTTTCTGGTTGTAGATGGCTCAATTTTGTCATATACATATGGTAGAAGGGGCTAGCTAGTTCTCTAAGATCTCTTTTGTAAGGGCACTAATTCCATTTATGAGGGCTCTGTACACATGACCTAATCAACTCCCAAATGTTCCAGCTCTTTATACAACCATCTTGAGTGTTAGAATTTCTATGTATGAATTTGGAGAGACCGAAATATGAAGACTATACCATAGCAAAAATCCTGTGACATTAAACATTGCTGTCTCTTATGGTGGGCCTCTTAAAAATTAAATTCTCCACATATTAAATGTTTCTGAAATAATTCCTTAGAATGCTAGTGTTCCAAAAGACATTCTTTGGTTTTCAGAAAAAAATGAGTTATTTGTTCAACTAAGTTCGGGAATCACTGTACATCATAGCCCTAATCATAAGTTTCATAATGCATAGCATCATATTAAAGGTGCAGAAAGACCTTGTCTTAGTAAGGAAACCTGTTTAACTTTGCTTGCGCTAATGTTTCCTAAACTTAGAAATGAACACTTTTTCTTTATTTATTTATTTTCATTTTATTAGGATATATTCATTGTACAAAGAGAATTCATTGTGACAATTCTGAATAGGCTTACATTATACATTGGTTAGGTTGTTCCCACCATCTCCCCTCCTCAAATCCCTCCCTGCCCCACTTAAACCATTTGCAAAAGGTTTCATTTGATTGCTTTTTCTTAATGGATTTTTTTTATAACTTCCTGGGCATTTATGTTCCACAGAGCACACTTTATAAACTTCTATGAGCTTTGTCAGAAAGCTAGATGAACCCACTTGTGTCTTTCCACAAAGTCAGAATTTATTGAATAGTAACAAATTCACAAGATACATCAAGTTTGGTGGCATTAATTTCCAAGTACTACTGATTTCATTTGTTAGGCATGAACCATTGGCAAACAGGTTCTTGTATTCCCATCTGAATTACTAATATTAGCTCTGAGATCACACATTACACTTCATAATGATACATAGATTACAGAATCACTAAGAAAGTGTTAAAATGACTGTAGGGTTCAGAGATCTGGCTGAAGGCAAGAGCAGAATGCTGATAGACATGCAAAGAGAGTCGGTGCAGGTAGTTAGATAAGATATTAATATAACAACCCAGGTCAGAGAGCTGTTGAGGTGCAGTGGTATCAAAATACAATGTTGGTTCAAGGCACTATGCTGATTCAAGGTGCAGAGCCACTTCCAAGATTACTGGGTCCAAATGAACCCAGTTGGGTCCTGATGGATGGCAATTTGAATGAGTCATGTCACGCAAGGGGATGGTGTTGAGCTGAAGTCCTGGAGACAGAGTTGGAAGTTCACTGCCTGTTGATCTGTGGTCAACATGCACTGGACGCCATAACCCAGTGTTAGGTGCCCTTCCTTTTACATGATCCTGGAGAGGGATTTGCATCATTCCTTGCTCTGGTTTTCTGATGTGGGTTTGATATGTCTATGTATCCTGATATAATTTGATATGTTCATAAGTAGCAATCTTTTATTTGCATAAATAAGTTGCTCATCAGTCTGCCTCATGGTTTGTGCTGAACAGATGGTGGTACACAAATAAGATGTAGAACCATTCTGCTTCAGCATTTGCACTCAAGATGGAGAAAACTACTGTTTCATAAAATAGATCAGGGCAAGGAACAGCCTGAAAGCTACTATTCTATACAGTATAGAGTAACTTTGGAGCAGGGCTCAGCCTGATATCCACATGAACCCTTCACTAACTCTTTGTCAAGAGTGGATCAGTTTAACACTTCCTTTTCCTCTTGGGAATATAAAGAGATCCATACCATGAGGCCACCAGACCTCTTGTCCACCACCACCTGCCCTACCCCTGGCCCTGGAGAGGAAAAACATAGTCCTTACAAATAACTTTCCTCCTCTACCCAGAACACATGCAGTATCTGCAGAGAGCAAGGGATTCCCAAATGTCTGTTCTAGTCTACTACCCCTCATCAGTCTGGATATTGAGAAACAACCCAACATGAGTCTGTAACAGATGCAATTAATCCAAGGAAATCCAAGAGGACCCCACACAAAAGGGAGAAAATTGAGAGACCAAGTATGATACTTTCTCTTTACTTCCATTTTCCAGTTTTGATCAGAAACACCCTGGTCTCCAAACACATGCCCCCAGGTGGGAGCTCATTGAGCACCCTGTAGAAACCACAGATGTGGACCTGATATCACCTGGCTTGATTACATTCCTTGTAATTCATCTGGATCTCACATTTTAACATTTCAATTCCTTCTACTTTTTCTTATTCTGTTTCAGGTATGTAATGTATGTCCCAACCTAGAATGTAAAAGCTAAGAGGCTAGAAGCCATATCTTACCCTTTCTCTATTTTTCCCTGCAGCATCTAGTTCTCTGTGGTGAGCACTTAACAAATAATACTACATTGTATTTAATGAAACCCTTTTGGCTCTCACTTCTGAAGGACAGGAGGTAAAATGGGAAAACTCTTTTAATCTGCCTCCTCTATTTGACTTACAAAATCAATCAACACTCTCATCTCCTTTAAGAAACTAACAAGAGAACCCCAAGGCACATTCATTGCTCACAGCACTGAGCCACTGTCCCATGCCCCATGCACTTCTGTTCTCACTAACTGAGTTGTTTGTTTATTCAGTCAGTTGGGTTCCCAAATTATCCATGCAGTTGGATGTGTTGCTGGAGTTATATATTTTAGATTAAGTTATTGAGACATATGCTCATTTCCCACTGAACAAGATATTCTCCATTTATCTTCCAAGCCCATTCTCACCATCCTCCATCTTGCTCTGTTCCCCAGGAAGCTGCTCTTCATGGACTACCTCAATCAGGCTTCTTTAGCCTCTGGCTTATAGTTGTATTCAGCCACTGGAAAGTACCAGAAGGAGAAGGAAAGTGGGAGGAAAGAGATTGGGCTATTTATTCCCCCTGCTTCCTCCATACAGGTCTGAGCATGACAGTGAGTGAGCTCCTCTGTCAAAAATCCTAACACCCATCAGGCAGCTATCTCTCATGCTACCTGACAACATTTGACCTGGGGATGATAGCAGATAGTCACCATTGCCAGTTGGTAGTTACAGTTGCTAGTTGCTTGTCACTGTGCTTCAGCACTCCTTTTTGGTTTCCCTCAACTCTGTCCATGCTTTGTAGTTCCAAACTCTTTTCAATCATTCCTCTTCAGTGTACCATCTCATTCCTACTCCAGAACCCTGAGTGATCCACCTAGCAACAACTATTCCTCCTTCTCTTCTTTTCTAACAAAGCCCCATTTTGTGCTATACCAGAATTCCAGTAGCTTCAGAAATATCTTTCTTATGTCAGAAAAAAAAGTTAGAGATTAAGTAATCAAAAATCACACAGCTTCTAAGTGGCAAAGCTGAGAATCTGTCTTAGCCTGGGTTATTCCAAGAAAGAAGATCCCAAAATGCAGTTTTGAGATCTTCATGATCAGAAATCAGGAGTAAGGGACAGATAAGTTAAAATAGTAAAGAAGGAAAAGCAAATTCTAGGATGCATTATCAAATTGCCCATTTCTATAAGAACCATGTGCTTGCTCCTGCATCTATCTAAAATGCCTTATGTTGTATGCACATATGAATAATAAAACAATAAAAATAAAATAAAATGCCTTATGAATGATATCTCAGGGAAGAATGCCAATCTGAAGAAGAAAAAGGAAGGAGGATATAACTTCAGCTCCTATTCCTCATTGGTCAAGAGTTCCCACTACTTCTGCAGGTATTAACTGCTTTGTACTTCCAGTTATATATGTAGGAGGCACTAGTGGTATCCCATGGGTGCCCCATACAGTGTCATCAGAAAAACCCAAGGCAGATAACAAAAGGCACACTACAGGAATGTGAGAGGGGGCACTGAAAAGTGACATCTTTGTGAAATGGGTAAGTTCTCTGTGGCAGTAGTGACTAGAAGGAAGGACCCAAGAGGATAGAAAACAATGCTCAAGAAGTAACTGACTGATACAGTCCACCCCTTTTACCACTGAAGTCCACTCATGCCCTCTTTCCCTTTAATCCAGTCTGTCACAGAGGCTCCTGTAACATGGTGACCAGTCACAATTTCCCCAAAGATTAATGCAGGAGGGTTAGTGAATCCAGCTACTGTCTCTAAAAGAGCTATCCTGAAGCCATAACTATATCATCTCCCTCCTCCACAACCTTTGTGGAGTTCCTTCCCTGTCAGTCAGCATTTGGTTGGTCTGAGTTGCTTTCTTGGTGGGTAATCACCAAGGCTCAAAAAAGAGTCTAAGTCTTTAGTTGCCTTGAGCTCATTTGAAATGTAGGGTGAAATTGCTAATTCACCAAAATCACTGGTTAAAGAACCATGAAGAGATAGATGCTCAATGAGTTTCATGAGTTCCAGATATAGTCCCCTCTTTACACATAAGTCACCACAGTTCCTCATGTCAATCAGGGTCAGTTACCCCTACCAGTAAAGTAACCCCTTTCTTTTATCCCTGTCCACTGGCATGAAAAGCGTAAGATGACCCAGCAGCAAGGGTAATGGTGGAGGTTCCAAGGTCCAACACCTCTTGTCATTTGCCTTAGAGAAGTGTTTTGGCATTTTAGTCAACTTCCATTATTGTAACAAAATACCTGAGATAATCAACTTAATATTTAGAGGTTCCAATCCATTGTCTGTTGGCCCATTGCCTTTGAGCCTGTGGTGAGGCAGTATATCATGGTAGAAGCATGTGGAAGGGAAAATTGCCCACCCATGGTGGTCAGAAAGAGTAAGAGAGAAGAAAGAAGGGACCAGGGTCCCAACGTCCCCTTCAATGCCATACCCAATGACCTAATTTCCTTCCACTAGATCCCACCTACTAAATGTTCCACCACTTTCCACTAGCACCATGAACCAAGGACCGAGCCTTTAACATATGCACCTTTGGGGAGCATTTGGGATGAAAACTAACATTTGGTGTGTTCCAAACCAGGGAAACCCTGAAAACTTACTCACTCTAATAGATCTTTGAATCTCTGTAGAGCATGTCTCTCACTTTTTGTGCATGCATGTGTCTTAGTAGGGCAACTTTCTGCTAACAGATTCAATTGACATGATTCTGACAATATTGTGAACAGAGAGCAGGGGAGGTTACTCTAAAGGACTAAATTCCCACCACAAGGAAAACACTTACCATATTTGGGCTTCCTTCCCTCTCTCCTGCCATTTATTTTTTTTTTCTATTCTCCCTAATAAGAGCCCTTTCATAAAGACTATGAGGTACCTAGCTCAAAAGTTTAATCTAAGGAATTTGGTCCATGCCTCCACTCTCAGGAGTTCTGCCTTTGGGAGCCATGGAACTCTGGACTCCTTGCAGCATGAACCAGATAGTATTAGTAATGACTTCTTCAGACTTAGGTAGTTCCTAGCCCAAAATCTGTAGAATTGAACTGTTATTTGAACAAGGGTGATCTAGTTTTATCCTAATTCCTTGGCCCTGGTGCAAAAAAAGAAAGAGTAATGATTTCCATGAAGACTTTTCACTAGGTCCCTCTTCCCTAAGGGTTGCCTTTTTTGGGATACTTTTACCCTCTGGAGTTCCTTTGATTCGTGTATGCAAACCATAGCCCAGAAGAGCAGCAGCAGGAGTAGAACCATAACTTGAAGGTAGGGACTTGTCACAGACATAAGGAAATATCACAGCTGAACAACTCCTTTCTCTGTGCTATTTCATCTTTACATTATCATGCAACTGCTGTGCATTAAGCACTGTGCTTTTAGATAATTAGCTCTCCTCATGAATTCCAGATTACCTCTTGAGTAGTAGGGCCAAGGAATAGTCTTGGGTAAGTCTCTGGCATGTTTCTACACTGTTAAATGAATGGGTGTGCTATAAAATCTCTCAGTGTTTTTCCAAACCAAATTTGTTAAAATTCTGTCCAGCTCTGATATCTCGTTACTCTAAACAGAAGCCCCTTCCAAGCCTTTCCTAACCTGAATTTCCTCAGAGAGTAAGGCCTGAACCAAGTACTTGTGTATAGGTAACTTAGTTTTTGAAGTGACTCCAGAAAGCAGGTATGAGGAAGTGGGAGAAAGAGAGGCCAACACAGGGTGCATTATGAGTGGTCATCATTCTAAGAAATTGAGGATCAATTTCTCTAGTGTCCTCTGAAAAGCCATACAGAATATACTTCATAACAGTCTCCTGGAACAATAGCAAGAGAGGAATACTGATCCATTGGTTCCTTCATGAGTACATTTTCTGATAAAGACCATAAGGAAATGCCTGAGTCAGGATAATTTTATTTTTTAAAAAAGAGAGGTTTATTTAGTGCACAGCTCTGGAGGTTCAAGGGCATGGCACATTAGCTCACCTCTGATGAAGTCATCATAGTTGAATGGCATCACAATGGTAAGAAGCCAGAGATCACATTACAAAGCAGGAAACTAGAGAACAATTCAAGGATTAGTTCTAACAAGAACCAACTCAGGGTCTCATGAGAATGAGCTTAATTCCTTCCTAGAACAACACCCCCAAGTGACCTAAGGATTTCCCAGTAGACTCCACCTCTTAAAGGTCCTACCACCTTCCCACACTGCTACCATGAGGACCAAACCTTTATTACATGAACCTGGGGGACCAAACCACCTCTAAACCATAGCAACTCTCATCTTCCATTGGTCAGAAGTTGTCTCATAGGGTTAACTCCTTCCTTCTTCCAAGTTCACAATCAAGCAGAGTACAGCATTTCCACACGGCAATATCAGAAAAGTCCAAGGCAAAGCCAGAGATACATGGTGCAGCTCAGACAAGATAGACAGGGGCTTCAATTTGGTTGCCACAATAATGGCATAAATGGTGGGCCAAGAAGGTACATAATTAGGATTTGCCGGATTTAGCCAAAATAGAGTATGCTCAGTTTAAATTTTAATCTCAGACAAACAGTGAATATGTACAAGTATATGTCAACTTTTAGGAAATAATTATACTAAATAATTAATTAATAAGTCATTCATTATCTGAAATTCAAATTTGACCGGGTATCTTGTTTTTATCTGGCAACCCTATACATAACGCACAGGAGGAGTGCAATTCAAAGCCGTAGCCTTGAGTCTACAATTTCCTTAAGGACCTTATTCATCTGCCTATGGTCTTTAAATTCCCCATTTCACTAAGCCTTCGGTACAGAAGTTAGTCAATTATGAGTGCCAAATTGTGATTCCTCTGTACAAGAACAAGAGAGCTAACAGAAGAGCATATAACAGAGTAAGATGAATTTTTTTGTTATTAGTACTGGGACTTGAACCCAGGATCTCACACTTCCTTTGTGGTGCTTTCTCACTTCACTAACCCAAGAGTGTGATGAAATGGGGCACAGCATTTCCTGTTCTTTAGGGACTCAGGGCCCAATGAAGGACTCCTGTGTTTAATTCTGCCAAGATCCCACACTGAACAAACCCAGGCTAGTGCTGGGCTTCCTATCATGCTTCTTGGTGGCTGACAGCATCTGCAACACCACCAAGGCATGAAAGCCTTGAGGAATGAAAGAGCAGAAATACTCACTTTCACAAAAAATCAAGATGCAAATGTCAAAAGCCAGTGTTGTTCTTTTTTTTTTTTTTTTATGAAAACTCTTGTAATTTTCAGGTAGACTTCTTAAGACAGTCCAAATGTGATTATTTTAAGATCACTTAGAATTAGTAAATGATTCCTATTTTCAGTTTAGAAATTATTTTAGGGGCTTAAGGGAAAATACCTGCCTGTATTTTCATTTTTTTCCTTTGTAGCCTCAAAGTTTCCAGAACTTTTACATCAGTCCATAAGTGAGTCCTCCTCAGTACCTGTGCCATCACAAGCCTGACTCCCCCTTGCCCAGCTCCTTTACCCAGCAAGAATGACAGCTGCAGTTTAATTGCCTGTGAAAGCAAGGATAAAACTAAATTGTGTTGAAGCCTCATTTTCTATATTGGGAACGTGAATCTCTCCCATCCAGGACCTCTAGACAAAAGACACAAATGTCCCTGTCACCTTCTGGGACCAGCCCCATCACCACCTGTTTGAGTTGTAAGGATTACAGCACATGACTCCCATGGAATCTCAGTTCCCAAAACTGAGTTGAAAAGGACCATGTGGTCATATTGTCCAGCCTCCCATCCATTGATGATAATACTCAATCCCACAGGGTGAGGTGATTGACCCAGTGTCCATCTGATGAAGCCAAGAGGGCAGCCTAGAATTCCTTACGTTACTCAGCAACAACTTTGCCCCACTCTCCTGTCTGATTGTATCACCTCCTTAATATTCCTACATTGTGGCAGGAGCATGGAAGTGATGACAAATAGCACTTCCATATATAACTCATAGGGACCAGTTTTCAAAACATGCTATTGTGAACATTAGATCTCATTAAATGCCTCAAAGGCAAATCAGAGACCTAGACTGCCCAAGCTAGAAACCTTGAACAGCTTGTAGAGGAAACCTATCTGAAAACTCTGGTTCTGTCACTTAATAGTCATGTAACTTTGAGTAAGGCAAACCATCTTCCAGAATCTCTACTTGCCTAAAAAATGGACAGGTCATCTCTGCCTAACTCACAGAATTACCATGAGGAGCAAATGACTTCTCAGATGTGACAGTGCAGACACATGTATACATGTGTTGTTAGTGTAGTAGAATGGTATTGCAAAAAAAAAAAAAAAAAAAAACATTGCTTTTGAAGAGTTTCTGACTACGTTCTGTATGAATGACCTTGCATGTTGTGCACTGTGGGTTGAATTGTGTTCCCCAAAAAGACATTAAAGTCTTAACTCAGGACCTGTGAATGTGATCTGATTTAATAATAGAGTATTTACAGATGATAAATTTGAGATTATTTTGTTGGGTCCTAATTCAACATAATCCATTGTAAAAAGAGGAGATCTGGACACAGAGATACAATGTGAAGATCCAGGAAGAAATCTATTATAAGCTCAGTCATTCTAAGGCTGCCAAAAGCTGAAGAGAGGCAAAGAACAGATTCCCCACCCTCAGAAGGAACCAAACCTGCCAACACCTTGATCTTGGACTTCTAGACTCCAAAACTGTGAGAAAATAAATGTCTGTTATTTAAGCCCCAGCTGAGGTACTTTGCAATGGTAACTGTAGGACAATAATATACAGTACAAATATAGTTATAGGTTGTGTGTTGCTTATCACATCTACCAAGCTACTGCACTAGCCTCTGTCTCTGTCTAAGCAGTTCCTCATTGCCTAGAGCTGTACTGGAGTAGCCACTGGTCCCCTGTGGCCATTAAAATTTAAATGTAAATAAATTTAAGTAAAAATTCAGTTCTCTAGCCATACAAGCCACATTTCAAATGCTCGAGAGCCACACACAGCTTGTGCAGAGAGTGAACATTTCTGTCATCACAGAAAGTTCTATTGGGCAATGCTGCAAGAGCACAGTCAAGACTCTCATGAGCCATGGGATCATTCATAGCTTAATCCAAACCACTCTTGGCTAGGCTCATCTCCGACTACACCCAGGTGCTCCCTTATTATCTACTCCAAACCACCCGTTCTTGTTGGTTGGTACTTCAGCTCACCCATGGCATTCTTTGTATGGTTTCCTTTGGTGAGAATGCCCTCCATTCTGCACTCTACCCTATCCTCTGTTCCTGCCTGCCTAGAAAACCCTGCTCGCCACTTAAGTCCAGGTGTAAAAAGTGCCCATGGCCCTCCCAGGGAGATTCAACCCATCCCTTTCTCTGGTTTCACAATTGCTGTCTTATTAGCAACATCACAAATGGGACCATGGTGGTCCCATTCTTTGTTTGCATGAGGCTTTCTCTTTGCTGGTCTATGAAGCCTTCATGGCAGAAACTGAGTCTCATTGATTTATTTTAATTTGTTGTCTTCTCCCTTAATATTATTTTATCTTTTTTTAATCCTAGACCACAGGAAAATATTTTTATTTTTAATTGACAAACAAGAGTTGTGTGGATGTATGGAGTATAACATGGTGTTTGATATGTGTATTGTGTACATTACGGAGTGATTAAATCATGCCTATACCTCATGTACTTCAAATTGCAATTTGAAATATATACTACAGGACTGGATATATGGCTCAAGTGGTAGAGCACCTGCCTAATAAGCATGAAACCCTGAGTTCAAACCCCAGCACCACCAATATGTGTATGTGTGTGTATAGCTTTATATATTTAACAATACATATTACATAAAATAACTTTACAATGTGAAGCAGAAGCTTATTCCTCCAATCTAACCAAAACTTTGTACCCTTTGAGCAACATCTCCCTTTTTCTCTCCCCGCCTCTCTCCCCCAGGCTCTGGTAATTATCATTCCACTCTCTACTCTGCAAGTTTGACTTTTCTGAGATTCCACATACGAGTGAAAACATGAGGTATTTGTCTTCTTCAGTCTGGCTTATTTCATTCACCATGATGCCCTCCAGTTCTGTCCATGCTGTTATACATGACAGGCTTTCCTTCCTTTTTAAGGCTGAATAGTACTCCATGGTGTGTATGTATTAAACTTTACTTTTGTATCCTGGAGCTGAGTCTAGTGATTGGCAGAAAGGAGGCATTTACCCAATGTCCAGTTCATTTCCACTAAGGTTTGAGCCAGGGGCTCACCTCTGGCTTCCTCTCCTCTGCCTCACAGTGGACTGGCTCAGCACTTTGCTTGGAGGGAGGCTCACCCACCAGCCCCTGATTCCTTCCAGAGTCAGTGAAGACCTAGAGAGAGCCCAGAGCTGAAGCAGGCACTCGGGTCTTGTTGGTGACTTGAGAAACAGGTCAACTAAAGCAAGCAGGCACTGAACTCTTCTCTGCAAGAGAAAGGACTGCTAGGAGGGAGGCAACAAGGAAGGGCCATCCCAAACACACACACACACACACACACACACACACTGGCCATTCTTTTCCAGTGGAACATTCTGCCTGACCTCTCTGGCGTCCACAGCTGGCTACCCTCCCGGCCTCCCACACGGGCATTCTCCTCAGGGCATTGCCCCACGCGCCTACCCGATGAACTGCAGGGTCCAGCAGAACCTCCTGCAGCTGTGTGTCCAGCTGCTGCTGCCTAAGCCCCTTCCAAATGAGCGCCTCAGTGCCAGGTGTCCCCGCCTGCGCCCTTAGTGCCCTTCCTTCTCTGCAACAGCCACCTTGTGCAATCAGTCAGAACAACCTGGCCAGTGGAGCCCGGCACAGCCCTCACTATGCCTGCATCCTGACGCTCCATTCTCGCTGCCACTGCCATCTGTGTGGACCACACCAGAATGTGCCTCCCTTGCTCTTTGACCTTTTTCATCCATTCTGTCAAAATTATCTTCCTAAAATACAGATCACTGTTCTCTTGGGGCCTCTTCCCACTGCCACAAAGAAAAACAAAAGCCAAACTCCTTACGCAAGTGCTCAAGTCATTCCCAGATCCAACCCTTAGTTGGCTACCTTCCCATCTCTGGAACATGCCATACACTTTCCCACTCATCTGCCTTCTGTCCACCTGCCATGTCCCCACTCCACACAGGCTCAGAGTGAAGGCAGGAGGGCTGACTGCCTGGGTTCATGCTGGACTCCCATACCTGCAAGCTGGGGAATTCTGAAAAAGGTAGTGAAGGTCACTGTGCCTCAGTTTCTTCCTCTGCAAAATGGGAACATGGTATTACCCACTAGAGTTGAGCAGACTGAAGGGGTGCTTTGAAAGCATACAGCATGTGCCTGGCAACAGCTGTGTTTTTCTATCATCAGTACATTTTTGTTTCTTGGAAGATTTTTATTTTTGAGACAAGATCTCACTATGTAGCCCAGGAGGGACTTGAACTCAAGATCCTCCTATCTCGGCCTCCCAAACTGGGAATACACGTGTGTACCACCATGCCTGACTATCATCGGTGTTATTGTCATCTCCCAAGAAGATTTTCTCAAATCTGCCTCCTTCCTTTGACCACATTTTGCCTTGATGGTCTTTGGCTTTGTAACAGGCCTGGCTTTTCCCTGAGCATCTCTCTCAAAAGACATAGGAATCGAGTCTCCCCAAGATAAGCACAGATGCACTAACCTGAATGTTTGTTGAATTCCTCCTGCCCCTGTCTTCTCAGTGCCTGCCACCCCTACTCACTTCTGAGAAAAGCCTCTTTACTCTGACTGCATAGAAGACATGTGAGAAAGTGTGTGGGGGAGAGGGTCTCAGATGTGAAGTATGTGACAAATGTGTGAGAGTATTGTGAGAAGCTACGAGAGCGTGGGTGTCTATGTGAGCATGTGTGAATGTAAGAATGTGTTAGAGGATTGTGTGTGTGAGGATGTGTGTGGGAGTATATGTGTACATTCATTAGTGTAGTGGGCAAGTGTGTGAGTGTGCATAGGACTGAATGAGCATGTGTGTATGTGTGAGTGTGTGTGAGTGTAAGAGAAGGTGTACGCGTGTGTGCGAGTGTGTGTGAGTGTACTGTGGGTGTGCAGAAGTATTTCAGAATGGGGGTGTGTGTGCAAGTGTGTATGAGGGAGTGTGTGTCTGTGTGTATGCAGAGGAGTGCATGGGAATGGGAGGGCGAGAGCATGTGCTTATGAAGGTATACTAAAAATGTGTGAGAAGGCAAGTGTGTGTATGAGTGCATATGAGAGTGTCATATAGGGGCATGGGAGGTGTACAAAAGCGTCTCTGTGAATGTGCGCACATGCATGTGCAGAGGAGTGCATGAGAAGGTGGGGGTGAGAGCATGTGAATGACAGAGGAGTGAGGGAGAAGGTACAGGTGAGGGTGTGGGTGCGTGTTGGACAAAGCTGCTTTCCAGGACAAATGCTGCATTTCTCCTGTCCTCTCAGCTGCACTTATGACTGTCTATAATCTGCTTAAAGTGAAACATAACCACACAAAGCTACAAAACACTCATTTAGCTTCTTTCCACCCCTACTTCCCCACAGCTGCCTTGTACAGACACACAGAAGCTAACAAGAGACCAGGCAGACACAATAGCTAATGAGCGATGCACCCATTGCTTCCAGGAGGCACAAGTAACATTTGGTTCTCTCCAAGTGCCTTGTCAGTCTTGTTCTGCCTGCACAGTAGGATTAGTCCATGTTTTCTGAGCACTCACTAGGTGCCAGGCTCCTTACTTATTAGCAATTGATACAGCAACCAAAGTCTCACAGCCAGTAAGTGATAGAACCTAGATTCAATCCAGGAAGCGTGTGGCTAGTAGATGTACTGCCAGAATAGCAGTTTCTGGGTCCTGTTGCATCCCTCAGCCCCTAAGATCTACGATAAAGAAGTGTGTGTGTATGTGTGTGTGTGTGTGTATACAGTACTCAGCAACCAGGACATGAAAACTGGAGACTTGGACAGGGACCAGAAAGAAGAGAAGAACAGCAGGAGTCCAGGAGGGGTCTTGTGGTTTCTCATACACTCAGCTGAGTGGGTCTGAAAAGTGCTGCTCTAGGGCTGGAGCCGAGTGTAACTGACCCAGCCTGGAGGATCAGCCTGATACCAGGCGAGTGCCAGCTGGACGGTAGGCAGCAGCAATTTGTTCCTGGTTGAAGCCAAACCACTTGGAGTTGTAGGATCAGCAGATGTCAGGGCAGGGCTGAGGCTGCAGGGGCTCAGGGTGTGATTGATGTATGGCTGGTATTACTGACTCATGTTCCTACAGAGGGTAAGGTGGTAGTTCTCAAAGTGAAGCCCCAGGATTCCCTGGAGTGGCTGCAAGTTTCTGGGCCCCTCCTCCTCCTGAATGAGTCTTTGGGATGTGACTTGAAATCTGCATTTTAAACAAGCACCCTGGTGACTCTGGCTTCCCCAGAAGCATACCCTGAGAGGATTCCTATGTGGCAATTTGCTATAGAAATGTCCCCATCAATTGGTGAGGGACTGAGAGAGGGAGGAATTGAGGAAGAAAGAAGCCAAACAAATAAGTTCCCCTGTGAATTCAAGGGAGCATCCTGAAGACAGATAGGGACTTCCTGAGGATTCCTCCAGGACTCTGGAATGTCACCATACTAGAAGGTCAGCCACCCCAAGCCATTGGAGTATTCAGAAATGATCACACTTAAGACTTTAGTAATAGACTGATCCAAACTAGGGCTTTTACTGGCAAATTAGTGACTTATTCACTAGAATGAAGAAGGATGTCTGTGAGTGTGTATGAGTATTTCTGTGAGTGTTTGCATGTGTAGGTGTGCAGAAAGTGTAAGAATGATGGAAATGGGTTCTCTTCACAAAACCAAAGATAGGCCCAATATGTGAATTAACTAGAAGAGTTAGGAAGGGGAAGAAGGAAGGAGGTATGAACCCAAGGTGACTGAGGCCTGAACCAGGGATGGTTTCTGGGGCATGAGCCTTAAAGATTCCTGAGTCCCACCATTGTTCAAGAGGATTTCTAATTGCCAGATGCTACTTATCAAGTCAAAAGAGTCTTGCTTTTGGAATTGTGAGCAAGAAATACAGGGATGGGATGGAAAGCTTCACCAGTGATGACCAATTGCAAAACTGAGACACAGCAATTTGGAACCAGAACATGCAAATGCTTTAGACTCTAAGTCCAGTTTACTTCAGGTTTCCATACTTGGAAAAGCAGGAATCCAGGAAGTACTTTCTCCCTCCCTCCCTCCCTTCCTTCCTTTCTACAACTGCATTCCTCTCTTCATTGGTTCAACACCAAGAATGGAATGGGAAGGAAAAACACAGCAACAAAAGCAGGAAAACAGAAACGTTGTGGTGGGATGTTTTATGAACCATGTCACCTGTACTGAGACAATGAAAAACAGAATCAAAGTTTCATCATTTCTTTGGACAGCAATTAGCTGTATGAAGGAGGAATCTCAAGTAAATGAACAAAACTCCTCACTGCTTCTTCCTTGGACTGTTTGTTTGACTACTACATTCAACTTTTTTTTTTTTTTGGCAGCACTGGGGTTTGAACTCAAGATCTCACTCTTGCTAGGCAGGGGCTCTTACCACTGAACCACTCCACCAGCCCTAAAATATTTGAGGGTTGAATGTTGTAATGTCTGTAAACTTTCTTTTTTGTGTTCAATTATTTTTATCACAAACATTTTACATACAACTATTTCAAAGTGTGGGTTTAATTAGGATCAACCCTTTGGTTAGTAAATAAATGTGTGTTTTTGCTTAAAAAAAAGATAAAGTCAAGTGGAAGGCAAACACCCAACAGAGCTTCTAGCTGCGATCCCAACAGGGAAGTTACTATACAGGAGTTTGCTGAGTTCTGGAATCTCTATAACTTCTCTCACATTTAGTAAAACAAATATGTGGGGAAGAGAGGTAACAGGCTTGCTTTTGGTACCAGTGAGAAAATGAGAGCTGGGGAAAGTGTCCCACCCTGAACCCAGTCTTTGTTCCTGGGAGAAACAGAGCAAGGAATAGGATAGAGAGTGACAGCTCCTAAAAACAGAGAGCAGAGGGAGCTACATCTCTCCTCTCAGCAGGGACTCAAGGCCGGTCCCTGGGCTAAGCACTTCCCTTACTAGAGCCCAAGCAAAAGTGTGTCTAGTTTTCCTCTTTACAGATAAAGAGACTGAGACCTAGATGGGTTCTGTAACCTACTTGGGTCACTCACTGAGAAAGGGACAGGGTCCCGCAAGTGACTTGCTTGTTCCAGGCACAGGGGAAATGTGACAGAAGCCCCCAAGTGTGAGGGAGCAGGAAAAGCTTGAAAACTGAGCATGAGGGAAGGAGTGAGCCATGAGACTAGAGCACAGAGTGGGGAAGGTAGGAAGGATCAGATGGTGATCAGACATTGGTAGAAGCATAAACCAACATCTGTTACACACTGCTCCTGACTAGGCAGCCCATAGGAGCTCCCTCTGTTCCCAGAGACTCTGACTGGTGGGTGGGGGGGGGGGTGGAGAAAACAAAGCCTCACCAGCTAATGACCAATTACAGACTTGAGAGACAGCTAATGTTGGAACTGGAAACCTGCAAACCCTGTAGTCTCCTAGGTCCAGTTTATATCAGATTTCAATACTTGAAAAACCAAGAGTCCAGAGGGCTCTTTCCTTCCTTCCTCCTTCTTTCCTTCTTTCCTTTCTTTTCCTACTTTCCTTCTCTTCTTCCTTCCTTCCTTTTCCTTCCTCCATTCTTCTTGCTGCTGACACCCACTGTGAGATAGAAAGAAAACAATTCACCAACCTATCTTCCTCCCCATTTTGTCTACAATGCTGGCATCCACACCAAGAAGTATGAATCATCATCATTCCTATTTTAAATGATGACAAAACTGCCTCTGATCCCACAGCTAGTCAACAGCCATGCATGGACTGGAACTCAGATCTCTGACTGTAAATGCTTTGGTTTTTGTTGGTACTCCAATGCCATATAGTCTCATCCTTACCTTTTCCCTTCTGAGGTAGCTTTTGAATGAACTCAACAAGCCCCATGAACTCTATTCCCACTCCAGCCAAGACTGCCATCAGAAGGGAGACAGACAGGGACAATAAGAGTTCTTTGACATACAATCTGAGTGTACAGAGTCATGACCCATGCCAAGGCTGGGTTCCAGCATGAAGTAAGTCTCCCCTCCTCCTTGCCACCTCCCACCGTAGCCAAAGTGACAGGAGGCAGACGACCAAAGAAAAGAACACATTAACCATCTGCAAATCTCATGAGAGGTGTGAACACTGCAAACCAGAACACAACATGTCCCTACCCCAAGGAGCTCCCAGGACTAAGTGCTAGGGCACAAGCAAAGGTAGCTGCTATAGGGACAATAAATAGGAGAGGAAAAATGAAGTAAGGGTAAAAGGAACTTGACCTGAAAGGAGTAGGCTATGGGACTTAGAGTAGAGATCAGGACACTGTGTTAAAGGATCAGAGAGATGAGAGCAATTGGAAGAATTGTGAAGAACTGTCAGGCTCACTAGACATGAGCAAACAGAACTCTCTGTCCCAGTCTTCTGGGGGCATCCAGGCAGGGTTGAGTGGAGGGAAGCCCTGGCCCCGCCTTCCAGGGCTGAGGGGACCTGGATGGCCTGACCTTTGAGGGAGTGATTGAGGAGGGGTTAGCAGGTGGGAGGAAGAAGCTCTGTGGTCTGAAAGATGCATTAGCAGCAGAATCCAGAACCTTCCCTGATCCAGAGATTTACTGTGTTCTTTCTAATTTCTGTGATGACAATATAGTGAGGAACGTACACACCTGTGAAACATGCAGAACTCTGCTTTCACCTCCCTTGACCTTGCAGAAAGCAAACCTACTGGGAGATGAACAATTCGAGAGAGCACACAAGCAGTTTTGATGAGCAGCTACTGAAATCTGCCACCATGAACAGTAGCTACTACGTGGTCCCACCTCTTCCCACTCCCAGCCCCAGGCTTGGGAAAGTAATGAGGACAAGCTGCCCCGCAAGATGGGCGCCAGCACGGGTCATCCAATCTCTGGAAGCTGCAGCCTTTTCTTCACAGCTGTCAGGCAGCCTCTGTGAGCCACAGGCTCTGGTTACAGGGCATAAGCAGCCACAGAAGCAGCTGGCCCTGGACTGGCTCATGCCATGGGCTCTACTGATATGAGGGAGTGGAGAGGTGGTCAGAGTGGTAGAGGAGGGATTTGCAAGGTACTCTCTTTTCTCTCCTCTCTCTCCTTCCTCTTCTCTCGCTCTCTTCCCCACCTCACCTCCTCTCTCCTTTCCCTCTCCTCTGAACTTTCTTCATAGACTACAGCCCTTTCTTTCCCAGGTTAGTCATGTGTATGGGGACCTCTGCCTGGGCTGCAATAAACATGGGCAGCCCCTCTTACAAGTCTGTAAGGTCACTGTTGTGTGGGTTTTGGCCAAAGACCCTACCTGTACCCCATGTGCATACACATAGTCTTTTTGTTTGAGCACCAGAATACTCGTGTGTATTTGTCTTCCTTCCAACCCTAACCAGTGGGATTGAAGGTTTGTATCTTTTTGGCTCTATGAGACTTTGTGGCACCCCAAAGTAGTATCCTGTGTCTTTAGATTTTTTGGGCAGATGAACAGGGTGAGTGTGTCCCCAGTGAGGGTCCCCCTCCATCTTTCAGATTCAAGGGAGGGACTAGTGGGGCTGGGATTCTTCTGTGTGGTAGCTGAGAGCTTCAGAAAGCAGATGACATGGGGTTGGGCAGGAAGGGACAACCAAGTCTATAAATTCCTAATGCAGAGTTTAGACCCCAAGTAGAGTAGAAGAGACCACTAGAAGCTGAATCAAATAGTATTGATCCAAGCGCAGCAATCAGCTATCAAAAGGGCAAAAGATCAGCCTGATTCAGCCTCAGTACCATCTCCAGGATCCTAATTGGCAAGCTTATGAAATTTTGTCTGTAGCTCTTACTTAACCATTATTCCAGACCAGAATAAGGTGCTAAATTGCTGCTAATTAATGCCTTGCAAACTTACAGATCTCTTTATTTCTGATAGTCTGTTCCCTTCCTACAAGATGCAGGGGTCTCTAAATCTAATCAATTGAGGCCTAGGAATGAATCGCAGCCTTTCTTCCTTTGATCATGTGAAAAGATAGAAGTGATTAGGAGTCCCCTCTTTATTGGGGATGTTCCTAAAACCACCCACAACAAAACTATCAGAAAGGGGAGGCAGATAGCTCTCAAGAACTTTGGAAGCAAGTTATTAAACACAGTCTTTAGCAGAAAATAAACTGTGCAAATTTAGAACAACAAAAAAAAGAAAGGGGAGGCAGAGAACAAAAGACAAACTTCCAGGGAATCTAGCAGAGATAATGTACCATCCAGAAAAGCCAGAAATGCTGTGGTTCCAAGTATGCAGAGACCAAAATGGTATGCTTTCTATCGCTTATGAAGTTGGTCTGTGTAGGTTTGGAGAGTGGGGTGTGAGTGTGAGTGTGTGTGTGTGTGTGTGTGTGTGTGTGCATGGGTGTTAACTTGGCTGACTTGAAACTTACTTCCCAGGAATTAATGGAAGTATCAGGTCATAACAACGTGTACCCAGAATATAGGCCACAGCATCATAGAATGTTACTGAAGGAAAAGTCATTTGAAGATACACCCTCGAAGGAGCTTACAAGTACATGCATGCATGCACACGCACAGTGTGGCTTAATTGATGCATACTGAATGAGGCCATTCTATCGCCAATGAAAAGAACCGTCCATCTATTCAACAACTGTTGTGTACTGTCATATGATGCACCCTGTGCTAAAATTAAGCCAGTTGTACAAATTCATCTGTTAAGCAGAGAAAACGATTTGAGGCTGTTTAGCCACTTAACCGAAGAGCTAAACTATTTTTAAAATAGTCCTGAATGATGGATTCTTTTTCATACACTTGGACAGCCAAGCATATGGACCTTGGCATAAAAACATGCCTGAGATCCAAGTTGAGGTAAGGCAAGTGGCTAAAAAGACCTTCAGGCACTTCCAGTCCTTTCCATACTTCTGAAAGGTTTTTAAGGAAAAAACAAGAAAAAGAAAAAGAAACATCCTTTGGTTTTGATAGGCACCCTGTGTACTTATTTCTCTCTTTAGACATAGTTGGCTATAGAGTCTGCTAAAAATACATTGAAAGAAAGCAGGCAAGGGAGGGGAGGAGAAGAAGAGAATTTAAAATCTAGTCCTGTTCCTTGTTAATCACCTTCCTCTGTAAATTTACCACAATGTTTAAGCTTCTCACTACCTATTCCTCTGCTCAGCCATTTTGGGGCACTGGGTAGTTATTTTTTAAATAAAAAAGTACTCTCATTTCTATTCTTCCTTTTGGGCTCAAGAGTCTCTGAGACTGAGAAAAACTGTAGCTTCAAGTGGGCCTTTGTCCTGGGATTGCTACTCCCAAGGGTGAGCACGGTGGCTGGAAAACAGGCTAAGGAATCGCAGGAAAATAGGTTGAGCCAATTGGGTCTTTTGTGTGGATAGCAGAATCCACTACAACCCCATAGGTGTACGAGAACCAGTTTAATAGGCTTCCAAGAGTCAGCCAGCTAGGAATACCCAAGTCCCCTGTTTCACAGCTCAGGGTCTGTTCATCCCTGTTATGGCTGGAGTTTGCAGGAAGAGAACAGAAGAAGGAGCTCACTTGGTAGCTGGGTGGTTGGATCACTGGGCTCCTTGAGGCAACTCTACCCTTTCAGCCAAACCCAGAGGTTACTGGAGCAGGCCGGCCCTATTTGCGCTGGAGAGCTGAGTCATCCATGGGAAAAGACAGCAGCAGCTATAAATTTTCCTATGTTTAAGGAAGGCTTCCTAAAACCTGGCTTCAGGCTTACAGTCTTTATTTATATCTCTCACAGGAATATTTTTTCAAACTCATGACCGTGCACTCTATATTTCTTTGGGGACACTCCAAGCATCTGGTCTCTTCTATAATAAGCCTTGCAGGTGACAGGCCCCCAGAGGCCCCGAGCTTGGACTCTGAGCCTTCTGTGGCTCAGTCCACATGTACCTCTCCCTTGACCAAGGCCAAGCCCCCATCTCATGCATGAAAGTATGGACAACTTCATGGCACAGTGTTGCATGTAGACCCACAGAGCATATTCAACCATACACACATATATGCAAACTACTGTGAGGTCCCTGGTTCTCTATACAATTCCAAAACGCTTTCTGTTTACTGTGAAACATGAGTTCCAGCACACAGGAGTTTACCTTCAGGCTGAAGGGGCCCTCCAGGAGTCAGATGCCCATTCTCTGGTTCAGGAGTATTTGGCAGGTGACTGAACAAACTATGGGCTTTCTGTTGTTGCTGTTTATAAAGTGGGTATCGAGGAGCCATCAAAGAGAAACTGCCAAGAAGTTAACACTTCATGAGTCAGGTAAGAGTCATGTACACAATAATCCTCCCTCTTGGATTTTCTGGAAAAGAGAAGCAAAACTTGTTGAGCTTGAAGGGGGTGCAAGCTCATCTCTCCTGCTAATAAATGTTGGTCCCTTTTATCCCTCTTTAACCCATACTTGCAGATTTCTACGTCTTCCACTTCCCTAGCCTTTTCTTTTCTCTTCCCTGCTTGGTAATTAGATAATTTTGTACAATTTGAGAAATTAGTAGTTGTTACTTATTTATTTCCCCTGGTTTATTTACCATTTTGGGGTTTTGGTTTTTTTGTTTTGTTTTTTGGTAGTACTGAGAGTTGAACTCAGGGCCTTGTCTTGCTAGGCAAGCACTCTGCCATTTAAGCCATACTCTCAGTCCACAATTACTTATTTTCAAAGACTTTCTAAGATAGAAAGAGAAGCCTCATTGTCTCCCACTTTACAAGGAAAGAAAGCACATTGCCTAGGACACATATGGCAGTGGCTGTAATGAATTTGAGTCCAACCTCCTCCCCAGACCCTACCTAGCAACTTACTTCTGAGATGATGAACCCAAGCCTGCTTCGGTCCCTTGGATGCATCCAGCCTAGCACCTGTGCTCTGAGTTTTGTTCCTCCTGCCCTGGATGACACAGAACTGACCTCAATGCTCACTCTGTCACTTTTGTGGAAAGTGGTATTCCATAAGGTTTTAAAGCTGGGTCAGTTAAAGAGGATGGTTAAGGCCCTACGTGGGGCAGCTCTGACCCTATTCTTGATGTAACCACAATACTCGAAATTTGCAAAAATGTTGAAGTTCTAAGGCAGGTTATTTGGTAGCTCTTCAATTCTTCCCTCTCTCTTCAACATCAGCTGAGCACATACCTCTCGTGCTCTTATTCCACCATAGTGTCAAGCTCTCTTCCAAGTACAGACACATGTAGGAAATCACTTCCTCATCCTGGGTAATCAACCCATCTTTTCTCCACTATCCAAACACCACTTGATACATTCTATATATGTATGAAAATAGCATAATAAAACCTACTTAGAATTGTTAAAGGGGGAGGTAAAGGAAGGGGTAAGAAAGAGTAATATAGATAGAATGAATTTGATCAAAGTACATTATATGCATGTATGTAAATGCTTCATGTAATGAATTTATGGTAATCGTTTTTTAAAATACCACTTGAATTTCTACTTCTTCCACCAGTGTTTCCAAACATATTGCTTTTCCCTCAACTTTCCAAAGCACTAGTTTATGCCAGATCTCTCGTTCTTGCCTCATCCTTCCAATACTTACAACTCAGTCACGCATTTCCTACAGTAGTGGGCATACTGGGTGGCTTGCATTTGTCCTTCCAAGTTCTCTCCCCAACCTCCCCCATCCTGCTCAGAGCCTCAGGAGTCAGCCATGTAGACCATGTCAAGGGGCTCCCTTACCCTATGGCATTTCTTTGTATCTGGCCATGGGGAGGCACCATTTGGAGGTCAAAGAGAATGAAGAAGGTGAAGTCTGAGAATTAATTCCCCCAACTTGCTGATCATTTGGACTCCTCTACAAAAGGTTGCAGTCCCTATCACCTGGTCCTCTTCATAGATTCACTGCATTCGTTTCCTGTAGCAGCTGTAACAAATCACTACAAACTTGGTGGCTTAAAAACAATAGGAATTTTTTTCTTAACAGTTCTGGGAAACCAGAAATCTAGAATCAAGGTGTTAGCAGGGCCATGTTTCCCCTGGAAGCTCTGAGGAAGAATCTATTCTCTGTCTCCTTCAGCTTTTGGTGGAGGTCAGCATTTCTTGACTTGTGGCCTCATCACTCCAATCTGTCTCTGTGATTGGTCATTTTGCCTTCTTGGCTTTTGTCGATTCAACTCCCCCTCTGTCTTCTCACTGTACTTGTCACTGGATTTAGGGCTCACCTGGATTATCTAGGACACTCCCCTCAAGTCAAGATGCTTAAATTCATTAGCTCTGTAAAGACCTGTTTTTCCAAACAAGGTTCCAATGACTAAACCATGAGCATATCTTGAAGAGGGTAGGAAGCACCTTTGAATCCTCTCTGAGTTCCAGCCACTGTTCTCTCTCCTTGTCGTTGTAGGCCCAAGGGTGGTGATGCCATTTCTGACCCAGAAGCCATGACCTTCCTTTCATTGGGTTCCCTTTATCCTATGAAAGCAATCTCTTCATTAAGTTCTCTTCCAATGATCCAGCTTAAGTGTAAAGTCAGGGTCTGTCAGGTCTCTGACTGATACAGGCATCTTAAGGAGAAAGGCATCAAGGAACAAGCATTCTGGCTGAGGCCACGCAGCCCCTATGGTGACATAAGGGAAGTACAGTTTTTCTGGTGAGAAAGATACAAACCATCAGAACAAGAGCTCTCGGGGAAGGAGCCCAGAATTCAGGAGCAGCATCCCAGCAGGAAGAACTCAGCCTTGTATAGCCATCCCTCCCAGAACTCAGTCACAGATGTGAAATGCAGACATAGAACTAGAATGAGATTAGGTTCCTTTCCGACCCTTTCTGTGATGAGGGATCCAATTAAAATACAGAAGTCCTCCTTTATCAGAGATTTCATTTTCCACACTTTTAGTTATTCATGTTCAGAGAAAAATTTCGAAAATAAACAATTCATAAGTTTTAAGTTGTGTGACATTCTGAGTAGTGTGATGAAATCTCAAGCCATCCCACTCCATCCCACCCTGAATGAACCTTATTCCTCCCTCCAGCATATCCATGCTGTAGACGCTACCCAGCCATCTCAGTTACTGGATTGGCTGTTGTGCCATCATACTGTGTTCAGGTAACCCTTATTTTGCTATAATGGCCCCAAAGCTCAAGAGTAGGAAGTCTGGCAATCCATATATTCCAAACTGAAGCTTGGAATACATCTTAAAACATCTTTTAAGTGAAAAGATGTTTCCTCTCGACTTAATTTCAAAAAATCATACACTGAGGTTGCTATGATCGATGGTACAAAATGAGTCTTCTAACCTTGAAATTGTGAAGAAGGCAAAAGGAATTTGTACCAGAAAACAAGTGAATACAAAACAATAAGATATTTGGAGAGAACCAACTTCATACCCAGACTCCAGTTTCTTTTGGGATTTTTTTAGTGATCTTCCTGGTAAACTCCACCAGCAATCAGCAAATTCTACTAAGGCAACGGAGTTTTGCTCAAATATTTCCATCTCCGTGCATCCTTAGATATAATAATTACAATTGCTATCACTAGACAACCCCATTTATTGACCCCATCTACCCTGCCCCCAAAACTGAGCTAAGCATTATACATGGAATCCACAGGCTGGGAGTAGCAAAGTCTATATGATCCAGCCCCTAACTAAGAGGAATGAACTGATTTTTTTCCCATCTGCAATGGAATGATAGCAAATTTTTCTTGTATTTTTCCTTGCTACTATCCAAAGATCACAGTAAGACAAAGAGAAGCTCAAGAAGAAAGATAGAAACCCGTGTCAGGAAGCCTCCTTTTTCCTAGCCACTGGAAGCTCTGGCTGGAACATTCCTTGCCTCCTGATGCAGGGAGCAGAGATTCTATATCATAGGTTCACTGATAAAATCCTTGGCAAACAGACCAGGTGGGAGTGGGTGGCCCAAGGTAGGATTTTTGGCAGGAGGAATGTAATAGAAAAGAAAGAAACAGGCATGTGTTTCTGGTCCTGTCGAAATACTGTTTGTACTTCCAGCTCCTTCTCTTTCATACCTCACCCAGCCCTATCAGAAGTATTGTATCCCACATCTTTTCTGTGGCTTCATTTTTACAGCAGCAGACAGCACAATACAAGATATTTTGAGAGAAACTCCATTCATATAATTTTCATTACTATAGCATAGTGTTATAATTGTTCTATTCTGATATTAGTCTTTGTTGTTAATCTCTCACTGTGCTAATTTACTAGGTAAATTTACCATAGGTATGTGTGTAAAGAAAGAAACAGTATACAGAAAGAAACATAGTATACTATATGCAGTTTTAGGCATTCACTAGGGGTCTCAGAACATATCCTGCATAGATATAGGGAGACTGCTGTTCTCTTTACCCTGCTATAATTGTTTGTGATAACAATTATAGAGGGCTATCAATCTTTTATGTATAATAATGGTGCATGTGTCTAAAGTAGAGTACAAAAATGTCTATCTTTGCTGTCAAGAAGTAATCCAGGCTGACCTTATAACTTGCTTTGGCCAACAGAATGCAGCCAGAAGCAACATCACCACATGTATTTCAAACCTGGGCCTCCAGAAGTTTTGCATGCTGCCCCTCACTTTCTTGGAACCCTGCCCCTGCCACCTGAACAAGCCTAAGTTCACCTTGGGAGGATGAGTGAGTATGTGCAGAAAGGCTCCTATTACATAGGCTATCATTGGCCAGCCATCTGACCTACCAGCCAGTCCACAAGCACTTGGACAAGCTTAGCCAAGATCAGTGTTGCCTGGTCCAACTCAGCAGGATGGCACTGCTGATTTGCAGACTCCTGGGTGGCAATAAAGAAATGCTGTCTCCTGTCACTAACCTAGGAGGTAGTCTATCATGCAAAAACTAAACTATACAATGTCCAGCGTCAACTATGCGAGTGTCAAAGGGACTGTTAATCTTGGATCTCTCTGTATCCCTCGGTCACTGATAATATTTCTGGAATGATTCAGATTTTCTGCCCAAGCTCATAGAATAGAGTGGCATAAAATGGAATGCCATGGAACTCAGACATTGGTGAAGGGTGGAGCAGGAGCAAAGCACCCCATGCATGCAATAATGTCACTCCTTGGCTCTTCTCCACCTCCCAAGGCACAGGCTTGGGAAAAAGGTTACCTGATCACCACCGCCTTTGTCTGTCAACTCACATCGCACTGGATTAATCCCTGCTCAATTTCTCTCCCACCTGCCCCCACCCCATCCCCAGTCTGGCTGCCCAGATGATGTAAGCAGTAACCAATCTTGCAGCCAGTGCAGTCAGCTGGCTGGCTCACTTCTGTGTCCATTAAGGGAAGGCAGACACTTTAGAAAGAACTGGAAAATATTACTAGTCACCCACTCCACTCAACTCCCCATCCCCCACCTCTGCCCCAGTCCATGCCCCTCAGCGACACACACCCTAACCCCAAGAGACCAGAGCTGGAAAGTCCTGAAGCCAAAGAAAGAAGAAACTGGAATTATAGCCCTGAAAGCCTCATGGGCTGAGCCAAGAGACTTCTTCGGTCATGAGAACCCTGGTAGAGTTCTTCGGGTAGAACATATGCCAGAAGAAGTCTCTTTGGGCATGAGTCCTGCTAGAGAAAACAGATATCTGGAGAGCCCTGCAGTTCCCTTCCCCTATCCCCACACCCTCTGCTCCAGGGACTTGACCAGTTAGTACCAGTGAAATAGGCATTATAGGGTCAGAGTGTCAGCATCAATGGTGGGGAGGGACCACACAGAAAATCCTTATCACAGAGACAGGTGTGTTGGAATATACTTGTTATCCTAGCACCAAGGAGGCTGGGGCAGAAATATCTCAAGTTGGAGGCTAGCGTGGGCTATACAATGAGAAGACCCTGTCTCACAAAAGAAAGAAAAGGAGAGAAGAAGATTCTTCACCACTTATTTGAAGTTGGCATGTTCCCTTACAAGGACACATTGGGACTCAAGGTCGATGACCTGAATAAATATGAGCAGACAGAACCTGGTCTGCTTGCTGAGTTTAGGGTTTTCAAAATGTTCCAATACCTCTATTATTTCTCCCAACATTTAATATAAGTATAGAGAATCTACCATTGAGGAGTCAGCCCTTTCCACCTTGGAAATGTCTGCTTTTGAGCATGCCCCACAAAGATACAGTCACAGCCCAGGCTGGCCCCTCAACAGCTGTGGGGTCTTGCAAGCCCTTTATCTTTCTAGGCCTTGCAAATGAAAATGCATCCCTACCTCACAGAGTTGCGAGGTAAAATAAATTTGATAATGTCAACTAAACCTGGTCACACAATATCTTACAAAAAATAAGTACTGAATAAGAATTCTCTGTACTTTGCACAGTTTTGCTATAAAGATAAAACTTCTCTAAAACATAAAGTTTGTTTTTTTTAAGTTCTGAACAAATGTAAATTGAATGGATGCTTGTAAAAGTTTAGATTTTAAATGTCCCCCAGAGGCCCACTGGTAAAGATTTAGTCACCAGTCTGAGGCACTATGGGGAGGCAGTGAAACCTTTCAGAAGTGGGACCTAGTGGAAGGAAGAGCCCATATTGTAGGTGAGCCCTGCAGGGAATATTAGGACCCCAGACATTCTCTCTCTCTCTCTCTCTCTCTCTCTCTCTCTCTCTCTCTCTCCTCCCTCTTACTCTCCTTCTTGCCTTCCTTTCTTCCTCCTTCCTTGGTTTCTTCCCTTTTTTAATCTTCCTTTTCTGATCACGAAACTGACTTCAGCCATAGAAATATTTACATAAAGAATTTTTTAATATAACAAAAAATAAATTTTCCCATAAAATCTTTGTTCCCTTAGAATTTTTAAAGAAAGTTCTTTAAGGACCTCTCCTTTTATAGAGTACACAGTTCATTCATAGAAACATTGTCAGAATGTTGAAAGATCATGTCACCTGTCACCCTGAGTGCTGCAAGAATTCTGTCCCAGTCCATTCAGTCATGAAGCTGATTCAACTTCTAAAATCCCCTCCACCACCGCCACCACCACCAAAGAGCATTCCACAGCCTTCCTCTTCTTGCCCCATTCCGGTGCTCAAACCCATCTTCCTTCCCCGCCCACCTGCACTCCCTTCCGGAGCACCTGTTGCTACAACAAAGAAAAGCTCAGGGTTGAGGTTTCTGGGTTTGTCCAGGTGATAAACTGAGTCCTTTCAGAAGAGATAATGCCATTTGTTGGTTTAGCTCTTTTCAATCATCAGGGAAGCTCTGGGTGGGGAGAGGCATTCAGAAAGCTTCATGGATATAAAAGGTGATTGTCTTTAAATGGGAGACCTGTCACTAGGCAAAGCATTCTGCCAGCTGACTGGCAGGCAGCCTCAATGCTAAGTGCACCAGGCAGGGTGGGATTTGTGTGGCTCTGGACTCAGGCAGCTGCAGGTCTCGTACAGGGGACAGGCCTTTCTCTGTCCTTCAGAGCTAATGAGAGAGGCCCCAAGTCATACTGCACACGGGACTTTGTCAATCCTGCCTAAGCATGAACAAGTCAGGTTGATGTCAGACTCTTGAAAGTCGGGTCTACAGGGACTCTTCAAAACCCAGATTTGAGAACTGTGGACACAGCCAACTTGAATGCTTAAAGATTGGGGTTCAGCTCAGACTTCTATTAGGCTGGTTTTGTTATTCTTGAGCAAGGATCAGCAAATGTTTCAGGTAAGTGACCAGAGGGTAAATATTTTGGGGTTTGTGGTTGCCTCTGTTGTAGCTACTCAACTCTGCTATTACAGTACAAAGCAGCCATGGGCATAAAAAATAAGCATGGCTGCATTCTAATAAAACTTTATTTTTGGACATGGGAATTCGAATGTCACATCATCTTCATGTGCCATAACATATTATCCCTTTGGGTTTTTTCAACTATTTAAATAAAAAAGTCATTCTTAGTTCATGGTCTGTGAAAAAAACCAAGAGACTAAAGATGGGGATGCAGCTCAGTGGTAAAGTGTATGCTTAGTATGGGTGAGGCCTTGGGTTTGGTCCCAATCACCATTAAAAAAAAAAAGTCGGGAGAATATAAAGGTTTGCCTCATAGTCCATAGTTTGTCAACCTGTTTTAGAAAGTCTTGTTTGGGAATGAAAGAATTATAGTAGGATATTGTCTGATACATTGCTCCACAAAGAGTCTTCAAAGAATAACTATGATTAACAACTTGCATAAACAGTACTTTAATATTAACAAAATCCATCTCTGGTCTTTTTCAAGACCCACTATAAACCAGGCATGGTGATACACACCTGTAATCCCAGCTCTTGGAAACTGGAGGCAGGAAAATCCCAAGTTCAAGGCCAGCCTGGGCTACATAGAGAGACCCTGTCTCAAAAAGCTAAAAACAAAAATCAAAAAAAGAAAAGACCCATTATAACCCTACGAATTAGGTATATGAATATCTAAATGAATTAGGCATATCAATATCTAACTGAGAAAATTAAGGGTCTGACCTGACACAGCCAACAGCATACAGTAACTAGGAAGACCCCAGTTCAACTGCAGTATTCCACCTCAGAAGGCAGAGTTCTTCCCACCACATCCTGGAGGAGCTTAGAGTGGGTGATTGATTTTACCAAGAATTTATGAGGACTTTGGAGGCAGCAGGTGAGGACAGACAACTATGCAATGGCACAGTAGCAGGGAGTCAGGACCTCCTGGTGGCCTCCTGTTTTCTTAAGACTATGAACACACAGGAAACCAATAGGTAGTTTTCCCATCAGGGCTGACCCTACCCAAGGACACAGAATAAGCCAAGTTCCTACAATGGGGTGTGATCAGCCAGCTCTGATCACCATGGCTATTGCCTGGATGCATAAACCTCCAGGAGGTCAGCAGGTTTCTCTGGAGACTCCAAGGTCAGCCCAAGGCTTTTCCTGGATGCCTGACCCAGGAGCATTTCCATGGTAGAGTAAAAATGATACCAGGCACTCCTAAGAGAACGCCCTACCCCCAAAACATTCTTCTACCTATTCGTCACTTCCGCTATATGCCATTGTTTACATAGTCACTTGACACGGGATGCAAGTATGAGTTCCTGTGCCACACTGTGGTCTGACTTTTGACCAATCACTTCCTGTGTCCACAGTTTGTATCTGTAAGATGGAGTAGTCACAACAATGTGGCAAGGTGTTAATGAAAGGATGTAGTTTATGTAGCATCAGATGTTGCAGTAGGATCCCAAGAATGGAGTTTCTTTCTCCTGGAGTCTTCACTTTATGTCTCCTGGTCCATGCTGTTCTGCCTGTCTAGGATGCCTTCCCTCTACTGTCATCTTTCTGGGACATCCTCCCTAACCTTCCACCTGTTATATACACATACCTTCAGGTAATCATGCCCTTACAGGACAATGTGTTGAATTGTCCCCTCCCAAAAAAGACACATTGAAGTCCTAACCCCCAGCACTCAGAATGTAACCTTCTATGGAAACAGGATCTTTGCAAAGATAATAAAGTTAAATGAGGTCATTAGGATGGGCCTTAGTCCAATATGACTGGTGTCCTTATACAAAGGGACAGAGACAAAGAAGATAATGTGAAGACTCACAGGTAGAAGATGACCATGGATGCATCTCAGCCAGGGAACACCAGGGATTGCAGGTCAACACCAGAAGCCAGAGGGCAAGGAGGGAATCTGCCTAGCAGCCTTCAGAGAGAGCATAGATCTGTTGACACCTTGACTTTGGTCTTCTAGCCTCCAGAACTACCAGACAATGCACTTCTGCTGTTTTAAGCCACTCAGTTTTTGGCAGTCCTAGGAAACCAAAACAAGCACGCTCTCATTTGATATATCTCTATTGCACAGAACCTTTATTTCCATGCCTAAATCTTCTGCAAGGTTGCATGCTCATCTCTGCATCCCCAGGGTCTTGATCTGCTGATCTGGTGGGGGGCCTTTGGCCACTGCTCCTTGAACTGAATTAAAATTAATTTGCCCTGCACTCTCTGAGTGCATGTAACAGTTTGTTAGTTTAGTTAAGTCTATAAGAACTTTTTTTTTTCTACTTCATAACCTATAAATGAAGGTTTCAACTAGGAAATGCTCAGTGGTCAGCCCATGGGATCTGCTCCCTCCTGAATTTAGAACTATCTACCCCCAGTTCTTTCTCTTCGCAAGCTGAGCTGGCTGCTGTCTGGACATGGGAAACCCTCAACCTCTGCTTCCCAACTGACCTTCCCATCAACAAATCCTTTCACCTTAATGCAGCCAAGAAAAAGGTGGAATGCTCAAAAGTAACTTTTATCAAGAGAAAAGGGAAGCCAAGGGAAAAGAAGCATAGAAGCAAGCACGTCACATGGCCCAGTGTTCCTATCCTTACATAGGACAAGACCACACACAGGGTACTCGACTCCAGTTCCCATCCCCATGCATGAGCTAGGTGGGACCTTAAACCAAATTGTTCATCATTCTAACAGCCAAGAGAAAGTTTTGTCCTCTGTGTTGCAAAGTCTGATGGGCATTTTAGACACTCCTAGACCTGTCTTCTCGTTCTCTGTCCAGGCATTGTTCCCTTTCCCTCTGGTCTCAGACCCCTTGCAATGCATTTGAGCCCCTCTGTTTCTTCTGCTCTTGGCTCTGCTTTGCTGATATGGAAAGGCACCCTATCCCAATCTAGCTGGACAGTCCTTGCCTTTCCAAATCTCAGCAGTTGCCAGCTCCACAGAGCCCCTCCTTCCATTGGCCCCTTCTCTGTCTCCTGCAATTGCCTGTCACGTGTTCATCAATGATATACTAAGTTTAGGTCTACCTTCAAATGGTTTGTTTTCATCCTAAGTAAAGGAAATGACCTCACCTATTTGTCCAACAAATATGCATTGCTATTATGGGTTGAATCATGTCCCCCAGAAGACTTTGCAGTCTTAACCTCTGATACTTGCAAATGGAACCTAATTTGAAATCTTTGCAAATGATCAAGTTAAAATGAGATCATTAGAGTGGCTCTGAGTCCAATATGACTGGTGTTCTTAAAAAGTGCAAAATTTAGACACATGCACATACAAAGGAAAGACAATGGAGATACAGGAAGAAGACCATCTACCAGCCAAGAGACATCTGTGGCTCCTGGAAGCTAAGAGAAAAGAATGGAACAAATTCTCCTCCACCAGCCCTCGAGAAAACAATTCCTCCAACACCTTGATTTTGGACTTCCAGTCACCATAACTGTAAGGCATCCTATATCTGTTGTTTAAACCACACAACTTTTTGCAGGGGGGTGGTATGGCAGCCCTAAGAAACAAGTACCCACTATGAACCAAGTACCTTCATTCTAAGATCAAAACTTCACATCTTCATGGAGCTCACATTCTAGGAGAAGACAACAGACAGGAAACAAATAAAAGAGCAAAGCATCTATAATATTACAATGGAAAAAAATAAAGCTGAGAAGGGAGTTAGTGTAGGGCAATGAGAAGGGCTGCAGTAGGAAACAGAATGGCCAGGGAGGGACACTCCAAAAAGGTCCTGTTGGAGCAAAGACATGAGAGAGGTAAAGGAAGGACACAAAGAAATGCCCATGAACTTGTAATCCAAGTGAAGGAAGAATACTGGGTGTATTTGTATGACACAGCACCCAGCTGGGGGTCAAGCAGGACTGGAAAAGACAGTTGGAAAGGCCTCTCTGATGGTAGGGCCATTTGGCCTTTGCCTTACAGCTTTAACAGCCTCAATATAAATGTTGATACTCTCACCCGCACAACGAGCTGATTGCAAATCTGAAAAAGACTCTGTCCATGATAACTCTTTATCAATAAATCTGTAATTATCTGGTGAATTGCACAAGTATGTTTCATTTTTGTGCCAGGGTGACAAAAGTGTTAACTCAAAACCACTTGTCATTTAAATTATATCATGATGTTTATATCCTCATTTTGTCATTTTCCCTATTTTCAGTCAGTATCAAAGTCTTCAAAAATAAGATGCAGCCTCTGCCCTGGAGAAGCTGGGGTGTAGCTAGGGAAGAGGGTTGTATAAGCAAATCACTCAGTGGCTGAGTGTGGTGGCAGGCACCTGTCATCCCAGCAGCATAGAAGGCATACACAGGAAGATCATAGTACCGGCTGCCCTTGGCAAAAGCAGGAGACTCTGCCCTGAAAATAACTGAAACTAAAAGGGCTGAGGGTGTCGCTTAAGTTGTAGAGTGCCTGCCTAACAAGCATGAAGCCCTGAGTTCGACCCCTAGGACCACAAAAAAAAAAAAAAAAAGACAAGCATTCGACATAATGTGTAAATACTCTGAGAGGGGCTTAAGAGAGGTCTTTGGAAGACTTTTAACATTCATCCTTTTTTAATTATTTTTCAGTACCAGGGAACTTGAGGCAAAATTCTATATGGACCAGTTGGTCTTAGGCACAATGATACATCCATTACTTGCTCAGGTGTGGATTTAAAGCACAAATCAGTCCCATCTGTGTTCAGTCCCCTCGGCTAAGGGGAGCGTTCCCTTACCCATGATCACTTGGGAGTCACCTTCTTAAAAATAGGCAGGCGCTGTTCAGCCGAGGACAGATGCAAAGTCCTAAGGCATTTCTGTGTAACACATCCAAGAACGCAGCTGTATCCTCTGAGCTGTCTCCAGAGAGCTGCACTCCCAGACTTTGACCAACCTCCCCTTGACCTTGTCATCTCTCCTTTCATTTCATCCTTTCATTCTTCTTCTCACTGCCAAAGTCATCAAGCCATTTCTATAACTTGCCTCCACTTGGTCACCACCCTCCCTGCCCTGACTTACTGTTCCTGCCTGTTGCTGTCTCCAGAAGTCTGGCAGAACCCTGGGCTAAGCCATCAAGCCCATAGGCTTCGTGCTTCAGCGCCTGCTCTCCTTGCTCTGGCTGCTGTGAGTGGCACCATGAACCACATCCTCCTCTGACTTTCCAGATGAGCCCCTCCTCCAGTTCTGCATCCGTCACCACTGTTCTCTTCTTTGGCTTCCCTTTCTTCCTCCCTTTCAATGTGGGCATTTCCTAGAATATAGTCGCTTCTTTTTTACTTGGTTGGTTGGTTGTTTTTGTTTTGCTTGGTTTTGTTTTGTATCATTGTTTTGTTTTGTCTCATGATGTAGCCCAGGCTGGCTTGAAACTCATGATCCTCCTGCCTTAACCTCCCAAGTGATGGTATTATAAGCGTGTGCTACCATGCCGGCCTCTAGTCATTTCTTAATCTACCACTCTCCCTCCCTTGCAAATCTAACTTATTCCCATGGCTTTAATCTTCCATTTTATATCAATTGCTCAAAAACTGTAGCTCCACAAAAACCAAGTATCTACTCATATTTTTGCTACTACAAATCAAATTCAACATGTCTCAACTGAACACACAATCTCACTTTTTAAATCATTCTCTTCTCGTCCTCTAGTCACGCTAACACCACTCTCCTTGTCATCCTGACCTAAAACTTTGTAAAAATATTTGACCCCTCACCTGTCCTAAGTCACCTGTATTCAGCTGGATGCCTCTTTCTGTGAAATCTGCTTCTCGCTGTCCATAGCTGTTTATTCTTACTGCCACTGTCCTCTTTCCCCAGGACTGTATGAGTAGTCATTGCCTGCTCCTCTTGCCACTGCCAGGAGCCCATTGTACACATAGCCCTTTTCCTCCTACATGCTCTGCTTCTATCACCACCAGTTCTTAGCCCAGATATCCTCAGGGAAGTCTTTCTTCCACTCTCGCCACAACCCCACTTGCGGCTGCTCCATCCAGATGTGGTCTTTACTTCCTCTGCCCTTGAACTTGGCTGGACAAGACTGTGTGATGGCCTTGAGGAACAGAGTCAGTAAATAGGATGCTACAGCCCTTCTAAAGCTCTGTGAGGAAAGACTACAGCTTTTTGACTGTCGTGGGCTGTTCACCCTTGGAACCCAGCTACCGTGTTATCAGGAAGTCCAGCCTACAGAGAAAGCCAGAGAGAGTTCTAACAAATAGACACAGCTAAGGACTGAGCTGCCTGGCAGCATCACACGCAGACACCTGAGAAGACAGCCTTCAGCTGAATCCAGGTACCGTCATCAAGTCACCACCAACTTGCAAGTCTTCCAGCTGAAGCCCCAGACATTGGGGAACAGAGAAGCCATGCCTGCTGTCTGCCCAAATCCCTGACACACAGAAAATGTGAGCATGACAAATGAATGCATTGTGCCCCTGGATTTGGGGAGAATTTGTTA
This sequence comes from Castor canadensis, assembly GCF_047511655.1. Taxonomy (NCBI): domain Eukaryota; kingdom Metazoa; phylum Chordata; class Mammalia; order Rodentia; family Castoridae; genus Castor; species Castor canadensis. The sequence goes on along the minus strand of NC_133389.1, from coordinate 164,993,454 downwards.
CAATTTGATAGAAAACCCAACCCATCGTTCCTTCTCTGAATGGTGCCTCCCACTGCCCTAGGATCCAGTCTGAGATCTTTGGCTTGGACTCGAGGCCCTCAACAATCTTTGTCCTTATTTGTCACCCTCTAGAGGAAACAGCTCCTCCTCCCCAGCTTCACCTGCATCCTTTTCCCTTTCTCCATCACTCTGTTCTCATCATACCCATAACTGGAGTAACTCACAGCACAGTCTCACCAAGTTCTCATCACCACTTAGGACTCAGTCATCTACCCCTCTTCCCCAAGCCTCTAGGAAACTCCCAGGTAAAAAGCACCCCCCAACCCCTGGAATGCAGAGCTGTCAGTGTCTAGCTCTATTATTTTTTAAATTATTTTTTAAATGCAAAAACCAGGATCACTGATCTTACAGTCATTTTTAATGAACTGTGCTTTTACTTTCATGAAGCATTTTTAGAAAGAAATTAAAACAAATGCACTCACTTCATGATGTACTTAACCAACAGCGTTCACTACAAAGTATAATCCTAGAAACCTCATAAAGTAAGTCTATTATTATCCCATTTTACAGATGAGGGAACTGAAGCTTAGGAAGATTAAGTAAATTGCCTTCAGTCCTACACTTAATATTTGCTGGAGCTGGGATGCAAACAGATCTTAATCACTGTTTCACCTGGTAATTAAACATGTACTGTCTTGTGTTGTGTTTTCATATTTCATGTTTTCCTTTTATAAATCAGTTCTTCATTACAAAAAGTCATACATGTACATGATAATTTAAAAGTGACAAATAGCACCAAACATGGTAGAAATGTAAGTCTCTCCAAACAAAGACTCTATTCATTCCCCTTTTCTAGAAGCAACCACTGTATTTTGTATGTTTCCAGAAACAGTAGATGCACATAGAAACATCCCTTTAATGGAGTATACTATTTACAACAATTTTTCCTTATAATATCTCCTGATAAGTATTCCATGTTAGCATATCTACCGATCTCTATGTTCTTTTTCTTGGCTGCATAATACTCCATGGCGAGACTGTATTGTGACTTATTTAACAAGTTCTCTGCTGATGAGCTTGTGGTAGCCATAAGCGAGAGAAAAATGGTTGGGAAGGGGGAGGGTTGGATGGAAAACTACAGTAAAATGAGAAGGGACAAGGCGAGACAAGCACTGCTAAAGGAGGAAGTGCCTGGTTCCCAGGTAAAGTGCAAAGAAAAAAGAAAGCTGGACTGGGGAATAGAAGTAAAAACAGAGGAGGCTCTGAATGCATTGTACAAAAGTGAGACCGGGGAGAAGTGAGGGGAAAGTGTTACTGGGCTGGGGGGGTGGTGAAAACTTGCTCTGACCTCTTTCCCAATGACTTCATCATTACCCCTCTGCTCTCTCCTCTCTTGCCAACCCCACCATTTTTATTTTAAAAAAGGACCCCACCCAAAGCAAACAAACATGTTACTATTTATTCATGCAGGAAGGCCTACGGACACAATAGACAGCAGCAGCAGCCTAATTAAATGAAATGGGGTAGGTGTAATTCAAGCCACCTCAGGAAAATATAATCTGCCACCAAAAAAAATTCCCACCGTTCAGACTGCAGGGAAATCAGACCAGCCTCCCTCCAGGTTCCCAAGCAGAAAGGCTGGGATCGGGGCAGCGAGACAAGAGAAGGTCAGTTTCTCGCCAGCAGTCTCCTCCCTCCCCTCTCAGCTCTGTGCACCCCTCTGACCCCCCACACCCCTCTGAGCTTGTTAACTGACGTATCAGAGCTGCTCCCTTTGTGGGCTGGATTGTTTCGCTAATTTGCCCATGGAAAATGGCTCGGTTCAGATTCCAGGTTAAGGCAACCACACACCCTCTGCAAATCCAGGCTTGGGATTGTCACTTCCAGACATACCTGCATCTCTCCTCCCCATCGCTTTCCTCCAAGCCAAGAAGGGACCTCGAGGATGCTCCACATTGGACCCTCTAAAGCTAAGAGAGGGGCATGGCACCAGAAAACTTCTCTACTGCCTTCTCTGAATTTAGACAGGAACTCTGAGAGCCACAGGGTGAGCGTGTCCTGGGTCCCTCTGCCTGAGCACCAAGGCCAAAGGAAACATCTGATTGCATTCTCTCACCAACTGAAGATGGGCTCCAAATTAGACCAGCCTGGTTCAAGCCTCAACTGTACACAATCTGTGCAAGTTTGGGCAAGTTGCTTAATTTCTCTTTGCCTTTAGCTCCTAATCTATAAAATGGGGGAAAAAAAAAATCCCTCTCCCAAATGAGAGCACCCATGTAAGAATTCTTGGCTGCATTGTGAGAATTTGTTCCCTTTCCCTGAAGAAAGAGTCCTCACCCACCCACTCTGGCCTCCCTCCTGTCTTCCCTTCCAGGGTCCAGTGTAAAAGCAAGTGACCTCATGCAAAGGGTGATTTATGGGTACCAAGCAGGCCCCCCACCTGTTCATATCTATTGCCACCACTCGCATGCCAGCTGTCAGAAACACATCACTCATGAGTCATTCTTCAAAGCCCTGAGGGCTTCGAAACCTGTTAGCCTCAGTGGCTGTCAGTCTTAGTCCCTCTCACTTGCAAAGGGGGTCAAGTGTGCTGCTGTTCTGTAATTGTCGCTCTCCTTTGCTGGGGGAGTGCAGGAATCATGGACCACCCTTAAGAACAGAGTCACACTGTGACTGTCTGTCCATTCTTAGCAGGACCAGAGAAGAAGGTCCACCGGCTTGAGGTTAGGATGTCTCTTCCTTCACTCCTCTCCTCCCCAGGTGGAGCTGGTCCCAGTCACTTGACCTTGCTTGAAGCTCTGGTTTCCAGCCATTTCATCACCTCTGGGCCCCTTCTCTGGATCCTCTCCAGGTTTCCCTTAGGCCTCTCGAGCTGCCCGTCAGTCAACACCATCATTCCAATTCCATGCAAATGACTGTACTCAGAGCAAGACAAGGGACTGCAGCTGGTCTGGCCAGGAGAGGCAGAGTATCCTGGGGAGATGACCTCACAAGCCCTCCCCAGGAGCTCTTCCCTTCCCTTTCTGCTTCCATGCATTTCTGGTGCCATCCAGAATTCTCTGGAATCTCTCAAAGTGCTTCCACACTTACTGTTTCCCAAATTCATGGAGTGGGAACAATAACTATCCCTCTAAACACAACTCTGTCCTCTTCTTAATTTCTGCTCTGCTTCATTTCCTAAAATAAGGATTGACTCTTGGTCACAAATACTGAGGAATTCCTACCACCTCCTATTGCAGGCAGCTCCTCTCCCTCCATGGCTGTGCCACTCCCCCCATCTCCCACAACGGCCTGTTTTGTGGTTTCCTGTGTTGCTAATCTAGGCACAAGTCAAGTAGCCTAAAATCCAGTAATGAGAACTTAAGGCTGGTTCCTAAGGGTGTTGGGGGCTCTGTATTTTTGCTTCAACTTTGCAGTTCTTTTTGGAAAATTTCAACTACTCTGATTGGTCTGCACAGTCCTGTTTTTGTTTATGTTTTTTGTTTTGTTGTTATTTTGGCCCCCAAAGAACTTAGCTGATAATTCACAAATGCATCTAACAAACATCCAAGCACCTCTCAGGACCCAGAGATAGAAATGGTTCTTATGCCACCAGACCAGAGACACACCCGTCCTCCCCTTCACACTCTGGCCCCTTGTTTCAATGCGCCTAACTGAAAGTCGGCTCTGAGAAAACCAGCTGTCGTGATTCCATGGCCAGTTACTCAGCAAATGCTAAAAACCTTCACCACCTGGCACAAGGAGGGAGGGAGAGACTGCACCCTGTCTTCCTCCCTCACTTTTTGTTGCTTGATCAGCTGAAGACAGGAAGAAAGCTTCGCAGTACACAGCCAGTGGAGGACCTTGATGAGCAAATAGCTAGCACTCAACAATCCCGTTGCTCCTTCCTGGATGATCAATTCCACAGGCATCCAAAACAAGCTGGAGTGGGAGGAGGAGAGCTTCAGCTGGGCACTGTCTTCTCAGGTAGGACTTGAATTGATGACAAACCAGGAGCAGCCCCAGATGAGCTCAGAGCTTGGCACTGAGCACAACTCAGTCTCCGGTGATAGATTTGTGTGTCTCGTCTTTGATGTTCTCCTTGCCCAGAATAGCCTCTGCCCACCCTACTCCTGCCTCCTACCCACATCCACTGCCCATCTCCAGATCAAAGACTGCTATGGTGAGCAATCCCCGGTCCCCAGATCCAAAAGGCTTTCTGGCACCCCTGAATGCCTGCTCCAAGCACTCTGCTCAGAGCTCTCTGTGGACTCTTACCTCCCACTGCTGCCACAGAGCAGGCCAGCACTCATGATGGCACCCCTCTGGCAGCCACTGAGAGCATAGCTGCCTCTTTCGGCATTTGGAAAGTCAGAGGCACCCTGGCAGGGAGTCAAGACAGGCGGCTGGAAAATGGTGTCTTCCAGGGAAGACAGTCAGGAGGACTGATCTGTACAGCACATAGAGGTTCCAAAACCTCTGGAGAGAAACTAAAGGGAGGAGTGGGTAGATTTCCCAAAGATAAATCAGTAAGAGCAGAGAAATGATAAATACTCTGTGATCCCATTTTCCCCAATCATATATAACCCAGGAAGGTAGTGTTGCATGGAAGGAGTTTGAGACTCCCTCCAGGAATATGGGAAATTCACAAGTTCCAGTTAGATAATCCTCAGATCCTGTCTGAGGTAGAGGGCAGAGCCCAACTCAAGATAAGGAGCTTCAACTGAGGCCAATAGGAAAAGGGGACCAGGAACTAGAGAAAAGGTTAGATCAAAAAAAATTAACCTAGAAGGTAACACCCACGCACAGGAAATCAATGTGAGTCAATGCCCTGTATAGCTATCCTTATCTCAACTAGCAAAACCCTTGTTCCTTCCTATTATTGCTTATACTCTCTCTACAACAAAATTAGAAATAAGGGCAAAATAGTTTCTGCTGGGTATTGAGGGGGGGGAGCGGGAGGGGGGGGAGTGGGTGGTAAGGGAGGGGGTGGGGGCAGGGGGGAGAAATGAACCAAGCCTTGTATGCACATATGAATAATAAAAGAAAAATGAAAAAAAAAAAAAAAAGATAAGGAGCTTCTCATCTGAGAAAGTACAGAATCCTGAAATCAAAGTTAAGCAAACAAAACCAAACACAGATGGCCACAAGAGATGTACCATGGAGGTTGGACTGGTGAACTCCAGCACCAAGCTGCCTGTTTCAGATCCCAATTCTAAAACTGTAACTCTCTATGCCTCAGTTTCCCCACCCACAAAGAAAGGATAATAATACCTACCTCGTCATTTTGTTGCATAGATCAAATGAGTATATATATGTCATTGAACAGCTTTCCTTCACTGTTGTTTTTGTTGTTTTATTGACAAAAATTACCAAAACCAAAGTAGTTACAAGTAGAACTGGGTTGTCAGTGTGGAGACTCAAGAAAGAACTTCCAGGAGGAGTGAGAAAGGAGAGTAGGTTAAGAGATTTGAGAAAATCCCTAAGATATATTCTTAAAAAAAAAAAAGACACAAATATTTAAATATAATACTTTTATGAAAGGAATATTTGTAGAAGTAGACCCTAAAAATTGGTAAGAAGAATTTGGGAAATAAGATGATTAGGAAAAGAAATCTGCTTGTCACTTTAAGTTCTCCTATTTCATATAAGTTTCTGTCATGGATATATGTTTTTTACTTTAGAAAATAAGTAGTCATGTGAGTGAAGAGAAGGATAGATGGATGAATACATGCAAGTTTGCATTCATAAATGGATAGGTGGTGGGTGCTATGGATCGATAGATGGATGGATAGATGGATGGATAGATGGGTAGATAATGAGGAACAATCTAAGTCCACTATTGTGTTTTGGCTTTGGTGTGCCAGCAACTAGAGTGAAAGAGTGAGTCAACCTTGTTTCAATTGCCAGGAACGGTCAGATAGCTTTTTCCTCTTAGTAAATAAAAATAATAGGAACACAAAATTTACATGTGGATCTATTAGAAACCATCTACTCAATCTACCCAACTGCCTCCCCATGCTCACATGTCAGACCATTTATAAAGAAAGAAAGGGCAAGGGAAGGTGACCTGGAGAAGATATAAAAGTAGCACCAGATGGTGGAGTAGGGACAGGAGGTGGTAAGCGGGCCAAGTGCAGAGATAATGTCTGACAAATTGTTTCTCAACTATGCGTTCCCTCAGCACTCCACCTTGGCTCATTCTATCACTGTGACGAGCACTGGGAGGGACAAGAAGTGTCCCCTAGTAGAGAATCTTTCATGAGGATTGAGTACCAAAGTCTCAGGGAAAAGTCTTGTGTGGCCGGATAAGCATTTGATTCCCTCCATTAAAAAAAGCATACCACCTCTCACTAAGCCAGCACAGTCTATTTTAAGCCCAGTGTAGGAAGAGATCCGTTTCTTTGATTGTACAGCCTGTGAAGTGGTTGACCTGTGTTCAGGGGCTGTGATGTAAACACCTTGCATCTGGCAATTTGCTCCCATTGGGGTGCACTTGGGGGTCAGAGAGGCTAGAAGTGGTAACAGGTTGACAGCACTTATCTCCTGCTCATGTCACCACACACATCATTTTAACTTGACCACTCTCTTTGCTACTCTCTTTTAATTACATGTATTTTGGTCCACTTTATTTAATGTGATTCCATAGGTGCTCACTGCCTACAAATGAAATAAAGCACCTAACAAAGACAAGTAGGTAAGCCAGAAACATCATCCCTAGGGAGAAAAGGGCTATTAACATTTAAGGTGCCCTTGAATTTCTACTGCTGGAGTCAGGTGGAACTAGATTACAATAAGCCGTGTCAGGCAGAGACAACTAATGAAATGGCATCTTTTATCACTAAATATGTATGCTAAATGAAATCAGCAAATACTGACCCTTTGAACTGCAAGAACTTGAAGGACTTAGCCAGAGTTGCCCCAAAACCATTCATTCTCCTCCAGGAAGAAAAATGGAGGGAAAAACAAACTGAAAGCACAAAAGAAGTGTCAGGTAGGATCCTAGGATCTGGGTAGAACCACAGACAAAGGCAAGGACAATGGCTCCAAGAAGCACTAATTGAAGCAGCAGACAGGCAGATGAGTACTAACACCAGGCTTTGACACATGGCGCAACAGAAGTGCCAGGAAGAGGTAGTGACTGTCTCCCGAAAGGAGAGCCCAGGGAAGTGACATTTGGTTCAGTCCTTCTTGACTCCTTAACAGTATCTACTTCCGGGACACATCTGGTGCCACTGTAAAGCCATTTCTAGGCTGAGATAAGGAAATTTCTCTCTTGGGAGCTCTCCTAGTCACAGGCTGTCCACTCCTTCTCAGGCCCCAGCCCATTTCATTCTGATTATTTTGGAGAAGGGGAGTCTCACAAACTGTTTTCCCAGGCTGGCCTCTAACCATGATCCTCCCAATCTCAGTCTTTCATGTAGCTAAGATTACAGGTGTGAGTCCCCAGCTCCCAGCTACCTGTCTTCTGTCTTTGATGTGTGTTAAGGCTTAGGTTCCACCGGCCCTTTGTTCTGCTGTTCATCCAGGCAAGAGCACCTCAGGGCATCTTCCCTAGTGCCCTGTAAGCTTTTCCCTTCCTCCAGGCACCCTCCTCCCTGATTTTCATCCCTGAGAGGATGTGAACACATTCAAGCTGGTCCTCACCTCAAAGTTGAAAATGCATTAACTGAGTGGAGAACACCATAGAGACATAGCTTTCCAGGTAAGAGGACTCATGTGGTGTGTAGAAGTGCCAAGATGTGAAACCACATGGATGTTTGGGGGAAAGGAGCTGCTGTGTGGTTGGCACACAGTGTAGATGGCAGAGACTGATTGTCTTTACAAGGAAAATATGACCACCTTGTTCATTAGTGTTGCTAAACCGTCCATATTCCTGCCCTAATCTCACCCCACTCTGACTCTGACTCTGCATGCACACCCCATCAAATAAAGCCTTGGAGTTTGCTGAAATACTTTTGGTGTCAACAAATCATCCTAGAAATGTCAGTATGTCCCTGCTTGAGGGTGCCAGATTTATGCCTTCTCACCTGCCTATCATTCACCAGCTAGTGAGACCATCTCAGTGCCTCTACTATGCCAAGGCCACTCCTGCCTCCAGGCCTTTGCTAATACAGTCCAGAGCCTGGAAAGACAGAGCCTGCTGCTCCACAATTAATCCACCCTTTTGTGACCCACCTCAAATTCTACCTGCTCTGGGAAGCCATGTTTGATGATATTCCAACACTCTTCTCTCACTACCACTGCAAGGAGTTTAGCATTTTTTGTTAACTGTTTTATTAAAATTTAATTCACAGACCCTATGATTCATCCATTTAAGATGTACATTTCAATGATTTCTAATATATTCAGTGTTGTGAAACTATCACCACAATCAATTTTAAACATTTCATCACCCAAAAAGAAACACATAATAGCCCCCTCTTCCCCAACTCTCCCATTCCTTCCTTCTTAACCCTTCAATTTTGTGCAGCCACGAATGTACTTTATGTCTCTACAGATTTGCCTATTGTGGACCTTCCACATAAATGGAAGCATACTGTACGTGGCCTTTCTGCCTGGCTTCTTTCAGTTAGCATAATGTTTTCAAGGCTCATCCATGGTCAGTACTTCATTCATTGTCTGGATAGACCACATCCTATCTGTGTGTCAGCTGATGGATGTTTGAGTTGTTTCTACTTTGGAGCTATTGTAAATAATGCTGCTATGAACATTTGTATACAAGTTTTTGTATAGACATATGTTTCCCATTCCCTTAGTTGCATATACCTAGGAGTGAAATTGCTAGATCTTATGGTAAGGCTATGTTTAACCTTTTGGGAACTGTAAGATTGTTTGCCACTGTAAAAATGTCTGCACCATTTCACATTCCTACCAGCAACGAATGAGGGGCCCAATATTGCCATATCCTCACCAATATTTATTATTGCTGTTTGACTTTTTTTATTAGTGCCACTGTCAGGAGGGTAGAGTGAAAACTCATTGCAATTTTAATTTGCATGTCCCTGCTAGCTCATAATTTTGAGAATCTTTTGTGTGCTTATGGGTCATTTCTGTATGTTTTCTTTGGGTAAATGGGTATCTAGATCCTCTGCCCATTTTTAACTGGGTTATTACTGAGTGATAAGAATCCTTTTTATATTGTAGATATAAGTCCCTTATCAAAAATATGATTTTCAAAATATTTTCTCCCATTCTGCACTTCACCATTTCAGTTTCTTGATGATGTCCTTTAAAGCACAAAATGTTTCAATTTTAATGAGATTCAATTTATCGGCTTTTGACATTTAAGTCTTGTTTATATGCATGGGGTACTTTATCTTGTCCCAACTAGGATAATGATGGGGTTCATGAGCTATGTCCTCCATGTTAAAAGACAGAGTAGAAAGTGAACCAAAAGAAAGCCAACAAGTTAACCGAAACAGTAATAATGTTTTGTGTTTAGGAAGGCATCATTTCATGTTGAGAAAAACAGGGGTCTTAGAGGATATAGATCTAGGTTCAAATGCCAACTCTACCACTTTCTAATTGTATGCTTTGAGCCAAGTGACTTTATCTTCTCTAAACCTTAGTATAACAGATAAATAATAAAATGGGCATCATGGCTGAAAACGGTTATATAACAATTCCTACTTTCCAGGCTTTGGGTGAGGATGAAGACCATACATATGGAGGCTTAGTAGGAGCTAGCGCTTAGCGATAGGTAAAATAATTGCAATTATCTTCTTCTTGGATTTAAATGAACTCTATAGGATAAGCACCAGTTATCAGATGCATTCATAGGCAATGAAGCTTTTGATTTTAAAGATTTGGAATATAGAACCCTAACCTTGAAGATGTTGATTGCAAAAATCCCACAACACAGATTTCATCTAATAAAAGGAATCACTGGATCATCAGTTAAAAAGAGAGAGAGAGAAAAGCTTTCCATTTTATTCAACCTCTTCGCTTTTCAAAGCAGAGGAAAGAGACAACTTGCCCAAAGTCACCAAAGGACTGGAAAGTAGAATTTGCACCCCTTTTCAGTTTCCTAAGGTAGGAGTGTTTTGAAGTACCTTCAGGGTTGGAGAGTATTTTCCCTGGATGGATTATGAATCTGGTCAAACGTGGAAATTCACAAGTATTTTTGTTTTTGAATCTAATTTGATGTTCAGCAAAACAACCGGTGAAATATTGCTGATCTGCACAAAATCCATCTTCTTCCCTCCATAGAAGTCAGAAAGCATTTATTAATAAGCACATACACCTGACACCATGCTGGGTCCTCTGCAGGGGAGATGCCAGGCCCCTGACCTCTGGAAATGACAAGCTCAAGCAAAGGCTGGCTGAGCTACCTCTAGGCAGCCAGGAAGAATGGAGTGAGGGAGAGAGGAGGAGGTGGAGGAGGGACCCAACGCAGAAAAAGAGTGGAGATTCTGGTAAGGATCCATCTGGGAGTCTCCTAAGCTGCCTGGAGGAGGGAGCAAGTCTGCAAATTAATGAATTAGAGTCCTGTTTATAGTTCTCCTTTAATGCTAATCATTTAGCATGAAATGATTAATGGGTTTAAGTGCAACTTTGCCTCTAGACCAAAAAGTGTTCCAAGCTTGAGTTCTGGTTGAACCTGACTCCCTGGAGAGAAATCCATCAAATGCTAAAACTACTTTATTGCTTTTTAGACACCGATGGTGGCCTACAAGACTGAACGTTTTGAAAACATTAGCTTTCAATATAATTGCTAAATCAAAGAACACCCCCACACTCCCACCCACTGCACATTGCACTTCTCGGTATAGACCACACCACCAAGCTCCAGTGCTATTCAGGCAGACCCAGGGTTAATTCACTGAGAGTTGCTGAGACCAAATATATATGCAACTCCCTTCATAGGTGGCCCAGAGGCCTCCTGGTAGGAGGTGTGGTTTGCCAAGAGCAAACTTCAACCCCAAGTTCTGCCTAGTTTGTGAGTATAATTGTGGCAGTAAGAACTCAAAGTCGGTGTGAGTCTGGCAAGAGGAAGGTGGCTTTCTAGCGTCTTACAACTTTAACCTGGAAGGCCTGGGGTTGGGGGGTGGGTCTCTTTTTCCCTCGTCCCTTTACCATTCTTTTTATCTGCACATTTCAGGGTAGGAGGGGATCATAGCTCTTCCTGAAGCTTCACCACTCCTCTTCTCCAGCCTATGAAGTCCCAAAGTTTCCCGACTAGGAAACCCTGTAAAAACCAAAAAGAGAGCGAAACCCCTCCCCCGGAGGAAGGGCTGTTCTAGCCCAAAGGATGCCTGCCCCTCCCCCAGGCCCCGGCGCCTCTTCTCCCCAGGGCCCCCCAGCCGCACCGCCTAACCGCCCGGGGGAACTAAAACAAACAGTCCTTTGGAAAGTCAGTGAAAGGAAAGGGCTGAGTCAGGCCTTCTGTTTAAATAGTCCCCACCTGTTCCCTCGCCCTGCCTCCCCCTGCCCACCCTGTGCCTTCCCCCACTTCCCTTTCTCTTTTCTTTCCTTTTCCCCTTTGTTGCTCATTTTCTAAAGGGCAGAGTTGACAGCTCTCGCCTTGAGCAAAACCAAACAGGGAGCCAGCCAGGAGCCTGGTGCTGCTGACCGGCTCTCTCCACCCCTCCTCCGCCCCTGACCCCCGGCCTCCCACCCCAAGCTGCACGTGGCTGTGTCTGGCCTAGAGGGGAGGGGGAAAGAGGGAGGGGGCAGCCACAGCCTCCAGGTCGCCAGGCGCCTGGCTCCCAGGCCATGGCACAGCGATTCTGCCCAGGCTCCTTCTGCCACATTGGGACAGATGCCTTCGAAGACCATGGATGTGACAAATCACAAAGAAAGGTAGCCAGAGGGGAAGCACACAGAGCCTTTACTGACAGGACCCCTCTGTGGCCCTACAAACTTGATGTGTAAAGATAACATCTTGACATTGGAGGAAATTAATTCATTGCTCATATTCAAAATTGAGGAAAAAGCTTGTTTCCAAAGTGGCACCTTTCACGACACCTGTGAAGCCTTTTAGACCTCCCCTGTACCGCACAGAGTCATCTCTCCAAGTTCACTGATGGCTCAAGTAAGTCTTTTCTTTTTTTTAATTTCAGTTTCTATTTTGAGGAAATTGTAAATTTACATGCAGTTGTAAAAAAAAAATACAGACAGACCCCCTGTCGTTTTTACCCAGTTTCTTCTAGTGGTAACATCCTACGAAACTACACAGCACAACATCACAATTGTGATGTTGATATTTATAGTGAAGCTACAATACATTTCCAGCCCCAGGACCCTCCCGTTGTCCTCATAGAGATACTCCCACTTCCCTTCCTTCAGCCTTGGCACCCACTAATCAGGTCTTCATTTCTATAATTTCGTTATTTCAAGATTGTTTCTGTACATGTTTGTAATAATACAACTACATTATGGAACTTGGGGAAGGAGGGAAAGGAAAAGGGAATGACAGAGCATCAATATATTGTAATACACAACATCTGTGAAGGTAGAGGATATAAGGATATGTATTGAAAGCTGTTGAAAAATGGGGGTGAGAGGTAAGGGAGAGTAATGGAGGGGGTTGAATGGACCAAAATAAAGTATACTCTCAGGAGGGATACATTGAGAAACCACTTTGAACATCAACTTAGATATTAATAACAAAAGACAGAGCTGTAAAATAGGTAGTGTTGTAGGAGGTACTTGTGGGAGGAGGGTGAACAAAGGAGATTAAGGTGAGAGTATATGGTGGATGGATTTCGTGTATTTATACAGAATAGAGCAAAGAAATCTTTTGCAATTGCTTGAAGCGGGGCAGGGAGAAGGTCAAGGTGGAGAGACAGTGGGGTGATCTAACCAATGTACAATATAAGCCTATTTGGAATTGTCATAATGAATCCCCTCCTGTACAACAAATATATCCTAATACAAAATTAATTTAAAAAGAATATTCTATAAATGGAATTGTACAACGTGTAACCTTTTGAGAATGTCATTTTTCATTCGGCGTCATCCTCTAGAGATTGGCCCAAGTGGTTGCTTATATCAATAATTCATTCATTTGATGACCAAGAAGTATTCTACCACAGTTTGGTTAACCATTTATCTGTTAAAGGACTCCTAGGTGTTTTCAGTCTTCAACTATTACAAATAAAGCTATCAACATTTGTATTTGTGTCAAGGTGAGTCTTCATTTCTCTGGGATAAATTACCCAGCAGCCAGTTGCTGGGTCCTATGAGAATTGCAAGTTTAGTAGTGCACCTCTCACAACTTTTCTCTAAAACTACTCCTGACATGCTTCTAGGGGTGTTTTGGACTGGGAGATGAGCAGAGGAGGAATCTGGAAGTAGATGGGGGCCCTGAACACTTTGGTTCATAGAGCTGAATTGCTGTAATACAAACACACCCTGTCCTGTCACACACATTGAAGGTGAACCAGGAACAAGAACAAGTATGGTAGGCAAAATAATGACTCCCCTAAAAGGTGGCTACACCCAGGTTCTGTGAATGTGTTAAATTATACAGCACAGAGGAATGAAGGTTGCAAATAGAATTAAGGTTGCTAAAGAAATGACTTTGAGATGGGCCCCCCGTGTATTCACAGGAACCTTAAAAGTAGAAGGGGACAGAAGTGGATTATCAATGATGGGACTTTGGAAGAAAGCCCCAAAATATACAGTGTAGCTATTTTTAAAGATGGAGGGAAGGGACCATGAACCAAGAAATGAGGCAGCTTCTAGGAGCTGCAAATAAAAAAACAAGAAAATGGATTCTCCCTTCCCACCTCTGGACCTATTGCTCTAGACTCACTGGGCTTTGTCCCATCTCTCCCCCAGGGACCTCTTTCACCATCAAGGACTCTGGGAGCCTCAACCCAGCAAATCCAAACCTGAGCCAGCTTCACCCATTCAAAAGACTAGGAGTAAGTCTGGAAATTTAGAACATGGCCATTTACCAGGATTTTCATTAATAGAAATCATATAGCCTGCTCTGCAAACTCAAGGCAATTGGTAGCTTATTAGCATATTAACAAGCCAGGCTTTTTCCTGGCTTGTCACCCTAGAAAGTGTGAACCTAGAGTGTAGATGAGGAAGATCCAGAGAAGTGATTAACAGGACCCTTTCATGAGGAAGGACAAGACAGGTGACAATTCCCTAAATGATTAGTTCCCACAGAGAAGGGAATCTGAATCCCTTAAGGATTTTTCAACCTCTTCAACTCCATACAAATTACAGTAATTCTATGAGACCTACTGCCTTGAGAGCTTATCTGTGAGAGCATCAATCAATCCTAATCAATCAAACCTAACTAATATGCAAATACAAAACTATGAAACATCTGCCCCCAACACACACACACACTTTAAGTTTGATCCATTATTTTACATCTAGTTAAGCTTTGGCATGAAGCCAAGACTAAAAAGTTGATCTACATTTTAAGTCTCCTCTAATTAATGGTCTCTACCACCTAAGTCCCTCCCCTCACCTGAATATGGCATTTCTCATCCTAAACTGTGTTTTAGTTTTCACAAGGAGCTGTGAAAGAAGAATGAATGGATTGTCATTTCTCAATCCCCACCCCCCACCCCAACTGCAGCCCCTCCGCAAAGAATTCCAGAGATACAACTAAAAAAAAATTTCTGCTGGCCATGAGACTTCTGACACACCATGGATACCTCACTCACTCATTGAACAAATATGTCTTCTGCAAAAGCACAAGAAGTGTCACGGGGTTGGGCCAAAGACGGATGCAACCTGATACTGCAAGCTCCCTGACCAGGTGCTAGAGTAGGCCATCAACAACCCTGACAGACAGATGGGTCAGTGGTTCCCAACCAATGCCTCTGACCTTTGCAGGCCTGCCCAGGATCTGAATATGTGCCTTAGATATTTTTCTGCACCTGAGTATACACACTGGTAGAGCAGTGATGGTCCTATGACCCTTTGAGCCCACCGTATCACATAACTCAGTTTAGAATAGGATTCTCTTATCGTTGGTAAGAGAACAGAGCTGAGTTCCAAAGAAGTGGGCATATTCGGAGGACCATGTGGTACCTCTTGGAGGTCAGAGTAACAAAGGCCTATACTCGTAAGGATCAGCACACTGAAAGGAACCCCAGCAAGTCATGGGGTAGCAGGATGTGTTAATAAATACAGAAACACACTATGGACTGTACTGCTAAAATTACTGACTCGTTAAGGGTTATTAAGTTCTTTTTTTATTATTGTATATTAACTGTAATGAAGAGGTTTTATTGTGATATTTCCATGCATTCTTATAAGGTACTCTGATCAAATTCACTCCCTCTGTTACTCTTTCTTATACCACAGATACAAAAAAGGTTGTAGGGCTGGTGGAGTGGCTCAAGTAGTAGAGCTCGTGCCTAGCAAGAATGAGGTTCTGAGTTCAAACCCAGTGCTACAAAAACAAATAAATAAAATACAGAAAAGTTTGGAAAGTATCAGGTTAGGGACATAACCCAAACCCACTGACTTCACTTAAGCTTTTTTGTGATTTATCTATACCACCTTTGGAAGGTAATAATCACTACACAATGTATTAATGGCTCTCTAAAAAATTTTTTATTTATTAATTAACCACTGTATGCTTCTAGGAATGTTCTCTTCTCATAGGGCAAGTTGAAAATCACATCAAGTTTGGCCCTGTTGCTACCCTGAATACCCTTATAACTGTATGGACATTAACTCCTCAGCCTCCCTATTTTCAGGATAAGAAATTCTCTGAAGATGCAGATGTCAGGTCCTCCATGAGCTAGATCACAGGGTGAACCTCTCTATTATTTCTATTTAAGACTGTGTGTGTGCCACAGTCGTAAGGGGAGCAGAACAGTGGCTTCTGGTTTCATTGTCTCTGCCGAAGCTATGGCATGCTGGCTCTCTCTGCTGCTGCTAATGGCAGCAGTCTGCAAAGACTCTCAATTTCTGTTTTTAGGGCTGCAAAATTCCGATAAAAACTAAGGGACTCTTGCTTGACCCTAAAAGTCAAGGTGAAGCATTTCCCACTTCTCAAATATATGTAATAAATTTAACATATTTTGTTAATTACAAAAGCAATGCAAGTTCACTGTAGAAATTTGGAAAATAGAGAAAAACAAAGAAAACAAAACTCCCTCATATTCTCTGTATGTATCTGTATGTAAATATTTTAACATAGCTGTATCTAACTATATCTAACCTGCCTTCTTACTGTAGAGATAGGACATGAACATTTTGATAAAGACGTTCTTTTTGACCAAACCCTAGCCAGGCTTCTCCAAATCCTGAGACCTTGACCTTGGCATCTGTCCTTGTCAGACCTGTACTGCCCAGCTGCAGCAAGATATTGCTAAGTCACTTGAGAAAGTTGCCCCTACCCTTGATATCTGATGAAATTCTGTATGATCTCCCCTTGGTATCTGATCACCTTGACCTGTCTTCAGCAAGAATCCAGTCAAGTCTCCTTAGCCAGAATCTTCCTTTCCTTCTGATGGTTCCTCTTAGTCATTTTCCATTCGCTGATGTCCTATTGGATCCTGGGCTGTAATTTCCCAGTTCTCTGAGTTGAACACAGAACTGAGCTCAGTTCTATACAAGGTCTCTTTTCCCCTATTGCAATAGTTCTCAATACAATCTGTTTTTATCACTGTCACTACTGTCTAGCTCTTGTTTCCTCTAACAATGTCTCCTATCATTATACAGATCTTCTCCAACTTGATTTTTCATGGCAAGTGACATTCTATCATATGGGTATATCATGATGTATTAAGCCTATCTTTGTTATTGGCTGTTTAGTACATTTTTAATTTTTCACTACTTCAAGCTATCCTCTTAAAAAATATTGCATAGTGAATCATAATCTGTAGTCCATCATGGAGAATCAGTGAGTGACCAAGTGTATGGCAGTCTCACCCTAAAGTCTAGGCCTATATTTAGAACACTGAGAACAAATATCCCATGACTATGATGAAAATCAAGCTGGCCTCCCTGGGGAAAACAAGCCTGGGATTGCCAAACCATGGTCATTTTATTAGCCTGCCTGTTATCTTGAAATGGTCAAACAAGCCTTTGGATTAAGCACACTGTGCTTAAGTCATTCCCAGCTACACAGCTCCCTGACTTTACCAGGCTGGTTCCTCTGTCCTCCTGTGTACTTTCAAAAACATTTCTCTCTGCCTGAAACACCATTGTCCATCCAGAAAACACAACTCAAGTCTTCCCTTCTTGGGGAGAACTTTCCTGACCCACCAAATTGGGGATGGAGCCACCACCCCCAAAGGAATAGATACTCCCTCCCAGGACCTGCCACCCTGTCTGTGTAAGCCAGGCCTTCTCAGACCAGAATGACCTGACAAGGACGTAATCCTGAAAGAGGCTCTTCACTTGCTGTTGTGCCTCGAGGAGCCAGAAATGTACTGATTGTCAGGCAAGGTTTAACCTTAACTGTGACTCTCATCATGGTAAAAAGATTTGATGTGAAATGCAGAGCTCAAATTGGTTCTGCATTCATTTCACTAAAATGGTAACTTTGTCCTATGCAATGCAGCCCCAAGGCTGGAGACTCCTTTATCAGCAGCCAGTTCCCCTCTCTCTGCTCTAGAACAAACCTCAACTTTAGGAAGCAGGCTGTGCAGACATGGCCTTCTGGCCTCCAAGTTGTGCTCATGGTCCCTCCAATCCTTGTCTGTACATCTCCCATCTCCAGCTGTCAAGAGTTTGTTTTGAAAATCTGCTCTAAAAATAAATAAATGAACAAAGCCTTTCTTACTAGCAAACCATGCAAGCAGCTTGGCTCTGTTTGCACAGCCTAGCAGCTTTCTCTCTAATTGAGGCATTAGGATCTCAGACTCCCAGTGTTCTCTGCTACCTGTCTGGAGGATCATTTTAAATTCCTTTTGGCGGGAACGGGAAGTCCCTACTCCTAGGCTTGGCTAGAAATGGATCAATTGTTCATTTCTGAGGACTCATCGCTATCAGGAGCTTTTCTTTTTAACCGCTTCATGCCCACTCGTGGCAGATACCAGAAGTCCTAATCACACTGCCATTTAATTAAGAATTTCCATATCTAGCTGAGCGGATGGCTCACACTTGTAATCCTAGCTACGCAGGAGGCAGAGACCCTATTTTGAAAAAAAAACCATCACAAAAAAAAGAGCTGGTGGAGTGGCTCCAGGTGACTTCAACCCCTAGTACTGCAAAAAAAAAAAAAAAATTTCCACGTTTATGTTGGAGTTCCTGGAGGCCCAGAGCCACATCCTAACTCTTCAAATGCATGGCATTCATACCCCTCAAGATGTGTTTGTTAGATTAGATGAATAAATGAAAGAAGTAGGTAGATTTGTGGAGCATTCTGCAACAGAGAAGCTTGAGTTAATCACACTCCCAAATTCCTCTCTCTCTCTACTGTACTTCTGTCTTTGTGGGGTCACCAGTCATTACAAGTTAATTCCTTTCACCTTTTGGGTTCTTTCTCTGTTCCATTTTCTCACTGCTCCCCATGTCTATCCTCTCCCAAGCCCCCCAAAGTACACAAGATTTAAAGGATCCAATCATCTGTGTAGATAAAGTTTGTTCCTGAGATGATTTCCCAGCCTGGTAAAGTTGCCAGGTTCAGTCAGAGGCTGAAGAAAGACCGTGCAGACTGTGCTGGAATGCAGGAAATAAACAATGCCGAGAACAGGCCAGGCTTCCAGGTTGAGGTCCTTGGAGGACAGTTTCTCTTCAGCTGCCTCTTCCATATCATTTCCTTGAATGGCAGCTCCCTCCTAAAGTTCTCTAGGTCACACATTAGTGAGCCTTCTCTGCTGGGTGCCTGGGTTGCTTCTCACTGTCACCCCACAGCCATCTTTTTCATCAGAAAGCATCACATGATACACAGAAATCTAAGGGTTTATCCTCTGAGAGCAATGACTTTTGTCCATAATGGATCTTAGCAAATATCAGTCAGGTTATGCTCTATAACAAACCACTCCCAAATCTCAGATAATTAAAACAACCCAGGCTTGTTTTATATTTTAACCCTGCAGCACTCAGGACTTCCAGGACCCAAGCCAACAGGGCTGCCACAGCTCAGACATGGTTAGTGTCAAGTAACGAGGAAAAAGGGAACCAGCAGATCAGTTTCACATCAGTTCTTAAACCTAACAGCAAGCAATATCCATCACTTCCCCTCACATTCCACTGGCCAAGACGTGTCAATGGTCACACCTAAATTCAGGTAGATGGAGAAAGGTAAAGCTACTCCTGCCTGTGAACAGCACTAATGACCACCGCCTAGGGTGTCTTCTATAGGGCTGGAGCTCAATTAATCTGTATCTGACAGGGAGAGAAAGCATTTGCTTACCCCTGAGGGCAAGGGTAAAGAGAAGACCCTTATAGAAAGGAAATGAAGCATGCATAGAAACGGCAAATAAGTACTCAGTTGCTTTATGTAAGAGAAAGGTGGACTGGTCCAGGCATTCAGAGTGGGTAGAGAAAGCCTGGGCTCTGTCTTGAGATGGGAAAATAGAAACCAAAGGGACAGGGTTGTAGAAAGAGAGAGAAGAGAAATGGTAGTGGCTAAAGAGAGGCCTAGATGGTTAAAGAGGACGTTTAGAAAGCTTTGTTATGTGCTCTTCTGGCAGCTCCCCCTGCTTCAAGAGCATGACTTGTGGATTTTGAAAGTGACTACATGCTGAGGCTGGTCTTGGGACAAGCACAAAGTGAGGCCAGAGGCTGCCAACAAGACCCAATTACTGTCTGCAGGCCAAAGTCAAGTTTTGTTTTGTTCTATTTTCCTAATCTGACTCCAACTAATCTCTCTTTATCCTCCACTATATTCCAGCTTCTATCCAGGTACATGTGCTGAGCTGAAACCCATTGTCACAGGAGGGCTACTCGGCACCTCCACCCTGTGCTTATCGTCTCACCCACCTCGTAAGCCCTAGCTGCAATCACTCTTCCTCACTTCCCTGCCTCTCAAAGTCCTCCGCTCCTCTCAAGCTTCCTCTCAGAGGTCACCAATTCCCTTAACCCACCAAGCTGAGGCCTTCACCCTCTTTGGCTGTGGTCATCCCCTTCATGAAGGAATGCCACCAAATGGAAACTACTTGTTGACATGCTATCTCCCTTAAAAGATGCTAAGACCCTTGAGGGATAGTTCTTACTTAGCTTAACTTTTTGACTCCAGCTCCCATGACAGAATGGAGCACGAAGTGATGACCCAATAACACTTCTTAGTAATAACAGTGACATAATTAGGGCTGGAGGGAATATGACAGATGACATTAGCAAGACCTTATGTGCGAAGGGCTTAAATGCATCATCATTTTATCTGAACAACCACCTGAGTAAGTATCATTAATTTTATTTTACATATGTAAACTGGAGGCCTCAATAATAAAACCTAGAGGCCCAACCCTAAATCACACAGGTCTGGAGTCACATTGACCTGGGTTTGAGCACTTTCCTCTTCACTTAACTAACAGTGAGCTATTAACCCCAGGAATCAACTGCTTCCCCAAAGTGGTGAGTATGCACCACTTAGCAATCGGGCTGAGCTTTCAGCCTCAGGCTTCCTAACCATCTAGATGGTCTCTAACCCCCTAGGCCCCACATTTCCAGTCTCCCGAGTGTCAGGTCCAGCCATTGGCCCAGCACCAGCTAAGGGAATGTGGACAAGGTTGATGAACACCACCACAGCCTAGGATCATAAAGTCTTCCTGGATGGTCCTTTCCTCCCATCACCACTTCCACCTTGTGATGAAATGAGTCACTAGATAACTGGAGACTTCATGAAGCAGAGGTTCCCCAACCCAGACCCCCAAGCCCACCAGCTGCACCCCTCCTAATGAATGTTTATAGTGTGAAGCCCCTAGGGTTCTGGATGCTGATCGTTACAGCACTTAACCTATGCAGTTGCTGTTAAAAAGCTTGAAGGAGTTGCCTTTGGTCAGCAGCTGCAGGGAGAGGGCCCCAACCATGCTAAGAGCCGGTACTGCAGACGCTGAGGTGGGTTGCTGACCAGAGTCCTGATGAATGAGCTGGACACAAGATGAAGGGAGGCCAGAGAGAGTAGAGCCAAGGTCCAGTGAGCAGAGAGACAGGAGGAACAAGTAGCTCAGACTGTGCCTGGAGAGTCTCTGGGGGGGCAGTGCGGGTTGAGGGGAGGAACAAGGGCCATTTCTGTTTTCAAGGACAAAGTGAAGCAGCTGAGGGCAGCTGCAAAGAAGGAAGGAGTTAAGCCTCCTGACTAGTGTATGGCCAAGTGTGAGAGAAGCCTACATGGCTGACTGGGTAACAGGCCCAAGTTTTCATCTGCTATGTGGCCAAGTCCTTTCTCAAGTAGCCCCCAAGATCATAAGCTAGCATTGTATCACAGCAGCTGGCCACTCTCATTCTCTTTTCCTTCCTCTGGACTCTTCTCTCCCTGTCCCACTCTCCTACTCTGAAGTCACTGTATTAGTGAGAGATTGACAGGCCCCTGGAGGACACTCTAAACCTTCAAACTACTGTCCCTGTACCCACTCACACATATTGTACCCTACGTATTTGCATCTCAATACCCAGAATGCCCTGCCTGTCCACGCCAGAGCCCCTGGACAGCACTTGCCAGCGTCTGGAGCTGGGAGTTGGCAGAGCAGGGTGTGCCGAGGGCAATGTGTTTGCTCTCGTGCCAGCTGAAATTGGGAATGAGTTGCCCTGCCTGCAGCCATGGTCTCTTTGACAGAGTCCTACTAGCATGGCTTAAGCTGGCACATGGCAAAAAGAAACCCATATTCACTAAGAATCCACTTTTATAGCCATCTGACCAGCTTCCAAGGTCCCCACACTGCTTAGCAAGTCCACCCACCAGCACTGTATTTCACATTCCTGCTCGCCCCATTCCACAACCCAAGAGTGTGACCTCTGCTTACCATCATGGTTGCAAGAGAACCTTCTCAAACTGAGGTGGGGGGAGTTTTCTGAGCCACCCTCCATAATTTCAGGGTACAACAGCTTCCTCTTTGGGTTCAGAAAGGGCAAGCAACTTGCCAAACATCACACAGTCATGATAAGACTCCAGCCTCCTTCCCAGTGTCTTGGAGTTCCTCCAAGCAACTGCTTAAGAGGTGTCAGTTCATAGGTTCAGAGAATAATTAAGGGAAAGCCAATGATGCCAGGTCAGGAAAGAAGAGAGAGCCAACCACTGGGTAGAAGTAAGCACCAGGGAAATATCCAAGGGAAAAAAACAAGGAATGATGGTTAATGTGGATGGGGAAAAAGAGATATCGAAGATAAAGAAGAAAAGGAAGAAACAACAAACAAAACCCCACCTCCCTGTTCAACATCACCCAAAAATGGCTTCTTTTATGCAGAGTAAATTACGTGGATTTGCTCCAGCTCCTATAGAAACATCAAGCACTATTCCTGACTTAGGCACATATTTAAGAACTCAAGAATTCATTCATTCAGCTAAACCTACTGTACTCACTATGTGTCTGGTGCCATTGTGGTAACTGGGGACATACATTGACTGCATTTGTCAAGGTGGCCAGTCAGCCCCTTTCCTTTCTACCATATTTGAATGGCTGCTTTCCAGATGTTGGGAGTGCACCCCGAGTCATCCATGTTCCCTCTTCAGGGCAGCAGCAGCCCTAATGGCACCTGGATGAAAGTGGATTCTGGAGCCACACTGCTTGCATTCAAAAGCAGGCTCTGCTGCTCCCCAACTTGGGAATTTGGGGCAAGGGCCTCCCTAGCTTCTTCATCTGCAAAACAGAGCAAATACCAGGACTCCCTTCCTGGAGCTGAGATGAGAACTGAGTGAGTTAGCACATGTAATGCTCTGACAGTGGCTGATGCATATTAAGCACTCCATAAACATTAGCTATTGTTGCAACTGATCACATATTAACAAAAGTCACTGCCAAACCCCAGGAAGCACCCAATGGCTAGAGACCTGAGCAAAGCTAAATGGTTTTCTCAGGAAACTAGACCATGTATCTGGACTCCTTGCAGAGGACTCTAAGCAGATAAGTACAGGAAATCAAGCACTTACAACATCTACAGGTCAGGGAGTTAACTTGACTATTAAATGGCATTTGGTACTAACTTGGGAGAATTTCAAATTTGAACATATGTGTAAAAGGCCTGCTCCCTCCCTAGCTCCCAGCCACTGCAATGCTGGGGACAGAGGACAGGTGACATGGGCAGAGTCACAGAGAGATTTGGAGAGAGTGCTCTGGCCCAAAACCAGGAAAGGCAGAGGTCCTGATATGAGGTCAGTGTAACCCTAGCTCTTGAGAAAGGTGATAGGTAGCCATAGCTGAATTTCCACAACCTCAACACCACCCTCTCCTTGGTGTCTTCCCACATGCCCTCCCCCATCCCACCCCCCAGAGTGGGGTCAAAAGACAGAAGGATTTGGAGCACTGAGTCCCAAGTCTTAGGAAAACTCCTTTCTCTGTTCCCCCGGATTAGAAGATTAGGAGGAGAACAAAGGAGCAATTCACCAGTGGATTCTGCAATTCTCCCACGTCCAACTCAGCAACCACAGAGTTCCCACCATCTCAAGTGGCTAGAAAGAAGGTTGAGACCAGCTGGCTGGCCTCAAACAGTGCCTTTGTGCAGACGCCCCTCCCAGAGGCACTGTTCCACCTCCCTACGTGTGCAGAAGGGAGTGAGTGTGTAACTGTGTATGTGCGTATGTGTGTTTACATTTGTGGGGGTTGCTTAGGGGAAAAATCAGAGGTAAAGGAGATAAGTACTGAACCAGAAAATCTCCCACAGATCTCCTATTCAGAAAAATGCATGATTTCTACCCAGTCTTCCTAAATGCAGAGACAGACAATGGTCAGGAAGGATGACAGCTGTATGACGGTACAACCTAACCCATCTCCAAAAGAAACACACTGCAAGACATCCATTTATAAATTCCTGGAAAATTGAGGGATGACATCAGGACAGTTTCATAATAGGTACAATTTTGGTATATTTTTTCCAATTTTCTTCCCTATGCATCTTTTTACATATATACAAGTGTTATCATACAAGTCACACTTTCTCGACATTGCGATGTCATTTTTTTTCTTGCATTGTACCAAAAGCATTTTTCTGTCTTCTACACATTCTTCCCATCCAGGCTGATTATTAGATGAAGCCCAGTTTGAAGCTGTTGAAGAAGTTCAACATGATTCACAACTGGAAAGAAGACTGAAGTCACCATGTTTAAGCTCCTGCAAGGCCACTTCCAAATACAATATAAAAGGCAGTCTTTTCCATCGTTTTATGGTCCAAATAAAATAAGAGGAAATCAAAGAAAACTGAAGCTGTGAGGACATTTTTGCTGACTATAATAATAATTATAAATGATTAAAGTTCCCTGGATCTCTCTGTTCAGGGTGAATTATGGTCAATTCTTCCTAGATGCCAAGAGATACACAAAATGTGGCTGCTCTTACTGAAAACATTTAGTATTTGACAATACTTAATGGTTCTTCTCTTTGACTCCTGACTTCCACTGAAAAGTGAATTGACACATGTTCCCATGTCCCAGAGCCATACCCTCCCACCTCCTAAACATGCACAGCTTCCCTTCCTCACTTTCCCAAGCTTGGCATGCTCTAAGTGAGTAGCCTTAAGGGGGTCCTAAAAATATTGCTTTATCTCTGGGATTGGAGGTTTATTGGAAAAATGTAACTTATAGGAAGTGCTAACATCTTCTGTTTCTGCCGATACTTAGTTTCTACCTTCCTATTTTCTACAGAGAGATGCCAGAATAAACTTTAATGCTACATCTAAAGCAGAAGAATTGCATTGGGTAAACAAGGAAGAGTTGTTCTTAGATAAGACAGGTATTGCTTTGTCGAGGAATATCTCTGGAGAGGTGAAGGTCCACGTGAGGTCAGATGGTCCCTATGGAACAATCTTCCAACCTTAGATTGGAGGGCTAACACATCTTGCCACTCAACTTTGCTTCTGGTCCATAGGGCAGGGAAAGATTTACTAAGACCAAGAGGGAGAGGAATCTACCCTTCCTCATCTCTAGCCTCCACAGAGATATCAGCTGTCACCAGCTGGATCTAAAAAGATAAAAAACAAACAAAACCCTGTGCCTGTGGAATCTTAAAGGAGCAACCTACCAGTTGCTTTGGTATGGTCTTTCCATAACCTACAGAACACAGGGAAAAGAAAGATGGAAGTGAACCAAACAGGACTAGTAGCCACAATTTGGAAGGAAAAGAGCTGCTTCTCTTCAAGGTCAGTTGTCTAAATTGCAGGGAGGAAAATGAGGAATTGTTTTCATGGTTATGCAGTTATAGCTGGAGGTTTCAGGAACTGACTGGTGCCATCAGTTATTGGTGCTCTCCCCCTCTCTTCTTTGGAGAACCCTTCCTAACTCTGCTTTAGCTTCCTATCTGAGTTCTCAGGGCCTTCACTCAGCTGCCCATAAGGAAGTATCCTCCTGCCTAAGGATTGACAGGTGCTGGGGAGTTGGAGGAGGGCATTAAGCAGGATAGAATCATTTAATAAATGCTCATGCCAAATTAAAGAGTAAAACCAATGTGATTTCTTACTCACAGACCAACAAGAACCACAAAGATACAGTGTTCCAAGTCCTAAGCGTTGGTAAGTGAAAAATGGATGTTGTTAGAAGGAGTTGATAATTCTTTCAAGCAATTTTTCTGAAATTCCTAACATCTATGGCTTGGATATAGTTTTTCTCTCGAAAGTTCACATGATAGAACTTTGGTCTCCAATGTTGAGGTGGTAGAACCTTTAAGAGTAGAGTCTAGTGGAGAGTGGTTAAGTCATTAGGGTGTCACCCTCCGAAGAGATTAATGTAGCTCTTCCAGGACCCAGGTTAGGTTGTTATACAAAGAGAAGACTGAACGCTCCCTGGTCTCAGGCTTCCTATCTCACCCTGTGATCTCACTCTCTCACACATGCTCCCACCATGATGTCATCTACCATGTTGTGATGCAGAGAGATGGGCCTCATGGGAGCCAAGCAGATGGTGTTGTCATAATCTTGAATCTCTAGAACTCTGAGATAAATAAGCCTCTTTTCTTTATAACGTACACAGTCAGAGATTTTGTTATAGAAATGAAAAACTGATTAATATACCTCAAAGATTGTCTTGAAAATTCCTTCCTTTGCAGATGAAGACATCCAGGTTGTCAACCTAGATGGATTGCCCAAAGTAATGTGGCAAGTCAGGGCCAGAACTTGGGCTGCAGGTACTATCTTCTGAATCCAGATCTAGAGTTCTTTGCATTACTCCCAGCTGTCACTCATGGTGCATGTAAGCCTCTCTTCTCACCCCACCCCACCCCCAGCCTCACAGGGATTGCCCTCTCCCACACACATCCCACTTTCAGTGAGGATGATTTCCCATTACAGCTGCCCTGGGTGCTAAGAGATGGCCTGATGCCACAAGGTAGAGAAGCATACATAAAGGCAAGACAGCAACCACAGAGGCTTCTAGGGAAAGTCTTTGGGGGAAAATAAATGGCTGGGAAATAAAGGAAGAGCGATGACCTCAAAACATTCAGAATGGGAGCTATGGATATAGCTCAATGGTAGAATGCTTGTCTGTATGCACAAGGCCCAGGGTTCAATCCCTGGCACTGCAAGAAAAACAAATTCAGAATAGAAAAATTTAGAAGTCTATAGTGCTATCAGAGGAAAATCTAAGAAAGTTCTGCTATAGGCAGTCATTAGGCACAAACTTTTGTGCTCTCTACACCAAATCTTCCTTCCTTCTGCCTTTTTCTCTCACACACCAAACTCCTCTTGTTTTGTGAGTAACATTTGAACAAATCTAATGAGCATATCCACAGTGAGGCAGAGTGAGCTGATTGAAAATTCTGTCAGATTCCACAGTATATTAGAGCCAAAAGGAACCAGAGCATAACACTGACAACACAACCTGGAAAAATTAATTTTAAAAAATTAACATCTAGAAGCTAAGTAATAAACATCACCATCACTTACACTGCAATCTAAATAAACAATGCAAATCGAAGCCCTTAACAGCCTGCCAGGCAAATTGTGAGCTTTCAGAAGTAACTTGGGAGTCACTTCTGACTCCCTGTCCCTTCTCCGGAAAACTTGACCTACGTACGAATTTACAGGACTTGGTCAGATATTATTTCTTACAAATATCCTTACAGGACACTCTGCCACAGCTTCATCTAAGCCCACCCTTTGGCCACCCCAAGTATTTGGAACCTTGTCCTTTCTAAGGGGTCACTGTACTGCACTGGGTGCATTATCCCCATGATGATCTGCAGAAAGGCTCTCCTGCATTTTGAAGTGTGGTCTGCAGCCCCAGGAAGCATTGCCTCACCTCCAAGTTGACTGCTTGGATTCAGGTCTTCCACATGCCCTCAAGCAGCTGCTCCAAGTCTCTGTGTCCTTAATGCCTCCCTCCTTCAGGAACCTTACTCTCCTTCCCATAGGAAGAGGTCTCAGTTTTCTAACTCAGTCCTTTTTACCTGTCTCAGGTAGAGCTTTATGGTCAGTCTCAGCATTCTGGTCACCACTCAATCTCAGACACAAGAAAGGCCTTCGGTCACATGCGCAAGAGTGACTCTTGGATCCTCTGGTTCTCCTAACAGTGAGAGCTGTCCTAAGACAGTCAGTGGGAATGAGAAGAGGCAGTTTAAACCACATTGGATAAAGGCTCTTGCCCCACCCTTACAGTCAATGGTACCCATCATTATATAAGCATTAGATTTCCTTGGAGCTGTCTCCTGTGAACAGGCAGCCCCGAGAAGGGCTGCACTGGAGTTTACTTGCTATTCCAACTAATCAAAAGACTACCAATAAACTGCAGCATGCCCCAGATCTCACAGGTTCACTCTGATGCATGCATTCTCAATAGAGGCAAGATTGCTGTGAAATTGGATCATGGGGTGAAACATCTTAGCTCTTACAATGATTCGTGGTCTCTAAAGCTTCACAGTACATGAACAGACATAGAGTATATGGGGTAGGAGGGGAGAGGATAAAAAAATCAATGTCTACAAAGAGTCCTTACAGGAGTGATAATGAAAAAAGTTGACAAACACTGCTCTAAGGAGGGAAACAGGGGTGGGGGAAAGTTGCCAATCTTTATTTCTATGAAAATTATTATTATTATTATTATCATCATCATCATCATTATCACTGCCACCATCATCATAATTAAAATATGTGATACCCCTCCCCTAAGTTAATCCTCCTGACAATCTTAAGGGATAGGCACTATTACATTCATTTAAGATGACGAAACCAAGCCTTAGAGGTATTGTCCAAGGCCACACAGCTAGTAGCTGGCGAAGACATGATTCCACCTCAATCCTGTCTGACTCTGAAGTTCATTGTCTCAATCCTCCTGCATGGTGAGCTCAGTAAACAGGAGGTTAGCAGCAGAGTATTCTAAATTCTACCATCTACTCTATCAACCAAAGTCCAAGTCCAAGACTGCAAAGATCAGTCAGGTTCTGTGAAAGAACAAAAGATAGGCAAAGATCTAGGGAAACTGGATTGGGTTGAGTAGGGGATGAGAAGGAGGTAGACCTTCCAATCCTTGAGTCTGCCTCTTTTCCTGGTCTAGGAGTGCCAAGCCATTGGCACCCAGAGCCTAGAACCTGGGGCACAGAGAGCAATGAAAGGGAGGTGGGCACTGGTATGTGCTCAGCCACCGCTGCTGAAACTCCAACGTGGGGCTGCAGCCAAGCCCAGGAGATGGGCTGACCTCTATACAAACAACATTTCTCCGGGTGGTGCTTCTGCAAATATAAACATGGGCTCACCATGCGATGGGTTCAGCCAGTTCATGTAAACACCAAAGGGAGAAAAGAAGTCAAGGAAAAAATATGTTCCACAGGCCAGAGGAGGGTATGTAGCTTTGTGACTCTGAGAAAGCAAAATTGAGAGCTACAGGGTTCAGAATCCCCTGGTTCTGCTGCAGAATCACAAAGGCTCTTCCAGACCTCTGCACAGGGAGCCTTGACCCTCCTCACAATGTGGATAACCTTTTGTCAGGGGCAGCAGAGCCGCGTGTGTGATTGACCTTTCCTCTACAAGAAGGATCAGAAGCACATCGGGCTGGACTTTCATAGTCCTGAAGCAGCAGAGCCAACAGATACCAGAATTTCCTCACTGCCAATTGTCTTCTCAGAAGAAAGGTACCCCAAGTCATCTGCCTGAGCTTAGGAACAGCCGCTCTGCGTGGAGGCAGGAAGGTGGATAGAATGAACTTGGAAGAAATAGCACACCCGTCCTGCCTGCCCCTATTCCCCGACTCTGTTGTTTGTGCTGCCAAAGAGGATGCATCTCCCTGCTACCCCACATTATCTGTGAAGATGGCAGAGCAGCCTCTGTTGTTTTTGTAAATTATCCACACTGTGCTTGTAGGAAAAGGCAGCTCTCTAGAACACTTGCAAACACTATGCTCTCTTGTTCCAGAAAGTCTTGACAGAATTTCTTTCTTTCTTTCTCTCCTCTCTCTCTCTTTCTCTCTCTCTCTCTCTCTCTCTCTCTCTCTCTCTCTCTCGCTTTTCAAGGGACCATTGGCCACTGGGCCCCATAGACAGTAGGAGACAGGATACCCTGTGTTGCTCTCTGGGTCTCCCCAGTGTTTCCAGATGAAACCACAGAACTCTGAGGAGGCACAACAGTCAGGGTCAGCAGAGTCTCTCACTGTGAACCAAAGCAGGAGAAACTGATGCCTCTCCAGCCACACCCATTAGGTAGAATTCATCCAGGCAGTCTCAGCCTCCTGGGGCTCATAGGGCATCAGAAAGGTCATTTGGCCCACCTGAATAGAAGAGGGACAAGGGGCAGGCACAGCCTAGAGGAGACTCGAAGAAATATGGGTGGTATAAAGAGGGAATAAGGATGGGTAAGTTTCAATGTATTAGCAAGAACAAACGCTATATACCTTATTTTACCCATTTACTTACCTAATAGCACAGGTCAACATTCAGGATGCTCCTTATGGTCCAAATCAATAAGAGGTAAATTTCAGGACAATAGAAGATATTTGGGAGCAATCCAGTCCATAGACTCTAGCTCCACCACACCTTACCTATGTGACCTTGGCAAGTCATTCCATACCTGGGTTTTAAAATGGGATTAATAATAGTTCATATCTCCTAAAGCAGTTATGAGAATTAAATGAGTTAATATTTGTGAAGCACTTAGCACAGTGCCTGGCAGATAGCAGGCACTGTTAGCATTTGTTAAGCAAACACAGGCTCAAATGAATTTGCCTGGTATTCAGTGCCAAAGGGCTCCTCTCCCTATTCTTCTTTTATTCATTCATTTATTTACCTAATAAATATTTACTGAATGCCTACTATATGTCAAGCTCTGTGTTAGTATTACAGCTATAAAAATGAGCAAAAACAACCACAGTTGCCCACCATTGGAACCTCACGTCTGAATGTCCTTTTAATTGGCCTTTCTTCCAAGTTCCTCCAAACCAGTTCAACCCAGATCAAATCTTGTTTAAGGGCACACACCTCTGAATGCAGGATCCAGAAAAGGAAAATTATTTGTGGCTTTGCAGCTGTCCCAATGTTCATATGCAGGAGAGAAAGTTTCTAGAGTTACCAGAATGAGCCTCCGTGTTCACAATGTACATGATGTACACCACGTGTAGGGGATGGCAGGACCAGTACATTGTCTGATGTACCTGTTCCAGCTCTAACAGGCTTTCCTCTACTGCAGAGGCTAGACCCCCAAAATTGCATTACTCAGGTGCCCACAAGGCTAAGGTTTAGGGGTGGATGGGCTGTTCCTTGAGAATAAAGTCTAAGATTAAGATGCTGCTCCCAGGTGCAGGAAAAAAAAAAAGAAAAACGGAGTAGGAAGATAGCAAGGAGTAACTTACTAGCAAAGCAGAAATACACCTCAAGATGAACAGTTTGGACAATGACCAACTGCCTCGAAGCTATTAAGTCTTGGGATTTTTTATCAACTAAAGGAGCAGTGTCACTAAGTGATATAAAATTGGAACCCTCTGCTTGTGGCCCTCTCTAAATGATTTGGCAACTGCACAGTACCTGACCATCTATGGGAAGCAATACGCCAGTACTTCTGAGAAGATAAGGACAGGCGCCTGTGCATTGGATCCTCTTTGCCCTTTCTGGTTAGCACTGCCAATGGAAGGTCATTTAATGGTCATTACAGCCCTCAAGTTGCATGAGTGACCTTCATATGGGAAGTGTGCTCAGTAAAAAGATATAGGGTCTTTATCTTAACCACGCATCCCAGACATTAGGCCGTCTGAGGCTTCATGATTAGGCCTCCATGAAAGGAGAACAGAATCTTGTCACCTGGGACAATTCCTCGTTCCTTCTCATGTCTGCCTAGCTGCCTACAATAACAGCTTAGGGTGTGATTTGACTCCTTTTAGCCAGATTCACTCATTCAAGACTCTGATTTGGAATCAAGTTAGAGGACTGATATGCACTGTTCATTTGGCCAAAGATGATTGGAGCAGAGGCAGGTGGGCCTGGAGCAGCTATCTGTGGCTGTGACTCCTGCTTCAGCAGGTCCAGTGCTTCACAGTATTTGGGGGTCTCATTTATAGAATCTTTCTCTTCAGCTGTCTCAGTTGGTTCGTGGTGTATCTATATGCTTCATAAATCCCTTTCAACCTCCACAAACTGGAGTGGATCACGCTGTCTACAGCTAGAAGTGGGAGAACTCCAAGAAGAGCTAACCACTCCAGCAATCTAACTATGATTAATAACAAAGCCTTTATTTCCTAAGGTACAGGGAAAGAAGAAACGTAGTTTCCTTCTTATTTGGCCAGGAACAAGAGCAGGGCCAGGAGTGAGAATTCAACCAGCAACTCCTTGGCATTTTTCTTCATAGCTGGCTTTCCCCATTCACTAGGCTGAGAAAACATCTGGAATATTTTGGCTCCAGAGGTCATGATGAAATCCTAAAGGAAGAGATGAGTACAGCACTACATTCTTAACTACTCTCGCCCTGTCATGCAGGACCTCTCTTAAGCACACCCAGTGTGTCCCTGTCCTAGGGCCTTTGTCCTTGCTGTCCTTTCTGCTAGGAAGTGACTTTCTATCACTTTTCCCTATTCTATCTAATCTTCATCACAGATCAATTATTTTATTGACCGATCTGCTTATGTGTTTGTTATCCTTTCTTCCTCCATGAGAGCTTCAGCTTTTGAGGTCAAGCGCTCTGGTTTATTCACACAGGATGCTTCCAATGTAGAGCAGACCTGGCAAATAATAGAGACTTAAAACAAATTTGTTAACTGACTAACTTGTTCACTGACTCTAATTCCTTCCTAAGGACAGAGACTTGTTTGAGTCAATCAAAAAGGCCCAGTAGACAGACAGAGATGAATTAAATTCAAAGTACATCTCGAGAACAGAAGGGACTCATGGGTTAAAACATGGAGATCAATGGCAGGGAAATCCTTCTCCCCTGAGAAATTAATAAGTTAAATCAGATGGAAATAAATTTAATCTTCTCCTTCGCTGCTTATTATCCTAATTGGTTTAATTTTGTGGCAACTTCTCAGCATTCTCACAATGAAAAGCAACTCATGTTTCATTGGAAGCCCAGAAAGTAATTATCTTGTGGTTTTATTCTAATTCACTAACAAACACTCTTTGGCTTCAAGGACCCCTGAGAGTGAAGAAGTAAATAATGAAGATTAAAAAATTCTTTTTCCATTCCTTATGCTTATTGAAAATTTAAAACTATGATAGAGATAATTAGTCCTGACAATTATTGTCTGAAATTTAAAAAGTACTTTGTGTACCATGTGAAATGTAAATAAATAAATGCAAACACCTAAATACAACTGGCCATATTATATGTTCACCTGTAACTGGTTTCAAATATTGTTGAATGCAGCCTTGGCTTTATTCCAAAACTGGAGAAATCAAATTCTTTCTGATTATCCTAACTTGGACATAAATTCTCCCCAGGGCTTAACCCACATCTAGGGTACTTTGTATCTTCAGAATGGTTTTTCAAAAGATAAAAATTTAAAAAGGTCAAGGAGCTTCTAGCCAACTTCAATTTCTTTCTAGCAAGAGAGACCTTTGTTTTCTGCTTACTATTTATTGGAGAAAAGTCCAATTTGTCCTTAAATCTCCCTCAACTCCTTTCCTGCTTCCTCTCTCTACTTGCTGCCCCTCCACCCTCAGACAGAAAGTCAGAATTAGGCAAAGTTTTTCAGACTCTTGAGAATTCTAAGCCAAGAGGCATCTATAAATGTGCACAGAGTCACTCTAGCACTCCCAGGAAATGCCTGCATGGGTACACAGTCCTGTTAAGAAAGGCACTGGTGACAGCCCTTTGACACAAACTTAACGGGCAAGGACACTATTTAAACAGCAAGAATGCTAGTTTCAAAAGTCAGGCAGAGTGAGTCTGTACCATGTTTACATTCCTCATTGTAACCAAAATTATCTGCAAGATGCTTTGAAAGTCCTGAACAAAGTAACAAATCAGAGACCAGCACAATTGCCATCAGAAGGAAAAGGTACTGGAAACAGTCCCTGAGGGGCATAAGTGACTCCTTCTGTACTGGTGCCCTTTTCACTCTCAAGTTGCCCATAGGAGCCTCTCTGTCTCAGGGCTCTGAAGTTTAATCCTCCACTTTCCAAGCAGAGGGGCAAACTTCCCACGAGTCCATTCATCCAAACAGATGTGGACAGTTTGGTTTTACAAAGAGAGCTAGAGAAGCAGAGGAATGGGGGACTGGAGAGTATGGAAGGGTAAAGGATGCCACTCATAAAGTCCGGCTCTGAAAGAACACACTAGGCCCATAGTTCCATGACATCCATATTTTCTCATGTCTCTCATTCAGTCTGTATGATATATCTACATGTGGTAAGGCCTCCGTTTTGCACAACTGCTACCTCCTCGCCTCAATCCCTTCCTTCTTTCTTGATGGTTCCTTGGGCTTGAAGAAGCCCATCTAATTAGTGGTAAGGATTAGACACAATGTTAAAATGTGTCCAAAAAGGTTGGGACCAACATGAACATGCCAACTCCTCATTTTCCAAGTATCACATTGGTAAAGGGAACTCCAGAGGGAGGTAGTGGAGAACCCAACTCAAACTAGATGAAACAATAGTCTTCTTCTGTCACTAGCAATGCAGAGGTGGGGTGGCTTTCAACAATGGCACATCAGCAATGACACTCCAAGGCCCCACAATCTTTTCCTCTCTCCACCCTTCTATCCACAACTTCCATATTGTTCCTCACGGCTGCAAGAGGCTCCAAAAAATTTTCACACTCAACAAGAGAAAGTTCTGCCCCTGCCATGCGATATAAATCCTCCCATAATCTAATCTGATTAGGCTAATTTGGGTCACTTAGATGACCTATAACTGTTACCAGATTAGACCTGTGGTTTTCAAACTTCTCTTAAAATTCTAAAAATTATTGAAGATTCCAGAGAGATTTTATTCAGGTGGGTTGTATTTATTCATATGTATTATATCAGAAATTAATACTAGGAAGCTTTTTAATATTTATCAAGTCACATAAAGTAATAATAACCTCATTTGATATTGACAATGTGTTTGTTTTGAAAAATACTACATTTTGAGAAGAATTTAGTGAGAAGTGTGGCATTGTTCCACAGTTTTGCAAATCTCTTTATTTCTAGTTTAATAGAAGACAGCTGGGTTCTCATTTCTGCCTCTGTATTCAATCTGCTGCAATATCACATGACAACCAGCCATGGTTGTCTGGAAAATTTCAGTGTACCTTCAAGAATGAATGAAAGTGAAAAGGGCAAATAATAACTTAGTATGGAAGTAGTTTTGAACCCCGCCCCAACCCGCCCCAGACCCTTTGCAGTTACTTGAGGCTTCACTCTAGGCGAGTTGGCTTAGCATAATCGGGATTGCTCTCTGGACAGGAGAACAAACTGGATCCTGTTGAAAGTGGGAAGGGGTACTGGGTTTTAGTAGTAGCCAACAGCATCTCCTTCAAGGTACTAAAAACATGTAGGACTGAAGATGTAGCTCAGTGGTGGAGCACTTGCCTTGCATGCACAGGGCCCTGGGTTCAATCCCCACCTCTGCAAAACAAAACAGAACAAAAACAAAAACAGATTTTAAAAAAAACTGCCATATACTACCTCCTACATTTCATTTTAAAAGATCATTTTGATATCAAAAATATAGGATGAACACAATTTCATGATAAAAAAGTAGTGGTTTCCGAACTGGAGGTGTGGCCTAAGCAGTAAACTGCTTGCTTTACAAGCATGAGGCCCTGAGTTCAAACCCCAGGGCCACCAGAACAAAAAACAGTAGTGGTTTTGATTAACTATGTATCATTATAGGAAAAACTAACACTGGTTGAACATAGAGGAGAGGAAGAAGAATGCATATGTGTAGATGGTCTCTGGCTTGAGAAGTAGGGGAATGAAGATGACTTTTAACAAAACAGAAACAGACAGTAGCCTTCATACTATCCTGTGCCTTCCGTGGCTGCAGCCTCAAGCTTTCTCCCTATTAAATTACAAACACAAAACACAAGAAACCTGCATTTAGAGAAGAATCTTCAAAAGTATTTTTAATGGCAATGTAGTATTCCACCATACAGATGCACTACCATGTAATTATAATTACATGCAAGTGAAAAAAAAGCAAGACACCAAACAGGGTATGAAGGATGATTCCAGTTTAGGGGGGTCTAACTTGGTGCATTGGTATGAGTACATGCATGTGTATAAACTGACACAGGAGAGATAAAATGAGACCCCAGGGATGTGCTCGGTCAGGGTCTGGCTCTTTTGACTAGTTTAACTGAGTGCAGCTGCTAACTCTGCCAGCTGATGAGCTTTTGACAAGATAGGGGGATACTTAAGGGCCTGGTGGCTGTGGTGGGAGGGGAAGAGAGACTAGACAGGATCGTACAATCTCTACTAAGAATAACACTTTGGAGGAAGCTTATGGATGTTTAAAGTATGGCCAAGGATTTACTGTGTACTACTGCAAACATCTCCATCACCTCCCAGGAAGGCCTAGCATTACTCAGTAATGCTCAGGGATTGGTTTTGGATGCAGATGGTCTTCCTGATGACACAGAACAAGAACCACAGAGGCGACTGAGGAAGCTTAGTTATTTGTGAGTATAATAGCTAATCTAGATTGGTTGAGAAACACCTAGGAGAGTAGTAACCTCTGACCCTGTTTGTGAGAGCATTTCCATAGACAATTAGGCTTTGACCTAACAAATGGTTTTGTCCATTAATGGGTTCAATTGTAATATACCGTTAGGAGGCAGTGGAACTGTAGAAGGTAGGGCCTGATTAGAGGAAGTATGCAACTGGGTGTGTCCTCAGGAGCTGTGTCTTTTCCTGACCTCTTCTTGTTCCTGCCTATCTGCCATGATGTGAGCTGCTCTGCACACCCTCCCTGCACGACGGGCGGAGACCTCCAAAACCGTGAGCCAAAATAAACCTTTCCTCCCTTGAAGTTGTTTCTGACAGGTGTTTGGTCACAACAATGATAAAACTGACTGATACAATTAGAAAACAATAACAAAGATGATAATAATACTAATAACTTTTATTTCTTGACCACAGACTATGAACCAGGAAATACTCTAAGAATTTTACATGTATTAATCACTACATCTTCACAATTAAGGAATAAGTATTATGACTATCCATATTTCACAGATTGTGCAACTGTGGCAGAGAGTTCGTCACTGGGACAAAAGTCACAGAGCTGTCATCTGGATTAGCTCCTGGCTCGGAGATTTTTCTTTCAGCCTCCACCCTACTATGCCTCTCAGTAAATGAAGGAATATGCCTGCTAGAAACAAGAACAAAACCTCAGCCACAGAGTCTCTGAGGCATGAGACTGTGAATGATTTCTGTTTCCTTCTTTATGAATTTCCTTTATCTCCCAAATTTACTATAGTGAGCAGGGATTACCTTTATTACTTATTTATTTAGATTTTAATTTAATTTATTGTTAGAATATATCAATTGTACAAAGGGGTTTCATTGTGATATTTACAATATGCATATAATGTACTTTGACCAAACTCACTCTTTCTTAACCCCACTTCCTTTTTAACAAGTTTTGGTCGGTTTCATTATGCTATTTTTATACATATACATAATGTTCTTCTGTAATATTCACCCCCAACACCAACACCCTCTACTTTCTCCCTACCCCATCAGATTCCCTCCTTTTACAATCATGCCATATTAATTTCTTTTAGGTCTAGATTCAACATATGAGCAAAAAACATGGTATTTTCTTTCTGAGCTTAACTTATCTTGCTCAACATGATAATCTCCAGTTCCATCCATTTTTCTGCAAACAACATAATTTCATACCTCTTTGTGGCTGAATAATACTCCACTGTGTATGCAAACCACATTTCCTTTATCTATTCATCAGTTTATAATAATGTAAAAACACAATGAAAGTTTGAAAAGAATTTTATGAATCACCAATTACGTAGACATCAGTTACAACTAAGCAGAGCATGCACAAAAGATCTCTCTTGGAAGGAGTTTCCATTTGAATAAATAATAAATTCATAAATGGAAAGAAAGAGATTTCTCATTAGCAAGCAGGTTGAAAATTGTAAGAAGAAAGAGGAACTTGAAGTCATTCCACCACCTGCCAGTACCTAGACATAATTGCTGTGCTCCTGTTGTGGTTTGGATCCCCATGATAAAGCCCCAGCCTGTGGCACTATTGGGAGATGGTGGAAACTTTAGGAGGCAGGCCTAGTGAAAGGAAGTGAGGTCACTGGGGGCGTGCCCTTGAAGGGGATACTGAACTCTGGCCTATTTCTTTCCATCTCCTTGTTTCCCAGCTGCCATGAGGTGAGCAGCTCTGTTCTGCCACACACTCCTATCATGAGGTTCTGCCTCAACTCAGGCCCCAAAACAATGGAGCCAACTGACCATGGACTGTAGCCTCTGAAACAGTGAGCCAAAATAAATCATCCCTCACTTTAAGTTGATTTATCTCAGGTGTTTGTCACAGCAATGGAAATCTGACTAGCACGGTTTACCAAAGGAGCTTTCTGGAAAGAAGGGAATTTGGGGGATGGAGACTTCCAAATGTAATCTTACCCTATCTGTAATGAGATCATACTTTGTGTGATACAGGGTGGGGCCAGGTGACCTGCTGAATAGTGGGTAGCAGTTTATATGCAGTGAAAGCCTAAAAAATTTAAGTCTTGGCCTTGTCCATGTCAGTACCCTCCATGGTGCATACTCAATAAATGTTTAATTAATATGATGTTCATTTCCACAGATGACCTACAAAGAAGGAAAGAATTAAAACTGCCCCCAAGGAGGAAGTTTGGGAGGACATCCTAACTCTGAAACATGTGAAACCAAACCGCAGGGCTCCAGAAAGACTGAATCTGCCTCCCTGGAGATATTTCCCAGCATGACAGACTTCTGTCAGCATTAAATATGTGAAGAAGCAGAGGAATGGCCTCAGTGACTCTCAGTGACCTTAGTGCCCTGGGAAGAAGCAGCACACCCTAGTTAAAAACAAGCATGAAGAAACATCTCTAGTCCTGAGGTCAGGTCCCAGTTTCTAGGGGTTTTTAGAATTTCAGGGCATAATAGAACTTCAGGGACCTCATTGACCTGCAGATCCTACCACAGTGTTACCATCTGGTAACCTAACCTCCAGTCTGCTTCTGAGCATACCAGGACTGAAGGGTCTTACTAATCCCTAAAAACTCCCTCTTACTGACAGCTCCTTAGTAAGATACTAAGTAAGCCCTTCTGAAAATGTCATTCACATGAAGGACTAATGCCTTGATTTATCCCAGGATGTAGAATCTGGTTGATATTCAAGGTATAACATTCACAAGTCTCCACTCAGCCCTCTCTTGTATCCACTGGGACCACAGCCTCTCATCAGAATAACCCAAACCCCCTCAGTGAGTGCTTGTTGGGGACTTTTGATTCATTTCCTCAAGCAGCAATATTTCCAAATGAGACAAAACACCACTAACTCTGTGAATCAACTAAATCTCTAACTTTTCTGAGGCTCCATTTCCTCGTCTACAAAATGAGAAAATTAGATTAGTTGATCTCTCAGTGAAATCTAATCTAAGACCAACACTGCAATCCTGCAATTACTCTTACTAGTTATTGGCAAGTGGGCAGAAAGGAGGTACACAGGATTTTTGTGGGAGTCAAACCTACGCTCCAGGTAGAACTAGCCTTGACAAAGGCTGGAAATGGAACAGTGGGTGTATTTGCACTTGAGGGTTGGACAGCTGCCCAAGGGTGCAGGTACCCAGAGTGAGGTCATGTTTTGCTTCAGAACATGCTCACCTGCCCAACATGGCTGAGGTCAAGGTACTCAGAGCTCTTACTTAAGCCATAGCTGCAGAAAGCATGCCCTAGAACACAGATCCCTAGCAGAGGGCCTCCCCTTAGGCCTCTAGTACTCAGCATGGAAATCAGTACCTACCACATGCTAAAATATCTGTTGAAGATACTGTATGAGACAGCTCTGGTGGAGAAACCTATTCTGATTGGGTTTATGGATCTGCAAGTGGGAAAAGATCGAGAACTTACAACCAGTTTTTTAATTCCAATATATGGATGGTTTGTTGAAGCCATGGGTGGGAATATTCTGTTTGGGGGCAGTATAAGCATCATAAAGTCATACAAGTTTCTTTGGTTAGGATTAAAAAGAATTAACACTGGAAGATTTGGGGGAAAAAAAGGCAAATTACACAAATAAAAGCAAAATCCATTTGGGGAAATAGAGATTATTTTCTGAGCTGATATAGGTGGCTCACAGAATCAGAGGAAAAGAGGGTCTTCAAGTTTGAAAGGCCAGATCCAAAGCAGTCAGAATATTTGTAGAGCAAGGGGAAAAAACATTGTGGGGCTGGAGGCACGTCTCAAGTTGTAGAGCACCTGCCTAACAAGCAGGAGGCCCTGACTTCAATCCCCAGTACCAGGCAAAAAAAAACCCACAAAGCCATATTGTGATCAGGAGCCCTCTCATCCTGCTTATTCACTTCAACTAAGTCCCAGAGGAGAAAATGCAGCTGGCATGCCTTGGGGTAGGGAGGCACCTGTGCTTAGACAAGAACAGGTCACCTTTATTGATCACTCATGGGAAATTCTGTCACATGAAAGTAGAGTGGCATTATCAGAAAAAAAGAAAATATATGCTGAGCACCCAATAACCAATATCCTTTATCATTATGGAGTTTTACCAAGCCATCAGAAAGAAAGTGTTGGAACAGGTGACCCAAGGTGGCTATGCAGTCTCTCCTTTTGTAATTTCTAAGAAAAATCGTTTGCAAATCCCTTCCTGAGATTTTTTTTAAAACGGAACATGGCCTGGGAATAGGAGAAAAAGTCAGTAACATCTTTAGTT
This sequence comes from Castor canadensis, assembly GCF_047511655.1. NCBI lineage: Eukaryota > Metazoa > Chordata > Mammalia > Rodentia > Castoridae > Castor > Castor canadensis. The sequence continues at coordinate 164,953,174 of NC_133389.1, read as the reverse complement.
GTTCTTTCTAAATGTATAAGGATAGACATTTCAGAAGAACCAAGTGTTTGAAATTGTCTATTAGTGTATCTTTTTTGTGTGAGAGTGGGAAATCATGCTGTTGCATTTTTCGCTTTGTGGTGATCAGAAGGCAGGGGCATAATGGGGTGAGCTGTTGGAATAAGCAGCTTCAGGCTTAATGGGCAATGTCTAATTTATGTACAGATGTGTTCAGTGCTGCAGGTGCGCATGTCAAGATAAGCATCTAGGCGTGTGGACTGCTGCGGGCAAGTTGCCCTGCCGTTGGAGCACCTGGGATTACAGACTTGGAAAAGGACTCCCCATGCAAACAGCTGTCAGGAATGATGGATGCTGAGGTCTCAGGTAGGAGGAGGGCCTGAGCTCTGGGAACCTGTTGGAACTTAGTTCCATTCTCTTCATCCTTGACTCTCAGGGACTGGTGGTTGATAGTTCTTTCCAGGATGACTAGAGGACATCTAAGCCAAGACACTAAAGAAGAACAATTTAGGAATATTGGGGGTGGGAAGGAGTGGAAAAAGGAAGAGGCGGATAATAGTAGAGAAATGTAATGGGGCAGAGACCCAATGGGGGAAACCACAAGGTGATTTTGCATGTCAGAAAAGAAACAAGATGGTTTTCCTTTGAAACTATTATTGGACAAGTAATTCTGTTTTCCAAATGTAGCACTCATTGCCCTTCTCCCTCTTTTCAAAGCTGGAGAGTCTTTTAATAGTCTTCCCAATTTTTTGTTTCCCATTTAAAACCTAAAGGAGATTGGCAAATAAACATTCAAAATGTTAAGACCCACTGATACTATGTCCCCAAGTTTTGAAATAAATAACAGCAGTCTTCAGTCCTTACCAGATTGGAAGACATTTTTACATATACAATCTCACCTGGTTGTCACATCGGCCTGTGAAATAGATAGTATAGGCATTTTTTTTCAAAGATAAGAAAATGGTAATAGAGAAAATTAAAGTATAGGCATCTTTTTCAAAGATAAGAAAATGGTAATAGAGAAAATTAAAGTGTGTTCAGAAGGATGTAGATGGTGAGGAGCAAAGCAGAGAGGTGAATCCCAATCTTCTTTGTGCAAACTCAAGTTCTCTCCACGATACCACACTGCCTAAAATCTGTGTCCCTCACTGCTGACCAGAGGCAATCATGATTAACACTTGAGCAGAGGAAAGGAGGCCTAAACACCAGGGCTACTTCTCAGGATGGACCCCACTTCAGATGCTCCTCTGGTAGCGGGGTACCATCCCACCCGTCAATTCCACAACCATGCACAGAGCCAGTGAAACACAACTGTGTTGGACTGTGGCTGCCTCTTCTACCTTACTGTGTAGCACTTGGAATTTGGGTGGAGTGTGTCCCACCCCCAACTCCAAAGACAGTCTCAGAAGGGTCTAAACCAACCAAATAACCCCATCAATTCACCCCAAGAATTGGCCCAGGGATGAACAAAAACCCAAATTAATCCAATCAGCCCAAGCATTCCCCTGGGAGTCACAGTGATAGGTACAAGTAGACCCAATGAGAGTTAAGCACAGGACGGGCAACTTTCTAGATTGGTGACTGTTGCAGTCACACATGGCCTTGCATTTACGAGAGCTCCATAATCAATTTAATATCCTGGCTTTTCCTTCTTGAAATTCTTCATAATTTCAATGTGAGGAACCTCGCATTTTTCTTTCACATTGGCCCCATAAATGACATAACCTATTATGTGCAGGACTTTAGCTTGTTGGTTGACAGTGGGCAAGAACAAGGATGCACGTAGTCATGACCACTGTAGAGTACCATCTTACAACCATGAGATAAGCCAACCATGGGACTAAGCCAACATTTCAAGGAAAAAAGCACTCAGAGATCATGGGGCTCTGGCATCCTGGTTGAGCCACCCCTAAAGTTTCCCATGCAGTTGGACTTCTTGGTTTTACAAGCTAAGATGTCCTCTTCTTGTTTTAAGCAAATTTCAGGCAAATTTTCTACTATTTGCAATGGAACTCATTCAAATTGATACAATGACTAAGGTCAGTTGTCAGTGCAACAACTTAAGACACTTAAAGCCTTATCTACAGGGCAGGAAGGAATGACCTCTGCCACCTCCATGACATATTCTGTACTCCAGTCCCATTTGCTCTATAAAATTTGTTCTACCCACTCACTGTAACCCCTATAGGTCAACCCTCCTTCTCAACCAAATCAACATGTTTTTTTGATCACTTGCTTAGGATTTGCTCAGCTCTGAGCTGGGCTGAACATTTATGTGCCAATAGTGTCAATTTATTGTACCATTTGGAGCTGGACAGGACTTATGAGATTGAGTACAACAGCCCTTTCTTTCCAAATGGGGACAAAGCCCATAGGGAAACTGACGTGCCCAGGGACACCCAGGGGGCCAAGACTGATCTTCCAACCCCCAGCTGTCTCCACCATACTCTGAGTCAGACCCACCCAGGTATTTCTACCTTTAAAAATTAAGATATTTTTACCCCTACAAAAGTTGAAGAAGACACAGTAGCCCTGCCAGTGGTAAAGAGCAGTACATAAAACTCCTTCCACCATCACCAAGACTTAGCCTTCACTGGACATTTACAAATGCCAGAATCTTCCCTCTGTCCTGTCGTGATAAAAACTGCTTTTAACAAATCCTGTTGGAATTTAATCATTTGTACTGTGGTATTTAACTATGTGGAATCACATCTTGAGTTCTTCCACTTACTAACTCAAATCTTAGGCAAGCTTTTTTCAATATCTCTATGGCTCAGTTTCCTCCTCAGGAAAGCAGGATGATAGCTCCTCCCTCAGAAGGGAGTAGGAAGGATGAACAAGTTCATGAATATAAAGCATGGGAACAGGCCATGCATATAGTAAACGCTTAATACAAGTTAGCTGTTATTAACCCAGTACCAATGGCCCACACTTGTAATCCTAGCTATTTGGGAGGCTGAGATTGGGAGGATCACAGTTGGAGTCCAGCCTAGACAAATAATTCACAAGACCCCCATCTCCAAAATAACCAGACCAAAGTGGACTAGTGGTGTGGCTCAAGCAGTAGTGTGCCAGCTTTGCCAGCACGAAGCCCTGAGTTCAAACCCTAGTCCCACCAAAAACCAAAAAAGTTAGCTGTTATCAAAGGAGGAGTTTTTTAGGCCCCAGGCCCAAACTCCAGGTGTTCCACATGTCAAGTCTGGTCACATGCCCCTATAAGCCAAATAAAGAAACAGAGATATGGTAAAGGGCAGAAAAAGGGGATTTCTTTTGTGGCACGGGCAGCCATGGGAAGAAAGCACTTCAGTCCACCTTCAGCCATCATCAGGGTACACATATGAGCTTTAGGTATAAACAGACAAAGAATTTGGGTAGGGAAATGTAAGAATAAATGGTTAAACAGTCCCAGTCACAGGTGCAGACTGGCTGTCCTTGTTTGGGATGGGTTTGGGAGAAATTGTTATTGTTTTAGCAATCCGGTCTGGATAAACAGATCACTGTTGGCCAGTACTGTCCTGAGGAGGCTTTGCTATTTTCTTCCTTGAGGGCAGTTTCCGCCATCCATCCTTGTAAGCAAGTTATCAATCATTCCTGTCCTTCCTAAATTCCAAGGTGATTACCAACTGATGTGCAGAGAGAACAGCTCAGAACAAAGAACACAGATACAAAATGGAGGCTGGAATGCCAAGCTTTTCTCCTGCTTTTAGTTAATTTATGGGTCCAAGTAAGGGATCAGTGCTTTTCATCAAAGCCAGCTTTTATGAACTTGTTGCATTATTACCATCCTCAGACTCTCCCTACCATATTGCTTGTGGGTTATCAAGTACATTGCTCCTGGTTATTAAGTGGATCTTAGTTGTTTGCGGATGCATGCTTTGTCCTCTCCCGAAAGCCTCTTCACAGCAGAAACCATGTCACAACTGAATTATGTCTTCTACAATACCTACGATGGGGCTCTGTCTGTACTCAGTGATTATACTCAGCAAAGTTTTAATTCATTGATCCACCTCCTCCTCTCCATCAGCTTCAGAAAAGCCTTGCTTCTGGTTTGCAAGATGTAGGAGCCAAGCCAGGCACCAGTGGCTCACACTTGTAATCCTAGCTGCTCAGGAGGCAGAGATCAGGAAGATCACTGTTAGAAGCCAGCTCAGGCAAATAGTTCTCAAGGCTCTATCTCAAAAAAACACATCACTAAAAAGGACTGGTGGAGTGGCTCAAGGTGTAGGCCCTGAGTTCAAACCCCGGTACCAAAAAAAAAAGAAAAATGCAGATGCCAACCAGTTAAACTTAAAATTGGCCAGGGTGGGAGTGTGACTCAGTGGCAGAGCACTAAACATAGCACACACACCCCAAAAAAATCTTTTAAAAATAGCCAGTTAAGGGAAAGTTCCAGACTCTCTTCAAGGTGCATGGGGGAGAGGGGGGAAGTTGGAGTTAAGATAACTGTTCTTTGTACCAAACACAGGTAGGATCAAAAAGAACAGGACTCAATTATATCTGAAGAGATTTTAGTTAGACATCATCAAGAGCTATCTGTATTGTGACTCTGGCAAACTTTCAAAGAAGGTTCTGGTGTTTTATGAAGAAAAGGTGGAGCCTGCTTTATTCCTTATGTGGTTAACATGAGGTTCTCACAGTCAAGTGGACAGACAGACATCTAGTGTTCTTGTGCAGGACTGGTGTCAATGCCCTGCAAAGACACCAGAGTCCTGGGACCTGAAACCTGGAGATCAGCACCTCACATCCCATCATATGCACCTGGACCCTGTTATCTAGGTCACAGAAGCTGTGACCAAGGCTACCTCTTTCTTTGCAGGGTGCAACAGGAGGGAGTGGTTTCGGGGCCAGGGAGGCAGGGATAAAGTTGTGAGGAATTAATGACATCATTTCTCTACAGAAATCTGAGCTCCTTGGGAGAAAGGTGTGGTGTAAATACCTGGCATTATTATGGTGAATCAGAATTTCTCCCCTTTCAATCCTTTCTACACCTTAGCACTCTTCATGATGAACCATTTCTAGGAAAAGAGAGCAGGAGACTTGAGAGATGATTTCCCAACCCAGTACAGTGTTTTGGGTCCCTTCAACAAAGCTTCCCAAACTTTTTTCCTTTCAGGGATCAAACGTCTCAGAGTAGCCAGGCACCATTCTGTCTAAACAGGAAACTCCCTATCCCTGACCCCAATCTTCCCTCTTTTTCCTCCCCTGTTTTATTTACCCTTTGACCTTATCATAAAATAAATATTTAATCTCATTTATTACCTGAAAATTATCTATATTTATTCCCTTTATTTAGTGGCAGTTACTTAAAAACAAAACAGCACTAGGTCAAACAATCAATGTGTTTGACTTTTCTACTTGAGTAGTCTTTTTTAATATTTAATTGAAGTAAAATTACTAATTTTTGCCCCAAACACCCTACAAATTTCCCAGGCCCTCTGTTTTTGGTCCTTCCTTCCCACCATATCTCTTCTCTGTCTGGCAAAATCCTACATTAAAAGCCTATTGCTGATGCCCCTCGTTTGTGACACTTCCCTGAGAGTTCCTCCCACCCTCTGCAGGCTGCACCAGCCTCTCTTCAATGTGCTCCCAGAATGCTTTGGGTGGATCTTGCATGGTCTTATCACAGCATGTGATTCTCTGAGTTCCTCTGAGAGCAATCAGTGGAGTTCTTCAAGCATGACTCTGGAATCACACTACCTGGCTTCACATACAGTCTATGATTTTCTAGTTTTGAGACCCCAGGCAAGTCTCATAGCTTTGCTCTGGGCCAGTGTTCCCATTTGATTAGCTTTTGCTTCTTAAGTTTCTGACTTTTAAGCAATACAATGCAATCCCTGGGGGATGGATATATAAGGAAGAAAAAGGACTAAAACAGAAGCATAAATAAAGATGGAGCTGGAGGAAATTAGAAGAAAGAGGGAGAAAAAGAGGAAGGCTTTTTTAAAAGGAAAGAAAGCATCATTTAAGAGTGGCGCATGCTGCAAACTCACAGTTGCTATGGGCTCAGGCTTGGGTAGGGGTTGATGTGTCAGCTACCATTTTGTTCCTTTATGCAAGGTCTCAGGCTGAAGCTCCAGGGCAGTGGCAGGATGAGGCATGAGCAGGCAGGTTCCATCCATCTGTCCTGGCACAGTGCAAAGTTTGCCTCTCAGGCAGAACCAGGTTTTGAGTCTAACCCACCCCTCCTCTACTGAGCCAGACCTGCTTAGCTTCAGGCTAGAAGAAGCCTATAGCTGTAGAACTTGGGCATCAACCTATCCTTTAACACACAAGTCAGACCACGCCACACCCTTGCTCTCATTGTTCCACTGGCTTTTCTGGTCATCAGGATATAGTCCAAAGGCCTTACTGTAGCTCTGGTCCCCCAAAACTTCTCTGTATTCTGTTCCTACCTGTCCTCCTCACTGTTTCTCAAATACACCACACAGATTCCCCTCTCATGGCATTGTACATGCTGCTCCTTTTCTGAGGATACACTCCTCCAGATAAATGCATGACCAGATCCCTCCTTCCATTCAGGTCTCTGTCAAATGTTGCCTCTGGGGAAATGTCTTTTGTGACCTGTTTATGGATGGTGGGCCAGCCACTCTCACCCACTTACCCTGCTGATTTAACCTTCATCACATTCATCTGACCTTACTTCTGTTCCCTATTTGCTTGCTGCTATGTTTAGTTTTGTCTTCCCCTGCTCTTGGTGTGCCCTGTGATTATAGAAACTGCATTTTGTTCATTGCTGCATCATCGGTGTTTGGCACATAGTAAGTGCTCAGAAAATAATTGTTAAGTAGAAGATGGAAGGAAAGACTCCAAGTCCCTCATTCTCAGAAAAGCTCCTAGGGTCCAGAGCAGAAAGAGCTGGTCCACTGTCAATTTGGCAGCTCAGGTATAGCAGATCCTGAATTTGCCCACATCATTGGCTCCCAGATGGAAGCTTTTGGTGCCAATTCATGCTAATTATGACCTAGGAAAGATCCCCTTACCCCCCCCCCAACTCATCTCCACATACCCTAGGATGGAGTCTACACAGGAATCTTAACCACAGAAAGCCCAATATATGAGGGCACCCTGTTCGCAGGTTGTTTCTGTCCTATTCCTGAGTCTCATCTCATCTCTCTCTCCCTTCTTACCTCTGACCCATTCTGAATATGAATGAAAAGGTGTTTTGACACACCAGGGCAAGATGAGTGCAGGCTGAGAGTGACCAGTCATGAACTTTGACCACAGGGGTAGGACAAGAGCCCCCTGGATTTAGATAAAGTGGTACTAGAAGACAGAAGGAATCCCTAACAACAAAGGACAGTCAGGACTGGAATGAGTGTACAGGGTTATAAAACATCAGAGTCCTGCAGAGATAAGAGAAAGTCACAGCTATTCATTTATGTCACATCCATTCAATCATTTGGCACATATTTATTGAGTGTCAACTAGAGTGCCACCAGTTTTAGTGCTAGTCTCAGGACAAGTGCTTGGGCAAGATGACCTGGTTGGCCTCTCATGAGCCCAAAGAGCCTGAGACCCCTTGTCTCAAACAACCTCTTTCCAGAAAACTTCTTCAACTGAAGTGCTCAACACCAGGACAGGAAGAATCCAACAAAGTCACATAAGTCAATCTTCTTCCTCCTCTCTGCTCTGCTTTAGTGACTTTGATAATAATGATGCATCTAGCATCAAGTCATGAATGCTGGGATACCTGGGGCCTCCATGGCTCATTTTGTCCCTCACCTTGACCCTAAGAGTAAGCTATACTTCCTTACTTCCTTTGTTGCAAATGTGGGTCATTTTTAGAGAATTTTCCAGCATAATTCATTCCACAGTCTCCTGTGTACAACATTAAGTAACCAGCAGCTCTCCATCATCAGGCTTCTTCTGAAGTCTAACCTCAAATTTTCCTACTCTATCTTTTTAAGTTCCTTTTTAAAATTAATCTCATTGATTCATCATAGACAATTCCCTGGCTATCTGACCACCTTCTGCACCATTTACAAAGAATACATTTAACAATTGGGGTGAGGATGTAGATCTGTGGTAGAGCACTTACCTACCATCTCCAGTACTGCCAAAGAGGAAGGATGGAAGGAAGGAAGGAAGGAAGGAAAAGAGAGAGAAACAAGCAAATGAACAAATAATCAGTCAGCAAATATGCATTGGCTATCAAACATATGCAAAAATCTATGGTTACTTTAGGAAGAAGTACAAAGAGAAGGCAAATGGAAGAATGGTGGGTTTGAAAACAGAGATCTAGGTTGACAATCCCAGCTTTTGATACTTGGCTCACTAAGGGCAAATCCTCTTTCTTGTCTCTGGTTTATCATTTGGGAAAAGAAATGAGCAATTCATGCTCTATCCATCTCACTGGGTTATTGTGAGGATCAATAAAAATTATAAATGAACAGGTGCTTTACAAACTGTAAAATTCCTTAGAAATGTGAGTTAGATGAAATATGGTATATGGAAAAATAATGAACTCAAAGCCACAGGGTTAAGCCAGGCCCAAGGGCTGATTTTATCACTTAATTCCCCTGGGACTTTGAGCAAGTCACACAACCTTAATTTCCTTATCTGTAAAAATGGCTTGTTGTAAAAATTGAGGTACCAAGCAGATAGATCCTCCATCTGTATCTGTTCATTCATTTGCAGTGAGGAGGGGACAGCAATGCATGCAAGTGAAGCAAGAAGAAATTAGAGTAGCAATGAATGCCTTGGTCTGACCATGCTTGAAGGGTCTGCCTGAGCAGTAATGAAAAATGAAACTGGAGGAACTGTGAAGAAGGAAGGGGGAGGGGAAGGGACAGACTAAGAAGTTTAGGCTCCAGAGAGCCATTTAAGGATCCATTGAGGGTTTTAAAGCAGGAAAATAATAGATGACATGCCTGCTGAGGGAAGTGGCTCAGGAATGGGGCATATTCTGAGTTGGAATACTCTGTACTCTAGGGCCAGAGGCTATCCTGCTGGGATGGAATGTGTGTGTGTGTGTGTGTGTGTGTGTGTGTGTGTGTGTGTGTGAGAGTGAGCCAAGGCCTGACTAGCACCAACTTTGGCATAGCCAGAGCTCAGAGCAAAACCCGATTTCTAGAATTTGAGCCTCATATTAATTATCTTTAGGTACATAACAAATTGTTTCAAGAATTAGTGACTAAACACAAGAATAAACATATATTAGCTCATGGTACCTGCAGAATAGAGATTTGAAAATGCCCTAGCTGGATAGTTTGGACTCCAGGTCTCCCACAAAGTTGAAGTGAAGATGTTGGCTGGGTTTGCAATCTCTCGTGGCCTGAAGGGGTTGGAGATGAGGGGAGTGGATCTACTTCCAGGGTGGCTCAATCACATGACTAGAAAATTGATGCTCGTTGTGGGCAGGGGGTGTCAGCTACTTAGCACATGAACTTCTCCATAGGACTGCTTGAGAGCCTTCATAACGTGATCTTTGTCCCCAGATTGAGTGTCCAAGAGCAAGCAAGGCAAAAGTTGAAATGTCTTCTTTGACCCTTTTTTTTTTTTTTTTTTTTTTTTTTTTGGTGGGACTGGGGTTTGAATGCAGAGCTTTGCTCTTACAAAGCAGGCACACTACCTCTTGAACCACACCTTCAGTCCTACAATGTCTTCTTTATGTCATTAATGTTTTTAGACTTAAACTCAGAAGACATATACCACCACTTCATGGCCTTGTACACTGACCAACACAGATAGTGTGGAAGGGGTCTACATAAGACAGTAATCAGCAAGAATTGGAGACCATCTTAGAGGTTTGTTGCCATGGCAGGGAGAGAATGATATTGAATAGAATAATCTTGGAGCCAAACAGACTTGGGTTCAAATGTCACTTCCTGTGACCTTTTCCGTAAAATGGGAATAAATATAACAGTACTAGCATCATAGGAGGGTTGTAAGAAGTCAGCCAGGTGACACACACAGAACACTCAGTCCAGCTCTAGGAATGGGACCATGTTTGGTATGTGCAGCTTTGTTTGCTGGTACAGTGGACAAGAAGGTGAAAGGCACCAACCATCCCTGTGGTAAGATGAATAATGCCCCCTATCCCTGCCAACGTATCCACGTCTTAATCCCTGGAATTTTTAAGGAGGTTATTCAGTAAAAAGGACTCTGCAAACATAAACCTAGGATTCTGAGATGGGGAGATTATCCTGGATTATCTAATTGGGCCCGATAATGTAATCTCAAGGGCCCTCATAAGAGGTAGGAACTAGAGACACAGAGGGGGAAATCTATGTGATGACAGAAGCAGAGGTCAGAGTGATGGGGCCAGGAGCCAAGAAGCCAAGATATGTCAGCAGCTTGAAACTGAAAAAGAGCAAGGAACAGATTCTTCCCTGGAGCCTCAAAAAAGAACCATTCCGTAGACACCATGATTTTAGGCTCACTTCTAACCTCAAAATAGTAAGAAAATAAATTTGTTCTATTTTTATCCACTAAATTCATAATAATTTTGTTATAGCAGCAAAAGGAAAGAAATGCAATCCTTTGAGGGTACTGACCCCTGGAGCCAATAGAAGAGACTAGATGAGGAGAAAAAGGATAAAGGGGGAGAAAGAGGCAAGAGAGGGAGAAGGTGCACACTACTGAACTGCTTCATGGACAACCCATCACCCTCTTGCAAGACAGAGTGGCAGCCCTGATTGTCTAGGCTCTGGAGCTATCTGAGTGAAAAGAATGGGTTCAGGACCCAAATGCAAATGCAGATAGAAAGTAAAGGGTAACAGTGAGTTTGAAAAACTTCAAACTCATTGGCCAGGCCTATGGACTTGACAAAAAGTACAATTATACTGACTGGTTCCCGATGACCTTGGTGACCCTGCTTCAACTCAGCATTCCGCAAACTTCCTTCTCCCCTCAGAAAAAGGACAGAGAAAAGGACCAAGAAACCATCTTTGGAAACCTGGGAAAGGCTGAAAGGAGGGGGAAAGAAGGAGGCACTGGTGAGGAGCTGGCCACTGACAGCTTGTAAAGAAAACATTTGTAGGCAGAAAAATGTCCTAAACTCTGTCACTTTCTGTTTTGTGACACCAAGAAATCAGGCCTCACCTTCTCCATCTGCCAAACGAGATTGTTATAAGGATTACACATGTGAATACACAACAGGAATACAGCAAATAATAATAAATGTTAGTTACTATTATTGGGGTCAATTTCACGTAGAAAGTGTTTCTTAAGTGTTTCCTATGTATAAGGCAATATAGATGCTAGATAGGTAAGAGACAGTCTTGGTTCTTCATGAGTTTTTGAGGGGACATTTTAGGGGAAACAGGCAGGTTTTCATGGGTTATACAGAATAGGCTAGAGCATCCTGAGATTACAGGGTTGGAGGAAGACAGATTTTATCCACATGGCCACTTTGAGAGTGTTAGCCAGATGTAAGGAAAGTAAGCAAAGAAAGTCTGCTCTTTCCTTTTCCACAACACCATGTTCCCAGTGATAAAACAACTGTGCTCATTTGGTGCTAAGATATCAATAAAATGATCCACATAGCAATGTCCCCATGAATATCACCACTAGCTCTTATTAGGAAGAACCCAAGCTTGGGAATCAATCATCCAGCTCTTTAGTCCAACTCTGACTGGTACACTCACATGCTGTCTCATCTGAAGAACGAGCACCCTTACTTGCAGACTTGCTGTGAAGATGAGAGCTAGTACGCAGAATGTGCTTAAAACTCCATAGACTCTCCATAAAAGAGAGGTATGGTTATTGGTCAGGCTCAGCTGCAGGGAGAAGCCCCTCACAACAGATGAAAATTAAATGACACTGAAGAATATCTCTCTTCCCCCTTGGCTTTGGCTGTTCGCCTGCCTAGCACTGCTCAGGTGTATGGTGCTGACTCTTACTCCATGCCAGACGTAGTTGATTGGATAAGTAAGAGAAGAGCAATTGCTGTCTGAGCCGCAGTGACAGCCAGAGCACCCACAGGATCATCTGCTCCTATATACAGCCACCTCCAGTGCCCCATCTCCAAGAGCTGTACCTACTGCTTACAGCTGAAGTTCTCTTTGGCACGGGATCTTAGCCTCTCCTGCTGCAATCCAGCTCTGAGTACAGAAAGAAGGCAGATGTGCCCTGTCACCAATAAAACTCACAATGGCAATAATGACAGCAGCTTATGTCTGTGCTCATTGTGTGCCACGGTCTATGCTGAGCAGTCCTCTCAAGGAGGTAATGTTATCATTATATGCCTTTGCTGGATTAGTAGACTGAGACATAGAGAAGTGAAGTAACTTGCTGCAGATGGTAAGCAGAGAATTGGGACTTGAATCTAGTCATCTGATTTTGGGAGCCCTGCTCTTCTCCATTAGGCAATGCAGACATACTGCATGTTGAACCTACACGTGGTATAAGAAAATCTTCCTCTTAGATGACCGTAGCTTCCACAATGGAAGAGGCAGCAAGAGCCCACATGGCAACTCTGGGTAGGATCCAATCAGACTGCCCTTGGCCTTGTACAAGCCTGGCCCCCTCCTTCCTCCTTTAGCCCCTTTATCCACTGCCCCCAACAAGACCTCTGAGGAGCTGGCCCCCAAATCACCAATAGAGAGAAACCTGCTTCAGCCCAGCCCTTCCAGCATCTCCAGGCCAGCTCCTAGGAACAGGCTTCTTGGCTGAGGAAACTAAAAACTTTTAAAGTTTTCACAAGCTCCCTCCCGGGCAGGGAATTAAAACAAGAAAACCGAGAGAGGAGGAGCCATGGAGAACCAAGCTTTCCCCGAACACTGAGCCAGTCTAACACGTCCTGAGGACTGGAGTGCAACAAGTTGCAACTCACCAAGAGTTCTTCCCCTCCAGCTGCGTCAACTAATTAGAGAAAGTTAAAAGGCATGGTTCAAACTTTTGGTGACAATGCAAAATGCATTGAGAGAAAATCTCTCAATCTCCTTTCTCGCTCTTCTCCATTCCTTCTCTCCTTCTCTTCCTCTTCTAGTTCCTGGCAATGTGCTCCCATGGGTAGGAATAGGTTAGTAGAGTGACCTGCACACACTACAAGAACCTTTCAGAGGTCATAGAATGAAATCTCTGCCTCTTTACAAAAAAACATTGCTCACCCATCAGCATCCTTGAGAAAAGATAAACAAATGGCATGGATGTCTCTTCCATGACATGCTTTCAAAAGTGATGTTTACCTCCACTGTACAGAGAAGGCTTACTGATCCATGAAGGCACAAAGAAGCCATGATTATCCATTAAGCCAGGCATGGTGGCATATGTCTGTAATGCCAGCTACTCAGGAGAATCACAAGTTCAAGGCCAGCCCAGGCAAAGGTCTCCAAAACAAAATAAAAACAAAAGGCTTGGGGGGGCATAGCTCCAGTGGGAGAGCACTTGCCTGGAATGCCCAAGACTCTGAGTTCAATCCCGAACTGGAAAAAAAAGCAGATAACATACTATCAATAAAATTATTGATTGTAAATAATTGACATTCCCAAAGATTATATCTGAAGGTCTTCATGAATGGCAAAATTTAAGAAAATGGAAATATCAGGGACAATCTAATCTAATCTACATCAGCATAGGTTTAAGGAAGGGCTGTCCAGCTGGAGGCTGACATCCCATCACTGTACAAATGAGAACACTGAGGCCAAAGAGTTATCATGCTTTACCTGTGGCCCTTAGCTAGACGGGAGTTAAAGGTGTGACAAAGAGAAGAAATGCCTTAGCAGAGTCTACCGAGAGCTGGATGGTGCCAGTAAATGGGAGGCCCAGGGAAGCTGGCAGATGTCCTGCCCCCCACTCAAGTCCTCCAGCTTGACCAAACCCAAGTTTTCCAGGATCTGGAGCCAGTATCTTGTTGGAGTCTGGGTAAATTAGACACAGGAGGGGCTGAATAGCCTCTCCCTGACCCATGAGGCCCCTTACTAAAGGAGAATGTGTGCTCCAGGATTTAGAAACAGGACCCGCTCATCCCCAGATAAGGTGCCCAAGAAAGAGGAGATTGATTGCTTGCCTGGGCACGACAGGATCACTTGGTTCCACAGTACGAGTCCTACCATGCAAACCGGGAGAACTTGCCAGAGTTGGAAACCTGTAACCAGCCTGCTTCCTCACTCCTGCCCTACACTTAACACTACTTAATCCTGGTTGAGTTCTCTGACAACTAGCGTCAAATGTTGGCAGATCTGTCTTGAACAGAAACATCTAGACACCAGCATTCCAGACCAACCAAAGAGCTCTGGGCAATCATTTGGACTTCACTGTTACCTACAATGCTGCTCTCTCTCTCTTCCTCCTCTGGGACCTCCCCTGAGGCTAAAAGCCCTGGTTTACCACTCCCTCTGCACAGTCCAGAGCCAGCTGCACTCTGTGGAGTCTTCATCCCTAGACCTGCCGAGGACTGACTCAAGCCCTGCCAGACTCCCCTGAGTCCTAGCCCAAAGCCTTTGCTTGCCGCACCCACAAAGCCCTTGCTGGATGCCCCCTTCACACAATAAAACTTCTACAATTTATTTTTTCCCAACCACACCTAAGCTTCTGTCTTTGTATTTTATCTCCTTCTTGTCTCATCAATGAGGAGAAAGAAAGTGTGATGAGAGCAGTCCTAAATAACGATAGAAAAAAAGACCTACATACTGCTCTAAAAATCATGGCTAGCTCATTTTTCCAAATAACCTAGGGGGAAATTTAATTAAGAAGATCAATTGGTCAAGTTTCGGGAGAGCCTTAGAATTTTCCAACAATCCCTCAAAGACTTGAGAAATGTTTGGAAATAGACAGTTAATAATTGTGCAATCTTATACGCTAATAAAAATGTGAAAAAAAATTATGCAATCATCCAAAAAACAAAGAAAATTAAAACACTGAAATGGCCTCTGACCCAGACAGTGATTCCTTTGAAGATACAGATACACTGTTGACATACATCCTCTTGGTACTTAGCTTCCTACATGCAAACATATCACATAACACCTCCACACAAACCTGAAGTTACCAGGGATCATAACCACCTCAGAATGAGGTACCAATCAAGGGAAAATACAAGACACCCAGTTAAATTTGAATCTTAGATTTAAAAAAAGCAAATAAGCTTTTCATATAAGTACTGTATCTTAAATATTGAATGGGACTTATATATACTAAAATCTGTTATTTATCTGAAACCCAAATTTAACTGGACATCCTAGATACCATGAGGCTTCCCTAGCCCTAGGGCATCTATCTTTCGGTCTCTGAAGAGGGATTCTCACTGTGACACTCTCCTGAGGAACTTGAACTTTGATCATTGTGAATTTTTCCTGTCTACATATAGTCATCTGAAATGGCCCAGTGTTGAGGATCTAGAAAGTAACAGACTTTTTTCAGGCTTTTCACCATCTGCCTGGCTCCCAGTCTCACTCAGGAATGTAATTCATGACTCAAAGGACAAGGGGGAAGGGGTGTTCAAACCCACAAAATGTCAAAGACCTTTGGCATCCCGAAAGGTTATTATCTCACCCATTCTAAGTTCTTTCTCCACTGCTAGTCCTGAGAGAGGAAGTCTGGGTTCAGGAAGAGCTGAAATTATTGGCTTTTGTAAAAAATTTAATTCCCAGTTGCTAGAAAAAAGTCAAAGAAATGATTCTGATTGCTTCTTCTGGCTTCTAAGGTAACATCACAGAGATTTCCTGGACAGTGGTGGTACTGTTAGCAGATCTGCTGCTAAAGGACTAGAAGAGTGTTTTGTGTCTATAATGAATGGCCCTTGACCCTGTATTCCATACAGACACCATGACCATAGGGGGAGTATCTTAGGACATCTCAAAATCCTTGCCTTGCTCACAGCCTGGAGAGCTGTGCACCCTTCAAATTGATGGGTTCTTTCTTAGCAGAGAAGAGAGATGATCTCCCAAGTCCCCAGGAGAGCTCCTGAAAGCATCTCTCTTGGGGCTTCCCCCTTCCTGGGCATGTGTGCACAAGACTCCCTCACATTTCTGACTCTGTCTGACTCTAGCTGGCAGCTTGGCAGTGAGCCTGTGATGGTAGGGAAGAAGGTATTCTCCCAGGGGTTCCAAAGCAACTCAGCTTATCCTTGTCCCAATAGCCCAACTTCCCAAGACTTCTCAGATCCAACAACCACCCCAACTGGCCCTTTCTTCACATTTATGAAAAAGAATCTAATTTGTCCAGCCTCACCCATCAGTGAACCTTCTGGGTCTGCCAATGCATCAGTCTCTGTGATAAGGCAGGGAGGGTTTGAGGCACTGAGGCTCATTATGCATAAACTGAGGCAGGACAGGCAATAACCAGCACACCTGTACAAAAGGTGGAAAAGAATGCATTGAGAGGGGAAGTCAAGGCTTTCTTTAAGACAGAGACCACTCTCTGGGCTGGGGCTGTGGGTCAAATTGTAGAGTGCCTGACTAATAAGCATAAGGCATTAAGTTCAAACTCTAGTACTGCCAGAAAAATAAAGGGGTGGGAGGAGAGAAACAGGGATAGAGACACAGACAGAGACAAAGAGAGAAGGAGAGAAAGAGAGAGAGAGAGAGAGAGAGAATTGGAGTTCTAGGTCAAAGGTCATGTCCATTTATTGGGCAGTATGATAAGTATTTAACAGATATCCTATTTCAGACTCCCTCCAGCTCTCTGGGCTAAATTATCTCTCTATCGTAGGAAAGAAAACTAAGGTCAAAGCACTGTGAGTGGAGTTCCTTTTATCCAACTCAGGTCTGTATGACTTCTGTCCTACTAGTATGTTTTCAGTCAGCCGTGGAACAAGGTTCCCCTCTGCAAATAGAGTCAAATGAATTGCAGCATTAAAGGGCAACCTACACTCCAAATCACTCTAAATAAGGAAGAATAGGAAGGCAGGGAGGGCTAGAGGGAGGAAAATGATTTGTTTTTCCCTGAGTAAATAGGAGAGTTGAAAGGTGGAAGAAGTTTGACCCGCCTGAGAACCCCAGGCAGAGGCAAAAGGTGGCAGAGGAAAATGGAATCCAAGGCCAGAGAAAAGCACACACTTTCAAGTAGTGATTTTGTTGTTGTTGTTCTTTGTTTCTGCAGCAGAAGTGCCTATTTACAAACAACCTGCAGTTGCTCCAGCAACAGACAGAACGAGGGCCCCGCAAGACCTTTGCAGGTCGAGTGTTTTCTATTCCCCCTACTCTCCAACATTTGTATTGTGAAGGAAGAGGGACAGAGGCCTGCCCAGACACACCACTCAGAAGCCACTGCAGAAACCCACATTCCACTTGAACTGGAAGGGAAGTCAAAGCCAGGCATGGTGGAACAGGTGCAAGGGACACCATAGGCTCTGCCCAGTTATGCCTGAAGGCAGTGAGGGTGGCAGAGAGCAAAATCAAGCCCTGAAGAGGATTCACAAGGAAAGGAAGAAGACCAAGAACAAAAAGGAATACTCAAAACTACAACACACACACACACACACACACACACACACACACACACACACACACACACAAGACCCAGAAAGAAATATAAGCAGAGAGAGAAACAGAGACCAGGGAGAGAAAGGAGAGCTGCCTTGTTTATTCTCATGAAGGACATCTGGATTTCTCAGTGAGATTCTGACTTGGGTCTTTTCCTCATTTTCCAGCTGGACAGAATGGTGAAATGCCTGGCAGGAGAGGTGCTATGAGTCAGCCACAGATTGGAGCTCAGTCCCTCTGCCCCTCTGCTCTACTCTTGCCAGACCACACAGCCTCCCTCTTTGTCCTGCCAAGCTGGCTTAGCTCACCATCCAGGTAACATACTTCAAAGGCACCAGGGTGAGCTGGGGTGGGCTGGGCCAGCCTCAGGACAGGAGAAGATTCCAAAAGGCTCCGGCCCAAACACTCCTCATCAACTTTCTTGAATGTCTTTCTCCCACCTCCTTCACTCTCCTCACACTTTGAATAACCCTTGGAAGTCAGAAGTGGAAAACCCAGTTTTTCACTGAGCCTGTCAACCTTTTCTGCACTGCAGGTCTGTTATTAGGAGGCTGACCAGATGTCAGCCAATGTCGAAGCACAGCCCTATAACACGCATCTATATGTTCTTCCCTGGAGTTTGTCATACTCTCTAGGACAATCAGAAAGACTTGGGGGATAGGGGTAAAGGACCAGAAAAATAGGACATCTATCAAGGTGTGTATATTGTAGCGATGCCGTTGGGTTTGGGTCTTATAGGTCCCAGACTAGTTACCTGCATCTTTCTTAAGACATCATCCTTGTGTCACTTCGTGGTAACATGTGTCCAGTCTCCCATGGAGGACTAAAGGTTGCTGTAATCAGGCAACATGTTTATCTTTGATTCTCTGGAGCACAAAGTAAAGCACAGTTTCTAGTGTGAAAATGATCTCATTCAATGTTTGCTAACACCGTTCACTTTCAAGTGGCATCCTCTGACTTGTCTGAAACACTACAGAACTTGAGAATCATGAAAATAACATGATGCTCCTCCTCTCCCAAGCTCTTTCTTAACAAGTACATTATTGCACGAATTTTAGCATTAGTCCAAAAATTCAGAGCCCAAGAATCATGTAGGATCCAAGTGCAATCTTGAACACATTATTTAGCCCCTGGAACAATGTTACTTTAAAGAACTTTCTGCTGGACTGGGGAAGTAAAGTTTTAATTTTATTCAGTTTTAATTAATTCTAACTCAAATGGTCACGTGTCTAGTCATTAGTATATTGGACTGTACCAACCTACAAAACCGCCTCATTTTTCAAAGGAATTTAGGCTAAGAACAGATTGCTGAGAGGGTTAAATGAGATCATTTCTGTAAAATGGGTGGTGCATTGCTTGACATATTTTAGGCACTGGTGGATAAAGGTCATTCAGTATGTTGTTTTTGTTAATGGTATTAGTATGGCCATCATTGCTATCATCCAAGTTGTAGTCAAAAAAGAATTTAGAACTCTTCCAGTTCAGCCCTATTAGAGTATTGGTTAAAAATCTGAGGATAAAACTATCATTGGTCTGTCAAGCATTGTGGTAATAGGGTCCACCTCTAACTTCAGGTCATAGCTGTTGACAAGCCTGCAAACCTAGCAAACACCTGTGACCAGCTAAGGGGAGACTACATCATGCTTGGGAAGTTCTTCACAGTTGAAAAAATATTAACTTACCAAAGAACGAAGCAAGGCCATTGCTAGCAATGATGGCAAAAACAAGGCTGGTGAAGTGGCTCAAGTGGTAAGAGTGCCTATCTAGCTAGTGTGAAGCCTGAGTTCAAACTCCAGTATGGTAAAAGAAAAAAAAAAAAAAGATGGCAAGGAACAATCCCTGTGAATTTTGGCGTATTCCCTCACTTAACTGGAAGAATCCTGGGTCTACTGTATGTAAACAGATACTTCAGAAGTTTTTGGTAACTGACCAAACAAAAGTAGATGGAAAGATGAAAGATTACAATGAAAAAGTGCACCAGTGTAACATAATAACAAAAAGACAACCCAATTTTTAAAAGGGCCATGGAAGCTGGACAGCATGATTTATGTCTACAATCTTAGCTACTCAGGAGGCAGACATTGGGAGATTCTAATTCAAGGCCAACCTGGGCAAAAAGTTCATGAGAGCCCATCTCAACCAATAAAAGTGTGGATGTGGTGGCACATAGGCACATGCCTGTCATCCTAGCTATGCAGGAGACCTAAATAGGAAGATGATGGTCCAGGTCAGCCCCAGCATAAAAAACAAGACCCTATTCCAAAAATAACAACAGCAAAAAAGTTTGGAGACCTGGCTCAAGTGGTAGAGCACCTACCCTACCTGGCAAAGGCAAAGTCCCGAGTTCAAACTCTAGTCTCACCAAAAGAAGAGGAAGAGAGCAATAGGTCTGAACAGACATCTTTCTGAAGAAGATGCACAAATCGCCAATAAATACATAAAAAATGCTTAGCAGGCAAACGCAAATCACAATCACAATGGGTTACTGTGTCCCACACAGTAAGATGACTATTATCAAAAAAGTCAGTGTAGGTATCTCCACTCCTATTCAACATAGTACTGGAATTCCTAGCCAGAGCAATTAGGCAAGAAGAAGGAATAAAAGGAATACAAATAGGTAAAGAAACTGTCAAAATATCCCTATTTGCAGACGACATGATCCTATACCTTAAAGACCCAAAAAACTCTACTCAGAAGCTTCTAGACATCATCAATAGCTATAGCAAGGTAGCAGGATATAAAATCAACATAGAAAAATCATTAGCATTTCTATACACCAACAATGAGCAAACGGAAAAAGAATGTATGAAAACAATTCCATTTACAATAGCCTCAAACAAAATCAAATACCTAGGTGTAAACCTAACAAAAGATGTGAAAGACCTCTACAAGGAAAACTATACACTTCTGAAGAAAGAGATTGAGGAAGACTATAGAAAGTGGAGAGATCTCCCATGCTCATGGATTGGTAGAATCAACATAGTAAAAATGTCGATACTCCCCAAAGTAATCTACATGTTTAATGCAATTCCCATCAAAATTCCAATGACATTCATTAAAGAGATTGAAAAATCTACTGTGAAATTTATATGGAAACACAAGAGGCCATGAATAGCCAAGGCAATACTCAGTCAAAAGAACAATGCAGGAGGTATCACAATACCTGACTTCAAACTATATTACAAAGCAATAACAATAAAAACAGCATGGTACTGGCACAAAAACAGACATGAAGACCAGTGGAACAGAATAGAGGATCCAGATATGAAGCCACACAACTATGAGCAACTTATCTTTGACAAAGGAGCTAAAAATATACGATGGAGAAATAGCAGCCTCTTCAACAAAAACTTCTGGGAAAACTGGTTAGCAGTCTGCAAAAAACTGAAACTAGATCCATGTATATCACCCTATACCAAGATTAACTCAAAATGGATCAAGGATCTTAATATCAGACCCCAAACTCTTAAGTTGATACAAGAAAGAGTAGGAAATACTCTGGAGTTAGTAGGTATAGGTAAGAACTTTCTCAATGAAACCCCAGCAGCACAGCAACTAAGAGATAGCATAGATAAATGGGACCTCATAAAACTAAAAAGCTTCTGTTCATCAAAAGAAATGGTCTCTAAACTGAAGAGAACACCCACAGAGTGGGAGAAAATATTTGCCAATTATACATCAGACAAAGGACTGATAACCAGAATATACAGGGAACTTAAAAAATTAAATTCTCCCAAAACTAATGAACCAATAAAGAAATGGGCAAGTGAACTAAACAGAACTTTCTCAAAAGAAGAAATTCAAATGGCCAGAAAACACATGAAAAAATGCTCACCATCTCTAGCAATAAAGGAAATGCAAATTAAAACCACACTAAGATTCCACCTCACCCCTGTTAGAATAGCCATCATTAGCAACACCACCAATAACAGGTGTTGGCGAGGATGCGGGGAAAAAGGAACCCTCTTACACTGTTGGTGGGAATGTAGACTAGTACAACCACTCTGGAAAAAAATTTGGAGGCTACTTAAAAAGCTGGACATCGATCTACCATTTGATCCAGCAATACCACTCTTGGGGATATACCCAAAAGACTGTTACTCCAGAGGCACCTGCACATCCATGTTTATTGCGGCACTATTCACAACAGCCAAGTTATGGAAACAGCCAAGATGCCCCCAGCACTGACGAATGGATTAAGAAAATGTGGTATCTATACACAATGGAATTTTATGCAGCCATGAAGAAGAACAAAATGTTATCATTCGCTGGTAAATGGATGGAATTGGAGAACATCATTCTGAGTGAGGTTAGCCTGGCTCAAAAGACCAAAAATCGTATGTTCTCCCTCATATGTGGACATTAGATCAAGGGCAAACACAACAATGGGATTGGACTATGAGCACATGATAAAAGCGAGAGCACACAAGGGAGGGGTGAGGATAGGTAAGACACCTACAAAACTAGCTAGCATTTGTTGCCCTTACGCAGAGAAACTAAAGCAGATACCTTAAAAGCAACTGAGGCCAATAGGAAAAGGGGACCAGGAACTAGAGAAAAGGTGAGATCAAAAAGAATTAACCTAGAAGGTAACACCCACGCACAGGAAATCAATGTGAGTCAATGCCCTGTATAGCTATCCTTATCTCAACCAGCAAAACCCCTTGTTCCTTCCTATTATTGCTTATACTCTCTCTACAACAAAATTAGAGATAAGGGCAAAATAGTTTCTGCTGGGTATTGAGGGGGGGGGAGCGGGAGGGGGCGGAGTGGGTGGTAAGGGAGGGGGTGGGGGCAGGGGGGAGAAATGAATCAAGCCTTGTATGCACATATGAATAATAAAAGAAAAATTTAAAAAAATGAAAAAAAAAAAAAAAAGAAATGACCCAAGCCTTGTATGAAAAAAAAAAAAAAAAAAAGTCAGTGTAGGGAAGAATGTGAACAATTGGAGCCCTCCTATACTACTCCAGGAAATGTACAAGGGTGCAGCTACTTTGGAAAATAGTCTAACAGTTCCTCAAAGAGTTAAACATAGTGTTAGTTACCATATGAACCATTCCTAGGTATATCATCCAAGAGAAATGAAAATATATGTTCACACAAAAACTTGTATACAAGCATTCATAGCAGCATTCTCAATAACTGAAATGTAGAAACAACCCAAATTTCCACCAAGTGATAAATGGGAAAACAAAATATGGTCTATACAATGGAATATTATTAAGCCATAAAAATGATTGATGGTATACTGATTCATTCTACATGGCTGAAACTTGAAAAAATGTTAAGTGAAAGAAGTCAGACAACATAATACCATATGTTATATGATCCATTATAAGAAAACTACTGAACAGACAAATTCATACAGACAGAAAGAATATTCCTCATTGCTTAGACTGGGGACATTAAGGAGATTGTGAGGAGAAAGCTAAAAGGCTCAGAGTTTCTTATTGAGGAGGCATAACATCTTAAAATTGATGATGGTGATTGTACAACTCTATAAATTACTGAAAGTCGTTGAATTATGTTCTTTAAATAGGTGGATTACATGTCTTGTGAATAATTACATTTCTGTAAGGCTGTGACTTTAAAAAGTACCCTAGATTTCTCAAATGGCATATGTTTCTCTTCCTGTTGTTGTCAACGAAATGCAGCTAAAAAAAGCCCATCTACTTACAACCCTACTGAGGAAAGTCGAGAAAGGAAATAGCAAATCCATTTGTGTTTCTTTTGGCTTCTTGGTTGATTGGAATTTGGGCACTGGCCACTAATATGAGAGTTCAGGTAAAAATGTACCCCAAGACAGCTGACTGTCTATTTAAAACCATGCCTGTAAGAACAACAGTTCTTACCTGGGTACAGGGACCACTTGGAGAGTCTGATGAAAACCATACTCACTGTCCACTCCCTGTCCCGTGTATGCAGGTAGTGTAAAGTAGTATCTCTCTCCCCTCCCCTCCCTTCCCTTCCCCTACTCTCTTCTTTCTTCCCCTCCCTCTTTCTCTCTCTCCTCCCCTTTCTCTCTCTGTCTGTCTTATACACAAACGCACAGGGGCAACATTCAGAATCAACTCTAAGGTCTTTACAGATGGCCTGGAATATAAACATGGATATCTAAAGTCTTGTTCTGAAGGCTTAAAGGATAGCAACATCATGCAGAGGTCGGGAGAGGTGACATGGAAAGCTGCCACCAGCGGTTATATGATCTGTACCCAACATACTTCTAACGCTAACACACCACTGCCTCCCTCACCCATGTGTGCTGACACCTCTGTAGGTTCTTTCCCTTCTTTGTTCCCAGTACCCTCTGTCTCTCTCTTTCTTTTGACCCTCAGTCCTTCTTTCCCACTTTTTCTCTTTTCTCATAATTTGTGCCAGAGAATATTCTTTTAGAATTCATTGTTCTTATTGAATATAGAACCAAAAATGATTAAAGTATCTTCCCCAGCCACTTCCAGATCATAATCATAAGAATACTTCATATAAATCCATGAAAATCTAAATGAATTTACTTATATGTGGTTCTCAACTCATTTTCCTAAATGCTGGACAAAAGCATCACAGTTGTGTCAGCATCACCACTGGCTCTTATCAACCTTGTGTCAAATTCTCTGGGCTCCTGTCTTACGTGCAGCGTTTGGCTGCATGCTAAGAGCATGGACTAGGTCTTATATGGTATGCATATAATCACCAGTCCAGAACAAAAGCACCTGTCCTCAAATGTTGAAATTAAAAGTATCTCCTCCTTTCTGGGCTATCCTCTTGTTTCCTTACAAGCCTTGGGCACAGATGATCTTCCTGCTGGATAGTGAGGAGAAAGAAGTGCAGCTTCAGAACATGCTGCATACCTCCCAGCAGCTGGTAAGGAAAGGGTTGGATTCAGAGGTATGAGGTCACTATGCTCCTGCCAGCTACCTTCTTCCAAAATTCTGCTTTGGAGTTGGCTTGGCAGACCCTGGGCCTGGCAAGCACATGGTTCTCGGAGAGCATCCCAAACACCTGAATCTACCTCTGCATGCTTTTCTGGTGTTTGGGCTAAGCCATATCTAGACAGTTCCAGGAGTCTGTGCTCCTACCCAGTCTGGCCCAGATGTTTCAAATGCTTATTTCCCCACACAGGTCCCCATCTCTTCCCACCTTGACATGAGGACAAGCTCTTGACTTCTTTCACCATGAAAAAATCAAACAGGTGCCCTTCACCCCCTCTTTTCTCTCCAGCCCCACCTCTCTGCTTTCTTGGGCAACTCAGGGAAGGACGTGGCTGGCTATCTACCCAGAAACAAGGCCCCTCTCGCCACACCAAAATATATCTCTTCAGTTCACTTCTTAGGCCACTACCTTCCTTCACTTATTCTCTCTCATCACCAGTTTCTCCACTTTCCCCTCTACTTTGCAGAAAACAAAGTTTATCTGTATTAGTCAGGATTCTCCAGAGAAATAGAACTGATAGGATAGATAGATAGATAGATAGATAGATAGATAGATAGATAGATAGACGAATGGATGGATACATACATATATACATATGAGAACATTTATTAGAAAAACTGGCTCATGTGAGTATGGAGGCCAGGAAAACCAAAGGTGTAATTCAGTCCAAAGCCAAATGCCTGAGAACTGCAGTTGGGAATGTAGGAGTGTTTTGGCATAATCCCCAGATTCTAAGGGGAGCCACAAGCTCTGATGTCCAAAGACAGGAAAAGATGGGTGTCCCCACTCAGGAAGAGACAGAGCAAAACACCCACTCTTTCTCACCTTCTTGTTCTTTTTGTTCCTCAATGGATTGCATGATGTCCCCCACTTTGGTAAGAACAGATCTTTTCTCAGTTCAGTGACTCAAATGCTAATCGCTGCCCAAAACACCCTCACAGACACACCAGAAATGTTTTACCTGCTATCTGAGTGTCCTTTAACCCAGTCAAGTTGACACGTAACATTAACTATCACAGCTATCTGCCAGCCACTGTGCATCTCCCTTTTCTCTTTGAAGTGCAATCTGAATATGGTTGGTCTGTGCTGATGACTCATGTGGCAGCTTTCGTGACTGTGTTCCCAGCAGTCCATCCACTGCCCCTCTCCTGAATTTGGACCTCAGCAACTGTCACTCATCATACTAAATCAGGCAGTGGCTTCTTCAAGCAATCTTATAGATTAGCACAGTGTTCATTATGTAGACTGTCAACTCAAACTGCCTAAAATCATAGCCCAACTCTTCTTCCTAGTTGTGTGGCCTTGAGTCAGTGCTTCAGGTTCTTCAATTATAAAGTGAAGTTAATAAATGTGTTTCCCTTATAAGGTTGTAATAACAATCAAATAAAATACCTCATGTCAAGTGGTTAGCATATAATAAGCTTTCAATAAAAATTGGCAAGCAGTGTTAATATTGCACTTTTCTTTCTTCTCTTAAAGAGTCCTAGATTCAAGAAAACAGGGACTCAGGCCCCAGTTCCTCCTTTCTTTTTCCTAATTCTTCTGTCCATACCTCTTGATGGTTATTTCTTTTCATCTCTTTGAACAATAACTTCGTTACTCAGACCTAGAGACCCTTCTCTGCGTGGTACATTCACTCTGGGAGTTGATGTTTTTGCAAGATTCCCACATCTGTGTCTCTAGCCCTGCTCTGTCCAGCCCTGCTGTCTTCTCTGTGCCCAGGGTGCTTCACTCAGATGTACCCACTCCATTCATTTTTTTCTTTGTGCTTCCTTAGCCCAGATCATCTGCCACCCACCCCATCCTGTCAGATATCCAAACTCTGGAGCCTCAAGGTCATTCAACTTCCACTGATCTCCTTTCCCAAATACTCACTTTAATTGGTCACCAAATTCCTTCTCTGTAGTTGTAAGGGGAGTCATCTATCTCCCTACTTACTGCTAAGGAATGTTTCAGGTCAATTTTGAGGTTGTAAAGAGAAAGATCACTGTAAATCTAACATTGTACCTGAAGCTGAAGAGCCATGTTTGCATTATATAGTCATGCATCATTTAACCGTGGAGATACATTCTGAGAAAGGCATTGTCAAGCAATTTTGTTGTGTGAACATCATAGAGTGTACTTATATAATCCTAGGTGGTATAGCCTACTATACACCCAAGGTGTATGTATATATGGGTGTATATGTGCATATACAACACACTATTGTGTGTGTGTGTGTGTGTGTGTGTGTGTGTGTAGCCCATTGCTCCTAGGACCATGACAGAGAAAACAACATGAGATTAAATCAAACACAAGAGAAAATGATGCAATCAAGAGACGGTAAACATAAAATGTTTAAAACTTTTGCTAGCATAGCATGCCATACTGCTTCACAATACAATTTTTTAAATATAACTTCACTCTAACAATAAAAAATATAGTAAATACATAAAGCGATAACTTAGCCATTTATTATCAGCCTCAAATACTGTGTACTATTCATAGTTATATTGCTTTACTTTTATACAACTGGCAGCATAGTAGGTTTGTTTATGCTAGCTAGCATCACCAAAAACACGAGTTAGTGTGGTGCACTACCCTTTCAGGATAGGCAATAGGAATGTTTTAGCTCCATCAAAATTTTATGGGACTGCTGTCATATATGCAGTCCCTCATTGACTGAAACACTGTTACGTAGCACATGGCTGCTTTTTAAATTCTGTCTGTGGGAATGGAGTAAGTAAATGGAGCTGTGTGGTCAGGGTATGTTGGCCATGGAGGGATGTTGTTCAAACTGAAGGATGGGCTCTTGGGAGTTCAATTGTATTATTCTATCTATACTTGTGTTTGCTTGAAATGCTCTACAATATATGAATTTTAAATAAAATTGAATAACCAGTCAAATCATTTTTAAAAAACGATGGGGAAGGGGAAGCCAGTGCTATCCTTATGGTTCCAATGGTAAATAAGTGAGCAGTGAATTTTAATTTCCTTCCTTGAACCCTTGTTTCCTGGTCCCAGTGGAGCCTGCATCCTTCCTGCTTCTTGCTGGGGGCTGTCTGCATTGCAACCCCTGAGAAAAGAGGCAGATGGGTAGATAAATACATACATACAAGGATGATGACAGTATGATCGGTAACTATGTATGTGATTTCAATTTTGTTTTTGTTTTTTGATGCGGTGGAGGATTAGGTCCAAAGACCACAACAGAGTTACTTACCATATGACAATTTATCTGTGGGTCTCTAGCAGGCAGAGCATGACTCCCTGCATTTCACATTCCAGTTCCTGCCAGAGTCCATGATTAAGCAACTCCTAACACATTGTCAAACCAGGAGCTATCTGACCCAGGTGGTCACATCTTACCTGCTTTCACAGTGGCTGTGAACTTGGGATTCATTGCATTAGATGAAGAAGCTGCATCACCCTTTCTGGACCAAATAAAGCCCTTCTACTGCCCCAGTCCATAGCTCCTCATTTTGACTTTGACTTTCAACCCCTAGAGTTAATATTGACACCACTGGTTTCTTCCCCTTCATTCCAAACTCCCAGTCCTGGCCACTATTCAGCCCTTGGAAGTGCCCAGAGTGGACTCCAACTATTTCCAATACAGACACCTCCTCCACCTGTGTGATTGGATCTCTAGTGGCCTCAGGGATAAAGAGATATAAAAGACTTAATAATCATCAAGAAGAGAAATTACAATGTTTGGTTTCTTTTGCTTTTAATAATTTGGTGATCTAGAAGAGATAACAAGGGAGAGAGATAGCCTGGCTACTAAGTAATCAAAAAACAAAAAAGGGGAGGGAGAAAGGAAAGAAACAGACTATTCTTTTACCCACAAACATTTGCAAGTATCTCCTGTGTGTCTGTTGCTATTCTAGGCGTGGGGCAACAAGAACATGGTGAACACAGAAGCCAAACTGCCTCCTCTCAAGGCACTTTCTTGCTAGACATACTCATTGCCTGCAAAGAACATAGGAATAGAGATGCAGATCTGACAAGTCTGGCAATAAAAATACCCATGTAAGATGGGCATAGTGGTTCATGTCTATAATCTCAGCACTTGGGAGGTTGCGGCAGAAGGACTGTGAGTTTGAGGTCAGCCTGGGTTACATAGTGAGATACTGTTTAAAAAAAAAAATACCCATGAAGGTGATTAAAGAGAACATTGTGACTAATAATAACTGCTTGAGAGGTTACTGTGCATTATGGATCAAATTGTGTCTCACCCTCTCCCCAGAATTCATATGTTGAACTACCCCAGTACCTCAGAATGCACCCCTATGCACTTAGAAATAAGGTACTTAACAGATATAATTGCTAAGATGTGGTGATAATGGAGTAGAGTGGACTCTTAAACCAATATGATGGGTATCCTCATAAAAGGAAAATGTGGACACTCAGAGAATCCCGCATGAAGATTGGACTTATGCTGCTTATGCTACAAGCCAAGGAACTACCAGAAGCTAGGGCGGTCCTGAAACATATCTTCCAGCACCTTCAGAGGGAGCATGGCCCTGCTAGCTCCTTGATCTTGTATTTATAGCCTCTAGAACTGTGAGACTGTAAGATTCTCTGTGTTTTAAGATACTCAGTTTGGGATACTTTGTTTTGGCAGCTTGAGCAAACTAATATACTACATAATAGGTATGGGTTTGGAGTGCTGTATGCTTTACATAGATTATCTCATTTAGCCCTAACAACAACCCAGTAATAGGTACTATATCCATTTTTCAGAAGAACAGGTCAAATAATTTGTTCAAAGATAAGTTGCTTTAATCAGAAAAGAACAGTAGTATTCAAAGCTGAGATTCAGGAAAATTCTCACTCCACATTCAACCTACACCAAGTAGGTAAATACCACATTTTCTCCTCTTCAATCCTTGCTCCAAATACATGTTATCTCTTTGGCTGGCTTGTTGAAGATGTCTCCATCCCATGATTGGTGGTCAAATGGTTCATTTGCCTGTTCAAAGTCTGCAGAAACTGGTCATTATAAATCATATATTATCTATACACAGTACCTTCTACCTCCTCCAATATACCTCTGATATACCCACACACACATACACACAGCAGCCATAATAGTACAGACTGTTCATGTTAGGTACATGTGTTTAGTTAGACTTGTCCCTCAGTTGGATGAAGATTCCTTATCTCAGCCTGTGAGTGTCCAGCCTAGAAGGGAGCTCTCTGAGGATAGGTCCTGAGCCTGTTTAAAAGCTACTAATTGCCCAGTTAAGTTGAGTAAGTCCGCAGTCTTATCAGCAGGCCAAGAGCTGGAGCAGAATCTCTGCAGAGAAACTTCCTGGAATTCTAGATAGGTGAGTGGTCTGGGAAAATGTGAACTCAACATTGGGTTCATGACAAATGTTTGTATTCCTTGTATTGTTTAGGAGGGGACATCTGTGACCCTGGATGAGAGAAGCAGTCATTGAATACCATTTATGTTGTCCTTGAATATGGAGCTATCCTGGATAAGAGGAAAATACAGTGACAATGGTTTATAGATATATTCTCTGAGAGCTTTATGGGAGTGTGCACTTGTTTGTGTGTTTCATTTTACCAGTAATTGTGAAAATTAAATGTATTTTAGTTCATCTGGATGACTATCTTTTAAGCTAACCGTGGAAGACATTTTCCATTTTTAGAGACATCACAGCTAAGTCACATCACTAGCATTGCTACATGTTAGCAGTCTAAAGAGTAGAAGTGGCCTTGATCCTGAGATCATGTGAAAGCGCTGAGTGAAGGCTGGGTAACACATTGCCATGTCACAAAAGTGAAGGTTTTGTGGTAGGGTTTTGTTTGTTTTGTTTTGTTTTTGCAAGTGATTTAAGGAATTTTCATGGGGAATTTTGATTATACCCAATTTTTGTACTGCAAGCTGACTTTAAAACTAACCACCATGTAAGACATGATTCCACTGTAGTTTAAAAAGTAGTGGAAGAATTAAATCACCAAGGACATCAAACGTGTGCATGCCAAACTCAAAAACATTGCACTGTAACAGTTAAACCATAATCACAGCAGAAGTATTAATCTATTTTCAGCAAAGCATGAGTCTAACACCAACCAACACACTAAACTCATGTTGTCATTGTGCATTTTGTTGGGTTGGTAGCTTTGGTTGACTTTATTTACATTTCTGTTGGGTTTTACCGTGACATATAAGCATGTAGAATTTAGACTTTAGTAGGTTTGCACAAATCTAGGTTATATTACAATTAACATATTTTAAGTCCAACAATAAGAGTCTGTTGGAATTTATTTTAAGAATCCAAAATCTGTATCTTATAACAATTTTCTGATGACTAGGAGAAAGGTGGCTTGAGGCAAGTCATCTTTTTCTAATTTACACAAATTTGCCCTGTGTGCTAGTAGCAGTAAGCTAAGTTTTACCTCCTCTCCCGCTGAACTGTGATGAAACCTAGATTCTACCAGGCACCGTGATTTTATTTGGCCTTGTCACAGTTCAAGTGCATCATATTCAACCTACATCAGGCAGTTAAGACTCTGTCCTTCTCTTCTTATTCCATTTTCCCACCTACCTCTTCTCCCTCCCTTCTTCATCTGGACTTACCCCTCTGTCTTTTAAATCACAACAAATCACTTTTCCTGGGTAATCTCATTTTCCAAAATTAACACAGCTTCTGAGCTGTCCATTGTAGGAACATGCCAGATCCCGTGATCCAGGAAGACAGGAGGGCTCCAACCCGAAACTGTATTTATGGAGCTCTCTCTGTTCTGCCCTATCTGTCTGGATCTGCTCCAGAGCCACCTAAACATCAATTCGTAAAACTATTAACTTGTATACTGCTCACACAGGGGTACAAATCACTCTGAGTCACAGTTAGCTCCTGCTCCTTTATAACAGTCAGCCTCAGGGTCAATTTAGACTCTAGTTAAATTGCCACTGCACTAAGCCCCACTACAAAATTTTAACCCTAAAGCAACACATGATTTGACCCTCAAATCATCCTACCTCTTTTCATAAGAAACTTCACAGAAAGCCATTGTACAGAAAGGATGCAGAGCTATTTGAAGAGTGTCTACTCATGCCAAGACAAGAGGACAGGATAGCACGGGACAGGTGATCTATCAACAAAATCCCAGAATGTTCACGTGTGTTAAATGAGTATGGAAAGTACAAGAAATCTACAATTGTTCCCTGAATGTGTACAACAGATGAACATTTTAAACTCTTTTTTATTTATTGTTTATTCATTTATTCACATGTGCATACATTGTTTAGGCCATTTCTCCCCCCTGCCCCCTCTTTCTTCCCCCCACCCCTCTTGCTTCCAGGCAGAACCTGTTCTGCCCTCTTCTCCAATTTTGTTGAAAGAGAAAACATGAGCGATAATAAGACGTAGCCGAACATTTTAAACTTTAAACATCAGAGAAGTTTTAAGACATCTGTCCATGACCCCAAGTCATCAAGTTCTGAGCTGGCATGCCTTGCTCCAAGGGAAATCATCGTGAATGCAGCTGTTGGTAGGACTTGGATGATTGTGCAGCTCAGGCTGATGTCACTGTGGCGTGAGTGGCAGCATGGAAACTGGGGTGGCATAGAAGTGGACCCTAGAAGTGGACAGAGTGTCAGTATACAGTATGGCCCTCCATCCAAGCTTTTGCTTCCTTCACACCCCCAGCCCCATTGTTAAATTCTTACACCAGCGTCTGCTTCTTCCCTACATGAAAGGAGGCGTGTTTTCAAGGATGTATCTATTCTGCCACCTAGCCCTCAGGAGCGTCACTACACTAAAGCTGCCTTGAGCAACTGGGTCTGCACAGACCTCAGTCCTGCTGAGCTTTACTTACCTGGGGAGGAACCTGAGGGCTGGATTGTTGGTTTTTTTGTTTTGTCTTGTTTTGTTTTGTTTTTAAGGTCACGCTGTACTTTAGCTTGGGACACAGATGAGACAGTAGCATTATGCCTGATGTGTGCTGGTCTCCTGGAAAAGGACTGAAGTCAACATCATAAGTCTTGAAAAAAATGCTACAAATAAGCTTGTCTGAAATACTGGTGAGAGTAACACATAGCAGAGAGTCTAGCTCCCTAAAAGGTATTTTTCCTCTCCAAGCAGGAGAATCCATAAACTTTATGTTCTACTAAGAAATCATGCTTCTCCAAACCGTGTTATCAGGCATCATTTTTGCCTCGGAAATGACTTTGAAGCTCACAGAAAACGATCATGAGTAGCACTTGTAAACTTCATAAAATAAAAGTGCTCTGTTTCTTTTGAAATTTGTCCAGATAAAGAATACAAATCCTTCACTCAATTGCATTTTTCAAAACTTGGTTTCGATAGGCAGTCAACCTTTTAAAGGAAAGAAGAGGGCGATCCCTAGGGAAATGGGGTCACAAATGGATGCCATTAAACTTCCTACTTCTCCAAGAAAGATGTGGCTAAAGGCATCAAAAGCTCAGCTATGGCAGAGGAGGAAGGCTTGTGGCAGTGAAAAAGCAGCAAGGGAGGTCTCTAGGTTGGGAACCTGGCCTGAGACATTTGAATCTGGCAAGAATAAAGGAGCCCCTCCCAGTGAAACTCCATATAAACTCTCTACCCAAGCAATCTTCTACACGCAACTGTGATGAGATATAGGCCTTAAGCCTGGGGGAGGGGAATGAGCTCAAGAGAGGTCCACAGGCATCCCGACCACCCAACACCCTTGTCCTCCACTGTCATATACTAATTGTGGCCTCTTCCGTGCAAAACTCACCCGGCCAGTCCCCTATCTTTGGACAGAATCACTGTAGACAATCCCAGATGCTAAGGATTCTTCTTTCTCTTGTGGCTTTTGGAGAAGCCCACTCCCTCAGGTGTCCTTGGACAGTACGGCCAATCCCTGAATTCCTCCTGCCTAAGTCCATTTGAAAGCAGAGATAAAGAATGGTTGCTTAACAATGACAGTGTTACAAAGTGACTTCTCTCCCTGGCCCCTCTCCCAAGGACCATCTCCCAGCACATTCTCTTCTCTCTGCCTTTCTCATCTTCTTATATTTGTCTTCATGCCTGGTATTTTCCAGTCACTGGAAGTCAGCTGGACAAAAAGAGTGTCACTGGAGTCCATCTTCTGAGAACATGGTGACTAGAACTAAGCAACTCATATTTCTTTGGAAGGAGGACCCATTTTCCCCCTTATCTCAAGGACACCAGTGTGCCAGCTGAACAGTGGAGGAATGGATCACACACTGCTCTGCCACTCTTCTAGTCTGAACTTGGCACGAATGAGAAAACAACACTTAATCTCCCTAACTTCTAAAATATTTACACCAGATTTTTGAATATTAATTTGCTCCCTGTTTTACCAACAGACAGAGGGGAGAAGCAATTGGAAGCAGCCTTGCTGCTTTTTTTTTTTTAATCATTACACACAGTTCCTCCTCCCTCTTCCAGCCAACACCTAAAACCCCTTTGGCAATAGGTGCAAAAACACAACTTTTAACTTTGGGCTTGTTTTAAAATGTGCCTTTTGGCAAAGAGATAAGGAGAAGATAGATGGGGATCTGGGGGTGTGAACAGCAACAAGTGAGATGATCCTGAAATCAAACTAGCAAGAGAAATATTTTCTTAAAACCAGTCCTCCAGAAAGAGTTCTTATCATAGATAAGGGTGCAGTCTAGTGGTAAACTTCATGAAATGCAGCCCCTTCTCCAATGGAAGGTTAGAGCACTTAGCAAGAAAGGAAGAGAAATGTAAAAGGGGTAACAGTCCCACCCCAAGTACTCCCCAAAGAGGCAGTGACAACTGGTCATTCTTTCTGACTTGCATGTGCAGACCACCGCCTGCCCACCATCTTCCTTCTTTCAAGGCTTTGGGTTTTTTTTCATTTTTCTAAAGAAAGAAGGAGTCCCATAGTCCAATAGACTGACTGAGCTTTCAAGTGTCATGATGTTTCTGGTCCGGTGGTCCTGTCACCTCATATCCCAGAGATGTATCTGTTTGCACCCATTAATCTTAGGACAAGATCTTGCCTGGTCTGGCACCCATTCCCTCCAGGAACGGCCCTGCCCAACAGAAATAGCCCTTGAAAGCAACATGAATGGTACCACTGCAGTCCACCTTCCTTCCATCTAAAACTCCACATAAGGACACCTTAGGACACGAGGCAAAGTTTACAGACTCAAGTGCCCGTCACTTGCACCCAGCAGTGTTGCTTAGATGGATGTCCCTTTCTGCAAGTACACACAAACACACACACACACACACACACACACACACACAGAGCTTCCCTGGCCAACAATGTAGATGAAGGAAAGTGACCACTGATTGACCATATGACCAAATACAGTCACTGCACCACCAACAAAAAAAACACCCTTGATTAAATCCCTGTCCCCAGGGCTTCCTGATTAGCTTCCTTTTTTTTTTTCCCCCACCTTTCTTTTTAATTCACCACCCATCACTGGCCATCATACATTATTGGTCCCACAAACACACATATACACACCTCTTACATGATAACAGACACTAGCTAACAGTTGTTTTCCAAAGGTTGGGAAGAATTTCTTGGGCACGGTGTAAATCCAGTAGACTAATAAGAAAATATGACTCCCTCAGCCCATGTCCTGGCTAGTTAAGGGATAGGAGGGGGGAGACAGAGTCCCTCTCATTGTGTTCACCCTGCTCTGAAGACTTCTCTCTTCCATTCGTCCCTCCACCTCCTCCCCCTCCACGCAACTCCAGCCTGTCCCCGAAGCCCCTTTCTCACATTCCGGGGAGAGGAGGGTGCTGTTCAGGGAGCGAAGGGGAGCCCCCGTGTGTCTAGAAGGCCTCTCCCCACCCCCACCCCGTGTGAGTTTGTGCTGCAAAGCTTGGCATCCTTGCCTGGGTTGGGTGTTGGGGAGCTCAAATTGCAGCTACAAACTGGCTGACAGCCAGGGGCCGTCTATTTAAAAGCGCCTGCTCGACCGGAGCCCGCAGTCTCTTTGGAAACTTCTGCCGGGGGGGGGGAAAGGCTAGAAAAGAGCTGCAAAGCTGTGTGGGCTTTTTCCCCCTTTTTTTTTTTCTTCTTCTTTTTTTTTTTTTTTCTCTTTTTCATTACCTCCTCCTGGGTTTGCACCCTTCTCCGGACTTCACGCAGAACCTGCGAATTTCGAAGAGGTGGTGGCACAGTGGGAGAAAAAAGGTGCTAGTTAGGATTTGGGTTTGGTGTGGTTTTTTATTATTATTATTATCTCTTGATTTCAACATTTTCTCCCACCCTCTCTGCTGCCTCCAACGTCTCTTACCTTTTCCGCCGCAGCGGCGCGCCGCTGGAGGGTTAGAAAGGAGCGAGGTGTATCTTAGATTTTAAGCAAAAATTTTTAATTCAAACCCATTTTTCTTCTTCCCCCCCACACACCTCCTTCTCCACAGCCTCCGCGTTCATTATTTCGGTGGTTGCTTTGGGGTGAGCAGTTTTGTGGCTTTTCCCCCCATGCAATTCTGACCAAATCCCGCTTGGGGGTTTCGCCAGCCTCAGCTCACTCTACGTGCACCTGGCGCGGCTCTTTCCCCCCCAACCTGTTGCAAGTCTTTAATCCTTGCAATTGGGACTTGCTTGCAGACTCCTCAATTCTCTTTCTCTCCCTTCATTTTGCAAGTTTCTGGGGGAGGGCACCTGCTCTACCTACCAGAGATTTAAAAAAAAAAAAAAAATCTCGAGGCGCGCTCTTGGCCCCTTTCTCCCCGCACTCTCGCTCTCCTGCCCCGCCCCGAGGTAAAGAGAGACTCGGAGAAGATGGTGCTCACCACGATCCTCCTGCTGCTGGCCGCCTATGCGGGGCCCGCCCAGGGCCTGGGCTCTTTCGTGCACTGCGAGCCCTGCGACGAGAAAGCTCTCTCCATGTGCCCCCCCAGTCCCCTGGGCTGCGAGCTGGTCAAAGAGCCGGGCTGCGGCTGTTGCATGACTTGCGCCCTGGCGGAGGGGCAGTCGTGCGGCGTCTACACTGAGCGCTGCGCCCAGGGGTTGCGCTGTCTCCCCCGGCAGGACGAGGAGAAGCCGCTGCACGCCCTGCTGCACGGCCGCGGGGTCTGCCTCAACGAGAAGAGCTACCGCGAGCAAGCCAAGATCGGTGAGCGAGCGCAGTGTGCCAGATACACGGCGCCCGGGCGGGGAACGCGGGACGGGATGGGCCCGCGCACTTTGCGCAGCAAGTGGCTTAGAGCCTGGTGTAACCTGGGAGTAGTCGGGGTGGGTCCTTGCACCTCGGATTTAGAGCTCTGGCGGATCCTGCTACCTTGGGCTGCCGTCTAACTAAGCCTTTCCCAGTTTTCGCTCCTTCTTACCCCTGCCTCCACCATACGCGATCCCCACCATCATCACCTCATTGGAACACTGACTCTGAGCTCCTATTCGGTCTTCAGGTCCAAACTCTCTGGTACCCAATATTCAGTCTAAAAGAGTGAATGTTACATTACCAACTCCCTCCTCCACTCCACCCCCATACTTTTTTTTTTTTTCTGAACTTGAAAAGAAAAATCTCTTTGTTAAAACATTGTTTTAATTGGGGCCTAGAGAGGCGTTACTATCTTCTGGGTTAATTCTACCTTTGTCCCTCCAAGACCCCCCCCCGCCCGTTTCCCACCCCCTGTGCCTTCAGACATCTATCCCTCCACCCCCTACTTGGGCGCACGTGAGCGCGCACGTCCCCCCACCCCACCTTGGTAGCTAATGCCTTCTGAGTGGGGGCCTTAAGGCCCCTCCCACGTCCACACACATTGCTTTTGACTGGGTATGATTGATTGTGGTAGATGGTAAAACACGTTAAACTACAAAATGCCAAGGTTTTTTTCCTCAGGAAGAGAAGAAATACTTCAGGAGCGCTGGGGTAAGGCATGGGGTGGGGGTAGGAAAGAAGGGTTTGCGTTCTATGCTGAATGTTCCTCCCAGAATCTACTCCCCACTCCCCATCCTTTTTTCTTTTCTTTTTTTTTTTTCTTTTTTTCCGCCTTTTGATTCAGTTTTTACCTAGAATGAAGGGTGGACTAGAGGTAAAGTGATGGGGGATTCAGACATAGCAACTTCCCAGACTATGCTGATCCCTCCTATCCCGCCCCCCTCCACTCCACCCTAGCCCCCAGCCCTTCTCCCTCAGTCACTCAAACCAGATCACAACTGGGTGTGGCATAAATGCGTGAGGGGCCCTGGAAATGCAGAATGCAAAATTCAAGGGACTGAGACTGAAAGGCCCTGCCCCAGGCGCCTCCCCTCCGTTTACCCCGCCCCCGGTTGCCCCGCCCCCAAATTCTAGGCGCCTGGAGTCTAGGGTTTAAATGATTGACAGAGCTACTTAGAACGTTGTGCCTCTTAAATCAGATTTCTTTTGGGAGTTACCTTATCTTAAATACACATTTTATTACATATACTTAAATATATATATACATACTTAAATATATATATATATTTTTTTTAAGTTTAACAAACCATACACAAAAAGTGTGGGTTCTGAGGCATTAATTCGGTTATTGATTCTCTCCTAAAGGTGTTCGGACTTAGCTACATGTTGTTTTTATTTATTTATTTAAGTGGTACTGGAGTTTAATAGATGTTTATTTGGTTTAATTTCTTACTGGGACAAGGCCATTAGCCCCACCTTTCGCCCTCCATTACTCACGATCACCCCAACATGAGTTTTCTTAAATGAGCACTATTATGTAGAGAGAAGGGCGCCGGCGCTTGCCAACATGCAGGAAAGCTTGCCTGAGCTCAGCCTCGATTCCCGCGAACTGCAGGTTTTGACCATCGTTGGTGGTTCCTGCATGAAAGGGGCGGAGCAGTGGGGAATTTGGGGGACATTGCAAGCCCATAAGTCCCAGACACCGATTTACGGTTATTTTTACTAAGATTTTGCCCCCCTCCTCGAAAAGGTATGAATTGATTACCTGGCTCAGAAGCTAGCTCTCTAGATAACAATCCGGTCACATCAAAATTGTGGAAGTTATCACGCGGCAGCAACCTGTTCCCACTTTAATTGCCCAGCGGTGTGGTTGATGCACTGTAGCTCCTATGGAAGGTGTGCGCGCACGGCGCACGCGCGCGCAATTGCTGGGCCGGCAAAGCAGGCGCGTCCAACTTCCCGGTCCAACCTACTCCGCGCGCGCACACACGGACACATACACACTTTTTGTCACACACACACACGCACTTTTTGTCACACACGCACTTTTTGTCACACACACACGCACTTTTTGTCACACACACACGCACTTTTTGTCCCACACACACGCACCTTTTGTCCCACATCAGATCCCCTTTAGAATTCTCTGCAGCCCTATCTTCATCCCCCACCTCAGGATATCTTTGAGCCAACTCGAAGTCCGAGGCAACCTCCTCTCCTCGCCCCTGCCCCAGCCGCACACTTCTCGCCGACCCTACCCCGCCTAGGGCAGGTGCCTGGCAGGCTGCAGTTGCGGGTTGGCTGTGCTCTGCCCGGACCCAGGCTAGCGCCTTCCTCCCGGACAGACCAAATGAGACTGGGAGCTGCTGGAGAAGGCCTTTGAGCTAGAGAGCCGTTGGGTGGGGCCCAGAAAAGTTAGAGATATTTCAGAGATCGTTCTTAAGGAGAGGAAAATAAACAGCGAGACGTGAAGAGGGTGCCTTTCAATCCTTAAGCCAAAATTCCTGGTCTCCAATCCACCTACCTCGCCCACCCGCCCCCCCACTCCCACCCACCCCTACCACCAAAATCTGTACAGTGCTTGTAAGAATTTATCGTTCTCCCGCAGTTGATCATAAATATATATAAATATATACATACATATACATATTTATACATATATACGTATATACATAGGCACACACATACATGTTTATGTAAAAACGTGTAATATAATGCACATATACAGTATTATACATTTATATAATGTACAACCAAAAAGTATATATTATTTATTATTTATATTATATAACACCCCCCCATAAAAAGTCATTTCTGGAATCAGAAATGGGGAGGGAGCGGAGGAGAGTGATGTGGCAGGCCGCCAAAGCTTCCGGGAGGGAGAGCAGGGCTGTGAAGACTGGTGTTGTGCTGGGCTGTTGCTGAGCAACGGGAGAGGGAGTAGTTAGAGGGAGCCTGGTGCTGGAGTCCGCGCCTGGCCCTGCGTTTTATTTTGGCCAGTTCAGAGGCAGAGATAGATATAGAAACAGGGTGGTGTGTGCGAGCCTGGAGGGAGGTGAGGGACAGGAGTTCTTTATCGGGCCAACCTCAATAAATACCAGTGAGCTGAAGCTGGCCAATAAAGGCCCAGGCTTTGCTCTGGATATTGTTTGGGGAAGGGCCTTGTGGCCTTGTGAGCTAGAGCCCCACTTACTCAAGGGAGTCTGAGAAGTCTTTCCTGGCCTGGCAGAGACATAAAGGTTGAGACATAGGGAGAAGTTCTGGATTTCAGCCCTGTCATTGAGAAATAAGAGGCAAAGAGGGACAGAAAATATGCTTCTGGGAAAGCAAGGAGAGAAAGAAAAAAAAAAACATTACCTAAATGAAAATGAATCCGGCCTTTGCTTGTTTGAGGGGTTTGGCCTCCATCACCCTGGCTTCAACTCCAAGCCTGGTCCAAATGCCATGCTGAAGTCAATTTCCAGAGTAAGGTTTATTGGCCAAATTTATGTCTGGGTTGAACAAGATCGTGGAAAACTGAAGGAGCCAGATTCCTTTCTCACCCGCACTCCCTCCCTTTGAAACAAGTCTTTGAGAGCCGGCTGTGCCTGAGCCAACCAAAACGGAATTGGGAAGACAAGGGATGGTGCTTTAACTTGACTTTTCTTGCCTTTTTCCCCATCTTTCCCTGCTTTCTGCTGTGTCAGCTCAGCCCAGAAGAAGGAGCACAGCTGGCACAGTAAGAGCTCCTCTTTTTTTTTCCCCATTTCTCTTTTTCCTCTTAGTACTCTCCCCTCCCCTCCCACCTCCCCCCATCTCTACCCCCAACTCTAAGGCATCCCCTGAGGGCAGGAGTCTTAAGTCTGAGCAGCTGTGAGTTAGTCCTGGGGCTTGAGCTGGCTTTGAGTAGGCAGGTGGGCCTGCAGCTGCAGGGGAGGACCAAGCTGACCCTCCAGCCAGAGGTCACCTCGAGGGTTAGAGCAAAGGGCATGGGAGCAGCCATCCAGAAGCTCTGGTCCCTTAACGCAGGGAGGAGGAATGAGAGGGAAGGGGAGAGAAGATTTGTCCAGTTTTCACTTTGTACCTGAGCTATTCCTATGCAACTTGGAGATATTTAATGTGTAGAAAATAAAACTGAAGAACAGATCACTGCCCTCCAAAGCCGCTACATACAGAATCTAAATGAATTCTATAAACACTCCCACCAAGAGACTAGAACAGAAAGAGAGGCCAGAGAATGGTTGCCCAGAGAGACAAGTAGGCAAGGGCAGGGAGTGGGTGTTTAGTTTTGGTTTTGCATTTTTACCACAGTTGGTGCAAAGGGTGTAATTCCTGGAGACCATTCTTAAGTTTCAATCTGGGTATTCTATTCAAAGCAATAAGATTGATTATATATCTGCAGAAGTAAATAAACAAACAAACAAGAAGACCAGTGTAGGCTTCTACTTCCCTCCTCACACTATCCAGAGAACTCCCCTTTTGCCTTCAGTTCCATTTCTTTCCATGATTTCTGTTATGTCATTTATTTATTTATTTCATATTAATCCTGAGGAGTGACTAGAAATGTCTCTGAGTGGAGAAATGGCCTTTCCTGCCAGGCCACTCAGCTTAGCTCTGTCCTAGAATTGTCTAGATACTGGCCAAAAAAAATGTTAAAGCTGGAAGGAAAGTACAGCAGTCATCACAGTCAAGACCCTCACTTCACCAGCAAGGACACTGAGGAAATCACTTGCCCAAGAAAAGGGACAGGGTTAGGGGCAGAGACAGCACTCAAAATCAGCTTCTCCTTAGGATCCCAGCCCTCCATTCCACCATTCATGGCTCATTCACTAGTCAGTAGGAGCCCTTGCCCAGGGTCTGCTCTAACCTGCCATCAGGCCTTTAGCCAACATTGCCAGATGCTCCCACCCCATGGTGGTTGGTTGTAAAAATGAAAGAATAGCCCCTCACTTGGAGGTGCTCTGTTTCATGGGCAGGAGAGTGAAGACTCTTATTCTCTCATTTATTTCTGTCCCTTTTTCTACACAGTCTTGCAAACAGGACTGGCTTAGGCCAGTTGTTTGGTCAGGGAAGAGGGAAAGAAGGGCATGAAGGAATGGTGTTCAGCCCAGCCTCCAGGTCCATGTGCCAAACTCCATTTCCTGAAGACAAGGAGCTCTCCTGATGTGGGCAGGCAGGCTTTTGCCTCCCCTTGGCTACACAGCAGTGTCTCATCTTTGCAGAGAACACAATACCACTGTAGTCTGCTTCCCAAGGCAACTTGCCTCCACAGCACAGGCCTCCCTGTGCTGGCAAGGAGGATGACCAGATCTAGGTAGGGTTGGGTGACAGAGATGACTGGGGGATTGCTGCATCAGAAGGACAGACAGGGAACCATCTGCCCAAAAGCTGATGAAGAAGAGAGCCACCTGTTTGTGAACACATGCAGGTATGTCCAGATACTTCTGCAGAGAGGGGAGATATGCTTATAGGTTATAGCAGGAAGCTCAGGCTTTCTGAGGCCACGCCAAGAGCAATCCTAACCTATCTTGGAGGCTGAGGCAGCTCCTTCCTTCGGTAATGCTTAAAAAGGAGGCAGATACCAAGAGCCCCTCTTCCAACAGGTTGGACCCGCCATCTTAACCCTTAGGTTTCAACTAAATAGTTCACCTTCCCCTGCACATACTGGGGCTTGAACTCAGGGCCCTGAGCTTACTAGGCTGGTGCTCTACCACTTGAGCCATGCCCTCAGTCTTTGTTATTTTTTTCAAATAGGGTTTTTCACTTTTTGCCTAGAGTTGACCTCAGACCTTGATCCTCCTGTCTCTGCTGCCTGAGTAGCTGAAATAAAATTACAGGCATAAACCACCACTCCCAGCCCTA
This sequence comes from Castor canadensis, assembly GCF_047511655.1. Taxonomy (NCBI): domain Eukaryota; kingdom Metazoa; phylum Chordata; class Mammalia; order Rodentia; family Castoridae; genus Castor; species Castor canadensis. Next base: position 164,910,946 of record NC_133389.1, on the reverse strand, counting down.
GTTTATCTTATTTTTGATCCCTCAGCCTAAACCTTCAGATGTGATCTTTCCCTTGCCAAATTCTGAAGTAAGGTCCCACTGAATTTGCACTCAGACCTAGGCCTCAGATGACCTCTGTTGGTTCTTGGGGTTGTTTTATATGAGTTCCAGTTATTTGAACCATCCAGAACATACCATTGGGACCATTACATCCCTTTGTCACTCCGCCAAAGACAAGTCTCCTAGCTCCTTTAGAATAGCACATCCAACTGTAATATCATACACAGAATTTTTAATTTCTAGTGGCCACAATTTTATAAAGGTAAACAGATGAAAAATAAATTCAGCAATATATTTCAACATAAATACATCCAAAATCTCATTTCAGCATGTACTCAAATGTAATGAGGTAGCTTACACTGTTTCTTAAATGTTAAGTCTTTGAAATCTAGTGTGCATTTTACACTTGCAGCACATCTGGAAATACTTCATAAAATTTACAGTTGAAAAGGTAGATTCACGTACCATAGTTGTTCCAAACACACTTCAATTTTCATCAATAACCAAACTAAGTATCTTTCTAAATTTTGAGTTGTAAGATCATTAAGATTAAATGAATCTTAAAATTCAGTTCCTCAGTTTCACTAGTCATATTTCAAGTGTTTGGTAACCACATGTTCAGTGACCACCAACTTGAACAGCACAAAGCCACCAGCAAGCCCGTCCCTCACCTGAGAAGGGAATCCCTTAGTCCATTACCCCTTCTTGCCCCAAAGAGTCAATAAAGAAGAGTTTGAGGTTTCATTGACAGACAGGACTCCCTTGTTTGATTCCTAGCAGTATCCCTCTTAGGAAGTCATGGAAGTGCTACCTGCTCCCTGCTGCCCCCTTCTGGTCATCCAGGAGTTTGTAATGTGAATGGGTCTTAAATGGAAATGTGACCAAGCCAGAAACGGTTGTTTGGTGTATGGGGAACAGATATAGACAGTTCTACTGAGCACGTTCCTCAGTCCACAACTCCTGGACTGTGGATTCTTATCTTGGGAGTTGTGCATCAGTATGTCTTTCTTATGTCTACATTTACCACCAGCCACTCCCAGGGACCAACAAATACACACCAAAACCATGGCCCTGAATCCTAATTTGATTTCAGAAAAAAAAGAGACTTTGTTTACCTCTGTTCCTACACAGTGGGGTATGTGTAAGTGGGAGTTCATCCTTACACGCTGTGGATGTCACCAGCTTGACATTTGCTACATACACACTGTGAAGGGTGCTGGGTCCCTTTTCTTGTCCATCTTTAGGGAAAGACACCCAATGTCCTTAATTCAGCGTAAAGGAGTGGAATTACCCAGAAAGGAGAACTCCCAGGGTGATTGGGGCTCCAAGTGGAGCTTAGAGCATCGTGCAAAGTCCTTCTCACCCAGGGTTGCAGTTAATTGCCCCAGAGAAGAGAGAAGAAATATCACTTTCTGACAACCCTTTCTGATGTCAAATGAGCCTTACATCTTGTGGTCTAGAAGTAGACATCTGTCAGCCAGGTACCAAGCAACCAAAAATTTAGTTGATTAGAATTAAAGAGATAAGAGACAATAGAGGCCTACAAAGACAGAGACCTGTGCTAAGAGTTAATTAACATGTATGGGCTTATTTAATCCTCATAATAACCATAGGGAGAAGGAGCTATTATCACACTCCTTATAACTGGTGAGAAAACCCAAACAGAGAGGAAGAAGAAACCCCAATCAAAGTAAATCAGCGCCAAGGTTTATTGAGTCAATGTTAACTGCCCATCTTCCTCTCAGGAAAGGCAGCTGAAGGCCAAGAGCAACACAGCTTATTATAGCTACTCAGTAGTGGAGCTGGGATTCGAACCCCATTAGTCTGGCTCCTGATTCTGAACATTTACCCACCGTGCTATCTGATGCATGCAGGATATAAAGGGCTTGCATTCCCATCTTAGCCAACTTTGCTGTTGTTCTAGAACACTTAACCATTTCCAGTTTCCTGGTCTAAATGGGGGTCGTAGAGGAACCCAGCTGGGTATATGCAGCCCTCACTGTTCACTCTTCTCCACTCCCCTATTGTGGCCCTTCTGGCCCCTCTTCTCCTTGGGATCACAGTTGTTTGGATTTGTTTCCTTCTTGGACGGTCAGCACTTGTTTCTGTCTCAACTTGTAGTTCTGGTTAAAATGAACCCAGGAAGATGGGCACAGTGGTGCACACCTGGAATCCCAGCACTCAGGAGGCTGAGGCAGGAGATCTTGAATTTGAGACCAGCCTGGGCTACATAGTGACACCCTGTCTCAACTAAACACCCAGGACACTCACACCTGTTACTGATGGTAAAGGAAAAGAAAAACTATGTCTTCCATGAGACACTAGTGCCAGACAGATGCTAGTCAGGGCTGGAACTGGTAGACAGAGAGACAGTTGCAGCTCCCCTGAGAGGCTCCACAGTCCCTCCTTACCACCCCTGTGCCCTTTCTCTTTATGCATACGCACAGACACACAGTGCAATTGAGTTAATTAGCATCCATAGCTGGGAAACAGACTTCAGGAGACTGAGACATGTCTTACATTTTTTTAAACAGTGAGCCGCTGGTCCCTTTTCTCCCACAAGCCTTGCGTTGCAGCCAAAGCAGGAGACTGCTTGTTGGCTGGGAAACAGCAAGGCAGGGAGCAGGGCTGTGAAGCTTCCAGCCTAGCCTTACTATTTTCGTCTGTACCCAGGCGTGGATCAGTGCCCTGGACCAGCGCTGTCCAGTAGAACTTTCTGCAATGATGAAAGTGTTCTATATCTGCACTGTCCAGCACAGTAGCTACCAATCCCATGTCATGACAGAACACTTGAAATGTGACTAGAATAACCAAGGACTCTTTTTTTGTTTGTTTGGTGGGACTCTGGCTTGAACTCAGGGCTTCAAGCTTGCAAAGCAGGCCCTCTACTGCTTGAGCCACACCTCCTGGCCATTTTGCTCTGGTTATTTTGGAGATGGGGGAGTCTCTCGAACTATTTGCCCCAGCTGTCCTGGAACCACGACCCACCCAATCTCAGCCTCCCAAGTAGCTAGGATTATAGGCCTGAGCCAACTGCACCTGGCCTCAAGGACTCAGATTTTAATTTTGTTGAATATTTATTAATTTAAATAGCCATATTGGCTCCTCACTGCTGTATTAGACAGCACTACCTTAGACCAAAGAGGAGCCCCGTAGATCTGGGATACCTATTTCTTTCCTGCCCTGGTTTTGCTCATTCCTTGCTTCCCTATGTCTCTCTAGAGCAGGGTGATTCTGCTTCAAGGCAGGGACATGCATGAAATGATCTTTCAAGGCATCCGATGCTCTCTAGCTTGTGCAATCTTATATTGCAAAAATACTTCTAGACTCATTTCTCTTTGCCTCTTGGGAAAATTCATTTGTGTATTTAAAAAATATTTACTGAATACCACCGAGGAGACAATACATGGCAAAGCTTTGGCCATAAGAAGTTGACTATTTACAGTCCACAAGGAGCTGGAACGAGTGCTAGAGAAAACCCGACTGCCATTTGTGTTTTTCATAGGGAGATTCTTGGCATCCCCATCTTGTCTTCTGACTAGAAAAAGATTGGAGAGCCTGGCCAGGTGGCACAAACCCATAATACCACCACTTGGAAGGCTAAGGCAGGAAGATCATGAGTTTGAGGCCAACCTGGGCTACGTGGCAAGACCCTGCCTCAGAAAGAGAGAGAGGGGAAGGGATTGAAGACTCCTCAGGTGGAGGTGGGCTGACAAAGCCCTTCACTCTTCCAGAGCTTGAATTCCAAGTATGCCTTAATATTTTTAACTTCTGTAGGTCAAGTCACAATATCTAAGCCACCAAGGTTTCTCTTATGTTTGATTATGAGGTCCAGGAGAATGGGAAACTAACACCACCCATAAACAAGATGTTGACATGCCACAACGTTACTAAGAGCTACAGGGTGGAAGGTGAGATTTCAGGTCTCCACCTGGACCCATCCATTGCTCTTAGTAGGAGGCTTCCTAGAACTCATACAAGAGAGCCGCAGTGGCCACAGGGCGGCCTTGGAGAAGGCCATGAAGCTTGGACAGGGTGTGGACATTGTGCAGTGGTTCTGTGTGCAGTACTGCCCACCCTGCAATGCCTCTGGGCCACAGCAAATGAGTGCATGCTCAGATACTCCCTGTGCTTGCTGGGACACGGAGAAGAGCGCAGTCCTTGAATGTAACTATGTGGATATTATAGCATCTGTGTGAACAGAGAGCTGAGCCCTGGCAGGGTACAGGCAGGGAAAGCCAACTGGAAGGACTAAGGCTAGATGCCATAGCAGACTCAGAGCCCACCCCCCACACAAATAGCAGGATAATAGGAGAGTCCTTCCTTGAGAGAGAGAGAAAGATCCGGGGTGTTCCTCCCTTCCTGAGTCACTTTCTATTTGCAGATTAAAGAAACACAAATGAGCCATGTCCCCCTCTCCTCTAACCCCTGCACCTGCTTTCTCCATTCTCCCAGCATCCCTCACTTGTCTATCTCCCTGAGTCTTCAAATATGTTCTGGAGACACATAAAAACAGAGAAAAAGATGGCAGTGATCAAAAAATTAGGAGAGGGAGTAATCCGAATGCCAGACTTTAAAATTGCTTACTCCCTTAATAAAATTAAAAAAAAAAAAAGAAGAACGAGCCCAGGTTGTGTGGCTCTGTCTCCTGCGCCATCTACCGGCCACCTGGAGGTATTGACCTGCTTGTCAATTTCCAGAGCCCACTGTAAATTTACTTTGCAGTTCAAGTGTAGAGCAAGCTTCACTAGGAAGTGCTTCCTTGTATCCCACCTAAATCCCCTCCACAACCTGGGTTCATTTTCTCTTGGTGAAATAGCTCAGGAATAGGCAGTAATTCGTGCCCTCTTATTTCATCTAAAACTTAAACCTGTCCAAAGTTGAAAGTCTATTTATGATTCAGCCACAAAGCAGCTGAGTAGGGTTAGCTGGCTCTGGCATTCCAGCTCTAGTCTTGCTTTCCAGTCCTTTAATCTTCGTGGCTCTACACTGGCTGTTGTCCAAGTTTCCACTGTCTCTCTGGAGTCTACAGGTGACCACAAGACCTGATTAGTGTCTTTGATACTCGACTCTCCTGCTGCCTAAGTAAGTCCCATGGGGTTAAGTGGCACCGAGACCCAGGAGGCACATCAAACTTTAAGCCTACCCTTCAGAAGCAGCCAAAGAGAGAAGGGGAGGGGTGGGGTGCCCTCAGAAACCCCACTTCAGTGTGGCCAAGGGTTTGCCTTAAAGAAAGATACCAGTAGCTGGGCACTGGTGGCTCATGCCTGTAATCCCAGCTACTTGGAAGGCAGAAATCAGGAGGATTGTGGTTTGAAGCCAACCCCCGGGGCAAATAGTTTGTGAAGTCCTATCTTGAAAATACCCAAAACAAAAAAATGGGCTGGTGGAGTGGCTCAAGTGGTAGAGCACCTGCCTAGCAACCATGAGGCTGAGTTCAAATCCCGGTTCTGCCAAAAAAAAAAAAAGAAAGATAACAGATTTTATGTTTTGTTTGCTGATATCATCACTTGAACACTTTCCAAGAAAAGACTAAAAGAGGTCAAAATATCAAAATAAACTTGTCCCAAGGCTTATTGAACACAGCCCCATCCTGTCAGGAAGGGTGACTCAAGGTTAAGGCTGCCAAGGTACTTAGAAAAGTCCTAAAGGTGAAGGGTCTTGATGTAGAGAAGACATGATACATGGAAGAGCACCATGTTTCCATAGCCTTAAAGGCCAGCGAGAAAGAACAAGTTGAGAGGACAGCAGAAAGATGACACCTTTGCTCAAAGGGACAGAGCTCCCCTTCCCCACCAGAGTTCTCCTCCCCCCCACACATACACAAATAGGTAGCTAGAGGAGGATGGGATGGGCATCCCCATCCCAGATGTCTTTAAGAACTTGAAATTGCATACATTGCAATGCCATCAGGCTTTCATGACCACCTTTTTCTGCCTTCTCCCCTATTCCAGCAGCACCCCACTGCTTTTCAGGACGAGGGCACCTGCTGATGCCCAGAGAGGCTGAGAAGTGACACAAGTTACCCAGTGAGACAGGCCGGAAACCCTCCTGTGCCCCATACCCTTCTCCCCCAGACTGAGCCTCAGGTTGGGTCTGTTACTGGATGGCAGAACCTCGCCCTTGCATTTTCACTAAGTCCCCAAACCAGCCATGGTCCTCCTGTATCCCCACCTCCAATCTAACCTGTCCAGCAACCAACAAAGTCATTTCCCCCAAGATGTGTTCCTTTAGCCAGTCCCTAGTATCCTGTATTCCATCACATCAGACAAATCTGGCACTTTGGCTTAGTCACCACAGCAGGTATACTGCTAATGAACAGAGTCAGGGCACTGGGGAAGAGGGGAAGAGGCCAGAATGGAGGACTGGTGGTAAACTTGGTTCATGAAGGGCCTGCCTACAGCTCTTCCACGTGCTATCCCTTCATTATCTTCATTACTTTCCTTCCTCTCCTGTGAATAAAATCCCAATTGCACCAACCACTAGGATTGCTACAAAGCCTTGGAGGCTTTGTCAAGGAGAAACAGGTGCTCAGGTGCTTCCTGTCACTCGCCATCCTGACCAAATTCGATCAGGTCTCCAAATGTCTCCTTTCATGTGTTCCTAAATTTTTACTGGGCTGAAAGCCCAAAAGTCAAGTTCTATGCCTCTCAGGCTACATACAACAGTGTCTTTCCCAAAGGCTCTCATCTTTACTATGTCCCTTCATCCTGACCTCAAATTCTTCCCTCTTCTTTTATTTCCCATCTCAGATGCCTATCCATTACCATTCCTGGGGACTTCTGGGAGAATGGAGTAGGATTCTTCCTTCACTCTATTTATTGGGGCTACACAAGGCCCTATTTCCTTTTTGAGTACTTGAAAAGAAAAGGCTGGGGATGTAGCTCAGTGGTAGAGCACTTACCTAGCATGTGCGAGGCCCTGAGATCCACTCCCAGCCCCAAGACCCACCCCCTCCCCACACAAAGAGGGCAGTGAAGTCTGGGCCTCCCTCTCCCACCTGTCTCCATACCTAGTTTCACTGTGGGCCATCCTAACCACACCCTGCCCACCTGGGAACAGTAACCTACGTCTTCTCAGTCTAGGTCCACTAAGGCTGTGGGGTCAGGGAGATTAAATTAGAAAGGACAGTACTTATGAGAAAAGAATTTACTGGATTTCTGTGGACTGGAAAGGGCTGGGCAGATGGGATTAACAATCAACAGATACAAGAACAAAGTCCTACCTCTCTAAAGGTCACAAGTCAGCTAAGTATAGATTGTCACCAGGTCATTCCTATATATAACTGCTCTAGCCCAAGCCAACTGTCAGCCTGTCTCAGACTGGAGCTCAGTAATGTTCCAGCCTTCCAGCGTCTGGAGCACAACACAAAGCCACTTCTGAGTCAGAGCGGGAAGCAAGGCCTCTAGATTCCATCTGCCTCCACCCTGACCACCTCCAGGCCCCACATTTTGACTGTCCTGTCTTCCATTTCCCCCTCTCCTGCTCCTTATCATGATCTCTACCACGTGCTTCTCCTCCCCCTGGTTCCCTAGGTCCAAATGGGTCTCAAAGCCCAGCACAAAGAAAGCACAAAGGCCTTACTGGGAGGACAGACTTGGCCACCCTTGTCCATGTCAGGCTGTCCCCTATTTCCATACCTTGGCCTAGATCTCAGGGTTCTTACATCTCAACAACTGCCCCAACCACCATCTCATCTACTAATCCATTCCCCTTGGCTACTAAACTGCTCTCCATAAACCATTTCTTTGCCCTTCCTTCTTCCTGCCCTCAGAAGATTCTCCTTCTCTGTGAAGTCTTCCTACCTACACTTCATCATGTAGAAACTTCCCAGCCCTTCAATGAACATTGATTTTCCTCCCCTGGATCTTGTTCTCTGGATTCCTCCAGTCAGCTGAGCTCCAGGAGAGCTGAGACCTTGTCTGCCTCAGCCTCTATTACTCCTCTCACCCTAAACCTTCCAACCCTGGGCTTCCAGCTCTCAGACATTAATCCTCCGACCCTTCTCCCTTCAGAGAGAGATTCTCGTGAGCACGAGGAGCCCACCACCTCTGAGATGGCTGAGGAGACCTACTCCCCCAAGATCTTCCGGCCCAAGCATACTCGCATCTCCGAGCTGAAGGCTGAGGCCGTGAAGAAGGACCGCAGGAAGAAGCTGACCCAGTCCAAGTTTGTAGGGGGTGCTGAGAACACTGCCCACCCCCGGGTCATCACTGCACCTGAAATGAGACAGGAATCAGAGCAGGTGAGTCTCAGGAATTCTCTCCCTAAGCCACCACCCCAACATCTGACTTTTTCCTGCATCTACAGGGACATCTGTGGCATCAGGAGTTGTGTAGACCAGATCTAGCAAAGGACAAACTGCTTAACACAGTAACTCACATCAGGGTTTTGGAAGATCATTTTTGGAGCTTGTACTTATCAGAACCAAGAGTTGTCCAAGTGAGTGGAATAGAAATGCCCATTCAAGGAAAGTAAATGCCAGCACAGTGACCACACCAGATTTATGACCCCTATAGCTACGTCCAGTCCTCAGAAAAGGTTGAACATCCGTCTACAGTATCTGAAGACCCAGGCCTCTGGTCTTCATTACTCAGCAGGATAAAAAGCTGAGGTGGGTCACTTGGAAGACAAACAGGAAAATAGAACTCGCCTGGCCACATTCCCCAGACACACAACCTGGGTCACACCTCTGCGTAGCCCCCTTGGTCCTGCCAGGCCTTTCATCTCTCCTGTCCTCACAGGGCCCCTGCCGCAGACACATGGAGGCTTCCCTGCAGGAACTCAAGGCCAGCCCAAGAATGGTGCCTCGTGCTGTGTACCTGCCCAACTGTGACCGCAAAGGATTCTACAAAAGAAAGCAGGTACATTTCCTACCCCATGCTTCCAAGATCAAACAGCTGCAGACATCTGCCAGGGAAATTCTACCATGGGCAAGTGCCTGAGATTTCCACCATTAATGATTTAGTGTTTCCCAAATGTGCAATATCCATTCACATATCACAATCATGACTTTTCTTATTCCCTCCTGTACTATAATCTACCGAACTTTTCATGGCTACACCTTGTCTACGTGGATTCACTGAAAGAGGGAACTGTAACAATGAGTCACATCCTGTGTTGTTTGTGCTTCTCTCTCTCTTTCTCTCTCTCTCTCTCTCTCTCTCTCTCTCTCTCTCTCTCTCTCTCTCTCACACACACACACACACACACACACACACATACACACACAGGACTCTAAAACATATTTTCTCCATGTACTGTCAGAAATCATTTCATGTCACTTCAGAGCCAGGCTCCACAACCCTACTTTCAGACAACTAGTAATTCTTAGCCTATGGCAGTGGTTCCCAAACTACCAAGGCTTAAGAACCACCTGGAGGGCTTGCTAGAGTTTCTGATTGGCAGATCTGAGGTGAGCTCAAAAGGTTTTGCATTTCTAACAAGTTCCCAGGCGACCCTGACACTGCCTAAAGCAGACCCCTAGTCGAAATTAACAGTTAAGAGCCAGACTGCCTTAGGGTACATCTTGGCTCAGCCACTTCATCTGTGTCTCCTTGACCCAGATACTTAAAATGCCTTCAGTTCCTCAGGTAAAATGGGGACCAGCAATACCCACTGCTCTCAGCTGTGAGGAGTCAGTAACTCATATTTGTAAAGAACTTAGAATAGCTCCTGCGACTTGACCCGTGCTAAGCAGTGTCTGGAACACAAGTATGCCTCTTATTACAATGGTCATGACCATGGTTATCAGATCATGTCCCTCCCTTGAGGATCCCTGGAAAATACCCAGTTGGAGAATCCAAAATGGGTAACATAAAACAGGGATTGTAGGAGCTACCCAAGGGCAAGCTGAAATGGGTCTCCAGAACCCCCAAGGATTGAGTGTGGCCCCTGAACTCTTTAGGGATGAGAGTCTGTCATGGGGTGGAGAAGAGGTAGGGCAGACAGAAGCAAGGCTTCAGTACAGCTGTCTCACTGCCTGTCCCCCCACCCCCAGTGCAAGCCTTCTCGTGGCCGCAAACGTGGCATCTGCTGGTGTGTGGACAAGTACGGAATGAAGCTGCCAGGCATGGAGTACGTTGACGGGGACTTTCAGTGTCACACCTTCGACAGCAGCAACATTGAGTGATGCGTCCCTTCCCCTTCCTTTCCCCCTCCCACCCCCAGCCCCAACTCCAGGCAGCGCCTCCCTCCTCCCCAGGACGCCACTCATTTCATCTCATTTAAGGGAAAATATATATATTTTTTTTTTGAGGAAACTGAGGACCTCGGAATCTCTAGCAAGGGCTCAACTTTGAAAATGGCAACAACAGAGATGCAAAAGGAAAAGGAGACCCCTTACCCCTTGACAATGGTTTTCTTTTTTGAGACAAGTTAAATGAACAGAGAAGGGAAGAGAGAAAGAGAATGAGGGAGAGGAGAGAAGAAGGCATTGGTGTGGAAGAGAAAGAACAATGGAGAAGGTTAGGAAGAGAGGAACGCAGGCAAGAAGGAAAGGGTACCAGGACCAGAGCTGAATCCATACTTTGTGTCCAGCTCTGGCTTGGTATGGGGAGAGGATGGGGCACTAGAAGGTGTGGCCTAAGATATGGCATTCAGTGATAGTCTTGGAGGTTTTCCCAGCCTTGATTGGTCAGGGGGAGAAAGGAAAAGACAAAACATGTCAGTACCTCTCTTAGGTTTACCTCTTCTTTCAGCTGGAATGAGGACCTTCCTCCTGTCCCTTCTCTCCTCTTACCCTAGTGGAGTGTTTTCTCTACCCCAAATTTATAAAGACTAAATGCATTCCATTCCTCTGAAAACAAAGCAAATTCAGAATTGAGTGGTGTTAGATTGGTTTTCCTAAGCAGATAATTAAAAATTAAATATGTCTGCGTATTTCACTCCTCATGCAGGTTTTTAGAAATCAACGCATATCCCAGATTGAAAAGACTTGTTCTTCCAGAGTGACAAAAAAATATGCTGAAACATATGGTTTCAGCCCCTGGGTTGATCCAATACACAACTAGCACAGAGCCTGTATGGAGGAGGATAGGCTGAAAAACAAAACAAAACAAACAAAAAAAAAAGATGGGCTTGTATTTATCCACAAGGCTCCATATAGTCGTATATAGGCATATAAATTCACTTTATTTCTTTTTCTCTTTCTTTCTTTCAAAGGCTTGCATTACCTGTTCAAAGTAGTTCGTATGGTGTATTGAGAAGCTTCTTCATCCTAGGCAAACGAGGAAAATTCATATTTTCCTAATATCACCCATAGCAACCAGCTTTATTTAGGCATGAGCCATAAACTCAGCTCTTTATGGGGCAGCGTTGGATCTTTTAATGATTCCCCACCTGCATCCTACCTACTCACCAGGCCAGGTAACTGCCTGCACCATGCTGCCCAGCTCATTCCATTTCAGCCTTCAAACCCTCAGGAAGGAACTGTCTCTGGACACCATACCAAATGAGCCCAAAAGGTCCAAGTTTGATCCACTGCTCCTGCCCTAGCCTTTTCCTTTCATCTGGATAGACCTGCTAAGCCTCTCCCACTCTCCAGGCTGACAAAGCAGGAGAGACACTGACATGAGGGATGTCAAAGAGGGAGGTGGTGGAAAAAAGTTTCAATAGGGGAAAACAGTAGATGGACCAGAGGGACAGAGGGCTGGAGGAACAAAAATGGCAGTAGAAAGAGGGAAAGCCAATAGAACTTTCCTTGGGTTCCCTACCTTATAAATCCCTCTGGGATTCAAGAGGAAAGAGAGAGGAAAATGGGGAACTGGTTTGTAAGGTAGAAGTGTAAGGTAGAATCCAGGCCATAGAGCCAGGGAAGTTGGGTAATTTTAAGTAGGCTGTAGACTTGAGAAGCTGAATGGGAACAAGGATCAGTAGGCCTGCCATGCATTTAAAGGGCAAGACAGTGTGCTCAGATGCCCCACCTTCAGCCCACCATGAGGGACGTGAGGGCAAAGAGTATTTCAAGCTCTTCTTCCACTCTGGCTGGCCCATGGTTTTTCCTGGGGGTGGAGGATGAAAGGAAGACCTAAGACAACCTGGGAATGGAAACTCCTAGGGTTCTGTCATTTGCAAGCCAGATACTGATCCAAGAAAAATCCCATTCTTCACTGACTTCTTCAACAAAGGGGTGACCTTGGGACTATTCCTAAAACTGATAATAGACTGCCAGGACAGGGGGCTTGAACACTGGTAAAGGAAGCCCTTTGTTGCTATGGACACAGTTCTCTCCGCTCTTTCCTGATGGCATAGCACAGTGGAAACTATCAACAACACTGAACCTGGGCCAACAGAGGGACAGCAAAGAAGCAAATGTACTTCAACTCACAGGAGATATATTGCCATGGAGCTTGGGGGATGTCTCCTATCCCCCCACAGAACAGTTGGCTGGGGATGGGAGAGGTGGTTGATCTTCATGAGACAAAGGGCCTGATGGGGATGGCAGCTGTGAGGACTTATTGGACCTGCCAGGTCAGCGCACCCCATCTCTGCACAACTGTCCCTACAGCCCTGACTCACACTTCTCTATGTCTTAGGCCAGTATCCTGAATCTCTTCCATGATCCTCTTCTTTCTGCCATTTTTTATTTGGATCTTGGCAGTTTATCTGTCAAGTGGATACTGGGGTGTCATTCCCCCTAAGAAAAGACTGAGCCAAGAACTCCTTCCTCACCCCCGCCTCTCCAAGGACCGGACTGATTCTCGAGAGAGGTACTCTCTTTATCCCATTGTTTGCTCAACCTTGAGCTGGCCTCTGCCCTTTCATGGGCTCTTTGCTGTCAGCCACAGGTGGTTTTTAACCCCCTGCCAGACACTTGGGGCTTCCCAAGTGCCTCCTAACCCAAACCTGTGAGTCTCTCTATTGCGTGCAGGGAGTGCAGCTAGGCAGCTGGCCTCTCCCTAGAGGAAGCTGGACCTTCATGGCCAGCTGGAACTAAACCTCCCAAATAGAAGGCATAGCTGAGGTGAGAGTGAGGAGACCACAGGAAAGGAATACTGTCTTTCCCATGGCAGGGGGAGGGAAAGCAGGCTTGCAATGCTGTATATCCTGAGTGGGGAGCTCCCCAGCTCCAGGCTGGCCTTTGGCCAACTATCTGCTCCCCTTGAGGCCTTGGACTCGGAGGTTATCTATGGCCTCAGGTCTAAATGCTGCCTGCCCCAATTCCCAGCTCCACAGAAGGCCTCTTTTTATTCCCTTGTGACTCATGCCTCAGAGCAGTGGAAAAGATACCTCTGTCTTCCCCTACTACTGCCAGCCAGGCCTAGCCAGGACTGGTTCTCCTTCCCCAGCCCACCTGGACCCATCCAGGCAAAGTAGGGTACCTGGGGAGGAGGAGACTCAAATGTTTCTTCGACAGCCAGGCCTAGACAAACAGGTCTGGGTACATCAGCCCCATATGGGGGAGGAAGAGAGGCTCAGGAGGCCCTCTGTGGTCACTCCTCTTCTCCCTTGCCCCCTTTTCCCATCACCACCTCTGTCTCCATAGTAACCTCCTCTGGGGGAGGTGAGCCTTAACCATCCTTGTCCCTTGACCCAGTTCCTTAGCAGCGACAAGCCCTCTTGGGGGCAGCACCCTCTCCACACATGGATTCAGACCCCTAGAGGGCTCTGGTTCAGAACCAGAACTTGAGAGAAGAGTGGGCCAAGGAGAAGAAGCCCTCTAGTCTTGGAGAGGAACTTTCTGGCTTCTAAGAGAAAGGAAGCTAAGTACTGAAAGATGGCAGGACAGGAGAATGGGGTTTGACCAACCAACAACCTGGGTGTTGTACTGTCTTTATTTTTAAAACCACTAAAGTGCAAGAGTTATTTTGCACTGTTTCTCCACCTTTTTTTTTCTTTTAGGTTTTTGTTTTTTTTAAAGCATACTTTCTTGGTTTCCTAATGGCGTATCTACTTAGTTAGTTTCACTGACTCTGGCCTCCTCTCCTTAAATCCTTCCGGATGGGGAAAGGAAGGTGGAGGGTCAGAGGGGAAGGGGTCCACAGCCACCCTGTATCCATTCACCCCACTTCTCTGGTCCCTGGTCACCAGCCTCAGCCCCATCACCACCACCAACACCACCGTCACACAGTAGCCCTGTCGTATGGATAGCACAGTTGTCAGACAAGATTCCTTCAGATTCCGAGTTGCCTACCGGTTGTTTTGTTTTTGTTTTTATTTTTTTTAAGACAGCAATAACCACAGCACATATTACTGTAGTTCTTTATAGTGTTACATACAGACATACCATAGCTCTGTTCTCTCCTCTTTTTCGTTTTCAACTTTAAAAAAAAAAATGCTCATAATCTTTACTGGTGAAAAAGATGAAAAAATAAACCAACAAACAAAACCAGTTTGTGGGACAAAAAAAAGCAGAAAAAAAAAAAATCACATGAATGCGAAAGAGCTCTGCTCCTGTTTAGTATTTTGTACTTAAGGAAATAAAAAAGAAAAAAACCAGAGGATCTCACGTTTTATTAAAAAAAGTGAAGATTGCTGTATACTATTTATTCAACTTATAATTTATGTTACTCGTTGATCTTTGTCTTTTGTGGTGGCAAAGCATTTATTTAATAAAGTTATGCATTCAGTTAGCCTGCGTCGGCTTCCTCCAGGGGCTCAGGGAAGCAGGTAGAGGGCAAGGCAAGCATCCAGGTCTCTCCATAGGCTAAAACCAGACCAGAAGGAGAGAGGACCCAAGCCTGGGCGTGTCCTCCAGAGAAACCCCTGCGTGGAGGACAGCCGCTCCTTGCAGATGAGCCCTCCCCCCAGAAGCTGGGCACTCCCTTCCCTCATTCAAAAGCCAATTCCTTGATTTCTCAGTGCCCTCTTGCCATAGGTACAAACTTACAGGGCTATTTAGAGGACCCAGGGAGCCGACATACACAAAGCACTTAGAATTGTGAGCACTCATACAAGTCCAGCTACCATTGTGACTGTTACTACTATTGTTATCATTTAATCTCAGTCCCTGCTACTGAATAAAGGAGTCTTAAATCTGCCCTTAAATTATGAGCCTCTTCTCTTGGGAGAGGATTTTTAAGAAAGGAATTTCTAGAATGTTCCTCAGTCCTTTATTCCAGTGCCTTGTATGCTCTTAATTCCTGAGCCTGGGAACCCTGAACCAAGGTGAATCCTACTTCTGGCTCCTACCCAACACCACACTGGTGTTTGTGCCTGGGAAAAAGAAAAATTATGAAATGGCCCCTCTGGTTTCAACCACACCCTCCTCCTGCCTCGGTCTCTCAGTGACTTTCCTCCTCCATAGGCCCTTTCTGACCTGGGACTCTTGCCCTAGTTCTCCACAGCTCCTCTTCATTTCACAGAGCCTAGGGTAGCACCCTGCCCCTTGAGTACCCCACCACTAGACACTACAGGTCTCCTGGGCTGTCGGCACAGCCTGGGAGGTGGAGGTGTTGGTGCCTCCACTCTGCCCAGCTCAACACTGAGGCTCTCAGAAGCCCTGGTGTTCTGCCCTATGAGTCACATGCCAAGTGTGGTCATTGGGGACATCCCTGCTTGCCAAGAGGTCAGCCCTCTCTATGCACACGTCCTTTGGGAGTCGCTGAAACTCTTCCCTGAGTCATCTCAGTACCAGGTTTCCTCAAGTACACAAAGCAGTCTGTCCAGTCAAAGAGGCCTGAATACTGTATTTTAGATGCCTGGTCACCAAGTCCCTGCCCTTCAATCACCTGAAGCTTGTGCCCAGCAGCAAAGGTAAAAACAGAGGATGTTTTAAAGGCACAATAGACAGTGCAGAGAGGAAATGGGTGCCTTCTCCCCAGGGGTTTTGAGTGGGGGAACAAGAAAATGAACCTGTGGATGGCCCACCACGTGCGCCACTCACCCAGGACAGCCTCCTTGCTCCTCCGGAAGCTGCTCACCCTCCTGTTTCCCACCCAATGCCTACAGGGGACATGAGCCAGGATTCTTCTCTGTGCTCTTCTTCATTGGGCTCCAATCCCCAGAGCCTCATGACCTAATCCCACTTTGCATTCCCTCACCCAAGGCCTCCTCCTGATCTCTATAATCCTCGTCTTCTAACTGCCTGCAGCCCGTGGTCACTTGGCAATCTGGCTCTTGGATATTCCACTCCATGTTCTGCCACAACTCTGCACAATTCATGGCTGGAGGGACAACCCATACAGCACCTTATGGATAATGCAATTTGCCTGTGACACTTGCAGTCTGGACTGGGACCTGGGATCTGCAGGTCACCCACCCTTACCCCTAGCATATGGCAGCTGGCCAGAGACCACAGGGCTCTGTTACCCTCCTCTGAGTCTTGGGATCCTTAAGGATTCTACACCTAAAATCTGAAAATTCAACGCTCCCAGTCCAATCCAAGTCTGTGAGAGAAAGAACTGCAAAGTCAGCATTTTACCTAATAAAGAGTGAGAGTTTTTGGTCCCCCCAGTGTACTTTTTAATCCATCAGCCCTCTCTGCTCTGCCTCTGTCCCAGAGGAGATCAGGGACATCTCTCTGCCTCTGTTTGTCTGGGTCTCACCTACTGGGCAGCAGCACCCCCACCCTGGATAAGCCTCACCTTCTAATTTGTCACTCTGGCACAATACTACTGATCTCTGCTGAAGAACATTCCTTGGTCCTATGGGCCAATGTCTCCCGAGAATCTGTAGGCTTCAATCCTGCCTGGAAAGGCTATAGGAATCCCTGTTGGGTCATCTCCCTCTCACTTCTTCTCATGTCCTCCACACATTGATTTTACCACCTCTCCTGACTCCTGGCAAATGGTCTTGCCTTCTCCCCATCAGAGAAAACCAGAGAACTCCCTCTTCTTCCTATCCCAATCCCCACAAAAGTACCACATAGTTTCCTGTTATGCTCTTTCCCTCCATGTCAGTCCTCCTCTGTTTCCAAATCCAAAGTGGCAACTCCCTTCTTTTGCTCTCCCTACTGGCTGACCCCATCCCAGTCACCATCCCATCTTCCTCTGCAATTGGGAGAGGAAAGAGGGAGAGAAGGCATGCAAGTGAACAATAGCTTGCAGGCAGAAGTGATGGGTGATAGGGCTTGACATGGTGTGGTTCTGCACCCCAGTAATGCCAGCACTTGGGAGACTGAGGCAAGAAGACCACAAGTTTGAGGCTAGCTTAGGCGACATAGCAAGGGTGTGTCAAAAAAAAAAAAAAGTGACGGGGACTCAATCATAAATTGGATGTTAGGGTAAGGCTAAGGGGTAAGGCAAGAACATCGTCTCCACCTAGATTGCCTGAACAAACTCAAATTCAAATGTCCCCAGATTAACTCCTCTTGTCAACTCAGGTACTTTGCCTCTCACTGTACCTTATACGTTATAAAGTTCAAGTTCAATGACAATGAAACTCATCTTCCACCAAGCTATCCTCCTTCCTTCTTTCTCCCCTTTGTCCTCCTTTCCCTGTTCCCACTCCTGTCTCAGAGAATGGCGCTGCCATCCAACCAAACCCCCAGACATCAGTCCTGACCCCTCATCTAGCCCCACATCCAATAAGCTGCCAACACATCTAATGAATCCTAGGAATCAGCGGTCTCATTGACAATTCTTGAACCAGCCCCTCTATCTCCCTAGCCCTAGTTCAGGTCATGCTCAAGTCTCACTGAATGCGGCAATTCTTCCCTTGGAAACACCTTACCTCTCCTCTCCATGCCTTGCCCTCCCTGCTAGTCTTTCAGTCATAGTTTACTTTCTAATCACAGATCTAATCATGCCCACCCTTGGCCTAAATTCCTTCCTACTTATCTCCCAGCTTTCAGTTCAAAGTCTAAACCCCTCAGCAACACACCCACACCCTTCCTGCTTGGGCCCCCCTCTGCCTTCCAGCAACCTCTGGTCACATGTATCCTCAACCATGAGCAAGTCTCCAAGTTCACTGTGCAGCTCAGGACTGAAGGCTTCACACATACTGCTGCCTCTAAATGGACCACACACACACACACACACACGGATATACAGATACATACGCCTCCAATCCATTCTCCTAACGTCTACTTCTTTCTTGTAACTCTGCCTTCACACCCTTTCTAAGATACCTTCCATAGCAGCACACGTGGTCTTCCTCCTATTTGCACCCACTGGCGGGCACTCCTCCCCCCATCATATCAAAAGATGGTCATCACTGATCCATGAGGCTATTTTCCTTCATTGGAATGTCATCCCTGAGGAACAAGGACCTTAATAATCCCTTTCATCTCCTTATCCTACCACTAGGCTAGATACAGTGATAATTACATTTAGGCAGCACTTACTACACAACAGAAATAACTTTATATTCTGAGTCATACTTTGAGACAGAAATTATTCCAATACTTAAGGATAAAACAAATGAGATTCATGGACATTAGAAATATGATCAAAGTATATTATATACATGTGTGGAAATATCAAATGAAATTCCTTAAACTATACAATTAATATGTGCTAATAAAAAATGTGTACATACTCAAGAGGCAGAGATCAGGAGGATGGTGGTTAGAAGCCAACCCAGACAAATAGTACGGAAAAACCCATCACAAAAAAGGGCTGGCAGAGTGGCTCAAGCTGTAAGAGCGCCTGCCTAGCAAGCGTGAGTCCCTGAGTTCAAACCCCAGTGCCGCCAAAAAGAAAAAGAAACTTAGTACAAAGTCTTATAAGGAGTAGAGTCCAGATTCTGCTTGCCAGTGGCCCTGGCTCTTAACTTATCGTATGTAGCTAGTACTCAAAACACAGCCACTACAGCAGAGATTCCCCCCAGACTCAGAGGGCATAAGAAAAAGACCAGCTTCATTGGCATGTACCTGTACAGTCACAAAAGGCTCCAGGCTTGGTGTAATGCCTTCTTGAAATTCTTAATTGCTGAACAAAGGGCTTCATATTTTCATTTTGCCCTGGGCCCTACAAATTAAATCACCAGTCTTATGTAAGAATCACACAGGAGGTTTATGTAAATGAAGAGTTTCAGATCCCTTACTGAGCTCCTAACTCAGAAGGCTGGAGAATCCGCACTATTAGGAAGCATCCCCATTGTGGGAATTCCCGGTTCCTAGGTCCACCTCTCAGGAAGTAAGACTCTCCCAGGCCCACAGTGAGTTCAGCTGCAGTTCCCCCTACCACCACACAGAGGCAGTAAGCCCCAGGGTTTGTCAATAGCCAGGCCTAAATTTTCCAAGCAGTCAGTTCCCGGTGACTTACTAGCCACCTTGAAGATCCCTACTCAGCTAGCCATCTGCACATGAAGGCAGTTTCACTTCTAGGTCATGCTGTCTGTCAGTGTGATTCTTGTAGCTAGAGTCAGAGTAGAGGTGCTGTTCATACACTGTAAAAGTCCCTTCTCCTGTGGGCAAAGGATGTGAAATTGCCAGAGAGGCTGTTACATCCCTGGGAGCCTTCCCCAGAATATTCTGAGAGTAGCAAGGTGGCTACTTTGGGGCCCATGGCCCGGCTGCGGGCTAACCTTGCAGGGGCCCCAGAAGAACCTCCCCCATTCTGTGCAGTGCTCTAGTTTTGAAAACACTTGACACCCACACTCTCCCACAGACACCACTGTTACTTGAAGCTGAAAATACCCTCATCAGCCAAAGGAGGAAAAATTCATCTCAGGGAGGACATGACACAGCCCCAGGCAATACCATAGTAAGTGATGGGACAATCCAAACCCAGGTAAGTCCAACTCTAGGATAGGCAGGTTGTCTAGCCTCATCCCTGGCTCTACATCAGAATAACCAAGAACCTTAAAAGAGAACAAACTCTGCCTGAGCTGCTCCCACACCAACTAAGGCTAGAGGCTCTGTGGATGAGAACCTGGTGTCAGCCTTCTAGGCCCCTACGGACCCAAGAGTTAATCAGCAGCATGGGATACTCCAGTCCACGCAGTAGCCAGCTGCTAGCTATTCGCTATAGCAGCTGAGGGGACAGAGGAGTTGGGTGGTGGGAGCACATATCAATTGGATGGAAGGCAATCAGATCCCATGTAGAGACTGACCCATCCATACCCAAAGGGCTCCAACCTCTCTAAGTGCCACATCCTGCTTCTGCCAGCAGGGGACAGCATAACTCAGGGTGAGCAGGGGCCCTAGCCAAGGGATGCTGAAGGTTGGGCACCTCTGGGACCTTTCTCTGTAAAGTAAAACTAATTGTGTCATTTTCATGACTTCATGAGAATTAACTGAACAAATGTACTTCCAGGGTAGCCGGACACACATTGGCCTTGGCCTGGTACAGCCTAAAATCCACCTACCTAGCAGGGGTCTGTTCTTTGGGATCTAGTTTTCTTGCACTGCAAGTAAGCTTATGGGCCTGGCCAAGGCCCTAGCAAGTCCTCCTCGGCCTCTGCAGACTTGCCAAATGGGAGGTGGGAAGTGGGCAGGGTAAAGCCACCAGAGACAGTACAGATGCACCACGGAGAAGGTAGTACTGGGGAGGTCAGGCTCAGGACCAGCTGAGGAAGAGGGGACATGAACCTTAAAATGTTGTGCCTTCCTCTTCCCATGGCCCACTGCAAAGGATAGGGGGCCCTCTCTGGGCTTCACTAGAAGTTTAGGAGCATCAGTCATGTGGGCCCCTCAGAGCAGCTCTGAATTCTCAGAGGTGACACCTTTGCGAATAAACCAGTCAACAGTGGCCCCACTCTTTCCCTTGGGGCCCAGTTGAAATATCTTCTCCTGGGCAGAATATCTTCTCCCATTTTCAATGTTTCTCATTTCCTAGCCCTTACTGCAGTGTCATCTGGTTTGGTTTTGTTTTTGGTTTGCTTCTCTGTTGGTTCTCCTTCACCATCCATCCTATGCCTGAGAAGGGCCAGCTAGGAGCCTAGGGGGACCTGGAGCCTCCCTGATGAGATTCCTGGGCTGTCCTGTTAGGATCTGTATGCAAGAGGCTGCAGGTCCTCATGCCTCATCCTCCTTGCTCCCATCTACAGTGGGAAACAGTACCTTTCCCATTTTCCCAGGAGTTGGGGCAAGCTGGGCAGGAGGAGGTCAGCAACCCTCCAGGGCTCTTTCCCAGGGAGGCCCCAAAAACCCAGGCAAGACACACACATTATTTTTCCTTCCTTTAATCTTAAACAAAAGAGACACAGGGGTTCAAAAATAAAAATTTCTTTTCCTCCCCTCCCAAACCTGTACCTAGCTCCCCTAGTACCACCTCCCCTTCCTCCCCAGGGGAAGCAGAAAGGGACAATATAGGCATCTCCAGCTGGGGAGGGGAGGGCAGGGCAGGGCAGCAGGGTGCCGGGCTCAGTGCTGGCCTCTTTCCAAATATAAATACATGTGTCAAATCTCCTAGGAAATCCTCCCCACCCTCCACCCAAGCACCCTCTGTTTCTGCTGGTGTTAGGGGTGGGGGAGCCAGGCACCAGCTGCTGTGGTTTACTGCACCCGCTGGGCATGAGCCCCACCAGCCTCTTGCTGCTCATTGTAGAAGAGATGGCACTCTGGGTCCCCGCGGATGGTGGGGGCTCCCTGGATCAGCTTCCCAGTGTTGGGGTTCACACACCAGCACTCGCCACGCTGTCCATTCAGAGACATCTTGCACTGAGAAGAGAGAGAGAGAGAGAATTTGAGGACATCCCTTGTAGCCAGTTACCTTCACTCAAACCAGGGTTTACTGAGCTGCTACCCTGTGCTGAGCTAGCACTGCACGGTGTCCCTGCTCAACCTTGAGTGTGCATTGGAAGTCTTGTTCAAATGCAGATTCATTCAGTAGTCGGGGGTAGCCCTGAAATTCTGCATGACTGACAAGCTGCAAAGTGATATTGATGTTGCTGGCCCAGGAACCACTCCCATCAGCAAGGCTGTTGGAGGCACCCAAAGACAAAGACTCAGCTCCACCCTCAAAGAGGTCCCATCTAGTTGGGGACCCAGTATGCTGGAATTTGACTACAGTGTAAGGTGAAAACTCTCGTATCAGAATAAGTAAGACTGTGCACCAACACATACTTGGTGTAAACGATACATACGCCAAACATTCAGTTTAAATGTAACACATACCTTCACATATCGCTCACACCCACCTTGTGAATTAGGTTACCATTATTATCCTCACTTTACACGACATGACTAAAGCAGAGACTGATTAAATAACTTGCCCATGGTCACACAAGCAAAGCTGAGATTTGAACTCAGGCATTCTCATCTAGAATCCCCCACTCTTATCCATAGAACTAATTAATTAGTATTTACAAATCACTTTAGTTATCCATAGGTAGAGTGGACAACCTGCTTTTCATTAGGAGAGAGAACGATTTCTTCTTCTGGGCGCCAAATGAAGAAATTGGCTTACATTTGGAGGGTAGACATCCAATCAAACAGTTTTTAATACTAAAGTAATATTTAGAGGGGCAAGATGCCCACACAGTGAAGGAAGTGAGGAAGTAAAACCCCAAAAGGATGAGCAAAGCCCTGTACCCAATCTTCTGGTTCCACACATTCACCCTTCAAGTCAACCCTGGCCACCCATTAGGGTTACCAAAAAAGCTTTTAGCCCCTATTGCCCACAAAGCACCACAGATCCAGAGGATCTGAATCCCCAGGGTGAGTCCTGGAGTTCATATTTTTTAAATCTCCCTGGACAATCCTAGTGTGCAGCCAGGACTGAGAACCTCTGCGTTGCTGGAGACCACACTGTCTCTCCTCCTTCTCACAAGAAAAGCACACACTCTTCTTCCCCTCTATAAGGGGTGATGAAGTAGAAGATAGGGGTGGGATAAGCAAAAGAACAACCCATCAATGTTTTGATTTTGTTTATGTGTTTTGTTTTGGGTTTGGGGGTTTTGTTTGTTTGTTTGTTTTGACAGTACTGGGGCTTGAACACAGGACCTTGCTCTTGCTAGGCAGGCACTGTAACAATTGAGCAAACTCCAAGCCCAGAACTTAGGAAGCATCGCTGTGCTTCCTCTAGGACTTGAATCCAGGATTCCATCAATGTTTAAGAACTACAAAGTGTATGGCTATGTGACAAGTATTTATAATCTCAAGGGGGAAAAACTGCACAGGCACATTGATGAAGAAATGGGCAGGCAAAGGGCTCCTAGGGGGTTTCTTAAACTTCCTTAACTTTCTCCAGTGTACTTAGAATGATGATACCACTCTTAGAAATGTTCCCAATGGTGTTTCTCGGTCCCCAATTCTCCATTCCCTGAGATCCCTGAAAACTAGATTGGCTACTTTGCCAATGGCTTAAATTGGTGATTCTGAGAGTATGGTTCATGGACCACATGAAGGCTTGTTAGAAATGCAAACTCCTGGGACTGGAGGTATAGCCCAGTGGTAGAAAACTTACCTTGCATATGTGAGGCCCTGTGTTCAATCCCCAGCAGCACATGAAAAAAAATTTTTAAAGAAATGCAAAATTTTGGTCCCTAAGGGTAAATGACAAGTGTCTGGAGGTGGGCCCAGGAATTAGCTCTCAGTAAAAACCAAGATGTAAGTAATTGGTGGAGTGGCTCAAGTGGTAGAGAGCCTGTCTAGCAAGTGAGAGGCCCTGAGTTCAAACCCTAGTACCACCAAGAAAAAAAAAAAAAAAAGATGCATTAACTTAAACCCACTTCTCCAGGAGGCCCCCTCCTAACCTGCATACTAAACATGGCTGGCAGTTGGCTAGGAGTGAAAAGTCAGTCCTGAGAAGAGTCAGTCCTGACCTGCCTGAGGCCAGGGAGGGAAGCCCCACCCTCTCTGGCCTGGCAGCTGGCACTACCAGCCCACTGACCCATCATTAAGGAAGGCTGCATCCCAGCTCAGCACTCAGACCTCAGAGAATTACAGGTAGGTGGGACAGGAACAAGGCATACCAGAGCCTGGTTCTGAGGAGGAGCTGGGGCTGTAGGTGCCAAGTTGGCACCCACACTCACCTGTTTGAGGTTGTACAGGCCATGTTTGTCACAGTTGGGAATATGTAAGGAGTAGAGGTGCTCCAGAGGGCCCCGATCATCTGGAAGGCGCATGGTGGAGATTCGCTCCAAGACCTGGTCCAATTCCTGCTGGCAGGGGGTCTGCAAGCAGACAGGCACAGAGGACAGATGTAGAGACAATAATGGGCCCACAAAACACTGGTGCTGAATGTGGCCTCAGAAAGTAGCCATTCATGGGAAAGGGACTCTCACGTATGCCTATCAGCTTTCATGCAGCTAGCAGATAGGACCAGTGACAATCAGCCTGGTGATTAGGTGGTACCTAATCCACTCTTAACAAAAGTTAAATGGAAGTGAATTTTCACTCCTTTCCTTGATTGTGACAATGGCCTTAATGGAAGAGACTTCAAGAAACCATATGTCCTGTCCATTTTGCTGCCAGAGTGCTGAGTAGCCAAAAAGTCATTGAACATCAGTGGCGGCATAGGGAGAAAACATGACTTCCTTACAGGTGACAAAGTGCATAGGTCAGAGTAAGATACCCTCCCTAGTTGTGAGACTCCCTTTCTACCTCCTCCCCTCTCAGCAGACCCAGCCCCCCACTGACCCTGGCAGGTGGTGGACGCAGCTTCTTGGGCTCCTCCAGTCCAAGGTGGTGTTTTCCACCTTTGCCCATCTGTCGGTGCTGCTCGGTGACCTTCTCCCGGAACACAGCCAGCTCCTTCATGCCTGATTTGAGGGGCTTCCGGCCAGCACTGCTGCCTCCTCCCAACATGTTCATGGTCCCATCCACATGGTTCTCTCCCAGGCCTCCCTCAGAGTGGTCATCACCATTGTCTGCAGAGACAGGAAGGAAGAGAGGACGCACTCCTGGTCCATTTTCCCATGGAGATGGGCCCTCTTGATAACAGGAGGATGGAAATGATGAGTAATGGTTAGGATGGAGATGACCGACACCTTAAGAGGTCAGCTACACACTAGGACCCACGTTTAGCTATCCATAACATAAGGTAATGGATTATCCATTTCAGTCACACAGTGACAGTCTTAGGTGGGTGCTGTTAGCACCCTCCCTCAACTTTTATAGAGAAATTGAGGTTCACAGAGCCCAAGATCACAAACCATATATATATATTGGGGAGTGGGGGACAGTACTGCTGGAGTTTGAGCTCAGGGCCTCATGTTTGCTAGGCAGGCTCTCTACCACTTGAGCCACTCTGCCAGCCCAATCGCAAACCTGCTAAGTGATAAATCCAGGATTTGAACTCAAGCTGTGTGATCCAGAGAAATGACAGGGATGCCTCCTCTATTCTGCCCCCATCCTATGAGGTCAGGACAGAACAAAGGAACACAGAAGGATGAAGGCATCCACAAGGCCTTCACATGGAATATGAGCAAGTCAATCCTGGTGTCAACCAATACCCCCAGATTCAGCCACCACTAATCCCAAATTTAAGTTCTTTGTTATTTATGGTCTGACTGGTGCAGATTAGGTGAGTTTTTAAAAATTCCTGCCACAAAGATCACTGGGCCATGGCCTGAATGGCAAAGCAATGCAAGGTGGAGAATCACCTGCCAGCCAAAACCAATCTCCAGCATTTCCATCACTCTTCATTTGCCAATCTGCCCTCACAGAGATGTTCCTATACTGCTTTGCTACTATGTTACTCAAGAACTACCCTACTGACTCTTGTTTCCAAGTCTATCTGTGCACTTCACCCCATTACACTAAGAACTCCAAGAACAGGAACTATGACTCCCTTCACTTTGTAGTTTCAGCTGCTCTTGGTGCATCACCTCATCAAGATGTCTAGCCAAGGAGAATCCATTCAGAATTTCTTTAACCTCTTGTGTGCACAACCCAGCCAGAGAGAACCTTGAGTTCAGCCCAGCTACCACGATGTCATCCTTGACTGAGGCATGTCCATCCGGGGGAGGGTGAGAGGACAGGAAGCATGTAGCAAAGCTTTAACAAGAAAGGCAAGTCCCTGCCTGCTCTGGAAGGACAGGATGTCATCACCCAACTCCAGCCCCTTGTAGACACATGCAGGGCAGAGCTCCAGACCATGTCACCCAGAGCCATGAACCTGCAGGTCCCAACAAGATCTGGGTGGGGGCAGGGGGCGGGGGAGGGGTTTCAACAAATCTTGCATTTTCTCCTTAAAGTCTTACAGTCCTGATCACAAAATGGAATGATTCTTAAAATATTTCTCTTAAAATATTTGAGGTGAGGTACCCAGTAAGTAGTGCTTCGGAATTCACTACCCTTCAGAATTCAGGCAGTGTGGCACTGAGCAGTGCTGTATTTTGGAAAGAGTCAGTGGTAATGCCATCTCCCTCTGCATTGTTGTGAACTGAGCGGTATTTAGCTAAAGGAGAGGAGGCATCTCTTCCATGTCAAGTACAGGAGTGGTTACAGGGGTTATGGCAGCACCTGCTGTCAAGGGCTGTCCCATACAGTCCCCAGCATCCAGAAGCATCCAGTAGAGGTCTGCCCCATCCCTTCTCACTGGGCCTGATATCTGGCTGGTTCTCACTGGTTTCAGCAGCATCTAGGGTTCCTGGCTGAGGGAAGCACACTCGGGTTAACCCTCAGCTCTGCCATTTTCTCTACCAGCTGTGTTTCCCTGTACATAACCTCTTCATGCCTCTGCTTTCCTAAATGACTGGAAAATGACAGTTCTTTCCTCACAGAACTGTAGAGGGCATGTTGTAGGTAAAGCAGTTAAAATACAACTTGGAACACAAACTATCCATTATCCATTATCCCTTCTATAACGATGACACTGATGACAACAATGATGAACACCGCTCCGGATATCTACTAATTCAGCAATGAAGAACTTGACCAAGAGCCAGAAAGCAAAGGAGTACAAGACTGAGCATCATAATAGTTGTTACTATGTCTGTTCATTTTAAACTCTTGGCATTTTCATCACAAGACTGAGGGAGAACCACCACACTAAGAACCTTGGTGGTTCACAACACTACTGCTCCAGTAAGTCTGCTTTCTGAATATTTGGTATCCAATCCAGTGGTGAACGAAATTAAAAGGAGATGGGATACATGTAGACAGTGGAAAGTAGTATCAAGGATCAGGGAGGAAAGAGGACACTAAAAAAAAAAAAATGCTAAGAATTCTGGAGACTTTTCATTCATGACAAACAATTCCACACCTATTGACAACCCTGAGAACTTCCATGTCTTATAGCTCCATTACTGATCATGATGACCTTGGGATATCAGAAAGGGGAAGAGGGAAAGTATTCAACATTAAGAAAGATTTCTGTCCAAAAGTACTTTAGAAAAAGTAAGACTTAAAGTATGTAAATACATAAAATTTCTGAAACCCAGAAAAATCTTTCTAGAATGGCTATCTCCCCAGGGGCACTGGGTAGCCTGGGTTTCACCATAAATCAAAAAAGATTAAATCCCATTCCAGCAGCCCCACTACCACAGCAGGGGAAGGGTAAGGATTTAGCATTGGATCCAGGCTGGGGAGGAGTCCTGTTCTACCAAGATTTAATGAGATTCAGGTGCCAGCCCCAAACTCCTCCCCCACTTGTCCTCCCTGTCTGCTCCTTGAGGTGGGGAACAGCAGAAATCCAAAGGCTCCAGAAGTAGGTCAAATCTCCCTGCTCAGCTACCTGCCAGGTTCCCCAGAATGGGGATACTGAGTCACCCCATCATGCAGCACACTTTCCCTGTACCACCAGGTCCTCACAGGTTACCCTCTGGGACTGGGCCATACAGCTGGGGCCAATCATAAAGAACACTGCCCTTGCCTTCTTTAGATAAGACACTGAGGTGCAGGACAGAAGGCTGGGGGAGAAAGGCTTGGGAAAGTCAGATGGGCCAAACCTGAGAAATAAACCTGAGTGCTGACACAAGCTCTCCAACTTCTTAGAACTGATGTTAGAAGCATCATACAGATTCTGGCACAGTAGGGGCCACTGATCCCCATTCTCACCTCACTCCAGTCCTGCTGCTGCCACTTCCAGACCTGCTTCTCTGCACCTGGACTTGGGTGGGGGGATCTCACACTCCTTGCCTTTCTCCCATTACAGACACAGCAGGAAGAGGAGAACAAAATGGCTAGAAAGACCCCAATGGCATTTCATCTTCCCAGCCACCCAGGATCAAAGTGAGAAAGACAAAATGGAAGACAGCGTCCAAGCCCTGTGTACCCAAAATCTCCCTTGGTATCACCTCTCTTCACAGCGCCCTGCCCCACTGGCCAACAGAAGCAGGAATCATTTCCCAAGACCTTCACAACACTTCCAGGCTGGAGACCATGTTCTGCTCACATGGTAATTAAAGAGGACAGGGACTAAGCAGGTGTGATGGTACACCAGGGAAAGCTGAGGCTAGAGAATTGAGCTCGAGGCCAACCTGGACTAAATAGCAAGATTCTCATCTGAGAGGGCGCTGGGAATCTGTTAGCAAAACACTGTCACCATTTCTGGAAACTTCCTCTGTGTGAGCATGAAGCCTGTGACTTTCAGAAGCTCACCTGGCCCTGTCCTGGTAGAAAGAGGCTGTCTGCCCACCCTGAGGCTTGGGTTAAGTCAGCCAGTCTCCACTATGGCTTTAATTACATGTTCCCCAGTTGAAGAAGGGAAGAAAGGTATTCACATGTAGTCCTATCATGATGCTTCTGGAAAGGTTCCACCTGCCCAACCCTGGGGCCTGTGACATCATCCAGAATAAAGGTCTCAGTAATTCTTTGTCATAGGGAACTGTACTATGCATTGTATGTTGAGTAGCATCCCTGGCCTCTATCATCTAGAATGAGACAACCAAAAATGTCTCATACAACACCAAGTAGCACAGAGGAGGTAAAACTGACCCAGTGTTCACTGTTCTGGAGTAAGTTCTTATCCAATGGCCTGGACTTCCCAGCCCAGTGCTGTCATGACACCAGGACCTATACAATGCTGATCTAGCTTAACTAGGCACTCCTGCAGTGGCTAAGACCTCTCCACCACCCTTGCATTCCCAGCCATACAGGTCCACAGCTTCTTGGGTTGAGGTGCAGTGATCTTCCCTGGCCACCCTAGAGCCTGCTGTCTCATCTTCTCCAAGCCCTCTTGGGCACTTTTATCATAGATAATGGCCAAAGAAACATCCCTTGGCTGAGTCCTCCAGGTCAGCCTAACATCTAATGCTCAGAAGCCCTCTGCCAACTGTGGAAATATATTTGAAGGGAGGGTTGCACAGAGAGCTGGGGATGTGCATCAAGCGGGAGAGCCCTTGCCTAGCAAGCATGAAGCCCTGGGTTCAATCCCCAGCACCAGGAAAAAAGAAAAAAGATATGAGGAGTACACACAGATAAACGTGCACTCAGCCCTGGAGACTCTACAGGATCTACATGTCTGGTAGACACAGTGGTCCTGTGTCTACCCTACAGCAGACACAGTGTTTAGGAGCCTAGAAAATGTTTTCTTTTATACTAAAATCAGAAGAAAAAAAATAAACATTCAAGTCAAAAAGTTTTAATAAATGATACTGATTTATTTTTTAATAAAACAGCTGTGATATGATTTTCAAATGCTTTTGTGGAAGGGCTCACCAAGACAGAAACGTCTATAGCCCATGATTGTCACAATGTGACCCTCAGTGGTTCCAGGTCCCAGAACACAGGGGCCAGCCTTCTCTCCTGGAAGAATAGAGTTGACTTCCTGTCCTAAGATGTCCCCAACTTCCCGAAGGTAAAGGTCAGTTTGTCCACCCTCACAGAGGTCAACTGGATTACAGAGTATGTTCCATTCATTTATTGATCTCACCACTGCCAACAAACAAGCCAATAACATGAGGAAATCTATGGGCTTGGTTTGATCACACAGGCTCTTTTTAAAGGTAGTAGAGGCAGGGTATGGTGGTGTATGCTTTTAATGCCAGCACTCAGAAGGTGGAGGCAGGAGGATCCCAAGTTCCAGGCAACCTGGACTACATAGAAAGATCCTACCTCAAGGAACCAAAAAAAGGGATGGCTAGGGCTAGGGCTCAAATGATAGAGCACTTGTCTTGCAAACATAAGGCCCTGAAAAAAAACGGTTTTTGTTTTTTTCTTTTTTTCTTAATTTCTTTTATTCATGTGCATACCATGTTTGGGTCATTTCTCCCCCTAGTGTTTGCATTTCCTCTTTTTCTTCTTTTTTTTTTTAATTCACATATGCATACATATTGGGTCATTTCTCACACCCTGCAAAAAAATGTTTTTAATTAAAATTAAAATAAAGGTGGTTACAACACTCATTTCTTTCTCTGGAACAGGCTTCAGGACCCAAGTCCAATTGCTAGCTCTTGAAGTCAAAGCCCAGGGAAAGGAAATGCAAAGTTGACTGGGTAGAAATCAGAAAGGACTATGGGCCGAGCAAAGCCTTGATGCCTTGTCAGTATTCCCAGCCAAAGCCAGTCAAGAATTCAAATCCCAAAGTCCGATTTACTAAGTCTGAATCCAGCTTTTCAGCACAGGACTAACTTGTCCTTAAGCAACGTGTGCCTCCATTGCTCATCTGTAAGAAGGGGTCTAATGGCGTCCAGCTCCAATGGGCTGCTAGGAGGATCCCAAGAGGTGGTGCATGTGTATACAGTAAGTGCTTAACAACACTGTAGGAGCATCCATCGGAGTTCTTAGCTCCTTCCATTTCTTTCCCACCAGCCCTCCACCTCAGTTGGATAAGAATATCCCTGATACCAACTTCTTTCTATCCATTTTCTTATAGGTTATGGGAGTGATCAGCAAGAAAGCATTCCAGATGTGTAATTCCAACTAGAGGTAGAATTTTCCCTCAGAACAAAAATGCCAAGTGGCATCCTTTGCTGCCTAAGGGAGTAAGGTCCAGAATAATATTTATTCGGCAGCCACATATATTCAGCTAAGCAGGACACAGTGCAGAGGTCACTATAAGAAGTAGTTCTTTGCAACTCAAATGATATAGTTGGAAAAGGATTCAGGCTTAGAGAAAATTGAGAGACTTGCAAGGCCCCTGAAGGGACTTGGGAGACTTCTCTGTATGGATTGACAAATATTAGCTCTTCTCTTCTAAACAGCAACTGAGCAACACTGAAGCAGGAAATTTCACTATAATATAAAGAAGAGAGAGCTTTTCCAAAGAGAAGAGAGACAATAAACAATCCCAGTGTCCCTGAGTGGAGGTCTTGAAGAGCAAGGAGGCTCCATTCCTGCCTTAGTTATGTATTGTCACATCTTTCTACCTTACACACCTGGAGATGAGAAAGGCAGTTAAAATGAGAGAAATGGATCAGTTGTGCCACTTTAAAGGTGGCAAACCTGAGGCTCAGGACAGCCATCTGGATCTGAGGAGGCCAATACCTTCCCCGCCATCACTAGACATGCTAAAAAGGGATGGGGAGACCTTTCCCCCAAACCATCCTGCATCTTCCTAGTAGCTCAACATGTCTCCCCTCCTTTTCTTTTATTCTGAAGAAACCCTAACCATTCTCCAGCCTTCTCCTCCTATCTCATGATTGTCTTGAAATTTAAGAGCTGGAGGCACCACGGAGATGATCTAATTCAGCCCTGGGCCTACCACTGCCTCCAGTTGGTTCACTTCCTTCCACAGGTACTGGCATTCCAGGTTCTTCAAGAATTGCTACTGAATATTGGACCAGAGGAATGAATGCTGGCTGCTTTTCCTGATTTCACCTTGCCTGGCACAGAATTCACAGGGCCCCTTCATTATCAATTTCTCCCAAAATGCACTTAACCTTGACATATGCTGGGCAAAGAATAAATAATAATCCTCCCCCTCCTCCTTCTCCCCACACGACTTCTCCATTAATATCCATGGTAGTGGACAATCCATTAACAAATTTAAATGGGGAAAGGAAACAAAAGCCTTGAATTCTAGCCTTGCCACTTACATTCATCCATCAATTTGGCAAAACCCTTTAATCTTTTTCAAGTCTGCAAAATGGGGAAAATCATCTTATGTAAATGATGAGTACTATTTAAACAGTATACAGTTTCATTATTATACTGCGTCAGACTCTCATTGTGGGCCAAATCAAGCTTTAGAATGAGCTATTTCTTAAATGGGTAATGAACACTAGGTAGGGGGAGGGTGATAACTCACCTGCAGAATGGTCAAATGCATGAAAAAATAAGTAAGAGAGTTCCTCAACACTATCTATTTGCATATTTCTTCTAAAGCTTGATTTTGTTGGATGTAAATTCCATGTTTTATTTTTTAACTTTTTGCAGTGCTGGGGATTGAACCCAGGACCTCACACATGCTCGGCAAGGTCTCTACCACTGAGATAGCCCTCTCTTCTTAAATTTTACTTATTTATTTATTTATTTATTTGTGAAAGGGATCCTTGTTGCCTCAGATGGGAGTTTGGAATAGGAGATTTCGGTTTGGTTTGGTTTGGTTTTGTTCTGGGGATCAAACCCAGGGCTTTGCATGCACTGAGAAATGTCTTCTGCCCAGTTATTTAAACTCTGTATGTTGCCAAATATCAAAGCTCTCTGCCATTTGATTAAAGTCCCTGGGCAAGATTGGATTTGCCTAAATTCACTTTATTTACAGAATTTACAGGTGAGAAGGAAGAAAGGAAGGAAGAAAAAAAGGAGGGAGGGGCACTGGTTCCTAAGTGCCTAGCACGCAAGGGTTAACTTGCTGACACACCCAGAAAACAGCATTTGTTGGACAGATTCGAAGCCAGTCTCTTTGGATGGCTGGTGGTAGCCACCAAATTCCATATATGTGGCCATTATGTTCCAAAACACAGTCACTGACTGGCTGGGTTTAATCACTCTGGCCATGCTGCAGGGAGGGAGGCAGAAGTTAGAAAAGGGATTCTATTTGTCATGTTTTTAGCTAAACTTTAACTGGAGAACCTTAGTCTCTCTATGTGAGTGACACTGTGTCTCTCCCACCTTTTTTCAAAAGGTCAGAGGTGGCAGGTGACAGGCAGCAATGTCCTATGGCACTGAAGTTCTGAATAGTGTACAAGGGTGTCTGTCCTGGTATGGGCTAGCCTCAGGACACACTATAACTTAGCAAATGACCACCTCAGCTGGTAGATCCCCTACTCTATTTGCAGACACCCACCTCCATTCCAAACTCCCTTCCCATTCCTTCCCACTCTCTGGGGCCCTGCTCCCTGAAAGGAGTCAGCCAAACAAAGCCTAGCATCTCTCAAATGCCACTGTCTCTCAGCTGCCACAACATTCTAGGACAACTCAACTCATCTTTGGCCAGCGGACCATTTGTTCCATGATAAGTGGCCCCTCCTCTCTGAATCCCCCTTGTGGAAGGAAATGGCTTTGTCCATGTTACACATCCACAGGTCCCCTCACTCATCCAGGGACCATCTTGCAGCTACCACAGGCCTATCACTCAGCTGACTACTGATGAGCTCTGAAAACTGTCAAGTGAAAAGCCAAGTAAGCACATGTCACCACTCTTGTACAGTAAAAAAAAAAACAAAACAAAACCAAAACAAAACACCTACAGGAGACAATGGAGCAGGAAAGGCAAAGTGCTGACCACCTAGCCAACAATCCCCTCTCTACCTGGACTTTCTAACACTGACTCTTGAATAGTTCTAATGTGGCAGGAACAGCAGTGCTGGCCTGAAGGCCAGAGGACCAAGGTGCCAACTTAGACTTTACCATTCCTGGGGCTCTGAGTGATGTTAGGTAGGGTGTTGAGCTGGTTTGACTTTGGTGCACTTATCTGTAAGTTAGACCAAGCCAATGATTTTCAAACAAAGCTGTCCTCAAGAGATCATCTGAAGAGCTTGCTAAAAATAGTCCTGAACCGAGAAAGCCCTGGTGAGACACAGCAAGCCTGGACAAGGAAGGGTCAAGGAACCTATACTGTGAACAAGACTCCTCAAACTCTGACATTTCCAGAGCCCCATTACTTTGTAATTCTCTCTTCTGCCCAGGTTTCATGAAAAACTTAGTAAGGAGAGAAAAATGCCTTTTTGAAAAAAGAGATACAGCCTCGAGTCAGGTGCAGTGGCTCACACCTATAATCCCAGATACTTGGGAGTCTGAGATCTGAAGGATCACAGCTCAAAGCCAGCCCAGGCAAAAAATTAGCAATACCCCATCTCCACCAATAAGACTAGATATGGTAGTGTGTGCCTGTCATCCCAGCTACTCAGCAGGCATAAGTAGGAAGATCTTGGTCCAAGCCAACCTCGAGCAAAATCCCAAGACCCTATCTGAAATATAATTAAAGCAAAAAGTGCTGGGGGCATGACTCAAGTGGTAGAGTGCTTGTCTAGCAAGCACAAGGCCTGAGAGAGATACAGCCTTATGTATATACTTCAAAAAGACCTGGCCTCACAAGCTCTTTCGCCCCATTGGTTGGTGAGTCTATAAACAGACACATAGGCATGCTTGGACACATGCAAAGGGACCCTTCTTGGCCAGGCATCACGGAGATTTCTAGAGCATGCCCCCACACTGCCATCTCATCTCGGGCTCCCCTAGAGTGAAGAGAAATAGCACAGCCTCTCCAGAGCCTCCCTGCCTGTGCATACTCTAAAGGGCTGCTTTATAAACACCAGGGTCATTCCTGGAATTGCAAAGACCTGGGGAGGGTCAGGGCTGAGGCAGACAGTTTGAGAAAACAAAAACATGCTCGAATTCAGCCCAGGTCCTCTGGGACTCTGACAGCCAAGCTGGCTTTGAAGAGCCAGAGAAACTGATATCAAGATGGCAAACAGCACTATCAGCTTTCACTCCTTCCCATGGGTCCTGAACATTTCTCCTCGTACTCAACTCAAGCCATTTGGGAATGGCAAGGTGACCTAGTTGCTGAAGGCCCAAGTACGTACAGTATGCATCAGTACAAATTTGGACCAGAGGCTATTGTAACAGAATACACTTGACCCTGAAATTCTACTTGTCTCTACATGTGCACAATGCACATGCATAGAAACATTCATTACAGCACTGTCAGCAACCTGACTTGAAAGTGTTTCAACAGGTGAACAGATAAATACAATCAGTCAGTAGATAACAATGGAATAACACACAGCAGTTAGAAAAACTAGCTCTTACCTACGTATATCAACATGAGTAGATCTTAAAAACCTAATGTTGACAGAGAACGTGAAACTTTCTACACACATTTTCAATTTGTTTTCAGAGAAAACTTGAACAATATTAGTCATCCATCATATTTGCATATGCATATAAATGCAAATTTATACATATTGGTCATCTGTCATCTATGTTTATACAAATCTGTTTAGTTAGGGTAAATACTAAGTACTGCATGGTAACAAAATATTAACCAGTAGGCTGGAACTGGTATATTTTTCTTAGTTCATTTTTGCATTTTAAAATTTTTCTTTTAAAAAAGTCATCTCTCAAGGCTGATCCTCTCTGAGGGTATGCCTCAAATGGTAGAATGCACACATGAGGCCCTGGGTTCAATCTCTAGCCATGCAAAAATAAATAAATAAGTCATTTCTGCTATCTACCCCTCACCTTCCTTATAGAACAAGGGAACGGTAAACTTGTAGTGACCCTTGAACCCTACTAGCTGGAAGATGACTGAAGAACTGTAACATGGCAGATTTCAACACCACTTTCATTGGCTAATACAATATTCCCAGCGTCACTTGCCTACCACTAGGAGCCTTGCCATGAGCTCCTCACCATTTCTCTGACACAAAGAGCTGAGAAATGAATCAGGCTAAAGACCTAAAAACAGTGGAAGAGGTCATTGACTCAAAAGGGCAAGATGAAGGAAGGAAGATGGCTCAGGCCTGAGAATGGAAAGCCAAGTGTCAAGCTCATCCTGGAGCAGCCCAAGGATGGGGGGTACAGAGATACAGAGTGATGGAGGTGTCCATGGGCCAGTAATACCCAGTAGAAAGGAAATCGCTGTTCTGTCTCCCCAAGAGCCAAAAAGACAACAGCCTTAAATAAACTAAAACAAGAGTAATCCAGGTTAGAAGTTACCCAAGAGTTTCATGGGAAAGAACAAAAACAGATGACAAAATGCGCATGGGCAGAAATCAGATGACTTCCCCTGGCAAAATTGAGGGGGGAACCATTTGAGGAGGGAAGAAAATGGACAATGTGGTCACCAAGTTTCCAAAGACTATTTGATTCAGTAGATGAAAGATATCACTGGGCAAACACCCTAGTAATTCACTTCTACTTCCTTTCCCAGGAAGGAGTCCATCAGCAAAAAAGCAGTGAGTCTGTGATTTCTCTTCCTCCTCTGAAGGATGGAAACTTCTTGAAGACACAAGTTTAGTCTTACCTTCTAGAGCCTTAGAACTGATACTTAATCAAAGGAAGACAGGAAGGGAGAGATTCTGTGTGCTCAATTTGCTTTTCTGGAAGGAAGGTAATGTGCTTTCTTCTTCCAAGACTGAGGAAGCAGATACATGTCCAATTTGATTCTCCTACTTCTGTAACATTATTCACCATAAAGGGACCTCATTACTTCACATCAAGATCTTCCAGAGCCTTGGTCAAAAGGCTGAGAAACTTGTTTATTAAATGTAGATACATCTCTTCTGACTTCGTTTCTTGTTGGATAATTATTCAACTTTGTAAATGCTTTAGTATTGAAAGCATGCACTACAGGTGGTATGACAGCTTTTTATACAGTGAGTTTGCACAGAGTAGGTTCTCAATCAGTATTTAAACATTAGAAAAGCTGGTCATGCTAAGAGCAACCCACCACCTGGCCTACAGTATCTTCTTATTCATTCTTTCTCTCATTATTCTGGCCTCTCCATCATCTAGGCCCTTTAGCAGCAAGAGTGGCTAGAGGTACTGAGAAGCAGTGAGCAGATGACGTGGGGAGGAAGGACAGTTGCCTCTCCTAGGACCCATATTCAAACCACCATCCTTGCACTTGGTTCTAAAGATGTGATCCCTCAGCACAGCTCCCATAGGGCTACAAACTGACCTTTGCAATCTCTCCCATCACCTTCCCTTTCAGCTGGCCTCTTCTCGATCCCTAACACTGCTTCCAGATACTCCAGCCTGACACACTGAATGCCAAGGATGCATTTAAAACCTGCAACGATGTCCAGGATTGCCAGCCACACTCTCAAACCAGCACAAGAAGTGCACTGAATATAAATAAGTGTCTTTAAATAGGTCACCATGTTTTGCTCTTTCTTCAACTAAAAGTTCGCTGATTGTGTCTGATCTAATACTGCATCACATCCATCACCTTTCTTGGCTATGCACTCTTGGTTTAAGAGACAGCAAACTAAACTAGAGACAACCAGCAGAGCATCAAGCAAGAATTTCCACTTCTGGGGTATAAACGGGCCATGGTTAGCAATCGAGGTATTGGCAGAACCTTAGTAATGGCTGTGACTACCCACTAGAAACCCTCAACCATTGACACCACACTCTGGATTCACTGAAGGCTTTCCAAAGCAAAGGGCAGCTAAACACTTAACCACACCTCTAACAATATCCTTAAAATTACCAATCAGAAAACAGGGAACAGGCATTTATTTGCCTTTCTCTTGACCTCTGTGTTGAGATCAGGTACAGAAGAAGGGATCAGAATGTGTCATTTGATTATCTGAGTTTCTGTGCTGAGTGGTTTATTTACACAACTTTGTTTTATCATCAAGCAATCACATGAGG
This sequence comes from Castor canadensis, assembly GCF_047511655.1. NCBI lineage: Eukaryota > Metazoa > Chordata > Mammalia > Rodentia > Castoridae > Castor > Castor canadensis. The sequence continues at coordinate 164,873,484 of NC_133389.1, read as the reverse complement.
TCGATAATTTTTTATTCCCTCTCACACTTGATAATCTTGAGCCATGGAGTTGGGAGGCCAACTGCACAAAGTCACGTAGCCAGTGGTGGAGAGAAAGGTGAAGGAAAACTCAGGTTGTTTTCCTTCATAGCTCTTAACCTATCAGAATGGTATATGTAAAGAAAGATTAAACAAGTCATTTTAACCCCAGAGCTTCATTTCTGCTGACCCCTTCTCTCTAGAATCCCCATCTTCTCAGAGAAGAAGGCAACCTGTTCCACCCAATCCCAAAACCCTTTATGACCCAGTAAACCCAGTCCACCAGATCCTGCCTGACACACCTTCCACCACTGTTGCTACAGAAATCACCCCAGTGTTATCAGGCAGTCACAGTCCTAGGGGCTAGGTGGAGGGTCCAGGGGGACTGCCATTTTCTCTTTCTCTTTGCTTCAGGCACTTTTGAAAGCAGGTTCACCATCCAGAAGTAACTTGGCACCTCCATTCTGAAGTAAAGACAATATACCTAAAAGAAACTTCCTGGAGAGTTGCATAAAGGAATATTTTTGAGAAGTTATGCCTTAATTACTGCCTCCCAGGGAAAAGGAGCTTTTCTCTATAATTCACTGCTTTCGTGCATGTGTAAGTCTGATGGAATGGAGCACTGGAATGAGAATCCAGAGACCTGTGCTTGCCTTGGCACTCAAACCTGAATGCAGCCTTGATTTCTTCGTGTGACAACCGCAGAGAATCATCAGGCTAAAACTGAGCTGGTGGGGAGAGGGGAGGAGCAAGAAACAGTGGGCTCTTTGGTGGCAGATGTGTAGAACAAAGCAATTTTCGTGGTCGTTGTAGTCATTTACCCTTTGAGGTAACACCCTTTGCCTACTGCCAACAAATCCGCATCCCCCCCACAGACTAGGATTCCTCGAGCTGGAAGCCCCCCATCTTTTTAACTCCTCATCATGATGATGAACAAGCTCCTCTTGTCCCCCACCCCAACACCAACTGACAAGGGCTTCAGTGGCCTAGTCCTCCTCCCCTCTTCGACTCCCTGGCTCCACTCAGTTCCTTGAACTAAGCACAGGCTGACACACCTATAGCTGTCCACTAATTAGAAACCTCCCCAGGCTTCACTCTGGGCCAACTTCACCAGGGCCCATGGGCCAATTCCTGTGCCCGACAGCTGGAGGTTTGCCAGCCCCTGCCCCCTTCTCCCCAGTCTTCACTCCTGCCCTGCTTCCCCACACAGCCAGGAAGGGATGTGGGGCTGGCAGCCAAAAGGGCTCCAAGGCTTCCAAGTTCCCCCTCCCCCCAAAAAAGAAGGCTAATGAAAAAATTCCTGACTGCAGTTGACGGCAGGCATTTCTTTCTGGAGGAGCTGGCTTTCTGAGCAAGGTCTAATGCTTGACTGACAATGCAGGCTGAGCCAGCCCAGATCTTCCCTGGCTTTGTTAAAGAACAGAGGTGGAGGGGTTGTAGCTAAGGAGAGGGAGGAGCATTGTGGGGAGGCCCATTCTCCACTTGCAAAAAAACTTGTCACATCTCACATATTCTGTTCATCATGGGGTACAGTATTCCAAAACCTAAAATCCCACAAGGATCCCTGGACCTCCTGGTCAGAGTCTAAGGGGACCATCCATCCCAAACCCGCAGTGACAAATACTATGCTTTGTCTCCACTGTCCTGGGCTTCACCCTTAGGTATATGACAACCCCAAATAGAAACATCTACCTTCCTTACTCTCCTTGGGCCCCACTTCCACCAGATGTCAAAATCCAGAGTAATCACCACTGTGCACACACAGGCAGCCACTCAAGAGGGCTTTCTGGGGCTCCCAGTACTCAGAAACCCTCCCCAACCAAGATACCCATAGAGGGTCCTTACCCCCCTTCAAAGTGAAAGGCCGCTCCCCCTTTCGGCAGTGAGGTCAGTTCTGGAGACAATGTAATAAGAAAGCGTCATTTTGGAAAGAACATCTAATTTCTTTGCCAGAATCCCGGTCAACTTTCTGGAATCCTAGGCTCAGAGAGGCCGGATCTGAAAGCCCAATTTTACTGCTTCCTGGGATCTTTGCTGGCTTTGACCACCGCACTTTCTTGAACTTACCATACATACTAAGAGTCAGGACCACTTCAGTTAGTACCTGACCCTCTTGAGAAGCCTGGATCCTTTAAGGGTCACCTGTAGTGAGGCCTTCACCTACCCCTACTCTCCCCATCCCATATGTGCCCCTGGTACGGTATTCTCTAGTTCTCCAGGCCCCAACAAATGGAAGGTTGAATCTCCCCAGATTGGCTGGTCGGAAGGCAGGGCTCAGCCCAGTCACCTACTTGTGAATTGCCAAGCTGGTAAAAGAACACAAGTATCGAAGCTCTGAGGTCAGCTCTGTCCTCCTAGTCCCCAGCGCCCTCCCCTCGAACACACACACACACACACACACACACACACGCACGCACGCACAACATGAACTGTGAACTACATCCCAAGAATAGTCAGTCCCAGACATTAGACATGGGCCCAAAGAGCATCAATTGACTAACTCATCCATAAAAAATGCAAGCCTGCTGATCTCAAACCGTTTATTTATTGTCAGCTGGGTTTATATTGCATTTAAAGTACACTTTCATACACTTTCCACAAAGGGCCTCACTACAGCCGCAGGAAGTCAAGTCAGAGAGGTATGAACATTTTCCCTTTATAGGTAAAGAGAGGGAAACCAAGTGACTCACGACCAAGAGTGTTTAGTTGTGTATGTATTAACTAGTTTGACACCCACCCACCCAAGTACAACCCAATGGAGTTGGTAAAGGACACAGTGGAGTTGGTAATGTGGATTTCTGATTTACAGATAAGGAAAGTGAGGCTCATGAAAATAAACCTCTTTGCCTTTAGGGACTAGCAGCTGTCCTGACTTGTTCAGTTTGGCCTTCATCTTAAGGGCTAGTGAAGTGTCAGAGAAATGTCACTTGCCAAGATTAAAGCAGTTAACATGTGAAGAACCTATGCACCAGGCACTTTTCATGATCACGACTGATCTATCACACCATCAAACCTGGCCTCTGAAGGCCTCTGCTCAGCATGAAAGTTTTGAGACTTGTCTGCTTTGGAACCAGGTCAACTTGACAGCAAAGGCCAGGCTACTGCCATCATCAGTTGCTCTCTACCAGCTCTTTCTCTCTAGAGACCATGTGACCCTACCGTTTTCCTTGTCTAACCAATGCATGCTGGCCGCTTACAGTTTTTAAGTTTCCCCAATTTTAGGATTTGAGTCTCTCAAGAATGAAGTGAATTGAGATAACCAAAATCTGACAACAGCTCAACCCCTTGCTTAGCTTAGCCATGGAGGCAAAGGGCTAAGAGGGCAAGTAGATGCCAGGTGAGTCTCTCCTTATTTATCCATACCTCCACTGAGCCTGTGTCCAAACCTGGGAGACAAGGATGCAAAAACCTTCCTCCCCTCAAGGGAATGGTCAAGACAGTCAGTTCAAAACAGGACAGATGGGGGGTGGGGGAATGACCCGTCTTCTGATGGCTGCCTGCCACCTCAAAAACGCTGGCCAGAGATAACAAGGAGAAGCACAGGGCCTGGAACATCTGCCAGCCACATCCCTGGCTCCCCCGGGGAAGCAAAGCATAACCCCCTCTTCTGTGCCTTCATTTCAGCAAAAGCAGCACTAGGAGAAAAGCGCCTTGTCCCCTCATCCCCTGCCTACAACAGTCCCTTCCTCCAAAGCTCAGCCCCTGCCTACCTGCCCATCAGCCTCCTCATTCAAATATTTTGTTCAACATTCCTGGCCCAGCCTCCCAAGTCACCTATGTGATCTCCCTCTGATTGGCCCATATTTTCCATGTCATTTATTTGAGCCTTGTCCACCTACTTAGCATGCCGCCAGATGTCCCAGGTGGACCAGGAGTGGGAGAAGCATAGGAAGGGAGAGGCATGGAATTGAGAGAACAAGATGGCAAAGGTAGATATGGGTCCCTTCCAAAAAATTGTGTGTGTGTGTGTGTGTGTGTGTGTGTGTGTGTGTGTGTGTGTGTACAGCATGTACGAGGATGTAGCCTATTGATCCTGCTCCTCCCTTGTTCCCTTTATTTTTTTATTTTATTTTTGTGTTTTGTCCATACTGGGGATTGAACTCCAGTGCTTGGCAGGCACTCTCTGCCACATGAGTTCCCTCTAGCATCCCCCACTGTCTTTCCAGCTGTGTACTTACCCCATTCTCCATTCCATTAGCACCAAGTACTTTCAGAACTTCCTCATATCAGTTTTAACAGCAATTAGTCTCATTTTCTATGGCAGAGAATAGCCACACTGAGAACCAACTGGAAGCTTGTCTGCTCACTGGGTTGGAGAACAGGGGTTGTCTCACAGTAAACCCTCAGATGTCTGAAGATGAGTGGATATGCTCCCAGGTACTTGACGGCACTTTTACAGCACTAATGTCCATGGGTCCCCTAACTCAAAGAAATGATTTGCCTGAACATTTTATTTTAAAACTCCATGTAGGCTAACAGCAAGAGCCAACTTTCTTCTCTTTGCCTGCCAGAAAACTCAGCAGCACAATTTGTCCAAGAAGCATTCATAGATAGACCTTCATGATCACAACAGGTGAGTTCTCCCTACATTCTCTCACCTGTTCTGACTCACAGCACCCTTAGTCCTGTCTTTGTAAGGGTTCTGAACTACAACCTTGATGTTGTGTAGGATTTTTTTTTCCTCAAGGTTTCCTCAAATACCTTGTCTAAAGAATTGGGTCATTATCACCACATAAAGGAAACTATAGGTAATGTTTCGGACATATGTAGAAGGTGAGTAGAGAACTTCAGTCAAAAAAGACCCCAGATGCCTACTCTGAGCTACAGCAGCTGGAGGCCAGAGGGAACATGCACTGTATGTGTGCCTCCAAGGCCTGGGCAGACAGAGACACACCCTGATTCGGTGTGGAACTCCAAGACAGGTGTGGAACATGCCCAGACAGGTAACAGGGCATCAGCCCTTCGCCCCCCATCTCCTCCTTACACAGTCCTGCGGATTCTGGCAGGCAGCTTAGCAGAGTTAGTTCAGGGAGTTTGGTCCAGAAAGGGGGAAGGGAGGCGGAAGGTAGTGGTGTTAACAATCAGCAACAGTGGGTCCCACTCATTCCTGAGTCTATTTTACGACTTTGAACTCGGTATGCAAATTTATGCAAGACGAGATGCAAAGCAGTGCTGGGAGCCAGAAGTCCCGTTGTTTTCTCCCCCCTGATTTTTGAAACAGCAATGAGCCACTATAAAACAGGGCCTGCCTTTTTCCCCTTTTTCCCCCTTTCCCCCAGCAACTGTGGATCTGGGGCTTCCCACTCATCACCCACCAGCAAGACGACCTGCCGGTTGGCTCTGGAACTTTGGATGACTGGCACCTTTATATGTGCAGAGGGCCAGAAGGCCACTTGAGCGCCCCGCCCCTCTGCATAATCCCCAGCATTGTAAGGCGGCAGGGAAGGAGACTGGAGAGAGATACAGAACCAGTCCAGCCTGAATTCTGGAAGGACCCTGCCTGGCCCCCTAACTCTGCCATCCCAACTCTTAGGCACTTCTCTACTCACTCCTTATATACCCACATACTTTTAAAACCCAGACTTTATGCAGATCTCAGGGTCCCCATTTAATTTTTCTTCCAGGCCTCCCCACATCTATCCCCCAGTCTGACTTCTCAGTTTCTGTGAACCAACCAGCCCCAGCCCAGCACATTCCCCCTCAATTTAAGCTCATCACCACCCACTTCTACCCTCTGAAGCGCCCACCCCCACCCCATGCATCCGTGCCATCCCCAGGAAGCCAGCAACACAGCCCCTGAGTCCTGGGAACAAAGACAAAAGAGCTAGCAGCAAAGCCGGAACTGCTGGGGTTCGCTGCCTTGAAATAAGAGGGTATGTTTAAAATTCTCAAAAGCAACCTGCTCAAAGAGGAATGCAGGATAGGGAGGGGGGGGGTGCTCATTCTTCAGAGGGGGCAGAAAGAGATGAGCAGATGAAGAGTGGGAGGCAGCAGTGTCAAGGTCTCTGTCTGGGCCATGTGCAGTCTCCACCCTGCCCCCACTCAGATCCCAGCACTCTCCAGGCAGCAAGACCCTAGGTCCTGCCCAGCCCACCACCCTTTCCCACAGGCCCAGAAGCCTCCATCCTTGCCCCCTCTCTTCTTTGCACCCCTACAAGCTCAGGCTGTTCCCCCAGTGCCCTCTCCCCCAACCCTGCTTTCACCCCAACCTCTTTTCCCCGCCCCCTACCTCAGCTTAACATCCTCTTCCAGACTGGGGCACAAGAGAAAAATGCAGGAAGGCATCCAGGCCTTGGGAGAAGGCTGAGGAGGCAGCTGGGGTGAGCTGGTGGGAGGGAGTCCCATAACCAGGCAGAAAATCCGCAGTGACATTCTTCCCATGAACTCACCCCATTGTCCCCCGGCTCCCCTGCCAACTCCCCCACCACCACCACCACCACCACCACCACCACCACCACCACCACCACCACGGCTGCAAGGAAAAGTGGTGGGAGGGGAAAGTAGGAGGGGGACACACGTCCTGCATCTGTCGCCTGCTTGAAAACCCCAAACCTGCTTCAGACACTTGAGAAGCAAGAGAGTTGGATTTCAGGCTTAAGTAAAACGATGAGGAGTGGAAAAAATACACGGTTGTATGGTGAGGAACAAAAAGCACCACACTTTATTAAAATGTTCAAAATCCAAAGGATTCTATGGAGCCTTTGCAAACATTCACCCTGCTGAGGAAGATGTTTAGTTTACCCAAGTTCAGCTCAGAAACTGCACAAAACCTCCCCAGGGTGGGCGGGGGGTGGACCAGAGTTTGCCAAAAGTGATGGGGGAGGAGAACAGGACTGGGGACCAGAGCCTCTGTGGGAGAGGACTTCTCTTTTTCTTTATTATTACTTTCTGAAAGCAACAGGAGGAAAGGGTTAATTCCATGGCAGGCTGGGAGAAAGAAGAAAGGAACAGAGGGGTTCCACTCAGAGGAAGCCCTACCTTCCTCAGTACTCAAGGTCAAAATCTGTGAGTGAAATAGATTTCAACCCTGACCCCTAATTCCATTCCCAAGGAGAGCAGGGGGGAGAAAAAAAAACAATAGCAGACTAGAAGAAGGGAGGGGGCTTACAAAGAAGCTGAGAAGCAACAAGAGTGTTCACACTTTTTCTTTTTACTTCCCGCCCCCCCCCCCCAGTTTGAGAAACTTAGTCAGCCTAACTGGCCTTTTAAGCATCAGCAAGTAGTGGACACATTTCAGCACTGTCTACAAGAGGAAAGAAAATAATTACAGCTTCCTCCAGACCATGGGGGCGAGGTTTTTGTAATTTCTTTTTAGAAGTGAACTCCTTACAGCTTCCTGGTTGTGTCCCCCAAATAACTTTTTGAAAGGGACGAGGGTCCCTTAACAAAGAACCCCAGGTTCCCAGTTCCATGGGATAGGAAGCGGTCCCTGGATTTAAAAGTGGGGGGGAGACGGGATGGGGGGGGAGACGGGGGTGGGGATGTATCACTCACGTAAGAATCATGGCTTTTCCCTGCCCCAGGCTCCTCCTGCCTGCAGACCTGGGGCCCAGATGCTTTACCGCATGGCCCACACCTAGGAATGGAGCTGACGATCCGGCTTAAGTTACACACATTAAACTTGCTAGGGTCGCTTCCCAAATATCCCCAACCCCGTTTTTTGTTTTTTTTGTTTTTCCCATCCAACATTTTGCAAGAGCCCTCTTCGTTCTCTATGCGCAATTCACCCTACAAAGCACCAAGTGCTTCTCAACTCACAACCCCTGAAGAAGAGTCAGTCTCTCCATGCGCCGTTTCCTGCCACTGCCCCCTCCACTGGCACGGGTGGCCTCGGCCTCTCAGCGACGATCCCACTAGAGCTCTTTTATCGGGCCAGATAAGCTTGAAGCTCCTACTCCCACCGATCTGACCAACAACCTCCTCTCCTCAGCAATTCCCACTCCCGAAACACAAATCGGAGTATGTTCCACGCGGGGAAGGTTATGGTAACAAGGACGTCTTTCCTCTCCCCATTTATCCCCCCAAATTAGTAACCAGGGCTCTTCCATTTGCTCTAACTCCAGTCCCCCTCCCCGGGCCTGATTTTCGGGTTCCCGCCCTCAATAATCTCTCTGGATCTGATCAAGGAGTCCCCTCTTTCTCCTCGTCCCGCCGCACTCTCCTTCCGTACGTAACGGCCAGGCTGCCTCCTCCCCTCCAAGTTTCTCCCAACTAGTTATGCCAGCCCGCGTTACCTGCAACCTGCTCGCGGCTGGCACCGTACTCGGTGTCCCGGCGCTTTTCGCAAGTGCCCACGCCCATGACCAGCGACTGCAGGGGCAGCTCGGAGCCGGGGTTGGGGTAGCAGCGCAGCCCTTGGCCGCAGCGCGGGGTGTAGACGCCGCACGTTTCGCCCTCCAGCCGGGCGCACACCGAGCAGCAGCCGCAGCCCGGCTCTCGGACGAGCTGGGCGCAGGGCGCGCGGGCATCGCCCGCCTCCCGAGACACGGCGGCGGGCGGTGCGGCCGGCGGGGGACCGCAAGCAGCCAGGCGCTCGGGTGTGCAGGGTGGGCAGCGGAACAGCACCTCAGCGCGCACCCCGGGGCCACAGCCGCCGGCGCCCAGCAGCAGCAGCAGCAGCAGCAGCGACGGCAAGACCAGCGGCAGCGCGGGGCCGCCCAGTCTCGGCAGCATGTTGGCGGCGAGGAGCGCGACAGCGGCGAGCGAGCGGGCAGGTGGCACGGCCCTACGAGCGCGGGAGCCACCTCCTTTCCTTCTTTCTCCTCCTCCCGCGCCGCAGCCGGGTCCTAAAAAGCCTGCTTCTCCCCGCCCCCTGCCTTCTCCCCTCCCCCTTTGGGAGACCACCCCCTTCCCCGAGCACTCCAGCGCGCGAGCACGTGCTTGCGCACACGCCCACCCGCCTACCCTGCCTTGGTTCTGTGTCCCATGGGTCCCCCGATACTCACTGACCACGTCCCTCCACGCTCCTCTATCCCTGATTCGCCAACTCCTGGAGAGTTAATAATAACTTGCAAGCTTGGGTAGGGTGGCGTGGAGTGAGGAAGAGCCGGAGCTTTTGTCTCCTGTCTATAGTCCAGTTTGGAAAGACTTTGGGCCCTTCCCATGTGGCCAACAAGGAGCTAGCTGCTGGAGAAACACAAAGGCACAGTCTTGACCTTCAAGTACATTTCAGTTCTTACACCAGCTTCCTCCATCCTCGGGATAGCATCCCCTGCTGATAACGTTGCTTGGAACAATGACCTTGAGAGAGTCCTGAAGATGTTCAGACCCTTCTAGACCAGGCTAGCCCCAACCAGCCCCTAAACAGAAGAAAACCCAAAGTGCAATTTCTGGAATCTGCTCCCTTCCCCTCCCCAAATCCTGCCATCTTCACCAAATAATCCTCAAAGACATGGGCCACCATTCACAAATCTGGAGGCTTTTGCTGCTGAAGATATCCCGGTATGCCATACTGCAGGGGACTTGCAAAAGGTACATCAGACTTCCAGGTGTGAGAGAGAGCCCTGGGTCAATTAAAGCTGCCTTCAGGTGGGCACCGGTGACTCACATCTGTAATCCCAGCTACTTGGGAGAATGAAATCTGGAGGACTGTGGTTTGAGGCCAGCTTGGATAAGTAGTTCTCAAGACCCCATCCCTGAAATAGCCAGAGCAAAATAGACTGGAGGTATGACTCAAGCAGTAGGGTACCTGCTTCGCAAGCGTGTAAGCCCCGATTTCAAACCCCAGTCCCACCGAAACAAAACAAACACTCCCTCTAATAAGGCAGGTGAACAAGTACAGCCTCCAGTGTTCTGTTTGATTTAATGAGTCATGTAATCAGGATGTCCCAACCTCATCGTTCCAGCCTGGATTTAATTATTCACCCATCTCCCCAGGTTGTGACTCTACCAAAGACTCTTGTCAGAGAAATTCTCTCAGGAATGGATTACTAACCTCCCTCCAGTCCAGGTTTAATTTTCCAATACCTGGGGCACTACCTTTCCCCACAGACTTCTCCATTCTGTTCTTTCTAAGCAGCTACTTTATTTATCATGTGACCCTGAAGATGAGTTAATTACCTCCAAGAGACAAGTTCTTGATTTTAAGGAACTAAGAAGGGAAGAATTACAGGAAAGAGTTTAGTAAGACAAATTAACTGGAGACTTTGAGGAATGGAATTATTCAGGTGGAGAAGATGTGATGGAAGGGTGAAGTTTGCTGGGTGAGTTGGAATTGAATCTTGGAAAACCACCAGGAAAAATGGAGGATTAGTGAACACCTGAGCCCAGGGACCAGCTAAAGCAAGGACAGGGAAATGGAAGAATGAGGTTGAAGACTGGAAAGTCAATCCACTTCAGCCAGAGAGCAGAACACCTGGGAAAATTGTAGGAGACTAGCAGGAAATCCACATGATTCTAGAGGTTTGCCTTAATTTGGTGGGCAGCAGGGATGCTGCATCCATGTGCAATCAGAGGAATGAAATAGTGGGCAATCACTGGAGCTATGTAGAGTGCAGATCTTACAAAAAGAAAAAGACAAAGGCTGTTGGAGGCTCCTGGTCACCCACCTCTGTGCATCCTGGAGTTGTGAGTTTTGTGCCTGCCCTGGAATCTGATTCTATTGGTCCCACCCACTGACTACTCCTTGAGTAGGGACAGGGTCTGGAACCACACTGCCCAATAGAAATCCAGGAAAACTGCAAGAATGAGCCACAATTACAAACTTAAATTTTCTAGCAGCACCAGGCACCAGTGGCTCACACCTGTAATCCTAGCTACTCAGGAACCAGAGATCAGGAGGATCGTGGTTCGAAGTCAGCTGGAGCAAATAGTTTGAGAGACCCTATTTCGAAAAAATCCATCACAAAAAAAGGGCTGGTGGAGTAGCTCAAGGTGTAGGCCCTGAGTTCAAGCCCCAGTACCACAAAAAAAAAAAAAAAATGTAGCAGCCATATTAAAGTGTACTAAAAAGAAATAGGTGACATCCATTTTAATAAAATACTTGAACTCAATATAACCCAAATCTTATCATTTTAATGAGTTGTCAAAACTTAAAATTATTAATGAGAGAGTTAATCTTTTTTTCACACTGAATCCTCAAGGTGTGAAATGTGTCTTATACTTACAGCACATTTCAGTTTGAGCTATCTAAAATTCAGAAGCTCTGTAACCAGAAGTGGCTAGTAGCTACCAAAGTAGACAGTGCACAGGTCTAAACTAGAGTGTCTGGCCCCAGTAGGTACTCAACATTTGTCCAATGAATGGAAAGTACTGTCTCGAGAAATACTCCCCCCAGGGCCCCTCATTTTCTATCTCCATCACAGTGCCCAGCAGCTGGGATGGAAGGTAAGGATAAATCTCTTGGGAGGCTAAGATTGATTCATCCTTCTTCCACCTCCTTTTAAAGTTCTTGATCTTTCAGCCAAGGACTTGGAGATGAGCAGTCAAAGCAATGCTGACTTAACAAATACACTCAGTGAGATTTCTTTCTTTCTGTTTTTGTGTTTTGAAACAAGGTCTCACTGTGTGGTCCAAGCTGCCTCAGCCTCCCGAGTGTTGGGATCACAGGTGTGTGCCACCATACCTGGCCAGGTTTCTCTTTCTAATGAGTCTGAAGACCATACCCTAATTCTTTTCTCCCACTTCCCAAGTTAATAGCCAATTTTACCCTCTGCATCCCCAAAGACACAATACGCACACCCCAACAACAACTCCATCTCTTTAAGTCCTTTCCTAATCCCTATAAGCCTCAGAGTCCCACTCCAAAAACGCCTCCTGGCACTGAGGCTCAAGTCACAGCACATCTTCTGGAAGAAAAAGGAAAATCATGATGAAAACAACACTAAAAGAGCTTTTTTAAATGGAGTCATTGGGGCTCAAGACATAGCTCCAGTGGTGGAGCCATGGTTCCTAGCAAGGGCAGAGGCCTAAGTTCAAACCCTAGTACTGCTAAAAAATAAAAAAATTTTTAAAAAAATGTTAAAACTGGAGTCTGTGGCCTTTAAGGAGAAAGCAGAACACTGGGTATGGTGGTACAAGCCTATAATCCCTGCACTCATGAAGCTGTAGCAAGATCACTAGGATTTGAGGGCAGCCTAGGCTGAATAGTAAGTTTGAAACAAGCCTGGGCTACATAGCAAGAAGAAGCAGAACTTACGCACATCTCAAACTGCCTGAACTTTAGTCACCTCCACCCTTCTATCACAGGCATGTGGAAGGACAGAACGACTACACTGTGCAGAGGCTCAAGATGCATTTCAAAGGGTCAATGTGTTATATTTTTACTAACTATATACATTCTTTTCTTTATCCTCTGTCGGTCACAGTCATGGTCATGGGCTGGTCGTAGTCTCATGTTGGCCACATAGCCTCTGTTCTTTCTCATCATCCAGTAATCCATATAAGCCGCCTCTTTTCTTGCCTTCCTCCAAATATTAACTGACTCAGAGTTCTCTGAACCTGTGTCTCCAGAATTGTATTTCCTAAGGCCGCAAATAATTTTTTGACCTTCACTGTTTCTGCATTTGAATTGAGCCACACTTCAGTCAACTGAGGCCTAGAGAAGTGGAGGGACTTTGCCATGGCCTAGGCCTGGTTACTGGCTGGCCTGAGACTTGACCACTTTGTTCATTACTGTAGGCCCAGGGCCTAGAATAGTGTCTGGCACACAGACAGTCAATAATCATATTTGTTGAGGTAACCCAAGATCTCTGCTCCTAACTCCTGCTTTGCCCATTGTTCCTAGAACATTCCTTATTTTAAATTTTCCATGAGTACTCTATAAATAATATGATCATAGGCTTGAGAGCCTGTCTGTACCGGGCAGTGTGGACTGGTTGAGAGAGGACAAGATGAGACTGGTTTTATCCCTTCCTCCTAATCCCTGCTTTTTCCATTTGAACGGTATTGCACAAACTCCACCCTTGCATGGTTTACCATAACTAAGAACCACCTGTACTATTATTCACATAATGTTTTAATGTAAGTCAGTTCACTTTTTTTTAACTTGATGCTATTTTAAAAGGAAACTCTATATCATGACCATAAATGGAAACCCAGTAAGGACAGCTATATACAGATGGAAACCATAAAAATAAACACAAGGAAAACAAGACGATACTATTGCTTGCTAAAGCCTCTGATCCTGGTACACCCTCCTCTAGCTAAAGAAGATGAGCCAGTGTGAGAAGTGCTAAAGGCAGCCAGACCCAAGCTGAGATTTTTTTCCCACTAAGTCATCCGAAAGATAGGAATAGTTTTTAAACATTTTATTGGATTATAATATGCATGCAAAAAGTACACATGAACTTGATAAATATTCACCAACTGATTCAACCATTTAACAAGCACGCAGATGAAGAACGAAAGCACTAATAGCATGCAGAAGCAGCCTCCCTATGTCTTCCACTTACTACCTCCACCTCCCCGAGGGTAAACATTACCAATACTCTATTAACCTGGATGAATTTTCCCTGTCTTTGCAGTCTTTCTGTCTTTGTTTTTTTCCTCAGCATTACAAATGTGAGATTTGCCAGGAGTAGCTGTGGATCAGTCCTTCCTGTTAGTGGTAGTGTTTCACGGGATGACTGCACCACAGTTTCCTCATTCATTCCATTGTTGATGGGCATGTGGACATCTCCAGGTTCTCAATATTACAAACACAGCTGCATGAAGTTCCCAGAACACTAAGCATCTGCAGCTTCTGTTGGTTCTACACCTAGACATGGAATTTCTGGATCATAGAGATGCATATGTTCAACTTTGGTAGATGTAACCAGAAAGTTTTGCCAAGGGAGTATATGAATCTATGTTCCAGTGATGATGGTACACAAGAACTCCCCTTCTTGTTATCCTCGCGTTTCAGTCCTTTCTCTACCCATCTGTTCTGGTGGATATGTAGTTGTAGCTCACTGTGGTTTTATCCTGATGATTAACAAGGTTCAGCATCTTTTTATATGATAGGATTAGAACGGGGAATTTTTAAAGGGAATCACATCACACAGTGTTATGCAATGCCATGCCCTTGTATCATAACTGCAACTATTGGGTAACACATAAAGTTATCTTTTATGTACAGGTTGCTCACTTTTCTTAAATTGTAGCAAGTTTTGTTTTAGTTTCAATTTTTATTGTTTCAGGAAGAAAGAATGAGGCACAAAGGATAAGACCATGCTTTGAGCAGAATTTTCCTTTATATGTCTAGTCTCTAAGTATTCCCAAGGAATGGGCCACAGACCAGCACCATGTTCTCCCAGGTAAGCTCAGAAACAAAATGAACAGGGGTGAGAATCTCTGGCTTTTCTGAATCAGACACTTAGCTAGAAACTCCATCATGGAAGTCTAAGGACCACCACTGCGGAAGAAAGAGAATGAAAAAGTTGCTAAGGCCAGGGCTGCATGCTTGGTGATGATTTGCTCAACAAGTCTGAAGTGCCAGGCCAGCCCACTTGATCAGATGAACATCCTCATCTTTGGCTTCAGAAAACATTAGGCAGTGCTTCTTCTCAGATGCCAGATTTGACTTTTTTATGGCTCTGCCCTCTAGAAACTGCTGAATTGAGTTGGATGACTCTAAAGTAACAAGGCGGAGAGGACGCAAGAGAAAAGAGAAAGGATCAGAATGGAGCCCTGGAGAAAAGAGGAGAATCAGAATGTGAGCCCTGGACCAAAAAGGGCTTTAGAACCAGGTTTCCTGGATTCACATCTAACTTCAAGCCTCACTTTTCTCATCTAGAGTACAACTCTAGTACCTGTTTCAGAGGCAAAGAATAAATGAAATAATAAAGGTGTCATCGTGATTGGCATGCAACCTTCAACCAAAGAAAATTGTGCAATTCTTATTATCTCATGCACATCAGCAGGGTTCTGTGTCCTTTGCACTGTGCAAGAATGGAACATGGGACAGTTCTTCAGGGAGAGATCAGGAACACTACACCCTCCCTCTAATAAAGCTGGGAAGATGTTTGCAGGGGAAGGAGTTAGGGGAACTGCATGGTAGGTGCAGAAAGTGAGAATTGTCCCCAGTGTGTAGTGAGGCAGAAAGAGACAATTGGATGCACAGAACTTCCAGCAAATGGATGAAGGAAAACAAGAAAGCAGTCAGAGCATAGTAATCTCAGAGGCCTGGAGCAGGCATGGAAACTAGCCCTCCAGAACCTTCTTGCTACTGTAAGTCGGAGGCTGATTTGAACAGCCATAGTAACAGGCAGTGAAGTGCAGTGAAAAGAGGATGAAAGGAACAAAACCAACAGCAGTAAGTCTGTGCAGACACTTGCACGGGCATTATTTCATTTTATTCTCATAAGTGTCAAAGGAGGCTCAGAGAGATTAAACAACCTGTCAGTGGTCACTCAATTAGCATGTCAAAACCTTACGTTTCTACTACCCCAGCGGAGCCAACAAACCCCTAATTCAACCTGTTGGCTTTGAGTATACGGAGGCACTTCATTCAAGTTCTCCAAGTTCATTTAAGTCCTTCTGAAGGGAGAGGGAATTGGACTAGGTGTTCTTAGGCACTGGATATAGAAGCAGTCTAGTGGAATGAAAAACACAGATTCTAAGGCCACACTTCATAGGTTCAAATCTTGGCCCAAACTCCTGTGGTAGATTGGGAATGTTCACTCATGTCCTGTTTTCCTTCCCTTCCTGGGCACACAGAGGCCTAATTTGGACAATCATATGTGGCTAATTTTGTGCAATGAACCATTGAGTGGAGTGGCATGTGTTACTTCCAGACTGAGGCAATGAAACATATGGGGAAGTCTCCATCAGCCAGGATCCTGAGAGACTATATAGAAGAGAGAATGGAGCTTCTTACCAGTTGTTTTGTATAAATAATGAGTATGAAATAAACCTTTGTTGCATTAAGTCATTGAGCTTTAGGAGTGATATTTGTAATTGTCACATAAGCCAGTCTATCCTGACTACTGCAACCAATTACTAGCTGCATGAACCTGGGCAAGTTGCTTAACCTCAGTTTCCACATCTATAGAATGGAGGTACTGATAATGCCTACCTCATTGGGTTGTTTTGAGCATATAAATATCTTAGCAGTATAGGCATTAAAAGTTAAAAATAGACTGGTGCTTGTGGCTCAAGTTTGTAATCTGAGCTACTCCAGAGGCTGAGATTGAGAGGATTATTGTTCAGGCCAGAACAGGCAAATAATTTGGGAGGCCCCATCTCCAAAATAACTAGAGTAAAATGGAGTGGAGGAGTGGCTCAAGTGGTGGAGTGCCTGCTTTGCAAGTATGAAGCCCTGAGTTCAAACTCTAGTCCCACAAACAAAAAAAAAGTGAAAAACAATGCCTAAACATTGTAAATCCTATGTAAGTATTATTTAGAACTTAAAAATCTGTGCAGTTGTTTTTCCAGTAGAATTAGGAACTCTCAGTTTCGGTCAAAATCACAGCTTGCACTAGAGGTCTGAGTTTATATTCTGACCTTGCCACTTTCTTGTTGGATGAGGCTGACTCTGTTGTCCACCTCTTTTGAGACTTTATTTCTTTCTCTCTAGAGTTGACAATAATATCTGCCTCACAGAGAAGTTATGAGGATTCTTTGAGCTCAGCACTGGCATGTTGTAGGCTCAAAAAAGATCCCCTCTTGACTTATATTTTATAGTTAGGGAGAGGGTGGTGATTCTCCTCTGAAAAGGAGACACCAAAGCACGGAAGAGAAAAGCCCCCAAACTCCTCCAATTGGAGGAGGCATTCTAGACCAAATCAACAGAACTTACCTGAAACTAACCAAATGGTCGCAGTCACCCACTGCCATTACCCTGTTCTGGCCATCACTCTCTGGGTAACAAACCATCCCAAAGTTTATGTCTTAAAATAACCACTTATATTAGCTATTGTGAATCAGGTTGACTGGGTCCAGTTGTGTGACTTCACATGGTTATAGGAATCCGTGTATGGAATTGAAGTCATCTGAAGACCCACTGAGCTGACAAGAGAGCCTCTCATCCCTTTGGCTGGCAGCTGAGACTGGCTGGTGCCTGGAAGCTGAGCTGGGTGGTCAAAAACAGTTCCTACCTATGACTTCTCCATGTGGCTTAGACTTCTCAGAGCTTGGTGGCTGGATTTCAAGAGGAAGTGCTCCAAGAGACCAGATGGAAGTTGCAAGGCTTCTTGGCAACCAGAAGTCCCATGGCATCACTTGCTCCTGCATTCTACTGCTCAATCACAAGAGCTGCCCGTGCCCAATAAGGTGGAAAAATAGCATGTGGGACAGAAGATATTGTTGAGGCCATCTTTGGAAAGCATAAATGGCACTTCCTCCACATCCTCCTCACTGTTAAGAATGTCTGTGTACGAAGAGTCAGGTAGACACTCCATTTGTCTTCTGGCCATTGACAGGGGAGCAAAGGGCAACTGCTGCTCTCCAGAAGCAGCCCATCTGAACTCATGGAGCAACCCTCCAGAAGGCCACCACTCTCTCCCAGCCCAGGGCTCCCAGTCTTATAGAGTACTGCAGAGCTCCAAGCCCTGGGTAGAGCGCTATCACTTAAGCAAATTGCAGTTTTTCCCTCCCCTTTTGGAAGGTTGTTTGGAAGTCCTCAATGGGTTTGGGATCTTAGGGCCCATTACATTAAAGGAGAGAGGTGTTGAAGGAAGAATTCCATAGCCAGAATTCTCTAGATTAGGATTTGGTAAAGTTTTTCTGTAAAGAACCTTGTGACAAGTGTCTTCATATGGTCTCTGTCACAAGTATTCAACTTTATCATTATAGTGCAAAAGCAGCCAAGGACAATATTCAAACAAATGAGCATGGCTGTGTTCCAATAAAATTTTATTTACAAGAACAGATGGAGGCCAGAATTGGCCTGCAGACTTTAGTGTGCCTACACCTGCCCTGGGGCCTCTGGTTTTACAGAACAGCTTCTCAAAGGCTCTCATGTTCAGGAGACAATATAGAGCAGGGAAGTATCACTTCAAAACCTGTCTCCAATCCATACCCTACAGCATCCTTGCATGTCACACCAAGAGAGGCCAACTCCATCAATGTCAGGTTCTTCATGAGGGTCCCCACTCCCTCCCAGAATCTAATCTTAACCCAACTGGCAGCTGGCCAAGCCCTGGCAGACCCTGTCTGTTCATCTAAAAGAGGACTGGGTACAGGAAAGGCACTTCCTGAGACCTCTGGAAGAAGGCAGGCTAGACAGACAACAGAAAGAGGCAATGCATTTGCCCGGATCTGAGCCGGAAAGAACTGGCTTCCCTGAGCAGGTTTCCAGCAGGGCACAGCATCTATACAGAACTTAAGCTGGGCGTCTGCCTCCATTAGCGGGACTTGCTTCCTCCTCCAGGCCAGCAGGCCTTTCTTTCGAGGAACAAGACTACATCTGTTTGAGGATACTGTATCTGGAATTGCTAAATAAACCTTTCAAGTCCCTGCAAACAACAGCCCATCTTATTCTGATGGGGGAGCTCCTGTAGCACCGCAAACTTCTTAATCCAAAATCTGTCTGTTACACCCCTCTTTCCTCGGGCAAATCCCTGCTCCCCCTTCCCTGTTACTCAGAGAAGCTCACCACACTTGCTACCTTCAGCCCTTCTGCACTCCAGCAGATTCTCAGTTTCAGTCTTCATGTTTCCTTTCAGCATTGTCTTGTGTCTCCCCTTACCACCACCTCCTTCTTTCCCAAGGGGTCTTTCTGTTTCTCTTTTTCTTTTCTGCTTGCTGATGAGTCTCAGCCACACAATACTGTCTGAGCAAACTTGTTCAGGCCCCTACAATTATCTCCCTGTTACCCCCACTCTCTCCCTCATGAGGCCACAAAGAAGCAGGCAAAGCTAAACAAACAAAAAATGGAAAGCAACCCAGCAGTATTTCCAAGGCCCTGGCAAAGGGAAATCACACACTTGCTACTTAGCTTGCCTTGTATTCTCCATAGGCACCGGTCTCCCCCATAGTCTCTCTCTCTCTCACACACACACACACACACAGCTGAGCCCCTCCCACAGCTGAAACCCAAGCCACTACAGACATGTACTGCAATGCAGGCCACAGAAGCTGTGTGTCCAGCTGCACATGCAGAGGTCCCCCTTTCCCAGTCCTCATCAACTTCCCTCGGCACAGCAGATACTCCTTGTTCTAAGAAATCTCTTGCCTCAGCAAAAAGCCCTGGGAAGCAAGAAGTTGCTGTAGACACATCTGATCTCTGACAAAATCACTGCTGGGTGGTGGTGAAATGAGTTTGAACTGCATCCTTCTCTAGTGGAAAAACAGAAAGAAAGACAAAGAGAAAGGAGGGGATGGAGGGAAGGAGGAAGGGAAGAAGGAATGGAGGGAGGAAGAAGGAAGGGAAGGAAGAAAGGAAGGAAGGTCCTAATTTTTGCCTTATCTTTAAGCCACCTAGATTATTATTTCTTTAATATTTGTGATTAAACCAACTCACTTACTTCACTTAAATAAAACACTGCAACCAATAATGTCCCTGAAAGCACAGGTTTAATATACTATTTTTCTTATTACACACAAAAACAAAATGCATAACCTGTCAAATAAAAGATGTTCCTTGAGGGCTGGGTTTGTGGCTCAGTGGCAGAACACTTACCTAGCATGTTTGGGTTTGAACCCCAGCACCACAGGGGAAAAAAAGATGTTCCTTGGAATACCATCTATAAATCACTTGTGCACCATACATTGTTACAAAATGTGGAAGATATCTTAATCTTTTGACCTTTAGATGTCAAAAGTGACTTAGCCATGTCTCTGAATCTCAGCACCCTCATCGGGAACACAGAACTAATCATACAGCTCCACTTTCATGATGTAAGAAATACCTCATCAGGAGGGGCAATGGCAGTATAAAGAGCTAGCAGGTAGGAATGGAATTTGGAATACAAGACATGACCAGGGGACTGTGGTTTATCTCTGTAGTAGAATAAATAGTGCTAGCCTAGTCTAGCATTCATAAGGCCTTCGGTTCAATCCCCAATACCAAAAAACCTCAACAACAAGAAAGACATGGGCAGGAGAATAGCATAAAATTTAATAAACATGGGAATTTTTTAAAACATATCCATTGCTAAAAGAAAAGGAACAGAGAGTTCTGTACACACTCATGAGCAGAGGAGCTCTGCACCAGATATGCAAAGGAGATACAACCAAAATAGAGAAATGTACAGGCTATTAAAAGAAACAATACACACCCACATGAAAAACACAAATAAAAGAGCCTATAGAGAATGAGAACCCTGTTTCTAATTCTTTGGAGTTATGAATCCATAATAAGGGGACAGTGAGCCTCTTAAAGAATTATAGGAGACTCTGCAGCCTAAACAGTTTGCTGAGAGGGCTTCCTAGAGGTGGCGCTAGATATCAGCTGTCTCAGCCAAGGTGTGGTGACACACGGCAGTAATCCCAGCACCAGTAATCAGAAGGCAGAGGCAGGAGGATCACTAGTTCAAGGCCAGTTTGAGCTACAAAGTGAGTTTGGTGCCAGCCTGGGCTATGTAGTAAAACCCTGTCTCAAAAAAAAAAAAAAAAAGAAATCAGCTGTCTCTGGTTGTCAGGGCGTTTCTGGAATCGTTTTCCTCTATCCCACAGCTTAACTCCACATTTCCCTTGGGTTTCCGCCATGGACAATAGGTACTATTGGAAACAGCTTTTCTGGAGGCCGGTGGTGGTTGGCAGGGCATCGAGATCATGGGAGCTGTGTCTGTGTGTGTCACTTCTGCTGAGTCCATTCTCATCCACAGCACACCTACACCCTCCTCTGATGCCACCTCCCTTGGTGGACTGTTCTCTCCTCTCTGCACCTGGTCATAGTGCAACCATTTCTACCTCTGACTTTGTCTACCTTCTGGCACACTGTACCTTATCTTGGTATTGTCCCATTTTCTCTGTCTCCATTCTCTGTCTCTCCTCTTCCCCCTTATTACTATCTTCATTAAGACTGGTATTTTTATCACCCCCACTCTCCAGCCCCTCTCCCCTAACCCCTAATTGAAGGCCCCCTTCTGTGCCCAGCTCTTTGCTTTCCTAGGGTAGAGTCTTGACTCTGCTATATTGTAATGATAATCGGGGACTGAGAGACTGCAAGGTATCATTGTCTGGGGGCTGGGCAGAAGGGAAGGTTAAGACAGTCACAATGAATCCTCTACCGTTATTGCACCAGTCTCTCACACACATTCATTGCATGGCTGGGGTGCAACATTGAGCATCTGGCCAATACTTTCCAAATTGTGCCTCCTGTCCAGGAGCCAGAAAGAAGAATCAGTAATTATTTCCATCTGCCTCTTTACAAAATAATAAACAACCACCAGGCTCAGCCAGGTCAATGACCTCAGTTCCTACTCTTTGTCCAGAATTCTGCTCTCTGGACTTTTGGTGTGTAAAGGGGCATTTGAGTTGCAATGCAAAAGAACTCGTAGCTTGGAACAACCACAAGTTGCCCAGCATACTTCTGAGGCATTTGTCCCAAGGTTCCAGCCCCAGTTGTCAAGTAACACATATGGCGAATTTTTTGCAAGTCACCAAATCGCTGGGAGCCTAGGTTTCCTCATCTGCCGAATGGAGAAAGAACACCTGCCTCTCAGGGTTTTTGTCAGAACTGAATGGAATCACTTGTGAAGGTATCTGGTCCAAAAAGAGGGTCACTTCTATGTGTGCCAAACACTGAGGGGTCTTTGCTGTGGGATATTAGCCTCTTGAAGCAATCCTGACTTTGAAAACCACCATCCAAGACATGGGGTGTCTGGTATTCTTTGGGACCCACTTGATGCCCCTTCTTGCTAACAAATTCAGGAACCCACTGAACCAGAGAAGCAGCCCTTTTGTGGAGACCTTCACCTTGCAAGTGTGCAGCCTATCACTGCCTGCCCATCCTGCGTGGTCCTGGCTGCTGGGAACAGGACCTTCTCTCTGGAGGAAAATAATATTGTTTTTCCTGACACTTGTTTGATCCTCTGGGGTCAATATTTGCAGAGATAAGTGCAGTGTGATGTAGCCACACGCTGGGGGGTTGTTTATGACTCTGCCTGCCGTCCCATTGGGCTCTGATCCCTTCTGGGCCACAGTTTGAGGTGAGTAGGTGTATTTCAATAGCAGTAAGTCCTAGTATTCACCCAGCCTGCTTCAGAAGGCTGTGGCAGAGGGGATGGAGTCAGTTTATTCCTGTGTCCTCAAGAAGTGTTCGCATTGCTACTCTGAGTGCCAGGCAGGAAGTGAACATGGCCTTCCCAAGAAGCTGTGCCACCTCACCCCCATCACTTTCCAGTAACACAAATCCCAAACCTGTCCAGGTCTTCTCCATTAGATGGTGATGGTCCCAGAGAAGTCTTTCTAGAAAAATGAGATTTCCTGTTTCCACTTCACCTAAAAATGCTTAGAGAGATTTTTCTGTGCAGTTGGGAGGGCTTATTTCAAATGATTTGGTTAAAACATAGGCTATGAGGAGTATGCAAAATTCCCTTTGAAGTGGCCTGCAGGGGAGGAGCTGGGCAGGCAGCCATTCTCCCCGTCAGCTATTTGCTAGTGGAATGCAAGGAAAGGCCAGAGTAACATCTGATTTGGACAGACATACTGTACATACTGAGCCATGGAGGACACAGAAAATAAACATGTCTTCAAATAGGAGCCCCCGACCAAAAGTCGAGAGGACATGCAATCCGAAATTGCAACTGAGCTGCCTCCTATGTGAGTAGCTCTATGTACTTATAAGGGAGTTGTGTTAGCTTTCTGGTACTATCACAACTACCTGAGATAACTTGTAAAGAGAAAAAAAAGTTTGTTTCGTTTCACAGTTTTGGAGGTTCCAGTTCCTATTGCTTTTAGTCCTATGGCAAGGTGGCATATCATGGTGGGAGCTTGTGGTAGAGCAAAATCACTCATCTCAAGGCCAAGAAATAAAAAGGAGAAAGAAGGGGCTAGGGTCTCTCAATCTCCCTCAAGAATCTAAAGAACTCCCACGAGGCCCCACCTCTTTTTTTTTTCCAGTGTGAGGGCTTGTACCCCAGGCCCTATACATGCTAGGCAAGGGCTTTACTACTGAGCCTCAGGGCCTTGCCTCTTAAAGTTTCCACCACTTCACAATACCACCACCCCAGGAACTAAACCTTTAGTACAGGTATTTTGGGGGACATTCAACCTCAAAACCATAGCAGAAGTAGAAGCAGGGATGGATTTATTTAACCATGGCGAATGGGGTTTTTAGAGAAGCACTAGCAAACTGGCTAGCTAAAAACAATAAGAAATGAGGTGTAATAGGTATAGGAAGGAGGAGGAAGAAGGAAGGACAATAGAAGAGCAGGGGCATAGCTACATGGTCTGCTATGTGCTGGTCTTGGTTAAATGTTTAACGAAAATAGTATCATTGAATTCTCCCAAAAGCCTTGTCTACAAACAGCTCCTATCATCCCTACTTTTCAGATGAGGAAAGCAAAGTCCTGAGAAGTTGAGGTGACTTATCCAAAGTCATTCAGTTTACCAAGAGCAGGCACCAAGTAAGATGTGCTGGTCTTACTGAAAGACCCTCCAACAGATCCAATTTTGATTTGTTGTTGCTGCTCTTATTTCTTGTTGTTTTTGTTTTTGAGACTGGGTCCCACTATGTTGTCCAGTAGGATCTCAAACTCCCGGGCTCAAGTGACCCCTTCTGTCTTAGGTTCCCGAGTTGCTAGAATTACAGGTGCATGCCACCACACCTGACTCCTAATAGATCATTTTTTACAAACTCACCATTCTGTACTGCAGGCAGTGGAATCCTTACCGTTCTGCATTTGTCCTTCCTAGATCACTGTCTTTCTCCCCTGTGAGAATCCTCTGAATCCTCCTACCAGCATATTAGGCCTCAGCACAAGTTGGCCAAATGAATCAAGATGACTGATGCCTCCCTTACCCAACCAAAGATCTACCCTAAAGCACTTGGGAATTTTTGAGGCATTCACAACCCTGCAATGTGCCAGACACAATGCTAGTGATTTGGGACAGATCAGTGACCCTGACAACTCTCCCTGCCATGGTGGAACTCACATGGGGAAGGAGTAGTCGGCATGGAGTGCAGACTCCATAGGAATCTTCTCACTGCCTTCTTAATTAGAAAGCAAGACCCAGATCCAGTAGGCCCTCCACATTGTAGCCAGGGAGGATTCTTTTCCAAACCCAAATCTGATCAACTCACACCCCTGTTCCAAACCCGTCAGTGATTTCCTAAGTCTCTTCACCTGCCAGATACTCTGGAGACCTTTTTATACATTGTTATAAGTGTTAATATTAATTTAAGTAGGTAGGGAACCCAGGATGAGACAAGCCATGAAAGCCCTGGAACATTTTACATAGGGTCCAAATATCTCAGATATGCTGTGCCGACACTGTGTACATGTATGTAATTATCATAATGAAATCCCCTCTTATTATTAACATATGCTAATTCAAAAATAGAAAAAAAAAATGCTGTACTGGTACTAACAGTAGCTGAGCTGGAATTGGAGAGAAGAATGCAGAAAGGGACAGAGTACAAGGTGGAAATGAAAAAGAGCATGCCCCAGACTTTAAAGAGAAGACTCATGCTGAGAGCATTTTGAGACTCCATTACAATAAATTTTAAAGTAAAAATAAAAGGTAACAGAAGTAACTCAGATAATCAGAGAGCAGACAATAAGGAGTAGTGGCAAAGGGAGAGACCCTGTGCCATTAGGGCCACTGCTGCTCAGCACCTTGTAAAAAATGAGGGTTCAGCGGGTGTGGGTGGCTCACACCTGCAATCCTAGCTATTCAGGAGGCAGAGACCAGGAGGACTGCGGTTCTAAGCCAGCCAGGGCAAATTGTTTGGAGACCCTATTTCAAAAATACCCAAAACAAAGAAGCATTGGTGGGGTGGCTCAAGTGGTAGAGTGCCTACCTAGCAATCATGAGGCCCTGAGTTCAAACCCCAGTAGCTCAAAAAAAAAAAAAAATGAGAGTCCAACATATCAACATGGCTGATTTTCAAAGCAAAACCAGTTTTGCAGACTTTTACATGAATTCTCCCAATTTGAAAATATTGGTAAAGCAATTGAAAGTTGAAAAGAGAACTATGGCATAAAGACACCCTGCACAACTCCAGGCTGGATGCAAATTTAGGATTGGCAGCATGAGTCCTTTGGCAGGCTTTCTTCTAGCAGCAGAGCTATACAAAGGAGAGAAATCCTGAGTGGGCCACCACAGTACAACCAGGACATGGAATTTTTTAGAAGCCAGGAGACTCACCTGCTGGCTATCAAATGCAAAGGGGCCTTTTAAAGCAGGGTGCCAGTGGCTCACATCTTAACTACTTAGGAGGCTGAGATCAGGAAGATGACGGTTCAAGGTCAGTCCAGGCAAACAGTTTGAGAGATTCCATCTCCAAAATAACCACAGCAAAATGGACTGGAGGTGTGGCTCAAGTGGTAGAGCCCCTGCTTTGCAAGCAGGAAGCCCTGAGTTCAAACCTCAGTCCTACAAAAAAAAAAAAAAAAAAAGGGGAGGGGAGTCTTTCTTTTTTTTCTTTTATTATTCATATGTGCATACAAGGCTTGGTTCATTTCT